>NC_136814.1:79138435-79827351 GCF_951394365.1 Tetrao urogallus
AGAGGGGATTGAGTGAGGTGTGGCATCACGGTTGCTGCCAGAGCATAGGCTGTGTGTGCTGAGGTAGGGTTCCCACCGAGAGGTGGCTGGGAAAGTTACAACAGCTTACCTGAAGGTACCGAGCTGCTTGCTGTGACTTCCTGATCTTCAGCATCATCTCTGCTGAAGGGTGAGTCACAATGCTCTTGCAGCACAGAGCCAACATTTCACACATGTCCTTGCTTCCTCCGAGGGCTTCAGCTTGCTGACAGGAGGAAAAGGGGAAGAGAAAGCAGAAAGGGCCTTTACCGGTGCTCTCCAGACTGGTTCAGACAAAATCTGAGTTTCTCCTAATCGACAGCTGCAAAGCCAGCACCCCCAGCCCATGCTGCTGAGCACTGTCTTCAGTTCCAGCAGTGCCTGCCTCCTCCCCGGCAGCAGTGAACCACCTCCCACTCTGAAGGGAAGGAGACCCCAGGTCTCTCTTCTCTTCCCTGCCAGGAGACAGGAGGAGCAGGGCCTTTCTCCCTGCCCAGAACCGCAGCTCTGCTGGGCACAGCAGCCCAGCATCCTGTAGATGCGGCTCCTCACCCCCTCCAGGCCTTCAGGAGCTACCCAAATGGTCCTGCCTTACAATCCCAGAGGCTCCAGCCCTTACCTCAACTCCTCCAGGGCCAGAACCACCTTGAGGGGCACTGGGGAGACAGGGATGCCTGAGTGATACTTCTTCAGCAAGTCCTGCAAGTCCCAGAGAGACACAGTCAAAGTGGGCAAGGGGCACGCCAGAGCTCTTCCTCCCAGCCCAGTGACAGACACACCTGCCACACACCAGCCCCATCACTCCCACGTTTCCCACGGAGGTGTGGCAGGATGCAGCAGCTCCACAGCTGGTGGACCTAGACTGCTGCTCAGCCGCTGCCTGCCAGCACCAAAGGTCCCCACCAGCTGGAAATGTGTGGCTGAGGGAGACCTGTTTGCCTCCAGGGAAGCAAGCCTCGTGTCACAGTCCAAAACTGCACTGCAGACAGCCCTGGCTCTAAGCACTCACCATCAGGATCTCCAGCAGCTTGCCCTTCAAGGACAGATTAAAGCAGTCACCCACAGCGTGGAAGGCGGAGCTGAAGTTGGTGATGCTCTGCACCAGCGCAAGCTTGTTCTGCAAGTCCTGAGGCCCAAGAGAGAAGAACATTCTTTGAACTGCAGGAAGGGACAAGGGATGCAAGGGGAACGCGTGGGGGCAGCGCTAAGGGAAGGGCTTGGATCTTCAGCTGGCCACAAACTGTTCCCCGTGGGGCCTTTGAAAGAGAAGGCCCATCTCAGCATCCCTCCACATGGAAGGGCTGCAGCTGGGCACTCAGACACCATGGCACACTTTGAGCTCTCACCTGGCAGCTGCAGCTGTAGAGCAGCAGGATGTTGCCCACAATGTCTCCCTCCAGGTGGGCAAGCAGTTCTTCCTTGGAGGCACACAGTGCTAAGCTGCCATGGGCAAGCATGAGAGCGCTGCGTGTGGCGTGAGCTCTCGTGCTGTCCAGCTCCATCTGTGTGGGGAGAAACAAATGCCTTGAGACACTTGCCCAATGGCCCCAGTGCCCCACAGTGCACCTGAGCTCCCAAGGCAGGAGCTGCTGTGAACATAAGGCGGAAGAAAGCCAAGATTACGGCTTTCCCCGTAATGCTTCACCTTCTTGTGCCTGGAAATCCTAGAATTTCGGCCCTTGCACAGCCTGGACGAAAACATGGTGAGCGTGTCCAAGACTGCACGGAAGTTGCTCTCAGCAGCATGGCTGAGAAGAGAGATCATTCCCTGCACAAAAGAACAAGGGGCAGTTGGTGCAGGTCTGAACCCACTGGCGCGGCCAGCCACACTAGCCAGGCCCATCCTTGCCTGAGGGAAATGGCAGCAGTGAGGAGATGGAAAGGGCCAGAAGCCCTTTGTCCCAGGGACAGAGTGGGGACGCTCGCAGAAGCTGGGGGACAGGAGAGCTCACCTGGGCCTCAGATGGTTCCTCTGCGTTTGCTTCCTGCAGGTGTTGCAGCAGTTTCTCTTGGATATGGAGGACTCCCTTACAAGCTCCCAGCACTGTCCCCAGAGCCTTGTACAGGAAGGACTGCACGGGAAGGGAAGGAAGAAGCTGAGATGTGGCAGCAGCCTGACCTGCTCAGACAGAGCCAGGTGGGAAGGACCCACACTCCCAGGGAATCGCTGAGAGCAGCTGCAGGGCTGAGCTTTAGCCAGCCCCCGGGCACTTTGCAGCAAAAGGCTCCCTGGGAGGCACCGGCTGGGGAAGCAGCCCGCCTGGGCAGAGCACCGCCTGCAGCCCCAGCCCCAGTTGGGCACCTGCGGCTGCACCGCTGGGTAGAGCTGGGGGAAACTCACCTTTTCTCCAGAGCTGCTGGGAGAGCTGCTCAGGTACCGGCTCAGCTCACAGCTCAGGCCCTTGGTCCAAGCCTCGTCCTCCACCGTCTCCACTGATGCCCTCAGGAACTGTTGGAGAACAGGAGAAGCCAATGTTCCCTTGCCCTTTGTTTCTTCCCACATTCCCAACTTGCTGCAGCCTTCTGGGGAGAGGTGTCTGGAAAAACAGTCCCCCTCCCAGCTCCGCCCGGTGTTTCTCCTGGAGGGGCTCCTTGAGGCAGGCAAGCACTTCCCTGTACCGTGCCTCTTAGCAGTGCTGTACCTTTAGCAGTCGGCGTTCCCACGCTGCAGAATCTGGGAAGCTCTCTTCTTTCCCTGCACAGCAATAGGAAGCAAAAGAGCCTTGCTTGGGATCAAGCCACAGAAGAAGAGCTGCTGCAAACCTGGCTTGGCCCGGGCACTCGGCACTGCCAAGCTGGGACCTGCACCCCCCCCCCCCCCAGTGACCTGGCCCTCCTCACAAACACTGTCCCCGCAGGGACACATAGCTAACTGCTCCAAGACTGCTGTCTGAGGGGATGTGACATGCCCATCTGTGCCCTGCAATGGGCAGATTTCTGGGGGAAAACTCCCCAGGCCTCAGCACTGTCTCCCTGGAATGGGAACAGCAGCAGACCTGCATTTTCACTCCACCCCTTCTCTGCCTCCACCTCTCCCTCTCCACCAGTACTTTACCTTGGACACACTGCAGCAGCAGGGGGATCTCCGCATCCCACATGGCCCCCACTGCTCTGTGGATCCTGCTGTGGAGCTTTTGCATGAGCACTAAGGCAGCGGCTTGCAGTTCGCTGCCTGCAACAGGGCTCCCTGCCACCACCTGAGCGAGAGCAAGGAGAAGCAGGGTTATTGCTGCAGCAAGAGCAGCGGCGGCTTCCCCCGGGAGGGAAGCAGCTTGGCTCTGCCCCGATGGGCAAGGAGCAGCCAACAGCTTTGCCCATAGCCATGCTGCTTCTTCCTCGGGGCTTGTGGCACTGGCCTCTGGAGCATCTACTCACCAACAGGCGCACCAGCAGTGTCTGGGGAGTCAGCCATGGGCCTGCGGGGAGAAAGAAGTACTGAGTAAGACTCCGAGGCACGCCATGCCCTGCCACACGCACCTCCGCTGTCCCTTCTGGGTGCTAACACAGGTCAGCAGAGCTCACGGGGGGAGTTCTGCTCCTACCTTGAAACATGGAGCTGAGGAAATGGGGATCCAACTCTGCAATCTCCCGCCTTGTCAGTTCCTCTCTCTCAGCCAGTGCTTGGACACAGCGGGAGACCGGGATCAGCATGCCCGTGTATTGGGCTGGCACCACAAAGAGCAGCAGCCGCGGCCACAGGAGCTGTAGGGAACAAGGCATGTCAGCATTCCTGCCTACGCTCAGAGGTGAACGGGACTCTGTGAATTTCCTTGAGTCTTGTGTGCTGTGTCTTGTGAGCGCATTGCAGGAGAGACCTGGGGTGTTGGAATGGGACGAGGAGCACGTGGTGCAAAGGCAAGGAGCAGCAGCAGGGCAGAATGTGACTTACTTTGGACATCCCTCTCACGGAGACATCCAGTGACCCCAGGATGTCCATGCACAGCTGTTGGAGAGCTCCTTCCTCCTGAGCTTCCTGGGCAGAAAGGTCTCCGGCTGCCTGCACAACAGTGTTGTTGAAACAAGGGTTACTCTCAGTTCTCAGCAGCCTCTGAAGAGGCTCAGGTGTTGTCCCACTGGTGCTTCTGTGCCAGCCTCTGAGCAGCAGAGGTCTCCCAAAAGAAGATGCTGCCCACTGTCCTTACCCTTCTTCCCGTGGCGCGGCTGAACTCTCTGAAGATGTGCCCCACCACATCCCAGGCTGAGCAGCTCCGGGTGTCAGCACTGAGGAGATCCTTGATGAAATACAGAATGGCCCTCCGCACCTGCCAGGGGTCAATTGTGTGTGATTTTCCTGGTCAGAAGGCAAAGGGAAGCCACCTGCTCATCGGGACAGCCCTTTGGGCAGGGGCAGAGAAAACAAGAGCAGAGGAGAAGCCTTGGCTCCTGACGTGAGGGCCAGGCCTTAGCACCAGCGTGCTGTGTGCTTTCCATGCGCAGCACAGGGACCTGCCCGCTCCACTCCTCCTGCTCTCCCCACAGAAGCCACCGCGACCATGTGGTTAATGCCCCAGCACCTCCCTGGTCACCCCAGCCCTGCCCGTGTTGGCAGCAGCATCCCCACCCCCACAGCGCTTTCCATTCCCAAACCAGCTCACCCGGAGCCTGAGGTCGCTGCACAGACGCTGCACAGCCTCCGCAGCCAGGGGCAGCTTCTCTGTAACAACGGGCTCTGCAAGAGAAGCACAGAAGCATGCGTGGAGGCACCACCCAGGTGGCAAAAGGGATCCCTGGAAAAGACCCGATCCATGGTACTGACCATCAGAGCGAGCCAGAGCGCCGAGCAGACCCAGGGCTGCCGCACATCCAGGCTCCCATTCCTTCTCCAGCTGCGACTGAAGAAACAGGATGGTTTCCTCTGGACAGATTCGGGCTGCAGGGAGGAAATCCCGCTCTGTGTTAGCAAGCAACTCGTGCTCCTTGCTGAGGTCTGCGAGACAGGTTTTGGCCAGGGCACCGCCAAGCACCGCCAAAACTCCTCTCCTTACCCTGCAGCAGGATGCAGTGGGTCAGCTCCGCGCTATCAGCCTCGCTGTGCTGCTTGGTGTCATCAGAGAGCTGTGGAAACAAGGTCCATTTGAGAAAATCACAACAGCGCTGAGGACGGAAGAGAAGCTGTGCTGCCCAGCTTTTGTCTTCCTTGGCACTCTTGGGAAGAGGACATGCAGACAAAACCCAGCCTGCCCCCCAGCATCCCTGGGGGGGGCAAACACACGGCTCTGCAGCAGCCTTGGGCATGCAGGAGATAGGGCTGAGCAGCCGTCAGAGGCTCAGAGACTTGCAGTCCTCCTGAGACTTAGCCAAGGGGGAAACTGTGTGGGCACAAGGATAGGCTCCCCTTACCTGGTAGAACACAGCACTGGTGATGGCCAGAAACTTGTCCCTGGGGATGACAGACTGAACTCCCTCTAAGACCTCCAGGAAGGTAGTGAGGCTCTGCAAGAGACCAGGAGAGGAAGGAAGGGCTGAAGTCACATCTAGCCACTTGGGAGCAGAAAAACTGTTTCCCAATAGTTTGTCTGCTGGGAGAAGCTCCTGTACAGGTGTTCTTGTTTGACCCCCCTCCCAGCAGCACCAAGAGAGTGCAGTAGACCATGTCTACACTGAGCCCTGCACAGCATCTCACCTTGGCCACCCTGCAGGTGTCTTGGATCTCCTGACATGGGTGCATGAGCCAGAGGAACTGCTCCCAGACGTGTTCTCGCTGCAGCTCCTCTTGCAGGAGGACAGCCATCATGGAAGCCACAGCCCCAAGGACAGCCTGTTTGTCCTGGAGAGAGATGGCAGAGGCCTAGCATCAAAGACTGAATGTCTGCCCTTCCTACTGAGAGGGCTTTCTCTTTTCCCCTTCCCCATGCCCCTGTACCCAGCAGGAGATAGGCTCTCTCTGGAGGGCAGGGAGGCTTTCCCCACACCCTCATCCCCAGCTCTCCCTGCCACGGTGCTGTGACATGCGGCTGCTTCCTGGCAGGGAGATCCAGCCCCGAGCACAGAGCCAGTTTGGGGCCCTTTGCACAGCCAGCCCACTCCTTCTCATCACCCCTCTGCTCTCAGCCTGCCGGGCACAGAAAGAGCTGCTGCCAGCCCGGGCTGGGAATGCAGCAGTGCTCACCTCTTCCTCCTTGCTGTTCTGCCAGGTCCTCACCACGGAGAAGAAGAGCTGGTGAAGATTCTCATAGATTCGCTCTTTCTCCACGGCAGGCCAGGGGCATTGCTTTCCAGAGGACAAGTGAACCTTGATTCCATCTGACCATTGCTTCACAACTGAAAAAACAAAACAGAACCAAAAAATAAATGAATAATTAATTAACTTTTTAAAAAATCTAACAAAAAAATCAAAGACAAGGGAAAAGGGAGCTTGTGAGTCTGCAGCAGGGCGAGGTGCAAGGGCTGTCCCGATCCGCCCTGCTCTGGGGCCAACACTCACCAGCACAAGCGATGCGCAGCATCTGGCCGCTCCTCACCTGGCCCACCACACTGCGTAGGCCAGCCAGCGTCAGCCACACAAAGGGGATGCACTGTGGAGCTGCAGAGGGGAAAGAGAGGGCCATGGTCAGAGCTCCAGCAGCGAGGGAGGAGGGGCTGCAGCCCTGCATCCCCCAGCTCAATGCCGATCACGCGCAGAGGGGAGAGACCGCTTTCCCCCATTGTCACAGACTTCAGGAGGCTGAGGGGCTCTACCGTAGGTGCTGAACAGTTTGCTCAAGGTGATGAGCACGAACTCCTTGGTCATCTCCCCCGCAGCCTTGAGGTGGCCCTGGAGCTCGGCCATCACCAAGCTGAAGTGCGTCCTGGCCAGAGCCACCAGGACATTGCTGGCAGCCAACCTCACGTTGTCTGTCACGTCCTGAAAAAGAGTCACTGGTGACACGCGGCGCAGGACACCTCCTAAGGCCTTCCCTCGGCAGGGCGAAGCCACCGCCGTCCGCCAGCAGAATAGCAGCGCAGGCAGGCAGCTCCCTTTGCCTTTGGCAGTGACCCCTTACCTGGGCAGCCGTCAGGTCCTGGGACACCTCTGCCAGCAGCCGGTTCACCACTCCGCATGGCAGGCGGCTGTCATCTTCACACAGGACGCTCTCCAGCTCACGGTACACCTGCGCTCGGACACCCTGGGGACAGGGACCAATCATGCTGGCTTCGCCCTTGTTCCCAGGGAGCAGCCTGCTGCCACCCATCGCTATGTGGATGTGCTGCCGGGGCCTGGCACCCAAGGGACCGTGGCACTGGGCCAGGGCAAGGATTGATGGTCGCACGTCCCCAGCTCACCTCCTGGTCCTGCAGGCGCTGCAGCAGCAAAGTCGCGGCACAGGCAGGGACAGGACTTGACACCCTGCCGCTCTCCCTGCGACGCGTCCGTCTGGGCACGCAGCCCACACAGGCAAAGAGACCTGGAAGGAAAGAGCAGAGCAGCTGCCGCTGGTGTTGCTTGGAGCCAGGGCCGAGCATCTGGCCAGCTCTGGCAGGAACGTTCCTCCAGCCCCACAGCACAGGGTGGGCTGCACTGGCACATGTTTGGTTGGTGGGGAGAGGGGAGAAAGCCTTCCCCTTGCTGGGGTCCTGGGGAAACCATGCCAGGCAGCTGCACTCAGCAGAGCAAGGACAGTGCTGCTGGCATGTCCTGAACAGGCACTGCAGGCACACATGTGCTCGGGCAGCGTCACGGTGTCCCAAGAGGTGGAGGGACCTCACCTCGAAGGGCTCTCAGCCACTCCATCATTGCAGGATATCTCCAGATAGGCACAACACTCTCTCTGGTCCACTTCCTGCACGTCCCACAAGAGACTGAGCTACCGCTCCCACCACAGGGGTGTGAGAGCCAACAACTGTGACATCACACTGCAAAATGTCATCTCACAGAGAATGACATGCCCTGGGCTGGGGACCAGACAGCATGCAGGGCAAGCTTGCAGGCCTCAAAACACAGGAAAAACACAGCATGTTTGTCATGCAGTTAACTAGATTAATCTATGCCCGTGGCCAGGGGGCAGTAGGCCCCGGCCCCCACCCCCAGCCCCACAAAATGGGAAGGAAAAGGGAAAAGGGATGGGGAGATGGGAGCTGGGCTTAAGGAAGGAAAAAAAAACAAAAACAACAGCAGCAACAATCTATGGAGGAAAACTTATTTTACTAACTATGTTATCGGGATGCAAGATAACACAATATCATACAATCTAATTGAAATTGAGACTAATAAATCAAATAAAGTTGGAGAGAGAGCGAGTTCCTGAGACCGAGTCAAACCTGAAAAGCTAAGTACAGCTAGGAAAGCCACATCCACCTTATCTCTCTTGAATACTTTGTCTGCATCCATTACATCCAGCTTCTTACTGAATATGGATTTTTACTGGTTAGAAAACCTTCTCCCAGGTGCAAGCATCATAAATAATAGCCTTACAGTACAGAGACGCTCTGAAAAAAAAAAAAAGGAAATGCAGTTTGACTGGTCACCAATGCAAAACTAAAGCTGTGAAAGGCAACAGCTGTCAACATCAGCAAGAGAAGACAAATCATTGTACACTGCCTAGAGTAGAATCACTCTAAATTATCCGAGAAAGACTGCAAATGCTAGTTCAACATATGAATAACCAGCATGTCCAGAATAAATTAAATAGGCATGGAATCTGACACATATTAAATAAAACAAGGACTAATGTGGCAAACAAGATGTTGCATTTGGATTAACATAATGGTTTTAGAGTAAAGGCTCTTCAGAGCAAAATTGTACTCTTTGTCTCTAGGGCCCAAATTCATCTTGCTATTGAGAAACTGAGCGATTTCTCTAATCTAAGTATCAAGGGTAAGATTCAGCTCAAGATTTACTTACTCAGAAGGGACTGATAAAGCTTTTCTTGTCCCTCATTTTCCAAATCTATTCTCTACTTCGGTTGCAACTCCAGCATCAATGTGGTATTGCACTGGTGATACATGTGCTACAAGGCAAAGGAGTACAGTCCTATTGCAGAGTGTGAAATTACAAGCTGTAACTACAGTGAGGTAGCATAGATCCAGTGTCTTCAGATCTTTGACGTTTTTCCACATCAGGAGGCAGTCTGTCCCAGTCACATGGCTTCAATCTATTGCAGCCAGCACCTTCACCATGCCCTTAGTAGATCTGTCAAATCTCATATTGAGCTCTGCTGAGAAGATGACCTGTTCTCCCATTTGCATCTGCTTTGGGTGCTGTAAGAAAAGAGTATAATCAAAACATTAAACATTTGTTAATTTGAAACATCTTCACAGAAATTACAGACAAAAACAATTCTTTTTATCGTTGTGGATGAGAGGAACATATGTAGGCTTTTTGTCTGTGCAGTAAGATTTTAAATAATTCTTAAGGCAAGGTCTTTGTTAACTAGCAATTACTTAGTCTTCATGCCAGAAAATGTGATAATTTTCTTAAAAGATGTTTTTTTATTGCCTGTAGACAATAAAAATAGAGAAATTTTTAGAAGTGTTTTCTAGGCAGTCTTGTCATTATCTTTCTGGATACTTTTCTCTTATATGTTATCTCATCTGAATATACTGGCAATCACTTTTGTTTATTATTACTCCATATAATTTAATTTTCAATTTGATTTTTGGAACTTAGCCACCCTTTGTATCTGAGAAATTCATTTTTTATTATCCCATTACAGATCTTTTTTAACAGCTTCTATCTGCAAAAAAAAAAAAATCTGATCAACAAAAGCACATAAGAAACTAATTTCTAATACTTATCATTTCTTTTTTTTCTACATTAACTTATTTCTAATGTTGTAAGGAGGGATCTAGGGAACTACAGGCATGTTAACTTGACCTCGGTTTCAAGGAAGGTCATGGAACAGATCATCTTGAATGAGACCTTACGGCATGTGCGGGACAACTGGGAGATCAGGTCCAGCCATCGTGGCTTCATGAAAGACGGGTCCTGCTTAACCAACCCGATATTCTTCTATGAGCAAGTGACCCATTCAGTGCATGAGGGAAATGCTGTTGACACAATCTACCTAGACTTTAGCAAAGCCTTTGACACTGTATCCCACAATATTCTCCTGAGGAAGCTGGCAGCCTGTGGCTTGGACAGGTGCACTGCTGGGTAAGGAACTGTCTAGCAGGCCAGGCCCAGAGGGTGGTGGTGAGTGGAGTTAAATCCAGCTGGTGACTGATTACCAGTGGTGTTCCCCAGGGGTTGGTACTGGGGCCTGTCCTCTTCAATATCTTTATTGATGACCTGGATGAGCAGATTGAGTGTACCCTCAGTAAGTTTGCAGATGACACCAAGTTGAGAGGACATGTCCATCTGCCTGGGGATGGGAAGGCCCTACAGAGGGATCTGGACAGGCTGGATCACCATGCTGAGGCCAATGGGATGAAGTTCAACAAAATCAAGTGCTAGATCTTGCATTTTGGCCAAACAAACAAACAAACAAACAGACAGACAGACAAAAAATCCAAGGCAATGCTCTAGGCTTCTTGGGACAGAGTAGCTGGAAGACTCTGTGGGAGAAACGGATCTGGGTATATTGATCGATGATCAGCCAAACATGATCCAGCAGTGTGCTCAGGTGGCCAAGAAGGCCAACAGCATCCTAGCTTGTATAGGAAATAGTGTTGCCAGCAGGAGCAGTGAGGGGATCTGCCTTCTGTACTCAGCACTAGTGAGGCTGCACCTGGAGTACTGTGTTCAGTTTCGGGCTTCTCATTACAAGAAAGACATCAAGGCCCTGGAGTGTGTCCAGAGAAGGGCAACGAACCTGGTGAGGGGTCTGGAGCACAAGTCATGTGAGGAGCTGCTGAGGGAACCGGGATTGTTTAGTGTGGATAACTCTCAGGGGAGACATTAGCGCTCTCTACAGCTACCTGATTATGACAGATGGCTTTGTTTCCAACAGGTGTTTTCATGTCCGGGAATGTATTAAATCTTCTTACACATTTCTCATTAGCTATTACTAGTAGGAAATTTTTACTAGTAAGAAATACTTGAGATGACTTCTAAACAGCTAGTTATTATATAAGTAAGAAAGTGTAATTACACTTTCAGTTGCACTGCACACACAATGCAATTCAATCATCACATATATAGAAACAATGATTTCAACATACAAAACAACCCAATATGAAAAATCTTTCATTTGTAAACTCATCCTTCCTTGGCTTAGAAAGCCAATATAAATAAAATTTTAAGTTTTCTTCCATCTAACACAAACCAGAGGGAGAAAGGAACAGGTAAGTAAAAGCATATTTTTGCTAGCTGTGTCTCATTAGTGTTTGATTCTGCCCTTCTTTCCTAACCCCCATTTTCCCTACAAATTTTAAATGACTTCTTTCCCTCGCCACAGCTCAATAGCTTTGATCCTTTAATTCTCTGAATTATTTTTCCATGTTCCATGTTTCTCTGATAATCATTAATCCATCTTATTGTGCACAAACCATTGAAAAGTTCAGAATTTGCTCTGAATGGCAATAACTACACGTTTAGCTCATACGTCCAAGAGGTTTTGAAGACCTTGTGATTCATTGTATGAGTCAACCAACAGGTTTTTCTGAGGCTCAGCAGAAGGAATGATCTTGATGTGACTGCTGTCATTGTTTCCCCTTTCACTAGCATACTCCCTTGAGTACCACCGTCAATCTGACTTCTGTCAGAGATAATTAACTCCTTTGTGATTGTATCTTTAACAGAAACACCAACTCTTAAAAATCTCTGTCATGATAATAACAGTAATCTTGAAAGCTGATCCTCTTAGCATTAAATGGCAAGCCTAAGGAGCTGCTCCTTCAACTCATGTTGAAGGAAAACCTTATGCTTCAGAAATCACTTGGCAGGGCTGTGCAGTTATGAGTACTTATCAGCTCTACAGTAGATATTTAACCTGTCTTCTGCCCCAGTCATCAGTTCTGTCTCGTCTACTGCTCCCATGCAATATCTTTCTTCTCAATCTTTCACTGAACTACAATGTCTTTTTATCTTGCAGAAAATTCAGAAAATTATTTCCAGAAACTCTGTCATTTCTGCACAACTCTATAGCTGATGGTTCCATTCTAGCTGTTCCTTCTGAACTCTGAGTTATATTACATGCTGCCAACAAAAAATGCATCAGCTTCCTCTTCAACAGTGGTTACCTTCCTCCTGGACTTCCAGTATTTTTGCTCTGCTGTAGCAACTCTCACTCCAGTCTCTACATTCCCTTTCAGAGTCAGAAACCAGAGCATTTGCATTCTTATTTATTTAGATATGAATCAACATTTATTCTTTATACCAGTATTTTATTTTTGTGCATATTTGAAATGATACTCTTTCCTGGATACTTCCTTGACTTCTGCAGCAGTCCTCAAGGAGGTATAATAATTTCCCTGAGATGAGTCCCAAGGTTCCCAAACTTGTCATTTGCAAGCACTTCTTAAAGATTCACTTAATGCTTGGATCAGCAATATGAATCAGGACTTCACAGGCTGTGAACTGTTCCTTTTTAGAAAGGCAAGAAGCACACAGCACATTGTATGAATTCTGCAAATATTTTGTTACGTGTTATGAATTCTCAGTTTCCACTATATTCTAAGAATTGTTTTTAAATTATTTCCCTTTAGATGAGGAGGTCTAGACAAGAGAGGATATAATAGAGAGAAAAAAAAAAAAGAATATCATAACTGGCTGAAAAGTCCTTCTTTGCTATTAAGACTGCAAATAACCTCTAACAAAAAGGACATGTAGTTATGAAAATCAATTTGCAATATATATATATTATATATATACCCTTTATATATATATATATGTATATATATACCTATATATATATACACCCTTTATGTATATATATACATACATACATTATATATATAAAATACCCTTAAAGAAGCCATGTGATGCCAGTGACAATGCTCAGACTTTTGAATGTTTGAATTTGGAAGAAAATGGTTGCATGACTGTGGTTAATTCTGGAAAGAGAGGTGAATTAAACATAAATTCTAATGTGAAAGAAAGAAAGTAAAATGACCATGGAAATATTTGTCAGCTTGAGAAAAAAATAAACAAAAAACACATTCAGTCCAACATAAAGTGCAGTTGCAAATATGTCAGCTACTGTGAGAATCCAGCACAGGATATTTTCATTATAATGATAATAATAATCACACACAAAGAATCTGGAAACACGGCAAGTAAATTGCTTTTTTTTTCTCCCAAGCAATTGGAGAAATCATTTCAGACATAATGGTGCAGACACATTAGTGGATTAAACTACTAAAAATTGCTCACACAAAACGGCTTGCTAAAGAAAATTGCATCTTTAACCTCTCTGTATGTTAATTTTGTGCAATTGCTCCTCCGCATTTTGTGTAGAAGTAATACAAAATCTCTAGATGGCGAAAGGAGAGGGGAATTTCTAATTCAAAATTAAGTATTATTTTAAAGTACTTCTTCAATGTTTATGATACATCCTGAAAGAAAATCAAATGCAGACTGGAGTCTGCCCTGGAGTCTGCCAATGGTCTCTGTCCCCCTTATCTGGAAATAAAGTAAAAAGTTACACAAACTCTCAGGTTTATCAAAATCCGGACAGCCCGACATTTAATTTTTCTATGTTTCTTCTTTCAGGCAGTACTAATTACTGAAATGAACTTCTAGGAAAAAAAAAAAAAAAAAAAAAGCCTGGGCCAGATGCTGATCTCAGGTAGCAAATTTAATCTTATTAATCCTGAGAACATAATTCCAGATTTGCAATATTTCTAACAGTTCAATCTGGTCCCGAGCTTAAATAAGTTGTAAACCTCTTCTCATTGTCATCTGGTGTATGAAGTCCAAAAATAGGTAAGTTATTTTGATGCTTTAGATTATGATATATTTTAATATTGAATGCATTGACATGCAAGAGCACTTATTATAGGAAGAAGAGAGAAACATCTAAATCAGAGATTCCATTGTTACATGTTATTTCTGCTAAACAAAGTATTCAAGAAGAATGTAAGCTAGTAAAAAGCGGGACTTCTTTTTCTTTAGTTTAACATTTGTGAAATTTGTTTATCATTTTCTGTTTCAAAGAAGGTTTCCTTGCTTAGGATTTTAAATCAAAACATTGGTTCAAAACGAGTACTTGGATACTTAAAATTCTATGTGCTGGGGAGGTAAGAGTTTGATCATTTCCTTCACAGGCTCACCCTGAATGTGCAGTCAACATCCAGCTTGTTTTTCTGCCACTGGAATACAAATAACAAATAAACATTGCAGAAAATGCATAGGGAGAGATTCTTTTACAGGCTGAGTGACTTCTTTAGAACTCATTATTTTAATAATGAACACAGTCCAACCATGACAGTACAAGACTGAATTTTTATGCAAATATATTTATCAGTTCTGGAACCACTCCAGCCCTAGAAATCAAATTAACAATGTCCATTAAGAGATATCAGATATATTTGCACATAAACAAGAAATAAAAATGAAAAAAGAGAGGAGGAGCTTTCTACTTAGTAGCTGAGAAGGTTAAAAATGTAATTTACTGTTATTGATGATGTCGTTCCATACGTAAGAACTATTCCATAGCAACAATTGCTAGTGCTTGGGTATAATTTGCTAGTTTGAGTACAAATATGCTGTATGAATGTGAAAAATAATGCGTTGAATAATGTAAGAAATACCAATATAATTCATCAAATGTCATTCATCACTAATTAAGTCCTAAAAATGTGTGGATAGAGACACTGTTGTATACTTTTATGTTTCTAAAGATACAGCAGCTGCAAAAACTATGAATTCTAATAGAAGCATTGAGGCAATTTACATTAATAATACAAGGTGATAAAGTTGGATTCTTTTAGAAATGTCCCTGCAGGACCTATAGTCTGAATGACTCCGCTATAGAATCAGGTTGTGAAAAGCAAACTTGCTGTCAGCTTATCCCAGGGGTCTGGAGAACATATTTCCACATTTCTGGAATAAGTATTTTTCCTGGAGAACCAAGCATATCCTTTGGTTAGAGAACTTATTAAACTCTTTTTAGCAGATTTTTTATATGCCAAACACAGATATACAAATTGATCATTTCCACAGTAGCCAAAGTAGTTGCAAATTTGGGTTGAATTTTGCATAAGGTATTTTTAAATATCCAAACAGTTCATTTTAAAATATTCAAAGTTGCTTTTTTGGCCGTATTTAAAATATTTTATTTGATAGCACTTAAAAAATAACTAAGGAGAGAAAGCACAAAAAAAAAATTATGCACTCAGATTAATGGAGACAGATGATGTGTGGAATCAAACTCTGTAACCCAATATTACAACGCAGGTACGGTTTATTCAGCGGTGCATGTACGCTGGGTGCAAGGGGGATAGATCCTAACTTGGACACCATCAGGAAAAATCGTGCTACAGATACAGGCCAAGCTAAAACATAATCAATAGTTTTCCCACAATTCGGATACATATTCATTACACCCCCGAGAGTTCATTAGCATGCAGACCCTCCCCTCTTGCGTGCGTCGTGGGATGAAGATTTGTTGTCTTCCTCACGAAGCTTCTGACCTTTCTCGCTGTAAACTTTTGACCTTTCGGTGGGGCATCCCCCCAAAACAGTTTCTTCTTGCCCTGTGGACATCTAATCACCCCCCTGCCAAATGTCCTCGGGCTGTTCTCAAACCCTTTATGGCCTTTATGACCTTCATCCCCCTCACTATGCCAGACCCAATGTCTGCCATCCCTTATTTTCTAACAAGCTCTACATTCTTGCTTCTATAAAATATCTCTAACAATTCCCCTTCACCCCCCTTATTCTCAGGCACTATGAAGCCTTCTTTTACTTTCGCTTATGGGGTCCTTCTCACCTTTCACAGATACAAATTTTTCTTTTTCCTGTGAGAATCCAAAGTCATGTCTTCTCTAAAGCAACCTAGCTACAATATTTTTAAGGTATTAATCTAGAGAGATTTGTTCACAGCCTTTCCCACTGATTCTGTTTTTAAAGAGTTTACTTTGCATGGACAACTTAAATATTCACTAACCCAGTGAGAAGGGAAAGCACTTAAAGCACCTTTTAGGATGGTGACAAATCTGGGCTCAATTCTGTGTTGTTTTAATTCAGAACAGAACTTTGAATCAAAGTCAATATTCTCTCACACTTATTTACTCTTTTTTAAATTGTCTTAGTGAACATTAGCCTCTACAAGATGGAAGAAAATCAGCAAAAGTTGTTGCACAAAAAATAGAGTATAACATGGTAGTTAAGTCATCATGGAAGGTGCCAATTCAAATCTCTACGAGCCGTCTCCCATGGATGAAATGGAAGAATTTACCAGCTGGAGGGCATGCAGCCACAGTACAGTAAGTCTTTCATCTGTCACATCCTCAATTCTGCAATTATATTTACATACAGTGTTTTGATCCTTATATTAGAGTTCAATCTTAATGCAGAAAGCAGTAAGTATTCTTTGGATGGCACAAAGGAAGACTTCTGAACATCCTAAAGAGGACAGATTGTTATCCTGAAGTCTCCAGTGCCAGGAGAAATCTTAAATTTAAATTCTATTTCAGCATTTGGATTTCTGAGGCAATGCCCAAGTAAGCAGCAGAAGCAGTCCGCAAAAAATTTCACCTTTTGCTTCAAGACCTATAAAGTGCTGAAAATGTTAATACATTACATTTATATAAATATATTAAAAGTTAATATATGTTAACATATATTAACAAAAGTTAATATATGTTAACTTATACAGTAGTGCAGCTGCTGTAGAGCTGATTCCATCCACCACTAACAACTGTGCTGGCAAAACTAAGCCACCATTTGGGACTCATGTTATTCTGAAGCTATTGAAGGATAAAATGGAAGATTACTTGCCATGGCTACCATATTCCTGAAAGCTAAAGGAACACTTCAGAAAAAAAGATGCCAGTATTTCAGCTCACATAAGAAACGAGATCTTCTGTGTTTTCCTTTCAGTAGAGAAGATAGATAAAACCAAAAGGGTAACTTCAACAGGAACATATTGTTTTTTATATTCTGAAACATCAGTTAATTCATTTTTTTAAGGTGCAGTTAGTACAGTTAGGTAAATACTTAAATGATTCAGATAGTTATCACTGACTATTAATTCAAATTCCCTTGGAAGCATTTTTAGAAAAATAAAAAATGAAGCTTTACACTGAAACTGGATCTAGGTTGCTCTGAAAGTAATGACTCCTATTAATTTCCATGGAAACTACAATGGACACAAAAAGCACATTAACTCTATTTGTTAGATAAAATTATCAGCTGCAAAACACTATTTTTCAATATAGTCACTACCACTAGCTATGCATTTTTAGCAGTAGTGAACAAGAGCCTGCATCCAGAGTTTGTTAAAATTTGCATGACCCACTGTCACCTCTGCTGAAATGCACCACTCACTGCCTCACTGTGCTCGTGCCCACTGTTTGGTCTTCATCAACATTCAGAAAATGTCAATGAATGTCAGTGGGTGCCATTTTTTTCCACATGGACAAATTCAGTTCCTCACCTTACTTCTTTCACACTTCCATGTCTGACACCATATTGTTAGATTGCCCCTCTGCTGCCATCAGTCACACTGCAACAAAATGTAATGGTAGAACTTTACTGCCATACCACCAACATCCACCTTTGACTATGTGGTCCAACATAATAAAATAGGAGGCATTACTTTCAGAGCAGCCATCTTATTTATCCACAGGATGAGCAAGTCACATTCATGGCATTCAGCCTGAAACACCAGGCAACAGCACAAGACCCAAGAGTAAGAAGCTTTATGATCTTCCCCATGCCTTACTATATAGTCCTGATAGGAAATAAGCCACCAGGAGCCTCCAGAATACCCAACTTTATCTGCAGAGAACAAAGAGAAGTGAAACCATTCATACAGAAGCAAGCAAACAGGACTATACCTGCATTGACTCAAGGAGGCTCTTCATCTGAACAGACTCAACCTGCATCAAAGAGGCAATGATCATGGAAATCACAGAGGGATCCAGCACAGCTGGATGGCACACATAAGAGTCCCTCTGATGTACACTTCCCAACATCTCATTCTCCACCCTCCAGAACTACTTCTGATCCCACCAAAATCTAGCAGGACTTTCCTGACTTGAAACTCGAGTGTTCCAAGACCTCTAAAATTAGACAAAAATCAGGAGGGACAGCAATTAGATGATTTTCTGAATCTGTGTATACATGAAAGGAAACCTTTGCTTCTCATTAGTGTTGAAAGCTTCCCTTTCCTTGCTAAGTTTTTTACACTTTACTGTTTGTAACCCAGATGTAATTTTTAGTCTTTTTGATTGTCTTTGCAAGAAACCCAAAAGGAAGGATTTTTGTATCATGCATTTTAACATCTTTTTTGATATGTTTATGAATAACTCTGCAATGTAAGTCTTGAGTTCTTCCCCTCATGTATTTTCTTTGAAGAAAAATCTATACTCAAACCTGTCTGCAAATTAACATTTTGTTTACCATATTAAAGGCACCTGATAAAAAGCTTCATTATTAAAACTAAGTGCTGACTGCCAACACTTCTAAGTTCACAAAAAGGAGATTTAACTAAATTTTCCTTCCATCTATTGCAAGCGAGCAATAGCATATGCTCATGGACAGATTGATTCTATATTGCCTGTACAATGAGTCCAAAGATCTCAGAATGCAAACTCAATGCACTTGCACAGCAGAGCTACTCTCCTTTCTTGAAGTGTAAGTTTTATGTCTTCAATGGCTGCACTTGCTCTCAGGGGCTACTCAGATGTTTCTCTTTTTTCATTTTTGTTTTGGAAAGAATTCATTTTGTCATCAGCAGAGAGAGCAATTTTTTACTCTTTCTTATGCTGACACAAATTCTCAGATGAAATCTTCTGAAATCTGCTAATGAGTTGGGAAAGGATGCATTTCACTTCCACTACTCTAATGCCATACCACTGAAGTTCCACTGAGGTTGAAATCTGCTGAGGGTTTAAAACCTGCTAGCTGCCAGATGGAACACTTCTACTTGAACATCTTCAGAGCAAAGTTGTACAAAAGTTGCTTAGATATGGATGTGTTACAGTGAGCTCCAAAGATAAACTCAATTTTAAATCATTTATCTAGCTGGAAAAATAGCATAAAGTTTTAAAAATCATCATCTTCTTCATGAAAAGAATCTCAGGAGAAAATGATAAACCAACTTATAATTACAGCAAAAAGGACTGATTTCAATTAAGTACATTCCAGATATCCTCCTGGCACTAAATAGAGCAGACTTTAACTTTAGATATTATGTGCATACAGTTGGTTGAATGTAAGTGCATTAATCTAAGTAGAGTATTAGTTTAACAAAGAACCCTAACTACCACATACATAGTGATAGGCCATGAAGATCCATGGCCAACCATACTGAAGTACTATGCTATAATTTCTGAGTGATGTTGAAGCCACCTTAGAAGCTAGTCACCAGAGGGAAGTGTCACTGAAAATATTAATTTTGACAAACAGAAGTGAAAAAAAACCACCTTGTTTTATTCTCTTGTCTATGCAGTTAATAGCTCTAAAGTTCTATGTTATCTAGTGGTTTTGGATAATCTAGTACACTACAGACACAAAACAGGCTATTGTAAAATTTTAATATTTTTTCACCTTCTGTATTTCCAAACATAAAACATAATGATATATACTAATATGTACATATACACGCAATTAAAAACAGATCTGCACTAAGCTTTGTCAAAATTGGTAATTCTAATAATAGCACGTAGATATGCAGAAACGAATTAGAACAGATTCAATATTTTTTAAGGTTTTTTTTTTTTTAATAACTAAAACATGCAAGCATGATTGAAGAGCTCTTCAAATATGAACTTGTCAAATTATTTTCTATTGGGAGAGCAATGACAAAAGATGAAATCCTGACCATCTTCATTAGCCAGTGAGAACAGCACGTACCTTTCTGGCTAGTCTCAAAAGCCCAGGAAGAGGCAATAGCCCTAAAAGCACCAGCTCCAAAGTCCAGTGGTCACAGAGTGCTAAAGAACAACCAAAGCTCTAGCAGTTCCAAACTAGGTATTTTGGGGAGAGACAGAGCTGGTCTGAGTAGCATCTGAAGGTACACTCAGAGCTGGGAAAGAAGAGGATCTGCCAGATGATTTTTCTTTTATCCTTTAAAGGCCAAAAATACTGCCCACAGAAAAATGAGAGCTGCAAGATGTAGTTGAAGCACTTGTGTCTCAGTACTTATTTCATATTAACCACTCTTATACTTACTATGTAAACACTTCATCACATTTTGAGCCTGATCTTTTTCATTGTCCCTAAAATTGAGATATTAAAATTCAAGCCTACCTGGCAGCTAACATCAGCAGTAGCCATGGTAGCAGAACACATCAGTTCAGAAAGGAAGCCCAGGTCACAGTTCAAGATATCACGCGCACAACAGCGTGAAGATGCCTGAATTACTACTGCTTAGTAACTACTTACCACTACAGCTCTATAAAGGAAAAAAAAAAAAAAAAAAAACTAAAAACAAATCACATTTTATTTTCTTTTCAAGTAATGTCAGACAAAGAATGGATACTCAGTTGAGTCTAAATTCTCTTGCTTTTTATTTTTTCTGAAAAGGCAATTCTGTGATTTTTGAATTATCTGCTAGATTGCTCCTAATGCCACAAAAATGAAGGCTATTTCAGTAAAACCATGATCATTTTTCCTTCGACTTCATCTTCATCAGCATTATAGTCTTCAAACTGTACATCTTCATATACACGGTTATACTGTGGGATGGCATTATACCTAAACGCATCAAATAAATGCAGTGTGAAACACAATGTAATTCAGTCTCTCTGATTATCATTAATAAGGACTAAGATCTCTCCAGTTGCAGGCATTGTGATTTAAGAAAGACAGGAACCAGCTGAGTCCCTAGTAGAGCAATGGAAAACAAAAATCAGGAAATTCATGATGCACAAACAATAGTTGAAGGTGTAGGGTCACTTAAATTAAAGCATACAGAAGAGGCACATAACAGTATTCAAATACATAAGAGGCTAATAAATGGAGAAATGAAATAATTGGCAGTGCCAGTGGCTTATAATACAAGAATTTACTTATTTGAATTAGAGAGAAGATTTAGACTAGATATCAGCAAAGTTCCTCTGATGATAAGTGCAATGTAGTACT
Source organism: Tetrao urogallus (assembly GCF_951394365.1). NCBI lineage: Eukaryota > Metazoa > Chordata > Aves > Galliformes > Phasianidae > Tetrao > Tetrao urogallus. The sequence goes on from NC_136814.1 coordinate 79,159,566, forward strand.
GAAATAGATTACCTGGGAAACTTGTTGAGATTATGGCACTGGAGATCCTTCATGGGATCACAGAATTGTAGGGGCAGGATGGGAACTCTAGAGATCATCCAGTCCAAGCCTGCTGTAAAACAGGCTTCCTAGACCAGGTTGCACAGGTAGGCGTTCAAGTGAATCTTGACCATCTCCAGAAAGACTCCACAACCTCTTTGGGCAGCCAGTTCCAGGGCTCCTTCACTGTCACTGTGCAGAAGTTCTTATGCACATCTGTATAGAACTTCCTATGCTGCAGTTTGTGGCCCTTTCCCCTTATCGCCACAAACTGCTGAAAAGAGCCTGGCCTCGTCCCTTTGCCTCCTGCACCTTAGGTATTTACAGACATTGATTAGATCCTCTCTTGGCCTTCTTTTCTCAAGGCTGAACAGACCTAGGTCACTCACCCTAATCAGTTCATCCTTGAGAGCTGCTTAGACAAACACATGGCAAGAATGAGGATGGATCAGTCTCCCTTGCTGTGGAACACAGGAACACAGATGAAATCCTTGTTGGTCCCATGTAGATTAAAGTGTTCCTGGGCACAAGTTCAGGAAAAATTTAGTTATCCCTAGTTGTCATGTTTAAGTTCAGATGTGATTATTATATGTAATTTAAGGATTACTGGCTCTGCTCAAACACATAGCTTGAAAACAAATGTGCATCTTTTCTATATTGATCAAACTGTGTGATCATGATCAATAGGAAAGGAATATAATATTTCATCTGCTAATCTATTCTATGTTTCAGAGATGTGATTCATGTAAGCACACTGTTGAAGTCTAAAGGTAAGGTGTCTGGCAAAAGGTTCCTTCTTTAAGATTCAAGATCTCAGACCAATTAATCCTATTCTTAAAACCTAAATTAAACAAATTGGCTTGCTTATGATGGCCACACAGGAAGCCTAGCCAGTTAGAAAACTATTCATGAGGATTTCCAAGACCACAGAATTGTAGAATGGGTTGGGTTGGAAGGGGCCTCTAGGACCAACTAGTTCCAACTCTTCTGCCACAGGCAGAATTGCCAACCCATTCAATCAAGTACCAGATTGGATTGCCCAGGCCCCATGCAGCCTGGCCTTGAATGCCTACAGTGATGAGGCACACACAGTTTCCCTTGGCAACACGTTCCAGCATGTCACCACCCTCTGAGAGAAGAATACCCCTGAGCTCTAATCTAAACCTTCCCTCTTTCAGTTTAAAATCATTCTCCCTTGTCCTATCACTATCTACCCAGGTAAAAAGTTCATCTCCCTGAGGTGTATGAAGAGATTTTGAAACGAAGAATTTGCAATCCTGGTGTGGAAATGTCAATAGGCAATTCAGTTAACATTGCACTACTGATTACATAGCACCAGTGTAAATGGTCACATGTATTTCATGGATCTTGCTGAAACGGTCTGGCTTCTGCAGAATATCCAGGCATATTTACAACTTCATATGATTTATAGTGATTGTTTGAAGTGTGTTGTGAATGAGCCATTACATGTCAATTGGATGGAATGCCCAAGGATAGATGGGATGCTTCCAGAAGGTAGATCTATAAACATATTTTTCCATAAGCTCAACATATAATTGCTTCTTCAGCTCTGAGACTGAATTTGAAAGCCTGACCCTCCTGCCATGCCATTCCATTATCCTCTCCAGTATTTGAACTTTAGTGTACCTTCTACTAAATAAAAACTCAGCACCTTAGCAAGGTTTACAAAGTCCATTTAAGTTGTTGTCATAACAAAATTAAACAAATGTACATTCGGATCCAACTATTTGTTTAAATAATATGTGAATCATCAACATGAATTATCTTGGGTAACTTAGACCAGTAAGATTAATAATTAGTGTTTATGAATAAGAAAGACAAGTTCTTTTATTTGTTCAGTTTTTATTACAGTGAAGGAAAATATATAATTTAATAGGATTGTGTGAGCTTGTGCTCTCGTAAGCATACACACAGAAATCGTTCTTTTCCTAAGCTGTAATTGATATTATATACAATTTGTAAATAACATAATTACATGGTAAGCTCCTCCTGGATGGATAAATAAAATCTGTTTCTTAATTTTCCATATAGCTTTTAAAATTAAGAACTGTTGTCATTGAGTACAATGTTAAATGAAGATCCTGCCCCAATAAATCCTAAGATAGAAGGCAACAGACAATTGCACTGTATGAAAAGTGTCAGCGAAACAATCTAGTTGTCAACTCAGATGGCATTCAAGTAATATATATATCTTTCAAGACAGTATATCATTTCTTCATAAAGTTTGAAGATACTCAGAACCCAACTGGACATCATTCCCAAACAACTTGCTCTATTGGTTTGTCCTGAGAAAGGTGCATCAGACTGGATGACATCCAGTGCTGCCTTCCTACTGCAGCCACTTCTGTTCTTACATCATTTTGTCGACATAGAGGACTAAGGCAATGCAAGCAGCAACTCCAATTTAGTGATCTGTATGTATGAATATCCCTTTGCCTGGAAATTTATCTTTCATTTAAAACCTTTTTTTTTCTTTTTTTTTTTTCTTTTTTTTTTCCAAACATTCAGCAGCATTACTCCAAATTCTTGTGTCTGCAGATAGACTATCTGCCTTAGTAAGGTCTAAAAACCAAAGATAAAATAAAATCCAACAGAAGGAGTGCTACATAGCACACTAGGAGGAATGCATATATTTAAGGCAAAGTGACGGTAGCATTCTTCTTCAGTTTTATTATCTGAAAATATGGCATCTCTTATAGTCCAACCATCTTAAGAGACCTCTGTGAAGCAGGTAGGATTAAAGAAACTTTATTAGGCAGTATCTTTAACCAGCCTGAAAAAGATCTTAGGAGACTGATAACAGGTCACACTGCCCAGTTAATTTTTAGATAGCAAAGGTTATGGAAAATAAACCTTATAATAATTTATTTTAAAAAAAAAAGAGAGAGAGAAAGAGAGAGAGAGAGACATTGCGAGACAATAATCTTAATTGAATACTTAACCTAATACTAGAAATGTGACATTAGTTGGAGAGGAGTAAATGAAACATATACCTTACGATAAATGTGACGTGTTTAAATCTCCCCATGTTATCAACAGGCTTCTTCTTTTTTTTTTTTTTTTTTTTAATTTAAACACAGCTCCTGCTTTGAGGAATACACAGTAATTTTTCCAGGATTATATTTCTTCCACGTCAGATGTGCATTTTCACAATTTCATTGTCTGCACAATTCTTTCTGTTCCCAGTTGCTCATAGCAGCAGCAGAGCCTGTGTGCTCTCAGGTAGAACAGAGCGGATGCAGATGAATGCATGAAAGTCACCATGAAGGCTTCAGACAGATCAGGTAAAATTTGCTGTGATGGCATCTAGCCAGAAGACATTACTCTATAGCACCTCCCAAGATGCAGCACTGTGTGTTCAGTTTAATGAAATGCATCACTCTTCCTTTGTTCTCTATTCTAGTATTTCTTTAGAATGAATGCAGTATTTCTCCCCCTTCTTTTCATTCTTTCCAAATGGCAGGTCCTTTTGCTATTGCTTCAGAAAACAGAAAGTCTATGAAATCCGTTAAAGCCTTTCTTGGAGGATGGACAGCAGCACTACAAGGTCTGAAGTGGTGTTATGGAGATGTCCTAGTTTGGTCCCAGTCCCAGTCCCAGTCAAAACCAGAACAAGAAAAGAATTTAAATGCACTTGGGTATATTTCAATTCATAGCATAGTTTAGCATAATGTTAGTAAGCAGAGAACAAGTAGCAAAATTAAAATTACATTTTATGTCTTCAGCCTTAACAAATGGTCCAATGCCTTACTGTTTGAGATGAATATTGCTAAGAAGGTGTGTGACACTTGTACTCACGGTGCTTCAGGAACTTCTATAGTATGCTAAAAACTGAACTAGTTGTCAGTGTTAAAGACATAAAGAGATCAGAGCTTCCATATCTTTCCCCGAGGAAAGAAAAGTTATGCAATAGGTTTCAACTACACAAAGCAGCTATTTGGACCACAAAAGCCTTTTCCCCTGGTTGTTCCCCTGATTTTAAGAAGTCCTCGAGGATTAAGCTCTATGTATCAAAAGTAAAACTTGACCCTGCTGCACTGCAGTGACTAGCAATTATAGCACACAAAATAATCAATGAACAAACAACTGAACTGTAAAAGAAAGTTTTGTCCAGATGATAGAACACAACATTCAGGTAGCTCTCTGGGGAGCTCCTTGACTCATAATCTAACAAAATGGGAACAGGCAGCTTCACCTTTTGTCATCTAATGCTCTACAGGAGCCTTACAGGAGGAACTAAAAACAAAGACTCCTGTTCCTGCTAGAAGCTAATCCCAAAGGTAGTCCTCTATCTGGCACCAGGCAGCTGCCTGGCTACAGAACATCAGTTACAACAGCTGGGCAGGAGCTGGAGCAGAAGAAAATAAAGGATTGATGGTGATGGAGAGCAGTCTGCTATTATTCACACTGCAAGAGAGACAGCTTTTGTTGAAGGAAGTCATCAAAACTGAACAAATTCTCCTTCTGACCTCAGGTCTTTTCCATAGGACTTGTAGCCAAAGAGGGGAGTTGCTCACCCAGTTGGTCACCTAATAAACTGTGAGTGAATTTCACGCGCAATAAGATTTGATCAGTATTTCAGCAAATGTGCACTGTTCAGAAAGCAAGCAGTAGAGGAGAAAAGGAAAAGGATTGTTTGGAAAAGACAAAGCAAATTCTGATTTTTCTCCCAATTTTTTCTTGCATCCTCATTTGAAATAGTCTAAGAATGTCACATATTTCCCTACCGATTGATAGGTTCAGTGATCAGAGAAATAGGAAGACAGAAGGAGTAGAGTCAAGCTAGAGTTTTAGTGCAGTTTCTTTCATTCACTACTGCACAGTTAAAATTGTTCCAGAGAGATAAAATGAGGAGAGAAAATGGGAAGTGATCTTGTGCAGAATTTCTAGGCTTATGAATCTCATAATGTCAATTCTCATTTCCAAAGTAATATGAACCCGCACAGCAAAAAAAAAAAGCCACCAAAAGACCCCCAAACTTACTAGAGTATTGTCCTGCCACACACAGTGAATCAATGTTCATTACACATGGCATTCTGATGGGGGGGGAGCCTTCTCTTCCACCCTGGGTAGTTTATTCACCCTTGTATCACTGTAGCTCTTGTGGGGCTCACCAAAGGCTTGATTTAATTCCCAGTGATACATGGAAATATACTGCCACTGAAAGCTTTCCTCTACTTCTATCTCAAAATCTCCTTTTTCTTAGAAATGATCAAATTGGGAGAGAAATTTTTATTTCACCTTCTTGACAAGTGCAAGTACAAAACCAGAGCAATTAGGAAAATTTTTCCAGTGGAAAACGTCATTAGAATGAATGTGCTGGTTAGTTGTTGTGATGGCTTTTTTGTTTTTGTTTCTTTATTATTATTATTTTTGCCAAATTAAACTGATCAAGAGAAAGCATCCCAGCTAGTTTGAGCACTTTATCAAAGCTATGAGATATACCTGTCCTGGCCTGTACCGAACGCTTGTAATGCTTCCTACTGAACAAAACTGACACCTATCACCTCTAATAGGCCAGCATTTTTTAAAATTTATTTACAGAATCACTTTACCACCATTTATATTTTTGAATGCAAATAAGCAGAACAAATACACTAATGAGCTCAAGATTATATGCTTAAAATATAACAAGCCCCACACACAAATTTTCCAGCCTGAATTTTCTTTACAGAAACATTCAAATTATGTGTGCACAGTTCACAATTACTTAATTGCTCATAACAAAATTTAAGCATATTCTTTGCAATTAGTTCTGCATAGTAAGAATATAATTGAAGGCATAGTTGATAATGTTCTGAAACCTAGTAATCAAAAGTGTGCACCTGGTTAAAAACAGTCAAGTCACTTAGCAAGTTTCAAAAATATTACTGTGTTTGGCCACTCTAATTTTCTGAACAACATAGATTTAAAAGACGAATTCTGCATACAAAGGGTTGGACTTCAAGTTATGACAAAACTTCAAGGAGTATCACTAGGACTTCAGCTTGGTGTCCCTCAGCCATTTGGCATTTTACCTTAGTCAAGCAGCTGCAGTTTGGCTTCACATAGGGAGCAGTGTTCAGAACTCAAGTTTCAAAGAAGAATAAAACCCAGATCTCAAAAGTAAGTCTCAGAACAACCAGGTTTCTTCTGATTTTTCATAGAAGTTCCTTGTTAACTTCCAGCTTGAGTACATCTATTGCAAAATTGGCATTATCTGCTTGCTCCATGTGGAGAACAGCTTATGGGGAAATGGTTAAAGACCTTTTGCTAAATTAAAGAAACACTAATCTCATATAGCCTGTTTGAGACTGAAACGTAATGTGAAATCTAAGTATTCCATTTGATTTTGAACCTAGTCGCAGGTGTTCCCCAAATGCCCTGCAGAATCACAGAAAATCACTAGTTTGAAATTACCCTGAACCCAGGCTGACAGGGAGTGAGAGAGAAGGGGGAAAGAACAGGTCTTCTATGTCATTTGTATCTGAAAGCCAGAGCTAAGACTATAGTGGAACACCCTGTGATGTTAAGTGATGCACAATTTGATTGCATTGGTTTTTAATTTGATTTTCATATTTTTACAATCCTTACTATTTTAATGGATTTTCAAGCAGCTGAGATTTACTATTATGAATATTTTTCATAAAATAACAGTAATATTTCACTCAGTTCTAGGAATATACATAGTCAGTTATGAAAAGTGAAACAATAAATTCACATTTTTTGTAAAATACAAATTTTGAAGCAGGTTTCATCACGGAAAAGCGGTACCAGATTCCATGTGAGAAAAAGAACTGCCTATCAAGTTTATGAGCACCTTTAGCAATTAACATTTTTGAAATGTTGCAATCTATTCAAGATCCATTTGTAGGCAAGAATAAGCAAAACTCAAATACATTCTTGTATAGAAATCATTTCTGAGTTCTCATGGTAACCATTTTAACAGATAAAGAGCAAAAACATCAGTTTTTCTCATAAAGTAATTTGCTGATTTTGTCTCTATCCTGCTGAGAGTGGCGAGTATAAGGTTACAACACTTCTTTCATGTATTCTCTGACTGCAGTTTACCTGATTTGCATAACTGGGATGAAGCTTGTACATTTTGACAAAAGCAAAAGGATTCTTCCTCTCTTGTTAATTCTTAAATAAGATTATCCTTCAAAAGGATACCTTGGTAGGAGGATTCACAAAATAAGGTAATATTCATCACAGTTAAAGATATTACACCCACTCTCAAATGCAAGTTATGATCTATAAAAAAAAAAGTAGGGCAAGTTATATTTTAAAAATTTATGCTGCATTGAATTACAGAGAGTAAAAATTTTAGATATGAATCTAAATTCAATTTTATCCACAATAATACGATTGCAACTATAGAGAATCTGCTAGAGAAACTGGTAATAAATGTTCTATTTCATTCGAACCATATACCTGCAACTGGTGCCTAGTTCAAGTCCCTTTGGTCAAAATATGACTTTAGATATCACACAAGAACATTACTTTCTTATTTGTGTGATTTCTGCTTCATGTTTTGACTGGCCTACCACTGCCAACATACACCAAGAAAGGTATAGGCTTCCAAACTCAAAACCGGAGCTTTATTTCTTCTTTTTTCTTCCTATTTCCCCCCCTCCTTTTTTTTTTTTTTTTTTTTTTTTTTTTTTTTAAGCAAATGAAAAGAGGTCCAATTTGTCTAAGTGTTTTGTATGCTCACAAGTTAAAGCTTACAAGAAGAAGCTTTCCTCTCTAAGGAGAGATTTTGAAAATATCTACCCATAACCTCCGGACACTCAGGATTTCTCTGGCCTTTAATCTATGTGTTTATGTTTGGTGTTCATATCAGAAAAATATCAAAAAGTTTCCAAGATCTTACATTTAATGAAAAAAATATTAGAGGCCTTTTTCTTCTCTTTTTACATGAAAGTGCCTCCTAAAAAACCAAATTGTTTTGCTGAATTGTACTGATGGTTGTTGAATTTTACATACATCAGGAAATGTTCATTAAACGTCTTTAAAGCACTGTGAAACCCATTTGTTGAGAGGGTTGGAGACATAATTATACACTTTAAACACAAACTGTGAACAGAATTGTAATTGCATGCCTTTACAGGTCTCCAGTCAGTGGTGGTGAGAGCATTTATGTGGTAATGGTAATGTTATCTGGAGTTTCTATTTGCTAATGCAAGCCATGGGGACTTCGCTGAGAACTTTGTTGTCCATGTTTTATATCCTAAGGTTATTAATAACAACCCATGGCAAATCTCTTAAAATATGTATATGCAGTTGTGGATTTGGAAGGAGGAGTTTCTATGCCAAGCAACAGAGGGCTCTCTCCAGGACTTTTAGCAAAAGTGAGATTCATAGTGCCTTCTAATTAAGCAGTTTATCCAAAGCTCTAGCTCCAGTTGCTAAAACTTGGCCTCATTTTCACAACATCCCTCATCTCCATTGTTGAATATAGCTTTCTTTCACACATGTAAATTCCAATTTAGGGTGCATGTTCTTATCTATGCATGGGAAATCAGCATGCAGCACAGTTTCCCATTTTTGGAAGCTAGTAAGTTCCCTACTGAGTTATGTGGGCTAAAGTGGTATATTTAGCCAATCAAAGGGAAATATAAAAGGCCAAACATATCAACACACTGTGATTTTTTCTGGCACAAAAGATTAATACTGTATGTAACTCTCATTTCTGAATGCCAAAAGCAGATTGGGAAGAACATTTTCCTCTTGTATTCTAAAAGCTAGGCTGAAATATGTCCTTAAAAGAATGAAGGATAAAACTGAATTGGTCCAGTATATTTTTGAGAAGACAGACAGTTTCATGCATGAGTAGAGAGGGTGAAGGACATGATTCAGCTGCCTAAAATTTTTTGTGGCCTTTTTATTTGTTCCTTGGACATACAGAAAGCAGATATAACACAAGGCTTTGGGACATTGGCGCACTTATGGAGTTGTAGCTACAAAGGTCTAGAGAGTTACATTCAGGCAATGGATTTCAGCCCAAGATGTCCAAGGAACTTTAGCTATGGTATACAAAGAGATCAGTTTTGAAGATAAAAACAGATAGAGCCTCAGGTAACTAACAGCAGCCACACTGAATGTCCTAGCTTCTGCATTTATAGTCATTTTAGCCTGGATCCAAGTTCACAATCTCCGCCTGATTTTTCTTGTTCAGGATTGCCTCTGCCACAAGCTGACAGACTCTTCAGAATTCTGCCCTTCCTTCTTAACACTTTACAGTTGTTTTTGCTACATGTATGTCCACAGATGATCCTCCTGGACATACATGCCACAACTAGTAAATCAAGTATTTTCTCCAAACTATTCTTTAGGAGTGAGGCTAGGAAATGCTCAGGTTTCTAAAGCCAGGTGGCCCAGAGTCCAATTAAACATTAGCACCCTCCAGAAGCGTGAATGGATCCAAACTACTAAACAGTAATGGTCACTGACCCATGTTTACTCCCAGACTCTGCCAGATATTGTTTGAGGAATTCACAGCTGGTGAGGCTAAAAGGATACTAAGAGTCTGTTTAATCCCTTTTGCAGCACACGCAATCACATCTCAGTGCTCACGACATTCTGGCCTAGGTGCCATTCAATTTGCTGGTACACAGAGAGACACACAATTTTCGCAGTATTTTAATTAGATTTTCAACCCATCCACAAATAGGCAATTCAGTTATGTCTGGCCAAGCATATCATCTGGTCTATAAGAAAGAAAGTGTTTTTGTTCTGGTTTCTTTGACAAAATACTTCAAAGGGAGAATGCTGTCTATGATTCCTATTCTGAGAATGCTCAACCAGCAGAAATGTGGCAATAGAAGAATTTTTGCATAATTTTACTCAGTTTGGGCGAATTTTTACTATAATACGGAAGTCTGGGAGTCATGGTGAGCATGCTTAAGATGAACATTTGACCAAGCTGCACAAGAAGCTACTGCCAGTGCACTTGTCAAGGAAAGGACCTACAGAAACCCAAGCCCTTGGGAACACACCTGCAGACTTCAAATAAAACTACAGTAAAATGGAAATACGTAAGAACAGGAAACATTAAATCAAACTCTCTATGAATTCACTGCCCCAACTGGTTTAGTAGTTACTCACTTTAATTAAAGGTCTGATAAAAATACATTGATGATTTCAGAACCCATTATTAAGTATTTTAAATAACTATTCAAACATAATGGCTCAGTTTAAGGACAGGTATAGAAAAGGGATGTTCTGCTGCAAAGGTAGCATGATACACTGAAGTTGGAAAAATCCCCAAAGAGCAGACTGTTCCATATGAAACAGGAAATATTCTCTGACAACCCTTCAGAATTGGAATCACACAAGTTGTACCTGCCTGAAGGTAACTACAAGTAGTGATGTTTCTATCTATATGCCTTGGTTCCCCAATTTAATACAGTTAAACATAGGAGATTCCTACAGAAAGCAGCAACACGGTCTTGACATAGAAACTAATCTTTCATAAAAAACTAGATATATTTAGGTATAGTAGGAAGATGTACAACAAATTGGAACTGAATTTAAAATGAATAGATGGGAAAAGAGACCTGCTACATTTGGATTACATTTTTAAGGCAGGGAAATTGAAATCAATTACCACTTTATATTTCTCATTACAGTTTTTAAACTGATAAAAATATATGTTCTCCTCCAACATCAACAGGACTGTCGCTGATATAATAGATGGGAAAATATTAATTCAGAGTTAAAGAACAAACTTTTTTTAATTACTGTGTAACATTTATTCAGAAAATTCTAGTACGAACTGATGAGAAAAATGTTTTGCTGTTTTAGAATCATTGTTTTACATACTTTCCTCCTTTCCCTATTTTTTTCCACATCTTCCTGTCTTTCAGTTCTACATGTATCTTTTCCTATTTGCGTCACTTTTGAAAGTTTTTCTTCCTATGCTTCCTAACAGAAACATTTATTACTGTACAATACGAGGATGGCATATGAATAACACAAACATACACACACATACACAAAAAAACAATACAACAACAAAAGATCCTCAAGCAGGAGATGTATCAGATACCTGACTCAAAGGAAAGATTTAACACAAATGTCAGCTTCCAGTGAAACAGACTCCCAGGAAGGCGATGTCATCATGGGATTGCAAAGAGAACAAGGAGCCTCTTCTCCAGCTCATCATTTCCTAATGACAGAGATGTAGGCAGCTAATCTTCACTACTCTCTAAAAGCCCCTGGCCTTCTCTCAAATGAATAGGCAGATAGACGAATGCATTGTCATTGTAAGATGTGGGTAGATTTTTGATAGATATAAGGGAAAAATCTTTTACAGTGGGGTGGCAAGGCACTGGAACAGTTTGCCTAGTGTTGTGGTTGATGCCTCATCCCTGAAGACTTTCAAGTTGAGGCTGGATCATTCCCTGGGCAATCTGATCTAGCAATCTCTATCCAGAGAGATACTGGTCCCCCAGCTGCTAACCCTTACATGAGGGTGATGAGGAGTGGATCCAGGCTCCATCTCTTCCAGTCATTCAGGAGCATTGCTTGCACCTGAGCTCCCTGGGTTAGCCATGCTTTCTCACCTGGTGCTCAAACACTGGTTCAGGTCATGACCTGGCAATTCCACTGCAGCAAGTTCAACATTCAGGTTTATAAACAGATGTCATGAAACAGAAAATATTAAATAGTAGGAACAAGCAACCAAAATCAACAGAGAGTAAGATACCTCTTCTAGAAGCTAAAGTACGAAGAGGGAGAAAAGGGCTAAACGTAGTACAGGACAGCTACTGAAAACAGCTACATATAAACAAATACAGATGCTAAAGGTCATTCTGAGTATGACATTTAACTAAACTCAAAGAGCTACTTGTGCAGCTGTCATTGTCACAGAACTTTTAGTCTATAAAAGGCTTATCAAAATTTGTTCTTATTGTTTAAACAAGTTCTTGTGTCGGCATTGATGTCTCTAACACACTAATAATGCTTTTAAGACAGTTATTATTTCAGAGACAGTATCAAGGTCCTACCAAGATATTTTCTATAATTGAGTTCACATATGAACAAATGTGTAAAAGAGTCAAATTTGAGAGCTTTAGAAGAAGACTAGTATCCTACTGTAAATATTTTCTTTGAGGAAGCTTGGGGCTTAAAAGAACAAATAATTGTCAATATGAGATTTATTTGGTAGCATATTTGTCCAGTCATACCCGTATCAGATGGATGCCTTCCATCTTTTTACATATCTGTGTAATAAAAAATAAGTAATGTGTAAAGGCTGCTCTGAAAGTAATGTCTACTATTTTATTATGTTGGTCCCCCTACATCAGAGGTGGATGCTGTTGGTATGGCAGTGGAGGTTGAACCTTTCTGCCAACATTATTACATTTTGTTGCTGTGTGATAGATGTCAACAGAGGAGAAGTCTGGCACAATGACATCTGACCTGGAAGTGCATATGAAACAAAGGTGTGTCACTGAATTCCTCCCTGAAAGAAAAAAAAAAAAAAAAAAATGGCACTCATTGATGTGTGCTGAACATTGTTGGAGACCAAACAGCAGATAGGAGTACATTGAGACAGTGGGTGGTGCCTTTCAGCAGTGCTGACAATGGGTTACATTCACCAGCGCACATATCCACAAGCACAGCATGCAGGCTCTTTTTCATGGCTGGCAAAAATGCACAGCTAACAGTGGTGGCTACATTGAAAAATGGTGTTTTGTAGCTGAGAATTTTCTCTATTAAATAGTGTTATTGTTCTCTACGTATCTATTGTAGTTTCCATGGAAATAAATAGGCAATATTTCCTTCAGAGTGACTAATGTATTTGAGATGTGACAACTCAAGGCCCCCTGTTAAATGAACACCTGAAACATCTATGTAAATGAAGTCCAATTATTTTAATACTTTTTATGTGAAGGGGATGAGTTTGCGACCTGCTGATTGATTAGCTGATAAAGTACTTTCAGTCAATAAAAATGAGTTAGGGGGCCAATTATGTCTGTTTAGGCAGACATGGACAGAATTAAAACTTAACTAGAGTTAATGATAAAAAATAATGTTAGACACCTTAAATATGAAATAAGATGCACATTTAAAATTGACGGTCATTATGCACTGGCACCAGAACATCTGGATTTTGTTTTTAAAGTCTTCGTGTCAAGACAGACTAAGATTATGTATTTTACTTCATCTCTAGTACTACTCAGTCTCATAGTTCTTTCTGGTGTTAAAAACCATACATCACCCAACAGCATTATAAATCTATAAATAAAAACCTAAGCATCATACCTTAAATATGAAGTTCAGTGTTTAGATCTGAGATGTTTGAAATGTAGCCTCTTCTGTAAATACCACATTTTGCCGAAGTTTCAATGATAAATAATGAGTATTTATCTTTTCTAATTATATTACTGTATTAAGCGCTCACTTGTAATCTGCACTTCTGAAAGGGAGAATTAACAATTCAGAGAGCATGTGGACTCAACAGAACTCCATGCACTTATAAACTTATATACTTACATGTATATATAATAAACTTATAAAGAAATCACACAGTTCTGCCTATTAATGTCAAAATGGGCAATCTACAGGTCAGATAAACTGCCTACTCTTTAGCAGAAAAGAAATGTGGTATTTTGCAAAAAGAGAAAAGTACTTTTCAGAGAAGTGAAAAATGAGCAATTAAATCAGCAAAAGGGGAGAAGAAAAGAGGAAGGGGAAGAGAGAGAGAGAGAGAGAGAGAGAGAGAGAGAGAGAGAGAGAGAGAGAAAGGAAATGTAAAATGCTATGACGTCATTCAAAAATCTTAAATACATAACAAAATCTGGAGACATGAAAGTTAAGGTCTTCCACATCATTTGTCAGCCCTTGTTTCTGAAGATATATTAGATGATATTACAAGAATTACACAGTCTTAGACAAGTATGTTAATGACTCCTGTCACAGTTTTATTTCAGTATATCAAGACAAATGGATTTGATAAAGAGTGATGAGCTCAGTAATTGCTCTGGTTCTAAGATGCTTAAAGGATATCTTTACTCAGTGAAGTACTTTCAACACCCCGATTATAGAAGTACTCTGCACTGCCCTTTCCCAAGGGTTCCCATGTCTGGGAAGCTGAGTGATTTGAGAGGTGCAGCACCCAAGACTTCTCATATCTGCTATTTTTTTCTGCAGATGAATTTGTATTCTTAAACTATCGATGTTTCCCTATGTGGAGAAGAAGAAAATCTTCATTTTTCCATCTGAAGTTAAAAAATAATATTCCTTGCCATTGTATCAAGGTGTTCCCAACCCAATCACTGTTTAGTATTTTAGCTATTTATATCTAACAATTTTGTTCATGCAATCAGACTAGCAGGAGTGACTGGACAGAAAACTAATAGGAGGAAAAAAAAAAAAAAAAAAAATATATATATATATATATATATATTTATATATATATATATATATATATATTTGCTGTTGCTTGCCTTGCTTGTCATCTTCCTAACATCCAAGATAAAACCTGTGAGTGAAATTGTAGGCATCAGCTCCCACCTTGTTTTCCTAAAAATTGACATATTTATCACATAAGAAATAATAGAAAAATGAAATAATAGAAAAGGAAAGTGTTGCTCTTTCTTTTTGAATTTTTGCTCTTTGGAATACAGGAAGAACACCATATAAAATGTTGGACAGCCCTTGTAACTGTATTTCACAGAAATATGTTCAGAAACAAACTTCGGTAAATTGCAGTTAGCATAATTTTAAATACAACCCTTAAAATTATCTGCATTTTTTTGTTCCTTCTTCAGAACAATTTAAAGAAAATACATAGCAAATTCCTCACTTTTTTGACATATATATACAACTTCATTGCAGCAGTCTGAATGAATCTATTCCAAAGAAATATCAAATTTTGTCCCAACAAGATGGCCTGCTCTAAACAGACACAAAGTAGGTGGCTGCCCCTACCAGCAGACTGCCTAGAGAAAGTTTTTCCCTTATTATCTGAGCGTCAACTTTGCTCTGTCTCACCTATTGCCCCCTTCAGGTTTCCCTAACCCATCTCATCAGCAAAAAATTAATTTTGCTAAAACTAAAAACAAGGACAGAAATAAACAAAAACACTTGGGGTGAAAAAAATGCAGTTTATCTCGTAGTTCTGAGAGTCTTTGAATCAGTTCTGTCTTACAGTACCTGCTTATCAACTGAAGCAAATAAGATCTCAACATACATTTACTGTCGCAATCTTTGTCGATTCACCCAACTCCAATCAGTTTCATGTAAATTGCAATAAATACAGCATTCATTAGCTCTTTCACAAAGTTATCTCTGCAGACAAAGCAAGATGCTATGCTGAAAAATAGTACAGAATGACTGTCATCACAACAGAGATAATAACAAAGATTATATCCTACATTTATATGTAAATCATCATTTGAAGAGAAAAATACTGGCCAATATCCTTAGAGATTCAGATACAGATCAAAATCTTATTATTTATAAACATCAAGTTATTATTTAAGCTTTTATTTTTTACTAGTTGTGATTGAAATTTGCATACAAATATCCTTAATTTTATGTTTAATGGTTTTATTTTTCCTGTATTACATTCAAATTACCACTACTGTATTCATGCTTTTAAAGATATTTTATTTAATAGCCTCATTATATTTTACTAGATTTGATAATGTTCAGAGTACTAAGGATAAATATAATCATAACACTTTTTAAGATATTTATTACTTGTGATTGAACTTGAACATCTTGCAATACTTGAACATCTGGCAATAAATGACCAGAAGCAAACAAGATTTTGTAGTTAGGTTCCACAGATATTAGTATTCAAATAGAAGTGAAACGCAATACATGCAAATTTAAAGACTGCTTCCATTTGGAAATCAAAATGATCTTTTAAAAGCAAAATTATTTTTAGTAACCCAAGCTACCTTTTTTTTCCTTCTCTGAACTGTGGGGACAGTAACAATTACCTCTTTTAAAATTCCATCTTTGCTGCAACATGACAAATTCACAGAAGTAACAAATGAAAAAGATTTCTCTCCATTTAGCAAGGAACCAGAAATGAGGGAAAGAAACATTTGCAAAAATAATCATTATTAGTACCAAACACAACAATTCAGCAAGCTATTCTGTTAACTCTTTGTTGGCTGTCACAATGACAAATCCAAGCTATAGAACTGTTCTACATTTATGGACAATTTTGAAATGTTAAATTCTGTATTGCTTCTGTATTTACAATGAGTTTTGACAACTACATGTTTCAAACTAACCGGGGCTGTGATGTTCACAGTTTGATGCAAAACAAGGCATTTCCAAGGTTCTCTACCCAAAGAGGATCAGCCAATATGTGGACAATGTAGATAACTGGGGAGCTTGCGTATGAGCTACAGCTTTTTCTACAACAAGCATAACTCCAGTATATGGGGTATGCAGTCACTTAATTATCATGAGTAGTTCACCTGCAACAGAGACCTGTCATGCAGTGAACACCATGGCATGCAGCCTGGCTCTCAAGAGACTCCGTCTCACTGCTGAAAATCTCTTGCTTTTTCTGTCAGCTATGGTTGATGAGCAGTACTGCTACCTTTGCCAGAAGAGAGCCTTTGCTATTAAACTTGGACAACACTGGCTCTGGGTAGTGGCATGGAATGGTGCTCATCTTCATACTGTTCCCAGAACTAATGGAGAGAACATTGCACAGGCAGGCCCATAAACATCTCTGCAGAGAATAGCTACCATCCTTCAAGGCTGGCCCTGAGCTAGAGCACCCTGCTACACCCAGGTTGCTCTAGGCATGGCTCTGTGGTTCTACCTGTACTGCACACCCACCATTCTCCAGCTTCCAGCAAGGTTGTTTTTTTTTTTTTTGCTCAAGCACAGCACCAAGTAGATAGGAAAAGGGGGAATGGTTTTAAAGTGAGAAAGGGGAGATTTAGTTTAGATATTAGGAAGAAGTTTTTTACTCAGAGGGTGCTGACACACTGGATCAGGTTGCCCAAGCAGGTTGTGGATGCCCCATCCCTGGAGGCATTCAAGGCCAGGCTGGATGTGGCTCTGGGCAGACTGGTCTGGTGGTTGGTGACCCTGCACATAGCAGGGGGTTGAAACTCAATGGTCATTGTGGTCCTTTTCAACCCAGGCCATTCTATGATTCTTTGACAGCTTCTGTCAGAAGCACAATGCTCTGACACCTGGGTGACTTTGGAGGGTATCTTACAAAGCAGTGGAGAAGCACAGCCCATGCGATGGCATCACAGTACAGCCCACTATCTATACCCCGTTATGCAGAGAATCCTAGTTCCCACAGAGCTGCAGAGATGATGGCCACAAAGACAACACGTTTTTAAATGTGTCATGCTTTATCTATCAAAATTCTGCTTGTTATTTTTACCATAGAACTGCATAGGCTGGGAAGGATGTCTGGATGGAGATCATCCAGTCCATCTCCCTGCCTAACATAGGGTCAAATTGATTCCTGTGCAAGCTGATCTAACATTCTAGTAGGGTCTACTTCCAAGTCACTTTCATTTCAATTATCTTCCATTAAATACATAGAAATAGACTGTTTTTCATTTCAGGATTAAGCCTCCTTTGCAATTCAAAACCATTACTTCTATATAAGTCTCACATAAGCAGAATGTTCTCACCCAGAATTCACTGACTCATATCCGTACTGTCGTTGGGATCTGCTAGCATTCTGAATGCGAAATTTATTTACAGAGCAATATGCACTCTCTATAAGAAGATGACTTCAACTAGTTACAGAGCCACAGTTTGCGAAGGACACCATGTGCAGGCAGAAACTGGCTTGCAGAGTTTAACATGCAGTGCTGTAAATGTTCAACTGGCAGTAATGATGAGATGTTAAGAGTATATTTTACAGGGAAGAAATCTAATACTGTTTAAACACCACATAAAGCAAACAATCTGCACAAAAAAATAGTATAAAACAAAGCATTAATTTAAAAAATAGAAAACAATAAACAGGGATTTATCATTTGTTTCGTTAAAACTAACATTTCTACTTAGACAAAAAGAGCTAATGTGAAAATGTATATGTTCCTGTATCTCTGGACAATGTAATCACAAATACAAACAAAATATGTTTTATGAACTCTGTTTATGTGAAACAATATTATTTCAATTATTATGCTATTATCCCCCCAAATCATAATGGCCTTTAGAAGATCCATACTAGCCACAGAGTAAAGAGGGCAAGCACACTTTGGGGGAGCTTTAGATGGCTATGCCATTCTATGTCTTTATCACACGGTACAAGGAATATTCTGCTCAACACAGAGACAAAAAAAGCTGTCTCTTGCTCCATAAATTAAATGCCTGTGAACTATCAAAGAAAGTGACAATACATCCTCACAGATCTATTTGTAAAGGAGTTGTGATTTCATTTGTTCACTTCCTTGATTAAAACTTCCTATGTTTTTGAAAATCTTAATTAGCAGATATCATGAGTGCTGAAAACTACATTGATCTCCTTAGAGTTAACCTGCCAATAGAATAAGGAGCAGTTTCATTTCTAGGTCTAACTAGATCCAAAGAAATCAAGAATATTTTTCTCAGAAGCTCTCTCATTGAAGATCTTTTCTATTCTCAAAGCAGATGTACTTCTACCAAGAGAAATTATTTCTGAGGGCTCTCTTTGTTTTATGTAGTTTCTTCCATAAACCAACTATTTTCAGGGAATAGAAAGACTTATCACCTACTCTGGGCTGCTCCCAGCAAGACTCACAAACAGGTTGATCAACCATGCAATGGCCACCTAGGAAAGCACACTTTAGCCATGGCCTGAGGCTGCCTTTCATCTCTCCATGGGAATAACTGGTCCCAGCACACTAGAGACTGCATTAGGCAGCCTTTTAGGCAACCAAATGGCACTTCTGCCTTTCTCTTGAGATCAATTTTGAGAGCTGTTTAGGCATCTTTCAAAAAATTTTAATATTAATCCCCCACCTTCATAATGTGCCTATAAGACAGGGGTATTTAACCCTCTTTTTCATTCCTCCTCTGCGGGCAGTGCACACATAATATAGCGGCTTATTCTAACTACCATCTGGTGTAGCTGTGCGTTTAGCTTTACTAAGAGAGCTTTATGTGTGGGCTTGAAGGTTCCAGGGTTCAGACTCTGAAATGCTTTTAATAGAGAATTTTTTAGTTCTGTTTTAATTTGAGTCTGCTGAAGGACAAAGCAAAGACGTTATTTGCAGTAGACAGTGAATCAGAGCTAAGCATGAAATACAGGGATTTTGGCAATAAACAGAATTCTGTCACTTTAGTACCCTATTAGAAGACAAGAATAAAACACCACCCTGCTGGACTAGCTACAAAGGGGAGATACAGCACTTGACTGCTGCGTAGTGTTACCCTCAATAAACGGAAAAGGCAGTTGTGTAGTGCAGCTACATAGCTGAAGCTGTAATATTTTACAGCACTAAGCTAGAACTGAAACAGGGCAATGAGAAGTAAAAATTGCTTGGCACTGCTTTTTCCCGCATGCGTAGCAACAGCCAATTTTGCCAGTAAATTACTCAAGAACAAAAATACCAGAGCAGTGTTCAACAAGAATATAGAATTATAGAATCAGAGGGCTGTAAAGACCTAGAAGATCATCTAGTACAACCATCCTCCCATTACCATTGCTACCACAAGCCACTAACCCATATCTCATAGCTCCTCATCCAGACGCCTCTTGAACACTGCCAGGGACAGAGACTCCACCACCTCTCCCTGGGCAGCCATTCCAGTGCCTGACCACTCTCTGAAAGAAAAAGTTTTTCCTCATGTCCAACCTAAACCTCCTCTGGCACAACTTGCAGCCATTTCCTCAGGTCCTGTTTGCTGCCTGAGAAAAGAGGCCAAACCCTTCTTCATCACAACCTCCCTTCAGGAAGTTGTAGAGTACAGTGAGGTCTGCTCTGAGCCTCCTCTTCTCCAGACTAAACAATCCCAGCTCCCTCAGCCGCTCTTCCTAAGACTTGTGCTCCAGACCTCTCACCAGTTTTGTTGTCCTTCTCTGGACACGTTCCAGGGCCTTAATGTCTTTCTTGTAGTGAGGAGCCCAAAACTGAACACAGTACTTGAGGTGCAACCTCACCAGTGCTGAGTGCAGAGGAATGATTCTGCTCCAGCTGGCCATGCTATTTCTAATGCAGGCCAGGATAGCATTGTCCCTCTTGGCTGCCTGGGCACACCATCAGCTCACATTCAGCCAAGCAAGGACACTCCCAGGTTCCTTTCCTCTTCATAGTCATTCAGCCACTCAGCCCCAAGCCTATAGCGAATATGTTAAAGAGAACACAGCTATGGCTGACTTTGCAAAAGGTCCATGAAATTTTACAGGACCAACCTTTCTCATCAAGAATGTGCCTTTTGCCCCCCCATTTAAAACTCACCTTATATAATTTCAAAGACTTTGCAAAGTCAAGGTTTGTGTAGCTACATCCAATAGAAACTTGCCAAAGTTCCTGAAGTTTTGAAGGTAAGGTTTCTGAAGGCATATCTTCATTAAGAATGCTTGAGCCTCTTGCTGCTCCTGCTGACAGAAGTGCAAGAGAAATAGCGGAAAGCACGAACTAGAAATTAGGAAAAAAAAAAAAAAAAAAAAAAAAGGCTTTCTGGAAGCAACAAAGCAGATGAGAGGGCAAATGTAAGGGAAAAAAAACAAAACCAGAATCTTAGCCAGAAAGCTATCTGAATGTCTTTGCAGTTGTGTGAAAAGATGCTCTGTGTTCAGGGAAAGGATACCCTGTAAATTTCTTTGCAAATAAATACATAACTAAAAGCACCAAACCTTCTCATCAGATCTTGCTTCTTACAGAATTTTAGCTAAATAGGTGAAAAGAGGCAATAAATTTTGTTGCAGCACAAAATCCCTTTTTTCTAGGAGCATGATTTTCTTTAGGATATGTACTCTAAATTTTTGATTTAGTTTGAACAACATGTTGCTAATGATCACCAGCATACAGAATTCGTACCATCTGAACATTAATGTTAGTAATCCTGTCAGAATTTTTTTTAAGCTTTATATAATTAATAACAGTTATTTAATGATGTTGTGGATACCCCATCTCTGGAGGCATTCAAAGCCAGGCTGGATGTGGCTCTGGGCAGCCTGGTCTGGTGGTTAGCGACCCTGCACATAGCAGGGAGATTGAAACTAGATGATCATTATGGTCCTTTTCAACCCAGGCTATTCTGTGATTCAGAAATTATGGATATTACAGAGACGACCATTAATCACTGTAGATCTCTTTCTTGACATTCTCTTTTTGCTCTTCTACTTGAAACTACTTTTGTTAATAAAAGTAGATTTATAGTGTATCATAAATAAGCATATTAAAATCATACTGTAATATGATTAGCATGTTGTCCCAAAAAGGCATGGGCTGTCGGATTTGAGCACAAATGCAGTTTGATTGTCTCCAGCAGTCACTGCTCATAAAATTGAAAAAAATTTGTCATGATTGGCAACTTCTGTTGAATAGTTCCCCAGTACAATAGAGTACAGGGCTGCTGTCAAACTCAGCTTTTGTCAGTGACATAAGTTCAAGGCTGAAGGGAACAACAGCTTAGTTTTATCAGCTCTGGTCTTAATGCTTCAAGACATGGCATATAGTTCACCACTGCTTTTAGAAGCAGACTCTTCTCAGAAAGCATTTCTCAGGATCAATTTCCAAATAGAGGAATAAAGAAGTAAATTCTCTGCTTTCTGCCAAAAATTATGCTTCTTTCCCAAGGAGCATAATTAACTATAACAGTGCAAGCCAATTAGAATTTGTCAGCCAAAGACGTGGCATTGTCTGACAAAACCTCTCAACACACAAATGTGAATCCATTCAATACTTGCCCAGCAAAGGGGTCTGCTACCTTGGTGTTTTTGTGCCATCCTCCATTTTGTGGTGTAGCTTTTCCCTGAAAGTGGCAGCATCAGTAGCTATTGCTCTCTAAAGGGAAGAAGCAGGAGTCTAAAGGAAAGATTTTATCTTAAATCATTGAGGTTTGCATTCCTTTTTCATCCATGTAGCAGGCAATTTCAGCAATTGCTGATTGATTTTCAGGCAGTTGCAGCAAGTAGATTTGACCACTGAAATCAGGAGGGCAAAGACAGTAGAGTAAGAGGGATTGCAGAGAAAGTGGAAAACTTTTTATGAAAGCGATAACAGAGTACCCTGCTGGGTAAGCTTCTTTATTATCTTATCTCAGCTCAACTGCAATGCAACTGAAAGCAGGCCTATTTGCTGTAGGCAAGCTCCAGCTTGACTCTTGCATGGCCCACCTGACATCTGTGAGACTGCTCAACTCCAGTATTATCCACACATATCCATTTGCCATAGATACCATACATATCCATTTGCCATAGATAGATACATAGCTTTGAAAATTTTGTCTGTAGCCCTGCTGTCCATGAAAAAGGACTAAGAAATATTTTTCATCATTGTTTAACTTTAAAAAAAAAAGAGTTAAAGCTATTGCTTATGCATTGCCTTTTGATGAAAGCTTCTACACACATGAGCAACTTCCAGTCTGGCATCTTGGGGTTCAAGAGGAGTGCGAGGTAACTCTTACTTGGTAATGCAAGCAGCACAATTAATCACAAGGATATCATCTTTGCACAAGTTCTGCCTCTGCTAGGAAAGAGAGCGCAAAATTGCACTAATTAATACACAGGTTTCTTATCTGTCTCTGAATCGTCTCCAGCCATTTACAGATTTGTTGGCAAAAAATTTTCTCATCAAAAAGCTCACAGGTATCAACGGAAAACACTTTGGTCTGTTTCTCCATTACTGTTCTTCAGTAAGCTATTCATGGAATGAAATGAAATCTTACTCCCAGTAAAATCAATGGGCACTGTTTGAACAGGATTTTTCCTAGGGTCTTCTTCCGAAGTGCTTTGAACATGTTATGTTATTCCAATTCACTTGTCACTTCACAATTTTTGCAGCTTCTTGGTATGAATCAAACTTACTTTTTTCCTTTTTTTTTTTTCCCCATCAGAATTAAAGCTTGTCATAACATAGACTATATTTGTCTTCACTGTAAAGCTTTCAAATAGCCTTGTGCAGATCCTGCAAATAGCTTCCTGTTTCCTTTTAGCTACCCTGCAAATAGTCTCCTGTTTCCCTTTAGCTGGAGGGAGAAAACTCTACGAGAATTTTTTGCTTCTGCTCAGAAGCACCCTAACTTCTCGCTTAACATACTTGTTGGTGACATATACTGAACATTCTGCCACTATTCTTTTCTGTCTTGTCTCTTTGTCTGTTATATTCTTCCCAGAAATATTATAAACTTAGACTAATATTTTAGGGATGTTCAAAGGTATGGCAATATCCTATAGCATACATTTCATGCTAACAAATGACAAACTCCCATTTTGTTTAACAAGAAGTTTGTAATGTTACTAAGCAAGACAGATTTCAGAACCACTGAAATCCTGGCTTTCTGGTGGATCTTCATTTTTCTTATTCCAGACCCAGGACTGAGGTGTAGTCACCCTCCCTGCACTGCTGACTGAAGCCCAGCTGGAGAGTATGGCTCAAATGGTAAACCTCCAGCTTTCCAGGAGAGACTACATTTTATAGCTTATCTGTACCTTTGTACAAACAGGGAAGATGCTAAGATTAGACTTCCAAAGAAAAGCAGACTGGGACACAAGGGAAGAGAGGAAAAAAAAATAAGACATATGATACTGAGCAAGGAAGTAATAAAAAGGAAGGTAATTCTCCCAGGAACATGAAGTAGCAGTGTGAAAAATATGAAGAAATATATATATATCTAAGATTGAACTGTTGTAAGAAAATAACGTACAACTATCACAGACTGAAGAAATAAGACAGGTAGTTATAATAAAACATTATTCTTTAAGAGTATCTCTGAGCTGGAGGACAAAATAAGAGCAAAAATCATTATGGGTATATCTGTTTCCTTGACTAATGACATTATGCCAGAAGAAGAATAATCAGATTCTTTTATGCAGATTAATCGCATTTCAAATATCAAATCTTTCTTTTAGTTGTGAACATGTGAAACCTTTATCTCCTTTTTCTGGTCATATCCTCACTTCTCAGACATCTAATGATAGTCTCTCTTTATTCTATCCTGACATTTCCTTTTTTTTCCCCCCCAAGCTATTACCAAATCACTTAATATTTGATATACTGATATATAATACATTGATTTATTTTCATATATATGATTAAGAACACTTAGAAAAAACAATAAAGCGTAAGTTGTTTATTATTATTCAGTTCATGCTTTCAATTAGTATTGTATGTTTCTTATATGTTAGCAAAGAACGAAGACATTGAAAATTAAGGCTGTTATAACATCTGAGATTACCTTTTTATTGGCTTGAGTCTCAGTATCCTATTAATAAGAATGTTTACACTCTTTCTGCCCATGCCATGTGTGTTTCACTTATTAAGTAAAAGTTTCTACCAAACAGCAAGACGACAAAATATTCTCTCTTTAAAAAAAAAAAAAGGTCTTGCTACTACTCTAGAGAGAATGGATTGAATTCTATGCTGCAAGGTCAAAGCTGCAGTAGGAAGAATCATCCTCATTATAAAGCAATGCCTTGGGGCTAGAAAACTGTCACATTAAGAAAATAAATGTCTGCATTGAATTTAGATAGCGAAATGTCTTTCACTTTTTAACTGACATGTTTAACTAGCATACAGCATGCTACACTTGAAAAAAAAATTACACACAAATTTGCTGGAAGCACAGGAAGTGGGATTGAAATATTGCATGTATGGGAAAGGAATCCAAATTTATGATGGAAAAAAATGTAGAATGTTTTTAATTGTAATAGTTTGATCTGGGGACATGAACAGTACATTGCTTTTGATTTTTTTCACTTATTATAGTAACAAAGAAATGCATTTACTAGGTTAGAGGAACAACTGCAGTAACTGTCTGAGGTAATTGTACCATTTACAATGGACAAAAATTCAGCTTTTGTCTCCACATAATTTTTGAGGGCAGAAGCACCTGAAAACATGTCTTGATCATTTTAAGAGCACAGTAAAACTACATGTCAGTTTTGAAATGTAATAACATTAGCTAAAGCATTAGTTAATAATTTAAGAAAATGTCTATGAGATCACGTAGCCCAAGCCAGCAGTGTAGTTGCTGGGCTCCTACTCATCTTGCAGTGACTGTCCCTGCTCCATTGCAGCAGCTTTGTTTCTTGATACTATGGGATACCATAGTCCACCATGTGAAATGCCTTTTAGTTATGAGTAGCTTTTTTAGTTACAAGTAAAAACAGATTTCAAAAACAAAACAAAAATCTAAGCTTACCTCATCACCTTTACTGTTATTTGAAAGACAGAATTGCTCTTCATATTTGTGAGTAATAATTTCTGCAGAAATGAATGTAACTTTTCCTCTGGCTTTAATTTTTTTTTCCTCTTACCGTGCCTCTTTCTTACCAGGCTGTTCATTTCTGTAGCTGAGGGACTTCACAAAGAGCTGTCACACACAATTTTAATTAATTTGCCAACATAACAATGACATCAATATTGCATAGCAGGCAGAAACGCTATCTAACCTTTGAGTTCATCTCAACAATAGTTAATGCCAGTATGTAGGAGGAGAAGGACCAAGCTTTGATGCTTTTAATTCACATTCAGCAAAATGTAGGAGAGTATTAATCCGGGTGGGTGATGCATGCCCTCACACAGGGCTGAATGCACTCCTAACCTTCATAAGCAAATAGTAAAGGCTTGCCACATACTTAACAGTGGTATTTCTTAGAAAATCACAAGTTGACAAATCACAGTCATCAGCAACAACAGCATACCAGACCACAGACACTAACTGCCCTGTTGAAAAGGTTAATCCTGCTGCCTATGACAATATCTAATTGTGAATACAAAAGTCACTTCCCAGCCTGCCAGTTCAATTGTTCATGGCATAGGTGACGTCTGGGGGTGATTCAGTCCCTGCCTGGGACAGAAATCCAAGAAAGCAGGCTTAAATAGAGCCTCAGGGTACTGTACACTTCCTTCTCTAGGGCTGGAAGATTGAGTACCACAGTTCAAAACCATTGGAAGGTTTCCATGCATCCAGTCTTGCAGCTAAGCTGAGAGTTGAGAATGAGGGAAAGATATAGGAATTGGCAAGACTTTGACAACAAAGGATTAGCTTTCTGAACAGAGACAAGGTTTAGTAATATTTACTAAAAGTTGGACTAAGAAATATCATTCCTAGTGTTACACATTATCCCAGTTTTACAGAAGCATCCAACTTCCATGTCTACCTCCAAAGCTAAGTGGAAAAATACCGCAACTGCACTCTTCTTTCTAAATGACCATTTTCTTAAGAAGTAATTAAAAATATACATTAATTTTGTGTGTAACAAAAATAAGATAACTTACAGATCCTGTTGCTCCATGTAATTACTTCTGGTTAACTTTTCATTATTCAAGGATTCTTCCATATCACAAGTAGGTCATGCACTATAACAACGGCTTACAACAGTAAACGTGTCAACATATTTCTGCAAAAATTATGTTCATTATGAAAAAGAATCAGTAGAGTATCTAGAAGTTTTTTGCAAAGCAAAAGGACTCTCACTGAATCACTGCAACTATGTTCAATATTCCTGGAAAAAAACTTACTATGTTTTCTTAAAATTAATGAGTGAAATATTCACAAGAGAGAAAGAAAGATCTGTACACTCCCTAGATGAAAGTTGAAACTGATTTTGATCAGTTTCTAGGATTTCTTGAGCTCAGACAGGATCCTTGCTGCCCTGACAACGCTCATGTTGAAGCCATTGAAGTGTGCTAATGGGCTGCTGTGCATATTCTCAATCACCTCCCAGATGAGAAGTGTTATATTTTCTTATAGATATTCAGCAGAAGAATTTTCTCCTGTCATTTGTTAGGGCATATTGGAATGGCAGAAGTGGCAAAAAGGACTTCTATTAACTTAACACTTTTCTAGTCATTAGGATTTGACTAATGCCAAATGCCAGCTGTAACCAAGACAGGGCATGCTTCCAGGAGGAAAGAAAAAAGTCCTAATAGGCTTATAATTAACTGAATGCTAACCTTGAGCATTTATATTGCTTGTATTCATAACATTTACCACATCATCTTTGTTAGAGCTTAAAAATTTGCTTCTGCTTACAGATACTTTTTGTCCCATTCTAGCACTACAGCAAGCTGTACTATAGGTGCCTGTTTTAGCAGAGTAAACTTCAGTTAGAATCTTTTCACTCTCTACTCTCAATGATTCCTAATTCTAGTATATAATTTACTGGCACCATGTCTGTAGTACACTGAGCAAGTCAGATTACAAAGTAGTTGCTGCTGTTCTTGTAATGCAGAAATGTCCATTTTTACTCATAAGCATTGCATGCCTAAAATCTTATACAGCTAATAGTGAGAAAACATAACTGGCTACGTATTTCTCAAAATCTTGGATGGTTAGTGAAGGAATATGTTTTGCAGTTTCATAGGCCTTCATGGTCTCTGACTTCTCACACTTAAAAATGATGAGCCCAATTAGCCATTCCCTTCAGCATCTGGCTATAATGAGGATCCAATATGTCAATGAGTGATATCTAAGTACCCTTAGCTTCCTCATTAATATGACTTAGGTTGTCCTTAACTCTACAAGACTATCAATTGATTATTCTGTCAAATAATAGGAAATTAATTCAAATAGGTATTTAGATTCATGCTTTATCTTAAATCAACATTTATATTTCTTGTTAGATTGCAGTCTCAGCGTGCAATTTGGCAGCTTCATCCTAACTGCATCTAGCTGCACGAGCCCTAGGTTAGTCATTAAATAGCCAGTGTAAATGCAAAGAAGCATATGGTGGCTTCATGACTGCAAACGTGACAGGCATAAGCTACTTCAAAAAAATCCACTGATACATTTTTGAAATGAGAGCTATTCATCTTCTGCTTTACATCTACTTTCTTCCTTTCAGGCAACATTTCAAAAGATGCTGTAAGCTAAAGTGTCCTATTGAAAGGTTCTAAATTGTCTTAAGTAGAGAGATTTATCAGGCTCATAATTGACAGACAGTAACAAGTTTCAAAAGATTTATTGAGCATGAGAGCCTTTGGTCTCCAAGAGAGCTTATTATATTATATCTAATATGTAAAGGCTACAGACTGCAAAGCAGAGAATTTTTTATTTTATTTTTAAAAAGAGGTCCTGAATTGGAGCACTGAATAATAATGATCAACAATGCCAAACAACGGTGATTGAAAGACAGTCCACAAAAAGAATTTTTGTATATTGTGCAGTGTTATTGTTGAAGCATCTATCTTCCAGACACTTAGCCTTTTCAGATGAATCTGTAGATAGCCTTTAGGTGATTAAGAACCCTCTAAAAATTATTACAGGAAGAAAGCCACAGAGACCACCTAACTTTAAGCATGAGAGAATAAAGTGTGTCTCTTCAGTTGAGTCCAGTCCTGGAGGTACTTGAGGATTCACTGATCTGAAATCCCTCCCACATCAGCACACCTAAGTTAATTCTTCAGCAAGTGAGCTAGGTATTTCATTCTAAGCAGTGATTCCCTTTACTCAATTGCTTTTACACATCCAGTGGATATGAGAGCTTCAGCTCTCTATTGATCTCACACAGACTTGGTCAAATATTTCTAGTAGTGCAGCAGAGTGTGCTAATCTCTATTGGGGAATGGCTGTTTCTTGACTCACTGAAACTATTTCTTTTAACTCGGAACATAAAAAAAAAATTAATGCTTCTTCCCTCCAATTTGTGCAAAAGACTCACATCAATATACTACTGAATGAAAGGGGAAGCAAGAATTACTGGGAGAAATCCAATATGCTATGGGTGGACCTCTCACCTGCCATCAGCATCATAAAAGTAATGTTGCTATTCAGAAAGAAAAAAAATACTAATATAACAGACTACACTTAAGCAGCAATACAGTTTACTTCAAGCCCTGCTAAATCCTGTGATCATGAAGGATGAATTTTCCCCTTCGGACTTTGGTCAGCAACTGGAAATATCAGACACTGGATGTCAGCACATGAATCATCTTTTCCATCTCTTTACCTACACTACCTAAAATTACCTTCATGATTTTGATGCACTCCCACTCTTGATGCAATTTTCTACAGTACACAAAGAGATGGAAGGTGGTCATCAACTGCATCTGCAGCAAAAGAATCTCAGCCAGGATCCCAGTATAAAACTCATTAACTCTGAGCTAGGAGTAAATTCTAGGTAGTCTAGAGAAATACAAATGGGAATCAGTAAAATCTCTAGATATTTTCTGGATTCAACCATGTTCTGAAATTTTAAGAGGTAAAATGCAATTTTGAAACAAAATTAATTAAATTGAAGACAAAATTAATTAAAATGTGGCTTTCATTTCTTATATCTGATCACAGAATCCTAGAATGGGTGAGGTTGGTGGGGAGCTTAAAGGCCACATAGTTCCAACCTCTCTGCCATCGGCAGGATTGCCACTCGCCAGATCAGGCTGCTCAAGGGCCCCATCTAAGCTGGCCTTGAGTGCCTCACAGATGGAGCATCCACAAGTTTCTCTGCAAAACCTGTTCCAGTGACTCAACCACCACCTGAGTAAAAAAAATTTCCTCCGATATATAATCTAAATCTCCCCTCCTGTAGTTTAAAACTATTCCATCATGTCCTATCGCTATCTGCCTGAGTTCCCCCAGTTTGCACTCATAGCTGGGACTGTCTCAACAATCAGCACGTTGCACCTGGCCTTGTTGAATCTCATTGGGTTCACAGTACTACTACTATTTACAGATCAAATTCAACATACAGTATGAAAACTACATATTATGAAACCAGCGTACCCAGTACCAGGGATGTCACTATTTTCCTTCTTTTTCCTAGCTCTCTGGAAACTGTTTGTCCATGAGTAATGAAAATACATAGACTAAACAGAACACTTTTTTAAAATTACAGAAACAAAACTATTGTGGATCTAAACTTTTTTTCTGTGTGCTGCTAGAAAACCATAAACATACAGGCAGAAAATCTTAATTTTGTATGACTGCTTCCACTCTTTTTAAGGCCTTTACAAGGCAATGATTCCTCTTGAAAACCCAGGGAATGAACTACAAGCTGCAAGCCATGTAAATTGCTTACCTATTGATTAGCCAGTAGAAAGTTCACACTCACAAAGAGTGAATCAGTTTTGCACAGAAGCACCTTGAGTTTAATAATAAATGTCAAGTATAATTTGAGATTAAAAACAGAAAAGGAATCAACTGCCTTTACACATAATCTGACAGCTCAAATACATTTGTCAAACCTGAAGGAGCCTAATAATATCCTATTCAGGCAAATGTGACACAGAAATGTGCTAGAAATGGTTCATCCTCATTTTACAAAAAATTTCTAGTGCCTCAGTGACAATCACTGGAAAGCATGTGGCAAACTAGCTATTTCCTCACATTTCTTGAATAATTATCTTTTTATGTATAAAATTTATTTCCATGCATGAAATGGAAATATGATAAAATGGCTCCTATGTTTGCATTGAAATATCCGGAGTGTTACAGCGCTTCTTGCAGTTTTCACTTCTATAAATATTTGCATTTTGATTGCTTATCAAAATAATGACACTGCTAATTGATTTCACAGCATCTATCCTTTGCCTCCTGCCACAGAGTATTAATTCTGGGGACCCTTCCTCTTACCTCTGTCATAATACATAAAAGTTGCATTTTATGGGTAAGTACTATGCCACCACACGTTCTATCTCTACACTGGCTCTGTTACACACATCATCTAGAGCTGCACAGTGTGCTTTAACCACTCCGGGGAAGATGGGTTAAAATGCAACTGGCACACTTTTAGCTTGGGGGGCTGAATGCAGTTGTGACAGCTACAAACCTGAGAAATACCTCCAGGTAATTCAGTACTTCAGACAGTTTTATGTCTAGATATGTCATTGTGTACATTCCCATTAAAAAAACTGAAAATTCTGATGAGCATTTTTTGTTTGTCCTTAGGCAAACCTCAAACACACATTTGTTATTTGGTCAAAACTAATAGCTGTTTCATGTTTGTGCTAATGATTTTAGCAATAAATGCTTGAATTACTATACAAAAGTAAGAATCATTGTCAATGCTGCCTATAAATTTCCATGCCACTATTACATTTACTAGTAACAAATTGTTAATTTCAGCTCTGTTAAGCCATGTTGTATCCCTTCCACTAGGAGCTGCGGGATAACAAATTGAAAACTCCTACTCATCATTCTGATGTGAAGAAAGACAGCTTTTGTAGCAGTGACTTGGGCCAGAAGTCATTTTCAGCTGCCATTTTAGAGATAAGTAAATTTGAAATAACTTAAAACAGCTACTTAATTTTGACTAACTCAAAACTACATTCATAGCCTTTTTTCAGTACCACTGTTTTTAAAAGATTACAATTGCTATTCATTACACAATGAAAATGATTCTCAGTACGTGCAAATTCTCTGTGCACCACCTGTAAAAGTTATATCAGAAAAAGTTTTGTACAAGAACTATATATTGGAAAATAAAAGTAATAAAATAAGACAATGGAAGTTGTAAGAGGGTAAAAATAATTATGATGTTATGTAAGGGTAATTTACATGTCTATGAAGGGAAAGTTTAATTCAGGGATTATCTTCTCTGTCAATCCAGGAGTTAATTCTGACAAGACTACACACAGTTTGATGTTTTAGTGAAAATTAGATTTTTTTTCCAGTTCTTTTTTGAGAATACAGACTTCATTTGTTTAAGTGTATTTCTTGAAGCATTGAACATAGTGGATCATATTCATCATATTGTGAAGCAAATAGTTTTATCCTTGGCTTCAGTAGGAACAGAGCACAAGCATTTTTTATTTTCTTCATTTAGCATTATTTCTTTTCTACATAAATATATCTTGCTACCTAACATTTTGGGAATAATCTTCCTAGATCTATGATCTATCTATATCTAAGGCAATAATAAAAGGTTTGGAGGCTGAAAGCAATATCTTTTATAACAGTAACATAAGACTTCATCATAAGATGACAGTCTTACAGGCTCAAAAGCTCCCCTTATGGTCTTCATCATTATAAAATTGTGGTTAGAGTATGTTTTTATTGATAAACCAGTAGTGATTTTTTAAAATGTCTTCAAAGTTCACTAATAAAAATAGAATATAAAAGTTTAATGAGCAGTATTATCATCATATTTCCTCCTTCATCACAGAATACTTTTATTTAGAATGGTTTGGGTTGGGAGGAACCTTAAAGACCATCTAGTTCCAACTCCCTTGCAGTGGATAGAATTGCCACCAACGAGCTCAGGCTGCCTAGGGCCCCATCCAATCTGACCTTGTACGCCTTCACAGAATCACAGAATTGTAGGGGTTGGAAGGGACCTCCAGAGATCATCGAGTCCAACCCCCCTGCCAAAGCAGGTTCCCTACAGCAGGTTGCACAGGTAGGCATCCAGGCAGGTCTTGAACATCTCCAGAGAAGGAGACTCCACAACCTCCCTGGAGGTCCTTCAAAGGTGGGGCATCCACAGCTTCTCTGGCAGCTGTGCAGGGCCTCATTGTTCTATGAGTAAAGAATTTCCCCATGGCATCTGACATAAATCTATCTTTCAGTTTAAAATCATTCCCCCTCGTTCTATCACTATCTGAGTTTGCTTCCCTCCTGTTAACAAGGTCCCTTTAAATACTGGAAAGCCACAGTGAGGTCTCTCTGGTGCCTTTTCTTCTTCAGGCTGAATAAGCCCAACTACCAGTTATAACTTTTATTCATAGGAGAGGTTCTCCAGCCCTCTGATCATCTCTGCGGTCCTCCCCTAGATCCTCTGTGACATCTCCAAGCCTTGATTTTGCTGGGAGCCCCAGGCCTGGACAAAGTAAATGCTACATGTTCCAAAGGACCATCCATTAATAGAATCTTTTTTAAAAGCAGAAGAATTACATGTAAAACTTCATAGCCTTTCCACAGCAAGTATGAACTGTCTGCAATATGAACTAAGCCATAACTTCTCCACAAATTTAAATTATCACAAAGTTACTCCACTAGGAAGGTTGGAATACTTAGTTGGTTTTGAATGGTTATACATATGTTTAAGAAAAGTATGCCAGTCAGATTTTCAAATCCTAATGAAAAAAAATGAATTTCAAACCATCTGATTTTATTAAACCTATCAGAAATTCTTAAATTATTTTAAAGTGTATTTGAAAAAAAATTAACTTTTCACCCAAACCTAAACACTTTATATGGATAACTTGAAATCAATAAATAAAATTTAACATGAATAAAATATTTACGTAATGAAACAAATTACAAATTCCTATCTGCACCTATGCATGTAAATCAGCATCAAGCAAGGAGAAGGATTGGGGCTGTCAGCTGATTAAAGACTTGCCATGAGCTGACAATGTGCACTTGCAGCCCAGAAGGCCAAACACATCCTGGCTGCATCAAGATAAGTGTGACCAGCAAGTTGAGGAAGGCGATTCTGCCCTTCTACTCTGGTCTTGAGAGACCCCACCTGGAGTACTGCATCCTGTTCTGGAGCTCCCAACACAAGGAGGATATGGAGTTGTTGGAGCAGGTCCAGAGGAGGACGATAAAGATGATCAGAGAGCTGGAGGACCTCCCCTATGAGGTCAGATAGGGAGAGTTTTCAGTCTGGAGGAAAAAAAAAAAAAGACTCCAGAGACCTTATAGTGACTTTCAGTTCCTGGAAGTCAGCCTGTATGGGACTTTGAGAGGGAGGCATCCCTGCCTATTGCAATGGGTTGGAAGTAGGTGATCTTTAAGATCCCTTCCAATCTAAATCACTCTATGAATCTAAGGATAATTTCAGTGGGCTTAGAGAGGCAATAATAGAATTAAATGAAATTTCACATGAACAAAACACATTGTTGAAGAACAAACTGCTATTTCTTTTCATTAGGCATGAATACTACTCTGTACTTGAATTCTGAGCAAAAGATCTGCAACACATACATATCGGTTCCAACCCTCCTGGACTTTCCTTTTCCAGCTGATGTATCTATAGAAGCCTTTCTCATCCTTCTTTGCATGGCTGGCAAGTCCAGATCCAGCTAGGCCTTCATTGCCCTCCTGATTCCATCCCTACATAGCCTAGCAGCATCCCTATACTCCTCCCATGTTATATGTAAAAAAAAAACAAAAAAAACAAAAAAAAAACCACACTACAGTTTAAGTTCATATAGAAAGTCATATTTGGTATTAAAATAATATTTTCTTGAAATATGAACTCTATACAAGCACTTGTCTTCATTACAAAGTGTAAAAGTGTCCCTCTTCCTTGTTTGTAGATATGAGCATTGTTTTTTTCCAAGCACAAGAGAGATTTTGAGAATTATACAAAGATTGACACAAGCTTTTTACTGCCAGAAAAATATAGTCATTTTCTCTGCTGGAAGATCTAAATTCGTAGAATTGCTCAGGTTGGAAAAGACCTTAAAGACCATTAAGTCCAACTGCAACCTAACCAAACTATCCTAACAACCCTCTGCTAAATCATGTCCTTGAGCACCACATCCAAATGGTTTTTAAACACATCCAGGGATGGTGACTCAACCACCTCCCCAGGGAGCCTATTCCAGTGCTTAATAATCCTTTCTGTAAAGAAGTTTCTCCTGATATCCAACCTAAACTTCCCCTGGCACAACTTCAGGCCATTTCATCCTGTCAACAGTGAGAAGAGACCAAACCCACTCTCTCTGCAATCACCATAAGACCATAATTCAAGAAAAATATTTTATTTTAAAAGCAGCAAGAACATTTCTAGATTCAGAACTGAATTTGAATTTCAAAGGACAAAATGGTTATTTTCTGCTAAGAAGAGTAGAAAAGACTTATGGTTTAGGACAGCATCTTCTGTAAGGTCTTAAAACTATCTGTTTCTTAACATTTGTTAAACGACAGGAACTATAATGAGTACTACTGCAACTGTCATCATCACTGAAATACACATTTTCAACCTACTAATATAATGATACAGACGTTGTCTGAGGGAGGTCTGCAGAGAGCAGTGATTTCATGGATGTTGAAACTGTAGCGTCTGGATGGACCCACTAGTTTAAGTTTTGAAAGCAGCTGGGAACTATTTCTCTTGAAAACCTCTATTAGTCACTAGAGTTTCCTGTAAATCTCCTATTGAAGAACGAAAACGATAGGGGCAAATTATTCTACCAGATTACCTTGACAAAAGGAGGTGCCTTGCTAAGTAGGTAGACAAGGTACTTCTCTTTTACATGGCTGAACTACATGAAAGAATTCTTTTCCTACACAATGTGAAACACATACTTCCTATCTCCATGTTTACTTGATATGTAATGAGAATGTTCAGTAACCAATGAAAATTAAGCAATAATAGTATAAGCTGTAATTATGTAGCAGTAAGGGAGTAAACGCACAAAAGACTTTAGAACTGTAATTAACCTTAAGAAATGAAAAAATGAAAAGTGACTTTAACGTGCACTGTAATAACCACAGGATGAATTATGCTGCAGTGGCAGCTCAGACAAAAGACTAATTTTTCAGTTAAAAAAGGTGAGTTCACATGTAGACTGAATTCTCAATTTATCTTTACAGAATTAGTATTCCAAAATGAATATAAGGATTTCTAAGGTAGCAATGAAATGCCCAAAAATTTTATATTGCTTTCTCCAGTTCAACAAGTTCTAAGTACTGTGACTCACCAGTAGGAGAAAGATGTTTAGGAGAATGTTTAAAGGTTTTCAGATACAGTAGATCTTACCTGTACTTCTGTCATCCTAATCTATTTATTCTCATCCCCACTAACTGCCCCAAAATAGGCACCTCCAGCTGCACCAGAATTTTGTTCTATTTTTCTTAGTTACTTAGCAAAATTAAAGGGAACTTTTTTCTCATAAAATTTCTGCTTCACTACATGGATAGTGTTCAGGGAAGGATGCAAGATAATCTGTAGCATTTGGTCAATGTTTCCAGCAGCCCTGATTTTTCAAAATTCTTATGTGATTTGCAGCAGCACCTGAATCCAGTGTGAAGAAATTTAGCGTAAAACATGACTTTGAAATTCTGCTCCTGGAAACCACAAACCAGGAGATGAATTTAACACTACATTGTTTTCCAAACCAAATCACCTGCCTATAAAATATTCACTTTCTGGATTGTTGTGAACATGAAGCTCTTGTGACACACTCTGATTTTATATGATAAATCATGAAGATAATGAGGAAATACTCCATTGTTTTTTCAGAGTTTGATTGTTATGTAGAATATAGTGCATATAAATATATGTAATATATATATATAAATTATATAAATTATAACATATACCTTAGAAATCCTATATTAATTTCTCTTAAAAGAATTAGTATTCCAAATGGAGAGTTCAGTCTAAATATAAACTATATGAACTCACCTTTTTTTTTTTTACTGAAACATAAGTTATCAAAAAGCAAAACCAAGCATAATAAAATGTACTTTTAGCCTTAATTCAGGCCTGTTTATATATGTTACAATGTATACATAATGTACTCTGAAGTTTAAAAAAAATCATTCAGTTTTTTTAATATCTCATTACCATAATTTTTTGAGATGTGCTACCTAGTTTGAAATCATGTAGACAGTCCCAAAAATGACTAAAAATACTTCCAATACATATGTTCCATTTTGAACACAGCATGCATCAAAAAAAGAGAAAGGGAAAAGAAGTTATGGAAGATGCATCTAAGATGTTTCTTTAAAAAAAAACAAAAAAAAAACAAAAAAAAACAACAACAACAACAACAAAAAAAACTATTTTTTCCTATCCTAAAGAAACAAAAACAGTCTACAGGCTTACTGTCCCATCTTACAGACTCTTACAGAACCAGATGCTAAAAGTTCTGTGAGCCTATTGGACATGTGGGGAATTCTACTCTCAAGATGTCCACATTTTTCACTGAGGGGCTGATAGAAACAAGAATTTAATTGGTCACTGGTGATGGAATGATGGAATGCACCCTCTTATGCTTGGATCATCTTGTTTTGCTTAGATGAAGTACAATTGTATTTGATTTTTAGAAGCTGGAGCAGCTGTATAAAGCTGCTTAGAGATTTAAAGCATTTAAATTTCCCTAACCAAGAAGGGATTGTAGATAGAAGTGATGAAGCAGATAAACTATTAGAGGTAATAAATGTGGTTAATGATCTGACCTGGGCAGTTATGATCTAACAGCCAACAGCCATGGCCTCTGCAACAAAAATAAGCAGTTAATCAGGACAAAATCATACCAACCCTGCGTTTAGAGATTATTTATGGTAAATCAATAGTTGCAAAATAAAAACAAATCAAAAAGCAAAGATTTGAGTTGGAGTGATAGCTATAATGTCATCCTCTTAATGTAGCATTGTGTATAAACCAAGTAGCTCCAGCTG
Source organism: Tetrao urogallus (assembly GCF_951394365.1). Taxonomy (NCBI): domain Eukaryota; kingdom Metazoa; phylum Chordata; class Aves; order Galliformes; family Phasianidae; genus Tetrao; species Tetrao urogallus. The sequence continues at coordinate 79,197,012 of NC_136814.1, forward strand.
TTAGCTAATTAGTCAAAACAAACACAACTATACTAGTGGCTAGGTACTGCACTGCACCAGACCTGAATCAAAAGTTATAACCAATTACCGTCACTATTGGCCAACAAAGTTCTAATTTAGCCTTTAACTAGCTGCACATTTCCAAAATATTTATCTCACTTTAAAATTCTCTGTTCAATATTCTAAACTCTGTTGCATAAAGCATCAAAAAGTACTGCCTGCTTGTAACATGGACTGTGTGAAGCATTCGCATGCTGACACAAACACACAGTTTTTCCTAGTCATCTTCTTAAGTCACAATTTCCTTAAAAACCTTCATGTGCTTAATCACTAATGATGGCAATTAAGCAGTCTTTAAGAAACCCTTGAGGTCTACTTCATTAGCACTTGAATGACTTAACAGCTTTGACCAGTGCAATCGTGTCTCTGCACCTGGCAGATACTGCATTATTTTTCAGGTATGAATCCTCTGTGCCTCAAATGAAACAGAAAGAAAGTCTTTTTGTATTCAGACAGAGAGCGTTCAGAGCCAAGTTCATTGACAGCATATTTTTATCCACGCAGCACAAGCACAATCCCATGCTCTTAACGCATTCTGTCACTATTTCTTCACAGAAAACCACTCTCACCCCATATCATAACCCAACAGTAAGATCCACAACAGAATTGTAAAAAGTGCTATTATCCTCCTGCAAACTTCCTAGATGAAAGCAACACTTGACAGCAAACAATACACCTTACATTATTTTTCTTAGAACTTTACAACTACATATTTTTCAGCTTTGACTTGGATTCAACTTAGAAGCCGAAGATTCAAGATATACACCATTGCCTGGACAGTGATTGCCATTGCTAGACAAGAAGGAGCTGAAGCTAGACAACAGCTCCAAACCTATTGCAGTTAACAATCTAACCTTGTCATGTAAGCTGATACTCCTTTCCAGTTACCTTAGTACGTTCATCTGTAAATGCTTCAGCTCAGGAACTAGTCAATCCTCCCATGTGTAACAGCAAGATCCACTATAGGACAAACTGGAAGCACTAGCTGCTTCACAGACATGAATTTAATCCATTTGTTTTCATCTGTATTTCATTAATATCTCTGTAATGGATATAAACTTCAAACAGCCGTTAAGGTGTGTAATAAATAAACACTATTCTATACATAAGAGGTCTGAAAATAACACAAAAATTAGCAGTGACAACTGTGTGGAGCTACTATTGACATTAATCTGACTGTTTCAGAAGATGCGTTCTTTGAAGAAATCACAATCTGCAGAGAGAAACAATATCTGAAAGAAAAATGAGAGCCTACAATCTGAAACATACTTACATTGAAAAAGACTCAGTCACAGTAGATGAGCTAGTGAACCATTAACATCCAGTGCTACAGATAAGGAAGTGACTGATTCCTGGATGCTTACACCAGCAAATAGATTACCAGTACCCCCCGAGTCATTTTAAACAGGGCCACACTCCATCCTTACACTCCTCAGCTTGTAGTGATAGTGAGAGTTGCCATGACTCAGGTGTAAGACCTTAGGTGTTGGATTTACTGAACTTTCCGAGGTTCATCTGGGCCCACTACTCAAGCCTGTCTAGGTCAACAAATATGACACTTTAGACAGCTTAAATAGATATGACAGCTTTAGGATTGAAAAATCCTACATCATTTCTTGAAAGTGAATACAGCTAAATGTACCACCTACATAAGCCTGCTTCAGAAATTACTTTTCCTAATATTAAATAATTGTGCATTACTTTTAAGCATTACTAACTGCTTCCATCAAGTTAACAAGTCTTTTCTACAAGGAATAATATCCAATAATATTTAAGAACTCAAAATGAATTTATATGCATCACCTACAAAATTTAATGTTCTGTTGTTCGCAGTTACTTGTATGCCCACTCTTTTCTAGGTCTCCCTTACTGTAATTTTTGTCGTGTTCAGTTTGTTTTTCAGTCCCTCCTTTCATAAGTACCTTTTCTGACCTGGCATCACTTCTCATATCTGCTTCATATTAATTTCCCTTTTTAAAATACTCTGTATGGATGAGCAATTGCCCATACGTTATTTTCAGTCACCTGCTACCCTTCTGCCCAAACCTCACATTTTCTTGTGCCAATCGCTACTCGTTTTCCTTCTGTTAATTTATTTTCAGAAACATCTCCTTGTTCTTGTCACCTGTATGCAGAAATGTAAATACGTATTCACATAAAATTCCTACTATCCTCTACAATCTCTCCTTACTACCTGGTGTTTTTCCTACAGTCCTCTCAAAAAATTCCTATAAACTGAAGAGTGCTGCCTTGTTCTTCTCTAATTCATGGTCCGTATCTCAAGACTTGTGTAGACATTTTTCTGCCTGTAAGTCTAATTAAGCTCATTGATGTTTCTGAAAACGTCAAGGAATGTACCACATGTAAATAAAAGATATTGTTCCCTTGAACATCTTCCCCTTTTTCCTTGCATCTCACATTATTTGTTACTCTCGGGTCTTTTTGGATGTCAAAATTACAGAGCAATTCTTTGTAAATTTCTTTATTCATTCTGCCAATACATTCTGCTCACTTTTGGCTGCTGCATAGATAACGTAAGCAATGGAAGTTTTGTATGAATAATATAAAAAGAATTTTGCTAATATAAGGAACAATTTAAGAAAGCATAAATCCCAAAGGAAAAAAAAAATTAAATACTTCACTACGTCAGGAGAATACAGTGAGGTAGTAACTAAAAGACAGGTGGTTAATACATGAGGCCTAATAGCCAGTGGTGATATTCAATGTTATTTTATCTTGTTATTAAGCATATGTGCATCCTTATTTTAAATGAGTGATCTATGACAGAGATACACAGCTGCACTGTCAGCAAAAGGCAGATATCATGCTCAGTGGTCAGGCCAAAGATGAAGTAGAATCTGATCTAGAATGTGAAAATGTGATCAAACTAAATTTGGGTAAAAATATCACAATCAGTCCGATGTGCTGAAGTCTGAGATATACTGTTCTGTAGTCTGTGTTTTAAAAGACAGTGTCAAAAATAAATGAACTTATGACAGAGCATTTTAAGTAATTTCCTGTGCAAGAGGACATAATTTGATACCCATACATTAATGCCCACCATTTCAAAGATCCATATCCATACATCTGTGTATATAACTGTACTTGAGAAGCTAACATGGAAAGTTTACACATAGACAGTGAGCCTTTCTCATTAAATATTCACCTCTTTTCCTCTATTCAATTCTGATAAAATACTTAGGGACAAATTTTGAGAACCTTAGATTTTGAGGGTTTTAATTTTATATCCTGAAGAACAACTTCTGGCACCAACTATATCTGTATATACTATACATTAAAGTCAAAATCCCATTATTTCTACTCACATCAATTATGTTGATCACTAGATAGCATCACAAAGTTAAAACTTGTGCTTTAAAAATTTTTCTAGGCGTATTTTACATATTCTGTGTCTTTCACAAAAGGGTGAAATAAAATATACAGTTCTACTATTTACAAATGTCAAGATGAAACTATTTTTACATGTAATTCATTAAAGTTCCATTACTAAACAGGTTTTACATATTTTCCTCCTAAAATTTTTTCATGAATTTCAGTATTACAAATCCTTCAGAATGGTTGATGAAAGGAGAATAATCAAATTGCAGCTGTGATAGAAGTATGTTTTGTCATTAGTACCTTTGTAAAGGAACATTCTCGAGCTGCAGACTTCCTGGGAAATACTTGTTTTATAGTGCTCATCCCAATGATGCTGTAAAGTACAATAACTGAAGTAGCATGGCTCTTTTCAAGCTACATCTCCAACTCTCTTATCCTATTAGTTAATTTTGAGATCAAGATCAACTTATACTGTTTTGATTTATAATTTATTCTTCATTTCATATCTGGCTTGTTAATTTATAATTCTACCTCTACATACAAACAATTTTTCATTTTAATGACTGAATTATAAAATTATAAAACATTCAGATTAAATATGTAAAGGTTTTCTTAAATTTTAAAAAGAAATTTCTTTATTCTTTTTTTCAATTTCAGGATTAACTGCTTTTCTCTTAACCTGAACCAGAAGGATGTTTTAATTTTTTTCATTTTCTTTCTTTTTTTTTTTTCCCCCCCCTCTCTATCTAGGTCTTATAGGATAGACATGGAAGGCGTTCAAAGAATCAATGGGAGAGATGTGATATCTTTTTCTCCTAGAGGCCCCAAATCAAGTCCTTTCATTCAGATGCAAGTCTTATGTTAAAAAAAAGTTTTTTTTTTGTGGGATTTGAACTTCCTTATCCCAGGAGAGTATCTTTGCCACCTTTCAGCATATTTCTCACTAAATTGTTCTCAATCTCTCCTCTTAACATAAATACATTCTGTAGAGAAGTGTAATATACTTTGCATTAGAAAGGTAAGAATATTCATTGTATAGCTGCTAGATAGCTTTTTCTGCAAGTGCAATCGCACATAGAAGAGATAATGCAAGACACCATGCTTAGAGGTTTCCCATGAAAATTTTGGATAAAAAAGCTGCAGAAGTGTATTTGACTAAACGTACTGCAAAGCACTACCTGAATTTTTTTTTCTGAAATACTTCTTTGTTCTTCAGAATCATTCAATTAAAAAAAAAAAAAAAAAAAACTTTTGCAGTAAAGTTTTTTTTTTTTTTTTTTACATATCTTAAGTAAAGAAAATCACCTTATATTATCCATATCCCGAGCGCAAAAAAAATCCAGATTTTTTTTGAAATAGTGCCACTATTTTGGCAGTAGATGAATTTTAAGACACATCTATTTCCCTGACTTTCAGAAGCAACTGGCTTGGGTTATCTGAAAATATTATTGCTGGTAGTTCAAATTTGAAAAGAAACATTAAAAGATTTGCAGATGTGTTTAGCTACTTTTCCCCTCTCTTCTGGCTTATTTTTGCTAAAAGAAGAAACATTCTTACAGTTAGGTCAATACACTACACCAGCAAATTATTGCAGTGCAACACCAAATCAATTGCATGACCCACAGAGGCTACAAGAAGATAATCGTTTCTATTTTTTTTCTACTGAAGTGTTGAAGGAGCCAACTTGCTGACCATTATGAATCAGCAGGCAATATTTTAACTATGAAACCAAACCTTATCACATTGCAAACTTCAGATGATAAAATACTTGTCTGTGAGGAGGCCTGTGAATGCAAACCACTGCAACCCCTGAAGTTATCCTCACCTCCCAGTAGGCAAAAATAGCCCAGAAAATGTGAAATGATTTTAGAACCCAGAGTATTCCGGTGACACTTGAATAAACAAATAAACTATGCTAAGCTTAAGCACTCAGTGAGTAGTCAGGACTGCCTCTATAGGCTTACACTGAATGACATTAGCATACTTATGGATGACTCCCAGAGACTTATAGAGTAGCCAAACTCCCGTATTGTTCTCTAGATGGGTGTAAGAATTTTTACATGGATGCCAAGTTAGGGAGAACACATATGAGATATAAACATGCTTTAAATAAAGAATGATTCCTGAAGAGCTGAAGCAACTTTTAAGAAAAACAGTAAGCTGTACCTGTTGACATTCTTTTGAGGATTACAAGTAGTGCCCAAAACACAGAACAACTTCTGAAGATTCAAGCACCACAGTCAGCTGGCAAGCCCACAGCATTTCCAAAGCAGCAGCCAGAATAGACTGATTTTGTTTCAAGGTTAAATGTAACCCACACTCCTGTGTGTGCATCTCTTGTTTATTTTTGTTCTCTCTTTCTCTAAATTTTGCCTGATTTCTTCCCCCTATCCAACTGGGGGAGGGGAGCAAGCAGTTGTGTGTTGCTTAGCTGCTTGCAGGGAAGGACTAAAACTCAACTCCTCAATAAATGAGGAAGATACGACACCAGATCAGTCACAAGCAGATTCGTATCTTCTTGAAGCAAATTAAACAAATGCATTGCCTCAGTCTACAACTAGACTACGAAATTATAAATTAATGGTACACAAAAGGATCTATGTTAAAAAGCATTGTTAAATTTTCCATTCCAATGTTAGAATTCAGACACAAGAAATGACAAAACTATCTGTACAGATATCATTTACCTCTCTTTCCTTTCAGGAAAGTATCATCTACACTAACATTTTGTTACATAACCATACTAAGTGTAAACCTTCCTAATCACATAGACTGGTTTGTATCTCATTCTATCCCACTCAAAGCTCTTGAGGGCTGTGCAGGTAAATTAGAGATGGCGTTCATCAACGTTTTAAGAATTGCCAGATGATGTTACCTTAAATGGATAACCTAGAGAGGTAAAATACTATCTTAGTTGAACTCTCCAGACGTGCTGCAGGAAGAGAGAATTTATTTACTTCCTGTTGAGATCATACAGGGCTAGATGCAAAGGATTCAAGAGGACTATGACAAGAGGAATTTACAAACTTTTCACAGGATTGCCTGAAGCTACCTATTTCTAGATTCTCAGATGTCCCTATTATAACTGAATTCTAACAATCTAAGAGAAGTTGTGATGTAAATAAATGCATTTTTCTAGTTATAATGCCTGGAGCCTAAATAATTCTTACCTAAATGAGGCAGATAAAGTAATATTTCTGATGAGAAGGGTTTCTGGTTCTCTGTTTATTTATCCAGAGGGAGTGAAAGAATTTGTGTTTATGTGGAAAAATGTGGAGGCTTGTTTGTTTGATTTACTTAGCATAATTTGTGAACTGAATTTTCAAGCAAACATGAAATTTCAAGCAGACTATTATGTCTGTGCAGAGTTTCATGGAATTATACTTTTGCAGACCTTAATAAAGGAAAAAACGCTGTAGTTTTGAGATATTTCTTCCCTCTACACTACCAAAGAACGAAATTAAAAAATGAAAAAACATGGCAAAATCTGAAACTTTAAAAAAGAATATTCAGCAAATATATTAAAAAAAATACACGAAAAATTAAAGTTCTTAGTCAATGCTCAGCTGTCTATTTTCTTAATTCTGCCAGCTGAATATTATCCAGTTTTTACTCATTTTTGTGTGAACTCCAAAGCTATGCTTCAAACCACAATTCTAAAAATACAGATTTCACAAAAGCTGAGTATGGTTAAATGTTTCTATATAAAAGTCAATCTTTAAAGTTTCCAAGCTAAAGAAGAAAACTTGTCACCACTAAAGTGAATTTAATTATGAAAATCAGCCAAAGTGCACATGAAGTAAAATGATATAAACTGAACGGTTTAAAAGAACTCTGACAAAGGGTTGTCAGAGTGCCTTGGTTAGATCTGCATGACTATTCTAGGTCATTATGACTCTAAACTTAGAGGTTTTAACAGCAAAAGCAGTTCACCACTGAAAAAAATCTTACAGATGTTGCCGGCATATTGATAATAAGTTGAGGTTTCTTATTCCCTTCAAAACTGGTTATCAGGCATTCATGTTCCAAGACTAGATACATTACTGTGAGTTTTACCATCATGGCTGCCACACCCACTAAATCCTGAAACCCCTCAGCAAAATTCATGCTTTGATAGGTCTGACCATTTAGCAGCATCAGTCAAATCATATTGTGAGGAACGTAATCAAGGCTTGTGACTAAGTTACAAATGGTGTGCAGACATGGGGTCTTGCTCTGCCAATGTTTTTTCTAACCACTTTCGCCCCTTTTTTTTTTCCTATGGTATACTTCTGTCTTCTTTTAATGACATATTAGCTTAGCTTACCAGCAGTATCTCTCAACTATGTTTCTAGAGGGTGTAAGATCAATAAGTATACAGATGTTATAAAGTATTGGATGATCAACAATCAGAGATAAATGGAAAGTACTCACCAGTGTTGTGGGCTCACAGTAAAACTCCAGGAGGAGCAAACTCCAGAGAGAGAGCCTTTGTCAGTGCTAGTTAGCCATTAAATGGGGTCTAGGAGAGGTACAGCCAGGCTCCACCCCTTCTGATCACACAGGTGAATTGCCTTCACCTGTGCTCCCACGGCTGACTCAGTGCTCGCCTTAGGTGGTCAGAGGTTCAGGCTATGATTCAACAGTTCCCCTACAGATAGTGATTAATGAGACAATTAAAAATAATTCTAAATGAAACATATGATTGAATCTTACAATCTGTACAGCTTTGGAGCATGCTACTACTGCAGTCTTCCAGCAATGAAATTGAGAGTTATTACCATCCTCACAACTACCTTAATCAAGTCAGCCAAACCGGGTAGGTTTTTCTAGTGAGAAACACTCACTAGCTAAGAAATAAACAATTTCACCTAAACAAAAGCAGTATTTTGTAGGTGTTGTTTAACTTTGATGTATACTTCAGAAGCTTTTTCATCCATCCTAGCCATACGAATAAGTTACCGTGGTCACTTGCTATAAACAAACAAACACACACACACAAAAAAAGGCTGTTTTCAAAGAGAAATGCCTCACATTCTGACATTCTTGCTCTAAAGGAGAGAACGGAAGTTTGTTTCATAACACACTGGAGGGAGGAGTGCAGACTTGCACATATTCAGTGGAAGAATAACATGGAGAAGAATCAATGGAACAATGGAAAAGTCCAGTATATGTCTACTGGATCTCATACTGGACCTGTGCTTTCTAGAAATACAACTAAAAGGGTGTGATTTCACTCAGTTTATAATTAGAATTGTTACATGTTACTAAAAGCTACGCATTTCCATATAAACAGAAATAAAAATAGCAGGCAAGAACAAGTAGAAAAGAATATCCTGAGGTTTGTTTTATATTCATCCACAAAAGTTCAATTTCTTATTTTTTTCGTCTTAACAAGAACTACCAGACAGGTGGCTAAAAGCCAAAACTGTAACAATCAGCAGAAATATTCTTTCTCTTCTCAATCTCCTCATTTTTTGCTGAAAGTATTTTCTTTTGTCTTTGGAACAATCAGTCAGAAAGCTACACAAAGTCAATCTGATTTTTTTCTTGGTGGGGCAGCATTTCATGTTTTACACTGAAATCTTAGTAACTTTAAAGCAATTCATTTTTCCCAGGGGAATAGAACTTGTTAACAGCTTAAATATACCTCATGGACACTGTGCAGTATGAACTAGACAAAGAAATCTTTATTTATCAAACTTCATTGAAGCAAAATTCTATTATGTTATCCCAGTATTGGATATAGAGAAAGTCAGTGAGACCTCACGTAACAGAAGAAAAAAAGGATGAATGAATAACAGTATCGTCCAGCTGGGGACTTCTAGATGGGAATGTATACAATAAACACAATTACTTTTCTTAAATTAGTCTGCAGGATCTCAGACCCTATCCCAAAGGGCGATTCGTTGACTCTATCTTTCATACACTTTTCTGTCACCTCTGTGACCCCCTCCTCATTTCAAAACCCATGTTCTCCCAGTCCTATGTGCTGACCAACAACCCACCTCCACTCCCTCTCCAAAACCTCACATTTGTGCTCAGTGACCTGCAGTGACCAAACTGTCATTATTAGTTCACATGCAGAACATGCAGAATGATTCACTTACATCATCTTCTTTTATGAGAGGTAACTTACATAATGCAAGTCCTCAGCAAGAAACTGAGCCACTGGATCAGCTACTTCCAGGTGGCCAAGTCTGCTTTTGTTTGAAGCCACACCAGTGAGTGCTGACAGCCTGCACTCCATGACATTAAGGCAAAGAAAAATCCTAATTTAGAAGATTTCTTTAGCCATTGCAGCATAGGAATCAACAGACCAATAGAGAATGAGAGTTGTCTTAGGGCTTGCAAGCATCTGACACCCTGCAGCCTAGTCTTTTTACTTTTTTTATCTAAAAGACAAACCCTGTCAGAAAGAGCAGATCTCACAGAAGTTGTTCTGGGAGTAAGAATATGGAAGCATCATTTCAAGCTCTCTTCCTTCTTTTATCTTTATCTTAGGTATACAGACAGGAAATTAATCTAATCTCAAAATTTAAAGGACTTAATTCCGTACTCTTTTGTGACTGTTAAAAGAAAGAAGAGGCAAACTTAACTACAATGTGAGGTTCAATTATTTCAATTACCACCTCTTGCCTAAATGAAGTCTGTTCCTTCAAAGACATCTGCAATTTTACACTCATTTGTTCTTAAAATAGCATTAATTATATAGTTTTGTTGGAAATAGAATATATGTACAAATTAAATAATTACTTACATACATTAAAAAGTTACACACATTTAAATTCTAAGTTAGTTATTTACTTTTCATAATTAAGGGTATATCTAAACAAATATCTCAGGAAAGGAAAGTGAGATTTTGTTTTCATTTAAAATATCCTTTTAAGAGTTATATCAATATGGAAGCCATTTCATAAAACAGAAAAAAATACCCAGAAGATGTTAAGTAATTGATACTTTAAAAAAAAAAAAAAGCCCAATAAAGTGATATAATGTACACTTCCATGCCTTTTCGCTTTTCTGCATTGGGAATGATGAAAATTGGTGGGATTGTTTCTTCATGTGGGATTTTGCTTGAGCATAGATCAATGAAATAACAGAACAAAGAATAAGGAAAAAAAGAAGCTTTAGGAGAGAAAAAAATGATGAAGCAGAGGAGGAGAGATGAGAATAAGACTGAGTTACAGTCAGGAAATAAGAGTAGTGACTGTGATGCTTGCTATGAGGCTCCATGCATGGTCCCAAGACCAGTGGTCTCATTCACTTCAAAAAGCCTGCTAGTGAGAACATGAGTAAAGGCCATCATTAGGAAAGCAGAAAGGTCTTTGTTACATCAGCTTTAGGAAAAAATTAGTTCTTAAACTCTGTGAAAGGACTTAACTTCAGCTGTACAAAATGGAAGTGAATAAAGGCCTTACAGGGGAGAAAATACTTCAGTGTAGGAAGCATACAGGAGAGAAGAGAGTTTTAATTAAAGGCGATGATGTGATTATTTTAACTGTATTTCCTTGGAACAGAAAAGTATCTGACACAAAGGGGTTTATTTCTGAAATCACAATCACATTTTATCCTAGGAAAACATTTGTGCACAGAAAGAAAGGGCAGGTGCTCTAATTTTATTGTGAATAAGCAATAAAGTCACTGAATTTCTGCTTAGACTGCCAGATGCTGTTCCATCTTAACTATGGCAATCACCCTTTCCTTAACCAGAGAGAAATGGAATAAAAGACATATAATCCTAGCATGAACAATCTGCATATAAAAATTTAATTTCCAGACTTCAGCCAGATAAGCTGCAGTAGGCATTGCTACTGGGGCAAGGAAGCCTTCCTTTCTCTGCTCTGTTTACTCTGCTCCAAAGCAAAGATTGATGCTCTTCTGGGATCAGTGCCAAAGACACCCCAACTTATCTTCTGTGTACTTCTGTGCACCAATCTTGGGATTCCCAAGATGTACATTCCTCATTCTTACTAGTTTATAGGGCTGAGTCAGGAAAATAGAAAATTACGCTTTTTTTTTTTTTTTTTTTTTTTTGCAAACCCATAGCATTTACCCTATTTAGATCAAAGGATGACATTTATGATGATTCTACTGGAGATTAACCTCTTGTGTTAGCACACAGTGACATCATTCAGCAAGTAATAATGAATCAATGCCCTGAGTAGACAGAGGCTGGGCAATTAGTCTAGTTTCTTGTGGATACTGCTTCACAACAGAGAAGCAGCAGCAGAGCTGGAGCTGCGAACTGAGATCTGAGAGAACATTATGGAAATTTAAAACAAGTCTGGAACCTTTTTAATTCTGTACTTCTGGTAAACCCAAGTTTTATTTGCATGATGGATCCTCACCACAAAACTCACAGGTCTTTTGATGTTTCAGAATGCCTATTGAGATTTAATTTTTTTCAAATTCATCTCATTCCAGAACTGCACAAAATCTGACTGATTCCAAACAATTTTTAGGAAAAAAAAAAAAAAAAGCAAGATTTTTATTCTGGAACCACAGCCTATTTATCTGATTACAACTCAGCGAATCTCTGTGAACATGTGGAATCAGTAACTGGACCTTGATGCCAGTAGCATCACAGGAAATTAAATTGTACATATGCAATACAAACGAGTTAAAACAGGTAGTATTTACTTGCTATGTATTTCAAGGAGTTAAATGATAATGAGAGCTGAAAATCTTAGCCTTGAGAAGTCACTGAAAGCTCATTTTCAGGGTCGCTCTGGAGGAGGAGATGTAGTACACCTGGGTCAAGAGATTACTCTTTCTCATAGAACAGTGATTAACAACGGATGTAAAAAGTGGGTGGAAGTACTGTGGAAACTTGTACTCCTCAAAGATGTTCTACCTGAATAGTGAGATTGTTAGATAATAAGAACTGCTAACTCCTTGTTCCTTTCAGATAATTCCAAAAGAAAATATTACATACAACACCCACTCTCTGGCCTCTAATCTCTTAAACATTCTCTCTCTGTACCTTACTCTCACTCATTTCACAGCTCACCTAACAGCTGAGAAAATTCTGCAAGTATGGCATGGTAAAAACACCTAAACAAATAGCTGGAGTACACGTTTAAATGTCAAACACTGCTACATTAAAAATATAATTTTTTCGTTTATTGGAAATTCTTTCCCTTTGCCTAATCACAGACAGAAATAGACAATGTTCCCCAGAAATGTAAAAGAAACACTGAGCAAAAACCTTTCAAACTTTTTACATGATTTTTTTTAAGAGATAAGGTAAAATTGGAGGGGGAGAGGGTGGAACATCCATCTCAAATATCCTTTTTTAACTCTCCATAGCGATTCAACTAATACTCTGTGTGCCCTCAAAATCATCTTATAGTTTAAATATTTAAAAGGAACTTCCAGGTAAGGGAAAAGTTTAGAAAAACTGGATGCAATTTTACTACCCAATTTTCTTTTAATTTAAAGTTATAAAATCAATGGCACATTACTAATTGACGGCCTTTAAAATTTTATCTTAAAGCTCAGTCCATGATACCCTAAGAAACCTCATGCAGGAGGTTTTTTTACATATAAATTTTCTTCATGAATAAACATTACTTCTTTATTGTGCAGGTGACAGAGCACTGCTCAGATTGTCCACAGTCTGAGGGATCTCCTTTGCAGACATCTTCAAAAGTCACCTGAGACATTGAATACAAGGCGTGCTTGAATAAAAGACAGTGGGATCTGAAGTGGTTCTCCTGGTAAATGGTTGTCTCTTTTGGAGGGCAGAGCAAATAGACTGTAAGGCCAGAGAAAGCCAAGAGGTAAATAAAGAATACAACTAGCAAAAGTAATGGCAGAAGAACTGTCCGGTCCCCCTGAAAAAATTTTGTGTGGTCTGAGGTTTATGCCAGAGGCCAAACTGGGGGGAGCTGCTGTGCACAAAGTCTGATAGACTTTAAGAGACAGACAGAACCTGGAAACGGGGTAATGGTCAAAGAGGGAAGAAAGAGTTTCTCGGGCTTTTCATCAACAAGTCCAACAAGTCCTTCTCATCAGGGCTACTCATAATCCATTCTCATTTCAGCCTCTATTTGTACTTGAGATTGCCCCAACTCAGCTGCAGGACCTTGCTCTTGGACTTGTCCCCTGTGCCCACGCAGACTCTAGTCCTCCAAGACAATGGAGTTTTGTTTCCAGTGTCCTCGAGAAGTCTAACGAGACAGTTCTATAAAATGGCAAGCATTGCAAACTGGCTGCTAGAAAACCCTGACTTCAACATGGAGCATACTGATAATTTTCATTCAAGAAGTACAATGCTGACATTTCCTGTCAACCAGTGATTCTACACCCTTCATATGTTTTAAAGAAGATAAGTTATGATTTTCAGAAAGAAGCAACTCTAAAGCATAACTGTGAGGTATTTTCCATCAAGCTAAATCAATATGAGGCTTTTTGAGTTTACACTAAAACAGAACTAATTTCTTCGCAGCTTAATGGCCGTGAAGCAGTCTTTTGTGTGGACTATCTCAAGGAAGATGGCCATCTCAGGGGGTACTCACATGACACTTGCTCAAGCATCCAGGGATGTCACACAGGCAGGAAAAAAGGAGGATAAAAGAGGGACAAACAACCATGAGGATATGTGTCTGCCATCAGATCCCTCACTACGGAATGCCTGCATGCTGACAGACTCTCCTGGTCCTGCTGCCTGAGTGCTGCTGCTTCCTCTCGGACTTATCCTGCAGCTTCTTCCTGCTACCTGCTTGCTGCCCAAGATTGGTTGTGCTACTGCTGCTCTCCCCCTGTACTTTTGCCTTGGACTTTTGAAACGTGCAACAGACTGCTGCTGGATCCTGGTGGTGACTATCCCTGCTTCACGCAATTCTTGCTTATTTCCTATCTTTTCTATGCCCTCCTTTCCTTCCCTGTCACCCTAATTCATAAAAATCGCCATCCTTCCCTTCCCTGTCTCTCTGATTAGGATTTATAATAAACTGGTCGGACCAATATTTGAACCATTGCTTCTTAATCTCACGCAGAGATTAGAAAGAACCTCCTCTCTCTCCTATAAATTGGAGCAAGACACGTATTTTAAAGATGAAATTGAACCTCAAAGTTTTCAGAATCCCTTATTGCAGGAACATAAAGCAAGATCTGTGCCGCAACTATATTTCCATTCTAGAAAAAGGGAAGATTTAATACTCTTAATATCTAAGTAGAAAACTAGTGGAACATCTGGAATTCTTTTTTCCAATATAACTGAGCTTTCTTCAACCTGAGGCACAAGATACTTCAGGAAGGACCCATCACGGCATTGATGCTCGAAGCTAAAGTGTTAATTATATCAAGAAGGTTTTCAACTGCTTTACTACTAGATTTTAAAGCAGACAACAAAATCACCTTGAGAATGGAAATGTAAATAATACAAATACATGAAGAAGTGCAGGCAGCTAATGTAGCTAATCTATATGTATTATTTCCATTGACATAATTCTGTATATAAATAATACACATTTATTTTAATACTGCAAGATGTATCAAACAGGAAAACACAGCCTACAAAAGAATAAGAGAAGTTATATAGTCAGAAACTTCTTTCAGAGGCATCAGAGAAAACAGACTTTCTATGTGTAAAATATTTAAAAGAGTGGAAGATAAAGAACCATCTAACAACTGTAATTTCTGTTATAATTATCCTTCTCTGGGTTTCTCTGAGCAGGAAAAGTCCTGAAATGTTTTTCGGTATCCTTTACATAACCATCTAGTTCCATCTGTTTATTCCAATTTCTTTCTGCCTTTGCCATTTCAAGTATTCAGCCTTCCCTCCAAAGCCTAAGAAAACTGGACTAAACTAGAAATACAGGACCATGCTGAATGTCTTGTCTGTTCTTGGCACACAAGAAAAAGATGAAGAAACCAAGAATCTGTCAAAACTATTCTGCAGATATTTTCTGTTTCCACACAAAATTTTTCAGCTAAAAGCTATTGTAGATACAATTCTGAAGAGTATAAGAAAATAACATTATTATTGCATACTATTATTATTTTAAACTATTAGATTTTTTCTACCAGTGTTTCATTTCAGCCTATGTAATCAGAGTGTGAAGTCCCTGAAAGAAACAGCTATGTGGAGAGATATATTCTAAAAAGATCTTGCTATCAGCCAACAAAGCCATGGGGGTCGCTCACCAAGTAAAAGACCTATAATTTTGAGAACAGAATTGAATAAAAGGCTGTTTAGCCCAACATATTCTCCCTGCCCATAGGCCAGTGCTTATGGAAAGAATACAAGAAATGAGACTAGATGTTAAGCTTTTCCAACTTCCTGAAAAGAGCAGATGGGGGACTTTGTTTAGCCAGAAGCTGCATACAGAACCTATCGTGTTTAGTAGTTGCTTCATAAATCCATCCATTCCTCTCACTTGTTTTGAACATAATGTCTGGTGGTTTCACTGAATATCCCTTTCTGCTTGTGTCAAACAAAGCAGAGTATTCCTAGGTATATTTCTTACAAGTTTTGGGACTGTAATGTTTAGTGTATTCTCATGAAGAAATGATCTTGTACTGTCTTTCCTGTGCATCATTGTTTCTTTTATTCTAAGTCTAACATGAGCAGAGCTTCATTCAGCACACACAGTATAAGCTTTATGAAAGATCCAGAACATAAAAATATGCAACAGTCTTCATAATTCTAGACTTCACCAAAATTGAGCTCAATTATGAATTTCACATATTAAGTGCTTAAATAAGTAGGTTTTAAAGTAGAGAAACAAGCTGCATAATAAAATAATAGACATCGAAATTCAATTATATCCTTAGCTCTAAGCTATAGAACTACACTTATGATTTTTATGGTTCTTATTTTAATTATTAATTTTAGAATAAAGCTGCTGTGTTTCAGCAAGCATCTTTTTATAATTACTTCTGCAATGCTCCTGGTAAACCCAAGTCTATCTGAGAAATTACAGCCTTATACTATGACAGACTGTAAAGTGACAAACATAAGAATATCATTTTCAAACATGAGGAAAAGAAGAACTTGTGTTAACTATATCTAAATTGAAAGATTTCCCATTCAAATATACATTACTTATACACAAGTGGAACAAAACACAATTTACATTGCTTTTTCTGACAGTTCTTTTTTCTTGCAGTAATAATTCTTATAATACATTCAATTCTCAACAAATATTTTAAATCCTAAATATCGTGCTAAGTACTTGGCCTTCAAGACAAATGTGTAAATTAGCTGTCCATGTCTGTACTGCATATACTAAATAACTGCTTCAGTGATAAGCAACTATAACAAAACTGCAATAACGAGCCACTCATTTAAGCAAAGTAGAAGCTGTCTGACCTGTTACAAAATAAGTGCTATGTGGCTCTGTGTGTTTTCTGGGCAAAATACTCTCAAAAAGTACTGTTTAACTATCGTGTTAAACTCATTCCTTTCAAGGAGATGTATTTTACTTCAGAATGCTCTTACATCTCTCTTTACATAACCATCTAGTTTCATCTGTTTATTCCAATTTCTTTCTGCCTTTGCCATTTCAAGTATTCAGCCTTCCCTCCAAGGCCTAAGAAAACTGGACTAAACTATAAATACATTTTACTATCGCAACAACACATCATCAGTAGGGTAAAACTAACCTGTCTCACGACAGTCTAAGCCCAGCTCACATTCCCTATTAGATAATAACACAACTGCTTGTACTGTGAACTCTACCACAGTGTAGTTTATGCACAGAAGGTAGAAAACACTCCAGATTGATCCCTTTTGTTCTAGTTTATAAGTTATTTAGAATAAACGGTCTTGAAAATCAAAATACAACATGAAGTCGGCTTAAGAAGCCATGTACCTCCCCTCTTAGCACTTTTAAGTATCTCCTGATACAATTGTTGCTTTGGGGAAAAAAACTTAAGTTTTCTACCATCTTGAGGATAACAGTGGGATTCTGTCAATTCCCAGCATGTAATTAAGACACCAAGATCAATATACTTATTTCTCTTTGCCAGTAAGTTTTCATGAGTACACAAATGCCTGGAATATGGCCTCAGAGATCATTCTACTTGGCATTTCAAATAAATGTCTTTTAACAAGCTCCATTTCAAAATCATTCTTTGACACCTAGTACAGAATAGGTATTTGCAAGTAATAAATAATGAATCCTCATGAGGAAAATAAAACCTCAGTAATATTGTCTTGGAATTTGCAAATTTACAGGATACACCCAACTCATTTCTTGCAGTAGCAGCTATAGCCCAGAAGCAATTACTCACTACATAGCTTCTACAATGATTTTGAGAAGACAGACACAGAAAGAATCAATCAGAAGATTAACAAGGACAAAAATCAACATCACTGAGTGAAATGGGGATTAGTCCTAACATCTGAAAACTGATGGCCAATAGTACTAAGCAAGTATATGACAAAAATCAACAAGCTTATTGAGGAAGAGAAAGATATAAATTCAATGCATCCATAAAAAGGAAACTATGTGCACTAAACAATTATTCTGAGTCTAGAAAATAAAGTGTTCTTGCAGACTTCAAGCTTTTCACTTGAGTTATTTGTTTTTTTCTTGTGCAAGAAAAGGGCAAGGGAAAAATAATTATTACAGCTACAGATATTTTCCAAAACACGTAGGAATTTTATAAGATATACAAATTTGTCCTCTCTCATAAGAACAAAAGTAGAGTTTATAGAATAAATGACGTCACTGCAAACTATCAGCTGACAGAGCTACAGAAACTCGTGTAGATTGCTGCTGTTATTTTGATTTAGCTAAGAGGAGAGAGCAAGATTTTCAAACAGCTATGAACATTTCAAGAAACTCCAATCCCTTCCTGGCACTTCAATTAGTGGCAGAAGCCAATGCAGCTGAAATCCCACCAGCCTTGAGGGACTATTTTGTTGGACTCACAGAGTTCCACAGCCCAAGATTTGATGTAGTCAGCTTTTCTCAGTACTAATCTGATACTCTGGTTTGTGCTTGCTATCTAATAAGAGTAAAGGAAGTTTTATAACATTGAAGGGTTGTACTTTGTCTTCAGAAGCACTCATCAGTAACAAATAATATAAAATTCACTAATTCCCCAGGCTCAGTGGAACGGGGAACTGTAACTTTTCTGATAGCTCCACATATTCTCTAAATTTCCCATTAATCACAACGCTGCAGATCTGGTTTAACTGATTTTAAGAACATATTGGTTGTTTTTTTTCATAACTGTTCAGAAGTATATGAAAAAACACACTTCAGAATTATTCCTAGAGGTATTTTATTTAACACAAAAATTATGTGTCTCTGTCATTCTGTACTAGCTTATTTTCAAGCAGGCAGATGCAATAGATTAGGCAAGTTTCTCTGAATTCAAGTTCTCTAATTTTTGACTGGATTATCACATATATATCATATATACTTTTAGACTTGAGTTCATGTATTTGCATCTAAAGGAACATAAAAGGGCTGTCTGCATTCTTAAATTTAACATTTTGAAAGGAGGTATAGAATTAATATCATATTAGATACAACTTATTTCCCTTCTCAAAATACTGCAACTCTGTACTTTACATTCTTCAAATTACTTTGCACTTCATATGTGGGAGAACATCATTGAATTTGTATTTCACATTGAAAAAGATGAAAAACTTTCAGCTTCAGAAAAACATAATAACTTCAGCATTTATCTAAATGCTATTCAAGCTCTCTATAAAGCATAACAAAGCACTATTCCATTCCTCTTATTTGAGAATACGATTCAGTTCAACTGCTGAAGCTTTTAATACATATTAATGACAATACAAATTTATACATCTCTTCTTGCAGCCTTTGATGCAGAACACGATCCTGATTCTGCTCTCACATACATCAGAGCACTAGCTGCTGCCAAATCAATTAAAGTTTAAGAATTTGTTTAAACAATTTAGTTAATACAAGGTCTGATGCAAGGAGTCACACATTTTGTATACACAAACTGTACTGATACAAAATAAATTGCTTAATACAAATCCTCAGAAAAGCAGAATTATCACCTAGGTTCTGCAAGCATTCTTCAGAGTTTGATACTGTAGCACTGTGACAGAACAAGTTTGGATGGATAGATTTCTGCCATAAGAGATATCCCAAAAGTCAGCCTCACGCTGAGAAAAAAAAAAAAAGAAAAAAAAAAAACATTTTGGTGAAATAATATTCGAAGAAGAAATTTAATCTTTTTTTTTTTTCTCTTAAGGGGAAAGGTTTCCCAATTTGATCCTTTGGCAGTATGTATGTCTTTTGTTCTGCTTGTGAGTCACAACTGCATTTCCATGAATAATTAACTATGTTGTCAGGACTCAAAAACTTACTCTCAATGAAGGAAAAAAAACGTATTAAAACCGTAACTCAAACAGTCAATAAACTAAAGCCAGTGAAAAGAAAGTGGGAAAGATAGTGAATATTTTAAATGCTGAATTTAAATGAACAAAATAAACTTACCTTAATCTTAAGAACTTGCTAGGAATAAGAATGCAGCAGAACTGACTTGATGTTGACATTAATAAAGTTCCAGCCAGCCAATTACCCAGTGGTTTACATTCAGCTGACCTCTGCTTATCCCTTCATACCGTCTTCTTCTGAGAAAATGTTATTTCTCACATTTTTTAAAATTCTACTGAAGAGTAGCAAGCAATTTAAAGTGAGACAGCCTTCAGAAAATGGACCCCTTAGCTCTGAAAAGATACCAAACAATAGATTTCTGTTCTACAGCCTTTTATTTATTTTCCCAGCTTACCTATTATGTGTTCTATGCATGTCTCTATGTATTTGAAAATAATACACACTTTATCCAAAACTAGAAGCCTGCAATTGAGTTAGAACACAGCACAAAACAAGTAGTGATAAAGTTGAATGATCTATTCTTCTGAGGCAATTGCATTGCTAAAATTTGTCATGCTTAGAGACTTAAACATTTGTGTTTATTTCATCTGTTTCATGAACTCAAATTCGGGAAAAGAAAAATGTTTTCCAAATAATTTCCTAAAATAATCTGGAATCTCACAGTGACAATCCTTGCCACGCACCAGAGAAATGTCTTGTTACCTCATTCTTCACAAAATAAATGATAAACAGGCATATTTGAGTGTTCAGTTATCTAGCTGAGGATTTAAAAGTATTCTCCCTGAAATTAAAATACCAAATTAAAAAAAAAAAAAGCAAGAACACCAACATTAACTAAATTTGACAAGTTTCTTCCATGAACTAGAGATCTCACATAAATCACAGTATTATCTTTCAAATTAAATATATGATTCCAGTCATAATTTTTTTAGCCATCATGGAGAATTAGTATTTACCCCTTTGGTTAGACAAAGTGATTTCAGTAACCAGAACTCCATTTTTCATAAACAATTGGGTAAGAAACTGTACTTATGGAACATTTACTGAAAAATGATCATAAGTATGTTTTTAAAATGCAATTCTGAAACCAGACAATGTGGATAAGTATTTCACCAAACTCTCAAATTACCCAGACATGGAGATGTCTCTACTTCCTTTAACAACTAGAAAATGTATAATACAAGTAAATAAACATTGTAAGGGACTGGAAAAAAATATTAAGAAGAAATGATTAAAAAGACATTCACTTGAAATAGAAAATAAATAATTGTATAAGGAATTTTCCATCAATTGCCTGAAAATAGTGGCTCATACATGTACACTCTGTGTCTGTTATAAAGTAAACCTAATGACAAGAAAAACATACAGACTATTTACAGTTTGAACAGATTATAGATTAGTACAACATACTAAGACAAATTACTTCCAAGTAAAATGGTTGCTTAAATATTCAAGTAGTTCAGTCTAAATCCCTCCTTGGCAGGTAACAGGCATCCCAGCTGAGAGTTCCAGCACTTCTTCAAAGCTATAATGTTATCTATAATTACTTCCCTGCTATGGTGGACCACAAAGCTCATAATTTCTGAAAGGAATATACACGACTCAGAAGAAATATAACTCTAGCACGTTACATCTCTATGAGAAATTCAAATGAAGCCAGAGTGCAATAGAGGCTTAGACCCCCTTAGGATGTGGTCTATGAAATCTTAGAAATGAAAACAGATTTAATTAAATCAACACTAACTCCCCCTACACTCACCACTCCCTCCTACCCCTCACTCCTCCAACCCCCCCCCAGCAAAAAAAAAAAAAAAAAAAAAAAAAAAAAAAAAAATCAGAGTTCTGGCATTTCTTCTCCAGATATTTTCAAGAGATATTAATACTGTATCAATCTACAAGATGAATAGTGAAGGGGAGTTGGTACTGTTTCACTAGTCTCCAAAAATAAGGCAAAAATTCAGATCTTGGCCGAGACAATGAAGACTTACAGACCATTCATTTTAACACCATCAACAACAAAATCTTAACATTCTTTATTTCACTAAAGATTCATACAATTTCTTGTACTTACTAATTCACAGAGAAAGGAAAGCTCAAGGGACATCTTAGTGCTATGTACAACTACTTTAGTGGAAGATTATAGAGAGGATGGAGATATATTCTTCTGAAAAGATAACTGTAAACTATAGAAAATAACAGAAAAAAGAAGAGGCCCAGAGTCCTCTTATAACCCCATATCATCCTATGATTCTGTTCAAGTATTTATCAGAGCTACAGTATAGAAGGGTTTCAAATACCACCTAAGAAAACAGAAAGCATATTAAAGGTGCCACAGTTCCACATAGTAGCAATAACCGCATGCACTGCATGCAAAGAATTGTAATGTCTTAGAAACTTAGTCTTGTGTAGATCCCCATATTGAGAAACCTGAATTTGTATGTCTTATCCTCAGTTTGTGTCCTTTGCTGAAGTATGAAGCCTTGGGCTATTTGTTTAGGGGGAAAAAAGCGTGAAAGATCATATGCATCATTTTCCAGAGATTCAAAAAGTTCTCTGGAGAATTACTAGCACTAGTACTACTACTACTAGAATCTGAGCCAGGAGTATGCCCTAGTAGCAAAAAGGGCCTATATTACCCTGGGATACATCAGGCCCAGCTTTCCAGCTTCTGATATTCTATGTTTCTAGACTATTACTGCTATTTTTACAACTGCTACTACTTACTCTGCTTTTATACTTCTCCCCTAAATATTTGCCATTGGTTACAGGGGTGGAAAACAAATGAGAACAAGTATTTGGCCTGACCTGCTGTGTTTGTTTATATCTTGCCTTTTTATGAAGAAAATGTAGAAAATGAAATATATACAAATACATTCTCCAGTATTTTGAAAATGATACCTTTATACTGTAACTGTTTGGTGTTGTTTTTTTTTTTTTTTTAACTACAAGCTAGTATCCAAGTTTGCATTAGAAATATGATGTAAAATACAAATCAGCCTTTAACAAAGGATTTAAACCCAAAGACTAAGCAGATTCCTCTACTTAAGCAGTACAATCACCATTGCATACTGCTTAGTTGCTATTTATGAGTAATACTAGAATAATAAACTCTATTAAAAACAAAATAATAGAATAAAATAGAATAAAATAAAACATATAAATAGAGATGAAACTCTCAAAGCAATTCTCAGCAACCTTGTCCAAGAGGGATAACAATTTCAGAATTCTCCCAAATTTTTGATATCCATGTTGTTAAATGTACTGCTTTATAGAATTGGTGGAGGATAATCATTCATACCAAAATAGAGTCAGAGATGAATTTGTATGCACAGATACATGTACTTTCTCAAATTTTATATTCAGCAGGTGCCTTATCAGAGATGCTAGAATTTTGTGGATGATTTATATCATTTAGATGGTACAATGGGTGCAGGATGAGCAGAAAACAGATTTCACAGGAATATCAAATCATAGACTGATATTTTGAATCAGTCAATATTCATAGTGTCTGTTTAAATTAGAAAACTTTGCCCTCTTAAATGCTAATAGGATGTAATAATAATACTCTGCGCCTATTAACTCATTTTCTAACTAGGGGTCTCAAGATAATTATCAAGCATCCATGAGTGAAAAATCAATGTTACATCAGATTATTCCAGTGGAAGAGAAATGGGAAAAGAATGGTTCCATGTCCTGCTGGATTTTCCACAAGAAATGTTTTAGAGGAAAAAACAACAAAATGAGACACAATATTCTATTAAGTACAATACACTATGTCACATGGAAACTTCACTGTAAGTTCAGGACCACTTCTCTCCTATTAGGGGTATTTACTAACCTCAACTCCATTTTCAACAAGTTCAGTGGTGATGATTACATTATTGCATCTGGGTGACTCTGTATTAAGACTCCAGTATAAGAGATGAGTAGTTCTACTGCTCAGCTGAACATGAACCAGCAGTGTGCCCAGGTAGTCAAGAAGGCCAACGGTATCCTGGCTTGTATCAGAAATAGTGTTGCTAACAGGAGTAGGGAAGTGATCATACTCAGCTCTGGTGAGGCCACATCTTGAGTACTGTGTTCAGTTTTGGGCTCCTCACAACAAAATAGTCATCAGTGCTTTGTGACAAACCCAGAGAAGGGCAACAAAACTGGTGACAGAACTAGAGCACAGTCTTATGAGGAGCACCTGAGTCTGGAGAAGAGGAGGCTCAGGGAAGACCTTATTGCTGTCTACAACTACCTGAAAGGAGGCTGTGGTGAGGTGAGGGTAGCCCTCTTCTCCCATGTAACTAGCCATAGCACTAGAGGAAGTGGCCTCAAGTTGCACCAGGGGAGGTTCAGGTTGGATATTAGGAAAAATTTGTTATCCAAAAGAGTGGTCAAGCACAGGAAGAGGCTGCCCAGGGAAGAGGTTGGATTACCATCCCTGGAGGTGCTCATGAAATATGTGGTACTATGGATCAGGGTTTATTGGGCAATATTGACGATAGGTAGTGTATAATCAATAGATATCAAGATGTTATAATCACAATATAATCAAGAGAGTTAGGCAAAGTAGACAACGATAACAAAAAGAGAATAAGTGGAAGAGCTTACCCTTCGGCTGGGCTCACCACAAAACACCAAGAGAGGTGATCTCCAGAAGAGATCCTTCCCCACTGGTAGCCAGCTCTTAAATAGGTCTAGGAGGGGTGGAGCCTGGCTCCACCCCTTCTGGCAGCACAGGTGAATTGCCTTCACCTGTGCTCCTCTGGCTGGCTCATGGCTCGCCTCAGGTGATCAATCAGAGGTTCAGGCCGTGACTCAGCAGTTCCCATACAGGTGGACAGTTCAACTGGAGGTCTCTTCCAACCTTAATGATTTTATTATTCAAT
Organism: Tetrao urogallus; assembly: GCF_951394365.1. Classification (NCBI taxonomy): domain Eukaryota; kingdom Metazoa; phylum Chordata; class Aves; order Galliformes; family Phasianidae; genus Tetrao; species Tetrao urogallus. The sequence goes on from NC_136814.1 coordinate 79,221,607, forward strand.
TCTTCTTTCAAACATCCATTACACTGTATATATCAACTATAAATTTGCTGCTAAGTTTCCTGATTGCCTCTAGAGTTCCCTTAAAATTCAGGTATAGAATTATATACAAATACAGATCTGAATAATCATGTTTTAGATTGGCCAATACACCTACTAGTACACTGGGACAAATTCTATTCTAATACATGAGTAAAATGCCAAATGATGTCAAAGAAGCTGAACAGATTTCTGAATGTAGACATAAACCTTAGAGAATTTTAATCAAGAAAGGGGTACACCATTTTTTGCCATCTATTCAATCTCTCTAAGCAGAAAATGTTGTTAAATAATATACAGTTTATTTTCAATTTTTGCTTTACATTCATTCTTAATAATCAAAGATAAATCAAGCTAAAGACAAATGCATTTTCATAGGATTTTTGTCTGTATCTACAACTCCATGCCTTCAAAAACTCTGATAATTTCAGAAAGAGGAGTCTAGAAAAAGTACACAAAAAGGAGCAGAGCAAAAAAATTCAAGCAATCTCTCTGAATCTAAAAGTAAAGTTCCTATTCTACGCTTATGTAAAGAAACTTAGAACAGCCTTTACCTTCTCTACAAATAAGCTATCACTCACGATACAGGAACTGCTGCAAAGATGATAAAGATGATTCCTGAAAATCTGCCTTATAGGAGACATAAACAGAGCAAATGTTCAAAGGCAGGATTTGAATTTAATTCCTCAGGAGAGATATTTTCAAATAGATTTTTATAAGGAAAGTGAAATTGTATGGAGAAACATTACATCAGTGATTTAAAGGCAAAGAGGAAGGCCTATAAAGAATGAGATGTCCCTAGAGTCCACTGGCATATCCAATATAGAAAAAAAAATCTGTCAGGGATTTTATTTTATTTTTTATTTTTGGTGCAGTAGGGAGCCAATGGGAGTTACAGAAATCCTAGAAAGATATTAAAGTTAACTTGGCAGTGTGTCTTTTTGTCTTAACAACTGCAAAGTTCAATTAAGTTTTCTATAATAATTCCCACTAATAAGTCGTCTCTTGATGAAAACAGAATTGACCAGCTAAAAGTTTCTTTATTAGTGACTTTTTTTAAGCCATCAATATTAACTTGAAATTATCTTTTCCGGTAATCCAAGAAAAACATTCTCTTACGTAAGAAGGGAAATATATGACATTTTGATCATAACAGTAACTTATTAAAAATATATCAGCTTCACTATAAACAAAAACAAAGAAAAGCTTTTGCAATATTTGCTGTTAATCAATATATTTCAAATACAGTATTTAATACAAGAACAATGTAGATACGTGGGACAATTACTAACCTAATATGAACTCAGGAATGAGAGTAAAATAGCAATCAGTCATCCAAATGACATAAATCTTACTCTGATACCACAAACAAGATATCTATACACACATATGACTAACAGTGAATCATAAACTTGAGTAAAAACCCTGCAAGCACCTTTTGAAGGTATAGGTAATGTCAACACCTGAACACAAGTCAATCTTCCAATTTTCGAATGGTTGTGGTACTTCCTTCACTATCCTGAAAGCCCTTTTTCACATGTTCTTCCTCCTAGAGTTTGGCAAGTTTTATGGAAATCGGTTCAACTGTTCAACACAGCCGCAGCTCATCAAAGCCTGACAAATCCCTGACTCCTCCAGACTGCAGCTATGGGGATCTGGCTCAAGGGCTTTTCTGAAGGTCACACAAGATGCCTGTAGCTGAACAGAAAATTCAATCCAGCTTTTTAAATCCCCTGAACATTATTCTAATTACACTTCCTTAAATTCCTATGCTTCAGGGAGATTGCTGAGGTAGTTTCCCTATTTGAGCAGTACTCTGATGTTTTGCATATAGATACCTCCTGTCATTTTAAAGCTAAGTACCATTTACTGACAAAATACGTGAGGGGGAAAATTGCTGGCGTTATGTTATTTCAGTGAGGTTTCACGTTGCATGGATCAGGATTATCTATGTTACTTGTTCACTTGACAGTGTCATTCAAGACTCTCATTCAAATAATACTCGATTTTGATTACATAAGGTAACATTTGCACATACGTGAGATAATTTTCTGAATACCAGCTTTGGCTGCACTGTTTCAGCCTCTTCTGCGTATGCTTCTTACCTACAGCGTGTGGCCATAGCCTGAGGAATGTGTTTACCTGCAGTCTCTGAGTCAGACATTAGATGTCCCTGTGCACTGTGAGGGACTATGTTAGGTATAGTCCCCTGTAAACAAAGCAGAGATGAACTAAAGTGGTTCTGGAAAGTCTGCTTGTTGTATTTACACTTGTTACTATCCTATTCAATTAAATCAGTGCTAAGAAAGTCTGTTATTTACCAGTTCACAGAATCCAAGCAATTGCATATTCAGAAACTTCAACTGGCTAAACCTAGCTCCTTTTATTCATTAATACAAGATGATGACAGTTGGCCTTTAAGTCAACCCCTTTGTGCCCCAGTTTAGATTAACACTGCCACCAATGAGAACTACAGATCAGACTGAGTTCTCATTTCTGCATCATCCTTTCCCCTCTCCATTTACTTCTGTGTTTTTCCCCAGCTGTATGGCATTTATCTTTGCCCATCCTCTTCATACAGTAAGCGGTCTCCTGAATAATGGAGTATGTTCCATGTTCTGCGCATTTGAAAACTTGCTGACTTTCTCAGAACTGCGCTGTTTTTCATTAGTTTGGAATTTTTTCACCAGCATCATAGCCAAACCCCATCATATTTGCCACAAATTAGTGAAGCATGCAAAACTAAACAATTAATTATATCCGTATTTGTATTTTATAAAATACTACACAGTAGTATTTCCCTTGAGACTGTAATCAACTCCAAAAGGAGCAATGACTGCACAATTAAAGCAAAACAGCCTAGTTTGTATTATATTGCAAGGATGATTATTTTCTGCCTTATCAAGGTGAGGAATGCATTTTCACAGTGTACTCCACAAGCAGTGGAAGTTTCAGCACCAAAAATCAGTACCACAGTATCCATTGAAAATCCGTGATCTTGAAATAAGCCTTGTAAAAACAGAGAAGTGATTTTCTGCCCTCTCACTTGGCAAACTGAACTTCTGCCTAACACTATATCATATTCCCTTTCACTTAAGTAGCTGTCTTGTGAATTTCACAAGGAAAATACACTCAGAAGCAGATATTACGTGTTATTAAATGTTTTCTCTCTGTAACAAAATCTCCATACATGTAGCAAAAGCAACTACTTTAATGATGATTCTAATTACTTTTCTATAGCACAAACAGAAATGATGGCATTTTAATGGCTATTTAACCTCTGCAGTTTAACAGATGTGTATCTCTGTTATTTGCCTTGTATTGTTTCGTGTATTATGAGCACATGTAGGAGGGGGTTTCCCCACTCTCAAGAAATGTTTCAGCAAAAAAGATTTTTCATAAGCATTTTACTGGCAGAAAATGCCATAAATATGTGTTTTTTAAAGAGCTTCCAACAAAACGTCTAAATGTTGTGATACATCTCCATCCTAATCACAATCTAAAATAATTGAAATCCAAAACCCCAAAGAAATAAGTAGTTCGGCTTGGTGTATTATTCATGCCATGTCTTTACCACTTATTTAACATTCTAAGACAGCTGACAGTCTGAGGAGACAAATACATTATGTCAAATTAGGAAACCATTATACAAGCTTTTCTTAAGTCATGTTAAAGGGCTTCTGTCATGCAAACACACACGTGCTACACTTTTTTACAAGGGGAATCAGTAGTTTCGATGATCTTTATGTACTTAAATTATGTATCATTGTGTAGAACTCAAGCCAAAAAAGTGGTAGAATCAAGCCTTTTACTGAAAGCATACTTGGGGCACTTTGTTATAGGACCCTTCAGATTACAGCTCTCCATCTGTTGTGTGTTAAGCGAATTAGAATAAAGCTAATTTTAGACCTGAAAGGCAATGCACTTTCACTAAAAAGGCACAAATCCAGTCTACTAAGAGGGTTACGAGAAGAAGAATCAGTAATGCATATATAAGATACTTAACTGATGTTGCTGGCTCTGTGCAACTTTCTGGAAGGAGGAGCCCTCTTCCCGTTCAGCAGAAGTCCTACCTTCCATCTCTGCAAGTTTGCAGTAGATTCATCTGCTGTACTCCGTACCTGAATTCTATAATAGAAAATGATTAAATCTTACGTGGGACTTTGCTGTTAATCTCATAAAACACTTCAACTGATAACTATTCTACAGCTTGCAATTCTTCAAGGAAAGTAATATGGCTTAAATGCAATAAAATTAATCTATAGCTTATTATATGACAACCTAAATTTGTGACATTAACTGCTTTTCAGCAGGAAAGTACCACATAACATGAAAACATTTCTCATTTGTGAATGCAGATCCTGTTTTGAAGTAAGGATGATGTCCTATAGAAACCTTTCTGTATCTTTTTGTAGGTTCTGTAATGTTGAATGAGGAGCTGCATATCTTTGTTTTATGCTTCTCAGGCAAGAAGCGTTTGTTCCACCAGGTGAATCATTTGTATCCCTAGGTCTAGGCATGTGAAATCAGCAGTCTCCCTCACAGTGAATGCCATTTTTAGCCAGCTCTTTCCCATGAGAAATGCAACACAAGTTCAATGCAGCTACTACAAATTCAGGTGTGAGATGATTCTAATCACCAGTTTTGCTTATTCGTTCACCGTGCTGTGATATTTGCTATGAAAGTAATGTTTCCAAGGTGCAACAGGAAATCAATGTCAGAGTCTTGCTGGGGGAATTCTAATGTAATGGAAATAATTTATTTGATCTCTGGTGTTATTTAATCTCTGTTGCCTTTCTTATCAGTAATCTTTTTTTGTCACATCTGATAAGACTTCTTGTTACTGCATTAGGAAAAAATGAATACTGATAAGAGGCTATTACAAATTATGAAAATTTGATCGGCCTGTCATATTGTGGCAGAACAGAACCCTGCTTCTTACTCAAAAATTACATTAAGAAAGAACAGGGAGTATTCTAGTTCACTTTCATAATTGATGTAGGAATATTGACAGTGTAGGACCACTCACAGATTTCTGAAGTGTTTGTAAGAATGAGTCCATCTCTCCCAATGTCTTGCCTGAAGTTTCTTTACTAAAATTTCCTAAGTGCTTAATAAATAAGTTTAGCACCATATTCAGTTTATTTCCATCATGATTCCTACCCTTGTTATTAATAAGTGTTTGCAGCTACTGGACCTCCTGTTTCCATTATGTTTCTTCTATGTGATCCACTTATTTCATTCCAACATCTGCATTCCATTCTCTTTTATTGTGTGGGTTTGAAAGGATTTTAACACTCACTCTCACATCATGAATGACTGGATACTGAGGAACTTTTGCTAATCAATTCCATAACACAAAGAATTCACTCTTTTAATCTATTATTAAATTAACTTCGGTTTACTGACCATTAAGTGTCATATTGTCTAAAGCTTGTTTGAAGCTTCTACTGGCTTAGAAAAGTTATGTTTTTCATCACAAAGTTTAAAAACATGTAATATTTCTCGTGAGAGGCCGATCTCTGCATATCCTACCACAGTGTTAGATTTTCTTTGAAAAAAATATCTCATAGCACGTTCCACTTAAGCATTGGAGGAGTAGATTTTGCAGATATCTGACTCTAAATCTAGAAAGTACCAAAGCCTGAAACCTACAGTTCTGAAGATACCATTCTGGGAATCTGGGAAATTGTTTCACTTAAAAGCTATAAAGCCTGACTAGCAACAATTTGTACTACACCCAGTCCTATGTAACTGAACAGTAACCTTGATTTGAAGCTCAGATTGACAGCACATATTCCGCAAGTTTATGTGCTAAGAGCTTTCATGAATAACTAGAAAAGCAGCTTATTACTAAGTATTGCTCTCTTTACAAAAATAAATAAATAAATAACCAAATAAATAAATAAATAAATAGATAGATAAATAAATAAGCTGTTTAATTTGCACTGCTACTAATAAGGCACAGCAATGCTACTTCAGGAATTTCACTTTGGGGAGACATTCCCTTGCATTGTTCTCACAAAGGGGTTGTACGTCCCAGAGTAGTCACTGTTGAAATTGACTATTCTTAGCTGGAAAGCAGTAAGTTACAGCAAAATGCCTTCCTTGGATGAGAATGAGAATCCAGGGACAAATATATGAAAAATGAGGATAAATATTCATATTTGACATTATCTTTCATATGAAAATAAGACAAGTGCTGCTTTCACTTTGTCCTTGTAATGCAGCATGGACAATCATACTCTTACTTGTTTCCTCTGTTAAAGCAAACTTCCTACAGACAGAATTTATGTAAAGCAGGGCCATGTGACTGATGAAAAATATTTAAGCCTAGACAGAAGGCCCACCAATTACTTTTAAAGAAAGCAGGACCTTCTTTGCATACGATGGCAATGCTTACTCATATAGAAACTGTAGGGCAAGAAAAAATAGCTGTTCAAATCCGATGTGAACTTCCCACAACAAGTGCTACCACAAAACCTAACCTGGGATTCCTCATGTTCTGTCCTTCAAATTAGGATGAACATGCCAGCTTTAAACTAGATAGTTCAGTCACTGCTAAGAAAGTAACAAGGAGCTTTTCACTATCTTACTAATTACACCCTTTTTTTCTTGCCTCACTTTCTCAGGCAGTGCTAAGCATGTGCTGCTGGGTCGCCAGCACAAGCTGCATCTGAACACAGATGTACCATGGGTAGTGCTACATGAGTTAAGAAAGTCTCAAGAGTAGTCATTCATAATGAAAATGGAGGCATCCATAGCAAATACAAGGTGCTGGCATCTCTCCAAAGACACTCTTTTCTTTCATTCTAAGTTATTCAAGTTGCTTGAGGAAATAAGTTGGAGCTACCTCCGATGCCACATGCCCCCAGCATCTTCATGTGAAGACAGGTTAATGAGACCTGTGTATATTACATGCTGTTCTATGACAATGCTCCTAGAATATTTTTATGTTAACTAGCACCCAAGAATATGTCTAATCCCCCAAAACAGCCTTCAGCCTGGTCTGATTATGTCAGTGAAGGCATTCAGTTCCACAAGCAGGACCTGTTTACAGCAGCAGACCTCCAGCAAACAGCGGTAAATTAATTGTCATTAACACCCTACAGCAGCCTCTGATGACCTTCAGATACAGCGTGATATTAACAGTTATCATGTTTGCTACCACAGTATATAAGAAAGTGGAGCTTGCACAGTATCTACACAGCATCCCTGCTCCACAACATCTTCTTATCTAAATAGACAAGCAGATAAAAGCTAGAGAAAAGGATTAAATATACAAACAGAGAAAGAGAAGCATTAGCCTGCAGATTTCATGTCATTTCAGCTACTCTTGTTTATTTGCCCTTTGGATAGATTCTAATTAGTAAGGGATTAGTTGAAAGACAGAGGACAAGGAATGGTAAAGAGAGGATGAGGCAAGGCAAGGCAAGGGAAAGGGGCAGAGAGTTTCTGGCATGAGGCTGAGATGAGTCTGTGAGAAAGAAGGTCAGGGGGTTGCAGAAGGTGTCTTTATGGTGCATTGGAGAGGAATTCATAAACCAAATTGTTTAAAAAAATAAATAAATCTGATGGCTGTAGTGTTACCTGTAAAGGGACAGATGCTCTATCCTATCTTGCCATTTGGCTTTTAGAAAAGAGGCAGCCTTGAATTGGTAAGGATACTCAGAATGCCCCACAGTGTGCTTCATGATCTCTACAGCAGTATAGCTGTCGTGCAGAATACTATTTGTTTTACCACACTCACAGCCAAAATCAGCCTTAAGCTGGTTCCTCCAGAAGTTGCTATCTGGCTGAGTGCCAATGCGATGAAAAGAGCTGGTGCATCCCAAAGGGTCTCTGTGCTTTACTGTGCCAGATCAAAGAGCTGAGGAGCCCCAGGGACTCCCAGCTCTTTAATCCCCACATTCTCAGGGCTGTTGTCGGAGGAATAAAAAAAAAAAAATAAGATAAGATAAAATAAAATAATCCGTTTCTATCTGCTTGAGCAGAGAACCACCTGAAAATAAGGCTTGGTTTCTGGAACCTGCATTGTATTGTAGCATGGGAAGGCTGGAGACCACTGTGATGGTAAATTCTAAGGTGGCAATTAAGAAAGAGAAGTCAGGCTGAAAAAGATTCCAGAAAAAGAAATGAAATAAATCGTTACACTTAACATAGTCCAATGCAGGGCACATGGAAAAAAGTACAGAGACGTTGTTGTTTCTTTTTCCTAAAAAAAAAAAATTAAGATATGCCGCCCTTCTAAATGATAATGCTCTTGTGAATTCTGAAAACGGGAGCTACCTACAGACTGCTGTAGGCTGCAGTGAAATGAAGAAGGAAGGAAGGAGCTGCCAGCGGAGGGTGATATTGTACAACATAAAATAAACAGCCTCTTCTTTCATTGGTGTTACTGACAAAGGGCAGAGGTTAAACCACACAACAGCCGTCCATTCTTAATTTTGAAAATAACAGATAACTTCAGCCCAAGGACATGGAAGAGATGCAGAAAGAAGCTGAATGAAATTAAGAGAGAGGATGAAATGAGGTCAGAGAAGAAGTAAAGCAGAGAGGATGCAAACCTGAGGAAAGAAGACCAGATGGGGCTGACAGTCAGTAGGGCAGGGAATCAAAAAGAAGAAAAATCAGTATGAGTAAATACTGCCCTGGTGAATCATATGACTTTTAAAAATGGAAAAATGGATCAGAGAAAGATTGACTATTGAAGGTTAATTCTGGACTGAAGAGTGATGAACAACAGGACTTACGTAAAACAAATTTCCTGATCAAGCTTCTCCCTTCTTGTCATGTACTTAATATGATGAAAAGCACAGCAATGGTGGCAGAGCAGCAAGGTCCTAGGCTTGAGGAAGTGAGGATTTACTCAAATGCAACAGCCATGAGCACATAAATATGGATAAAAAGCTGCTTGCCTTCAGAAGGCCTCAGGTATGCAGGGACCTCCAGTGAGATATCTTTGCCTCCACTGCTAACTCTTAAGGAGATCTGGGAAGGAGTGGATCCTGGACCTTTGGCCAGAAAGCAGAATTCTTTCTCAAAAATTAATAAATTCTAGATTTTTTTTTTCTTGTTACTCAACCTGAAGTTTTCTTTCCTTAAAATGTAATTTCAGCTTTCTAGACTTAATAGACTCTTAACTGTACACCGAATTACTCTTTTTGTTCTGGATAAAGTATACTTTAAAATATTTGTGTGTATTTATATTGGCCACATTATCACACTGAAAATACTGTTTGGAGCTAAAAGTGGCTTATGGAGGACCTACAGCAGGCTGAAGTGGTGCTCAAATGAATTTGAAAAATTTGCCTCTTTCCGACTGTTTTTGTTCACTCACTACGAGACGCTTATAAAATCACAGAACAGCTGAGGTAGTAAGGGGCCTTACTACCTCACTTACAAGATGGTTACCATCTTGTTCAACTCCACAGTAAGACCAGAGTCAGACAGAACAGGTTGCTGAAGAGCATCCAGTTGGGTTTGAATATTTTCAAGAATGAAGACTTAACAAAGTATCTGGATAACACTATTCCAGTGTTCAATCAGCCTTATATAATATATCTGTTTAAATGGAATTTCTTGTATTTCAGTGTGTGCCCATTGCCTCCTATTCTTTCAATGATCTATGCTGAGAAGAGCACAGTTCTATTTTCTTTACTCCTTCCCATCAGGAATCTGAAAGTGCTGTTAAGATTCTTCTTGAGCCTCCTCTTCTCAAAGCTAAACATCCCAGCCCTACTCAGCATGCACAGTAGAGCATGTATAATGCATCCTGTTCTGCAGACGAGTACACTGAAACTGGAAATACTTCCAGAAATACAAATCTGTAAGAAAGAAAAATTAATGGAAGCGAGGCAGCTTCATAGAAAAGCAAGGTCATAACATTTTTAAATAATATATAACAATTCCTCAAGCTGCTTAATGAAAGCAAAAAAGCAATTTTTAAACAGGAGAATGACTTCACAGTAGTCAAAACTTAATTTTTTTTCCTGTTCAGAATGTATAGTGAATAAGAGCACATCTAATTTATACTTCCCTTAAAGTTTATCAGCCACAAAATTTCAAAATGAGAAAGAGCAACTGAGCAACACAAACAAGAACTATAAATTCTATTGAAAGAACAAGCACAAGCATCTCAGTGTCATTAGGTTGCATTAGCTGCATTTCCAAAATGAAAGGAAAATCAGCTATTGGAACAGGCTTCCCAGGGCACTAGTGATGGCACCAAACCTGCTGGAGATCAAGAAGCATTTGGACAACACTCTAAGACATACAGTTTGATTTTGGGATGGTTGTATGCAGCCTGGAGTAGGACTTAACAATCATTATGGGTTCCTTCCAACTCGGGATATTCTATAATTCTATTATTCTGATGTAGCTGTGAGATGCAAAATCAGGCTGCAACAGAACCATTTGGAAAGAATGTAAAGTAATAATACAAGTTTATTTAATAGTCTAAGATAAGGTGACTAATGATACAAGGAACAAAACTTGATCTGAGTCACGGCAATGTTATACTGGCTATTCTCAACAAATCATAAAGCATGTGAGATTCTATGGAGGGATCCAGCAATAAAAGCACTGGAAAAAAACATTTTTTGCACAGGCACAGAATCCATTATCTAAACAATGACATGTACGATACTGTCAGCTATAGAAAAGAGACAGGAATGTATCAAAAGCATAAAACAAGATTGTTTAGATGGCTGGCCAGTACTTGAAAAGTCAGCATGCAACTTTACTTCTCAAAGAACCTTCAACATAACAGATTTTTCACAGAATTTCTGAGTTCAAACACATTAGGTTTATTACTGAAAGTAAATTAAGCAAAAAGACAAAAAAGGAAGGTAACAACAGTGATTAAATTACTCAAATACTTCTCCAAGACTTGTCAAACAGAGTTCAGTGCAGCCTCCAAACTACTGTCAGTTTTCCTACACTGTGTTAAGAAAACCTTGGAGTTAAGTTTGGATGTTTACTCTTGATAGAATTAAGTGTTACCACTGCCATTAACGCAGCTAATGACTATTACCAATATGCAGATAGTGAAGATCAGGGGCACAGTAAGGACAGTAAGAATTCTTGGTGCTGGCACAAGGTTCACCAAGGAAAAAGTAACGCTCACCTCTCCTGAAAAAAGAGTAAAAATCTGCTAGTAAAGCTGTTCAAGCAAAAAACTCCACCATAAGAAAATAAATTTATATATATATCATATGTATTTTTTATTTATCTGGGTAGGTTTTAAATTTCTCTTCTCTCAATGGTTTAAGTGCCACAGAGCATTAGTGCACATATTATGTTATTTGCAAGACCACTTCCTCCGCCAAAAACTCTTGCCTACCAGATCAGTCCTGCACAGGAAATATGGTTCTTACCCATCTCACTCTCATCTGGTAAATTTAAAAAGTCAGATACTGATGAACAAATGCAACCATTCTACATGCCGAGGAATAGCTTAAAGAACTGTAGAAGAAAAAGCTGAACAGAATTAGACTCAGCAATAAGGCATAACATGTCATGCTAAATCCCCCATAGAGGAAAAACCAGTCTAGTAGAAGAGTACAAGCACACAGAACTCTTTTCTCTTTCTCGTTTCTCACTCACTACTAAACACTTCCCAGTTATCACAGAAATAGAAAGTAAATTATCCCATGTTAGCTGCTTCTGTTCAGATAATGTATTTTAAAAGACCACAACTCTTCATGCCCTGCTTCAATGCAGAAACACATATGGTAGCTTTATCTTTTTTTTATAACTGGTCACTACAATGTTCAACTTAATTTGCTGCACTATCTAGGACTATTTTCTGAATAGAGTCTATCAACTAACACCAGATTTAGCTCTTAGCTAAAAGATCTTTTATGAGCACCAAGAGAAAAATTACTTGGAAGAAACTTGGTTCAGCTGAAGACAATTCTCCGTGTTCTAAGCTTAAGCAGTTCTAGGAATACCAGGAAGTTTTGTATGGGTATGCAAGCAAGTACATGATAATCAGCTTGAGCGGATGTACTGTAGTCTTTATCTCCACTGACAGGAAGCTAACAGCCTACTTGCTGTATCTCTGCCCACTAAAAAAAAATAAATCCTATTTTGATATTTGATGACATCAAAGAAATATCATATAACTATCAACAAGAGCATAATTTATCAGTCTGGGGTATTTTTCTCAAAATTATGATGAATTACTCAGTTAATACCATGCTTTTTCCATGCCCTTATCTCCCTCATCACACTAAAAAACATCTACATTCATTGCTCCTTTTTACATAAAACAATATAAAAATCTTCAGAAGCAAGCACTGGTCACGATGTCCAGCAGTTGTACCTTTAACTCCTCATGAAAATGTATGCTCAAAACATTTATTCCCACTCAAAACAGTAAGAGGGACCAGCCCTACCTAACTGCGTTGATAGTGGCAAAAGGGCCATCAGAGATCACAGAGAAAAGTAGAGATATCTACAGATTCCAGAAGAGGTGTTTGTGAGAGGAGAAACAGGATTGCATTAGTGCACCACTTGCTTCAACTTAATGTTCAGGCCAGGATCCCACAGTGTTTGCTGAGCCTGCAGAACAAAACATCAGACTCCTTGTGTTGGAGGAGAGATATCACAGAAAAATGACAAGGTTTCTACACCATTCAGTATGAGCAGGAGTTGTCACAGCTACTAAGTTTGATGTTAACATCAAGTGGACCAAGTTAGGGCCTACATCTCAGTCCCAAGCTTGTAACTCAGTGCCTAGCAATAGCCACGTTGGATCAGATCAAAGGCCCACTTAATTTCTATCTCAGCTTCGTTTATGGCAAATGGCAGATGGATAGGGAAAGAAGATAAAAAATAAGCAAACATGAAGTGATCTAGCTCCTACCGTGCCCTCGGTGTTTGATAATAAGTGATTAATTGTGCAAGAGAGTGCAATGGGAACAGTTTGTATATCACATTCCATGAGGACCATTCAATTTACTTCTTATTCTTATATAAAGGAAGTAAATTTCTGTAAAGCAAACAAATTGGAAAGATTATTGTCCCAGTAAGCTGCTGCAGAGACCAACAATACAAAATGAGGAAAAAGATGGACAGTAGTTGTCTGAAAATTAAACTGGGTGGTTTTTCTGTTCTTGTATTATGAGAACAACTAGATAATTCAATCATCTCTTCAGCCAGTCATCTCACTTTCAGGCCAAAGACTTCTATAATCCTATGGTCAAATCTTCATCACCCTCCCATTAGCATAGTGTTTCTATATATTATTGCTATTAAAAAAAAAAAAAGAGAGAGAATATTTAACTACTTGTGATATACCAAAATTCTATTTTAAAAAAATTCCTTTGCTTTTATTCCTTTCCAATAAAGTATTATACTCTGCTTCTCATTTTTATCTTGTTTAAACAAGAGTTGCCTTTATCAGAAAAATGTTCTTTCAAACTCTCCCTGCCAATGATAATTATCATTAGATTGGATAGTTATCTGTTCATTAATGGGCTTTTGATCCCCATATTTAGCTTTGTTATATACAGTCAGCAGTGGAATTTAGGAGAGAAATGAGAAAGACAAATTGCCTATGAAATACAAGGGAAAAAAAAAAACAACAACTGGGAATTTTTAACTGTCCTGAGAGGTATGGGCCTATGTTTCCTTTTTTTTCTTTTTTTTTTTCTTTTTTTTCCTTCTTTTTTTTCTTTTATTTACTCACTAAGTAGAAGTGTTGTATCAGGTCAGTAAGAAAAAGAGAACCTGATGGCTGGAAAGCGGTAATGGACAAAATGCAAACTGCTCAACTGGAAAAGCTTAACAAAAAGACAATTTATTTTCTTCATGACAAGATCATTAATACAGGACTAGTGCTGATGATTAGCTTTAATATGCAAATAAAAACACCTAGAAATAAAAAAATAATTCAACTCAATTTTTTAAGATTAAAATAATACCTTTGTTTATCAATGTTTTAGTTGCATGAGAAAGGGGAATAAAGAGACATTCTTTCTTTCTTTCTTTGTGCTCCCCAGTACAAAAAAGACAGGGAACTCTTGGAAAGAGTCCAGCGGAGGGCCACGAAGATGGTGAAGGGCCTGGAGCATCTCTCCTATGAAGAAAAGCTGAGTGAACTGGGTCTGTTCAGCCTTGAGAAAAGAAGACTGAGAGGGGACCTGATCCAGGTCTATAAATATCTAAGGTGTGGGGGGCAGAATGGCGAGGCCGGACTCTTTTCAGTGGTGAATGGAGACAGGACAAGGGGAAACGGCCGGAAACTGCAGCATAGGAAGTTCCGCACAAACATGCGCAAGAATTTCTTTACAGTGAGGTGACGGAGCACGGGAACAGGCTGCCCAGGGAGGTGGTGGAGTCTCCTTCTCTGGAGATGTTCAAGACCTGCCTGGATGCCTACCTGTGCGACCTGCTGTAGGGAACCTGCTTTGGCAGGGGGGTTGGACTCGATGATCTCTGGAGGTCCCTTCCAACCCCTACAAATCTGTGATTCTGTGATTCTTACACCTACTATCTTTTTTGTTCCTTCAGATTTTTTTCTAACTCTCAGGTTCATCCCTTCTTTTTGTGGATACAGAGGTTGAGAGGCTCTTAACAGCAAAGAAAGAAGCAGAAGAGTGCAGGTTTCCTCCATTTCATTCAAAAGCCTGCATTTGTATCTGGTGTGTGCCCACTGTCAGGTACCACTGTGTGTCCTATGGAGTCAGATAAAGACTTCGGGTTATTTAAAAGATACTTCATAATTAACAAGTGTGGATATCCAATCCCTGCAGATATTCATGACCAAGCTGGATGGTGTTTTGCACAAACTGATCTAGTACCTGATTTAGTGGTTGGCAACCCTGCCTATGGTAGAGAAGTTGAAACTAGATGATCTTTGAATTCCCTACCAATCCAAGCCATTCTATGATTCTATGATATAAAAACAGAACTCAAACGTAGATGGTACAAACTTCTGCTTGGAGACAGTCTATTTCATTTGCTTTGGGAACTTGAGTTAGCTGACACACTGATTTTCAGATCTAAGTAAGGGACCTAACATTCAGTACTATGCATAACTAATTTCAGATCATCCTTATGTGGCACCAGTTTTGCCCACTATTTGCATAAAAAGTCTTCGAAACAACATCCTTGATGGCCCATATTGTCATTTTTCTGCAAACAAAGGAAACAGCTTTTGTTGTATTTAAACAGCATGTCAGCATATTATTTTAGGTATGTGCAGTGATTCATTGAATTTACCATTAACAGGTCTAATTTAAACCATTTGCGAGCACTTATCTTGGATGAATGGATATTTTAGTATACACTTTTGCCCTTCCCACATCTTGGTAGCATATTTGTAATGCACTGTTGAATTTCAGTAGATTTTTTTTTAATTGCCTCTTTAAGAATATATAACCACTGTCGTCAGCAAATCAACTAAAGGAAGCACTTCTAGATTAATTAACAGTGACCTATAATTAAATGCTACAGTATTCAGAGATGGAGTAGTCCCTAGATAATACTACTTTAGCTTTTAATATTTATCATTTTTCTTTGCTTCCAATGTGGCAGTTATCAAGCCTAGTTACAAAATTTCTTAATTAAATGGAAATACATAGAATATATCGCCTTAACAGAAAAAAAGGCCTGAAATATTGATGAGTTAAATACCAGACCAATTTATGCAGACTCCAGCCCTACAGTTTTTAGTCATTTTATCCATGGTGCTCAATATTTTCCTGAAATCATATCTTGATGTTAAATAACACTGTGGAGTCTTCTAGGATTGTTCCCAGATATGCTTATTTTAAATTATATGAAAGATAAAAGCATGTTTTCTTGTTTGCGTAACTTCTACATGTGAAGGGCTCACTTAATACTTTTAAATTATAGCTTTGGTAAAAGATTTCTGATTCTTGGTTCAGGCTTCACTAACAGCCTTGCACAGTTATTAAGAAAATCTCTTTATGGCATATTTTCAAAATTCATTCTGATGCTTAAATTAGATTCATAACGGAATTAAAGGATCATATTCCTGCTAAACTCCATAGGAAGGTTGGTACCTAAGTTGCTCTGAAGAAATAGACTGTGACTTTCAGAAATACGAACCATGAATTTTGAAATGGTAACACCAGAAAAAGTTGATTTCATTGCTATGAGAAAATGTCTGTTTCCAAAAGTTGCAGATCCAAAGCTAAAGCAGCCAAAAATAAGATAACATAATGGGGGAATTTCTTCGTTCATCTGCAAATTTGTGTCTACAAATGTGTGCTAAAATTTGCCTGGATTATGGAGGTAGTCCTTCTATCACTATAACATATACCATAAGATTATGAAATATGAAATACGTAAACTCAGGTATTGGTCCTGCTAAAGAATGATCCTCCTATAATATTCAAATTTTATATGGTAGAAATCTTGATCATGTCCACTATTGCCTTGCATCAGGCTACTGAAAAATTCCTAGTTTGTTTTGTTGGAATGTTAAAGCACTGTACATGAAACGAAATACATAAAGCATTACAATGAGCACTAAAAATCAGAAAAAAAAATTGAAAAATAAGAAGAAGCAGACTTTGTTTTGTGCTGTCATCTCTTTACTATCTTTTCTGAACAGCTAACATTAGGCAATCTCAGGATGAGAGGGAAGCTGCCATTTTTTAAATCCCAAGTAAAAATAGAATACTGATTGGGTTCAGATGAAGGTTATTCTTAAAGAAACCTGTACTTACAGTGCAAGGAAACAGATTCTTGCTACCAAACTAGATATTTCCTATGATAAAGCACAGCTGCACAGAAATCTCTGAAATTAAATGGGTCTTTACAAATGCCCACCTAGTAGTTTTTTAGGTGTAAAGCACTATAAAACATTCTTGAAAACAAAAAGTAGGATACTCTGTCACATTCCAAATATGTAACAGGAATAGTTATTTGAGAAACTGAACCAGAGCTGTTTAAAAATATTCACTCACTGACAGTTCATGGCTTGGTTATGGCTGTATGCTTGAAACAGCATTTCCCACTGTCTGCTTCTTATTTTTCTTCTGTGCAGCATCTTCCCTTCCCCATAACTAATTTGGAATAAGCTTGTGCCAGCCCTGAACACTGCTGCAATTAACTGCTGAGTCATGTAGTTTCCCTGCTGTCACAGAACAGCATCACTACTGCCGTGATAGGAATATCTCAACAGCAACCTTTTGGCATGAGGACAGAGAGGGGTTCTCAAGTCAAATGCAGAGGGTAAGTTGAATATAGTATATTCTTTCTGAAAAATCTGTCTTCCTCTTCAAAGGAAATTCCTTGTTTTTTGTGATCTCAGGTTTGAAAATAGCACTATCAACTCACCCCATTATTTCACCTCTGCTTATGGGCCGTACCCCTGCAAAGCCCAAATGATCAGTGTTCAAAGGCAGTAGGCACCAGAAGAGACTTCCGTTGTTTATCATAGTGCTACTGAAGTCTACTGGAGTTGACAGATGCTGCTCCAGAAGGTTAATAAGATGAAGAAAGCTCTTCCAGCTGGACCGTAAGAGGGATTATGTCTGAGCAGCAGATAAAAAGATTATTCCAGAAACAGACACTGCTTTTTTTTAAAACATCGTCACTCTTGTCTTACCACTTCTGTCCCCCAGGCTAGAAGTGTTTGCTTTGGAGGGGTTTGTCCAGCTCTTGCATCCTGAAACCTGTTGCACTCTTCACTTTGTCGTGATTCAAACCAGTCCACAGCTGAAGACATCTGAAAAATAACTAACAAACAAAAAACCAAACATCAAACAAAGAAGAAGGAAGTTACTTGGGGATTTTAGTTCTTAAAAAAACTTCAACTTGACCTCAATATTGTAGTTCCTTGTATGATTTTTTTGAAAACCGTGAATGATCAACAGACAGAATGCATTTGAAAACTGGATTAATATTCTTGGCCATTTGCCTTGTTCTCCAAGTTCAGGGAAGCAGAGGTAAGTTCATATATAAACGGATTATACTAATTTACACTGTGTTGGTTGAAAAGGAATGGAAAGAGCAAGTCATTTTATCACAGAATTTATTTCATTGTTACTTCTCTGGAATTTGGAGTCATGACAATTCTGAAAGAGACACCACAGTTTGTGAGACTGTTGTAAAGTTGAAAAGAGAAAGATTGACAACATTTCTTGAGTATGTTCCCTTTGTTTTACCTGCATATGTTCTGTTGTGAAAAAATATACTTAATTTCAAAAACAATTATATGGAAGGGCTAAAATAACTGACAGAGCATCTAGGAAAGTGCTGACATTGCTAGAGGTTATCCGTTATCCTTGAAACAAAGAGAAAGTAGTAAAATATATTTTTGTATTTATTTGTCAGTTTTAGAAAGTTCAGAAACTAAAATGCACAAATTCTTTAGGAAGAAAATGTACTCACAAATAAACAAGAAACTGTTCTGTACAGAACAGAACAAGCAGGAAAACGTAGACATTACAATAGGAAAATAAAAAGGATGCATCTGCTAACATAAGTACATCTTAGGGAAAGATAAAACAGAAAGGAAACACCCTATAATCACAGTAACAGGACAGAATATTCTCCTTTTGTGATACATAGTATGATTTTTTAAACACATTTTGATAAACAGATCTCAATGAAAGTAAGATGAAGTATTGATTTGTAAAATTATTTCCAAGTAAACAGAAATATAGACAACTTTGGTGTACTTAGTAAAACAGGTAATTACTACACCTTTTCAAAACATCAAAAAGTTCAAAGCAATTTTAAAGTTTCTTCAACAACAGAAAGGAAAAGTTCATGGTGAGATTTTTCCCTGTTCAGTTCACATTCAATATATTTAGAAGTCTGGGGAAAGTTTTCTTACTAACTTTTCCGCTTTTACACTTTGCCATTTCCTTAATCAAATTAAAAGCCAACATCACAACTGCTTTGTACTTTGCTCAAGTGAATCAAAGTTTTATTTCCACGAAATCTTTTTTACATAATATATTCTTGTCCTTTCAAATATAACAACTAATTGCAATGGCAGCTGTATAACAAAGCTTATATATTTACATGTGTATATAGATAGATAGACTTCTAATTTTTTAATTATTGATGGCTTTATAGAGAAAAAAAAAATTCTAACATATTGGAAAAATGCTTTCCAAATAGTTTTTAAAATTCAACTTGATATGAACAAACATATAGTAATTACTTCTTATTGTCATTTAGTTATGCCATATTTAATATCTCTAAATTGTGTTGTTATCTCAAATATATGCATACAAATTTCAAAGGATTTAATAAGTATTAAGTCTTAGGAATCTCCTTTACCAGAGCAGAGTTGCATCCAGAACTGATATTTTGTGACTTAGAATTAGGGTCAGGTACTTCAGGAAAACATTTTTGAAAATATGCAGACTCTCCCAGAGATGTGAATACTTATTTTAATCACTCATCAATTATCCTAGCATAGAGGATTAGGGCTATTCCATTTTGAAGTATATTTCAACTCCAAGAAACTAGAAAATAAAAGATTAAGATATAGTATACTTCCGTCTTAACAAAAAATAACAATAAATATAAAATCTCCAAATACTTATAGGGTTGGTTGTTATTTTCATCATGAAAGAAAGTATCTGAAATTCAAGTTCCGATATTTCAAGGTAAATAAAAATGGAATTTGCTTAGAAATGTCTGTTGATCCTTTTTGCCCTACTCCTATTTCAGGAGTCATCCACCTTAATGCTAATTGGAGGAATACCTCCAATTCCACAGCTAACAATCAGGAAACTGGAGGGAGCAACATAAAGCCTTCAGAGATGGGGTGTTTATCTTTGGTCATGGCTAGTGCCAAAATCCAGGATATGACCTCAGGACTTGAACTCAGATCTTTGCCCCTGTCCTAATGCAAACTGTCACTAATTATAGGAAGAGAAAGTGAGGGGAATAAAATTTGTGTGATGGTAAAAACTATACAAGAAAAATAGGACAGTAGTTATTAACTACTGAACTTGTAAACACTGAGCAGTCAGACCAACCAGCAAAATTTAGGGAAGCTCTAAACTCCCCAAACTATGCATTGATTCTGAGTAAATCCTAGAACTTGATACTGAGAATGTAAAGGAGACAGAACATGAATGGCTGCTTAGTGTTAGTTTTTAATCAACAAGCAAATATTCTCCGTCTACTCAGTCATTCTCCAGGACACAAAAGATTTCTGTATGGGCTTTGAAATCATTTTAATTCATTCTGACTTACTCCTTCCCTCTCAACTGTTCTAATTCAACAACAGCCATTACAGATCTTCATTACTATAATTGCCCTTGAAAAAAGGGTTAAGCAATTCCCTGCCAAACACAGTGCAAGTAAAAGAGCATATAAGGCTTCAAAGAAAGAAAGAAAAGAGAAGACATCAGCTTTCTGCACTGGTATTCTCTACATTCACACGTAATGTATGGATTACCAAGTTAAAGATTGCTGTCCTGGCTATGCTTATAAACAGATGAGAAGTAAAACATTAAAAATATATGTATTGAGAAGTAAAACATTAAAAATATATATATATGGGGGTTATTTAATTCCTATATATTTTTAAAAGAGCCAAAAAGCCTGAATAAAATTACAAAATATTGACATGGAATCTTAAAGATTAATTCTAGATGTCATCACACCCATTAAATACCAATTAGTAAATTATAAGTGACTGAACCATCAGCTGGGTGAGTATTTTTTCACTGACTACAACCGTGGACAAGACAAACATTCTTAATCATAAAATGCTTAGTCACTTTACAAATAATATTTGTAGGTAACAACAAAATAATTTTAGGAGTTGATCTTGATTTTAGAAGTTGGATTTGATGATCCTTATGGGTCACTCAACTCAGGATGTTCTAGGATTCTACTTGGAGTCTTAGCCTGCTAGAAACCCAAATTACAGTTTATGTGAATCTCTATTCCAAAGTTAACTGCGGAGTTAACTGTTAACTGAAGCCTAGTGGCTTTAGTGGTGCACTAGGAGAAATAGACTGCATTCATCAGATGTACAAAACCTATTTCTTCTTGCCAGAAGGAAAAACATGTTTTCCTCTTTACTTTGGTACCTCTGTCCTATTTTATGTCACTTTGGATCAAAGCAAAAGGCATTTACTCCCTCTCTATTATTTTTCTGATTTTATCAGGTACAATATCCTGCATGCTTTATGCAATTTGCCAGTTTTAAAACACATCTGCCACATTGCAGGTGTGTTTATATTCTCTTAGGTAATTTCAGCATGACTTACCACAATATGCAAGCATACAGCCTGACAGAGCAACATCATTATCCTCACGTCACAAGAGCATGACTACCAGAGGTATCACAAAGAAACTCCCCTGTAAGAGGCTCTAGAGTCATTAAGCACGTCAACAGCAGTTTAGCAAACTGAGTCTTAAAGCAGCTGTCTAATCACAAAAACACCTGCATGTGTAGGACCCAGATTCTGTTTAAAAATTAGGAAAACTAGGAGCCTACATAACTGATTGAACTTAGGCCATCGTGCTTGTCTTTTCAGCAGTGAAGTTCTATTGGCTGTAAAATTTCTACTTCAGTGCAGAGCCAAGAATATCTGCTTGTTTACCTCTCTGAATCTTTCACTAGCTTTCTCAGGCATTATCCAATCATGTATTAACAGTCTTAGGATCCCTGAACCTAAGTTACCTGCAGTGCCAGTTTTAGTAGGCATGCTCCTTTCCTATGTATTAGTCAACACAAAAGTCCCAGATATTTTGGGAAGGAGGCAGTAATGCACTCATCTTTTACTTTATGACTTTGCTATGGCTCTATGGTGACAGTTCCAATCAACTTCTCTTTCCTCTTTCCTTCTCCCTCAAAAGTGGATAAATTTGATCTAGATCAAATAAGGATAAATTTGATCTAGATCAAATAACTGGACAAGTATATCTCCAGCTGTCCTTCCAACCTAACTTGCTCCATGCAGATTGGCACTTAGTGCTTTTCAGCGATTCATCTTGGTTCAGTATTATTGAGACCAAATCACTCTCTGTTAAAATAAGAAGGAATCAACTATCCTAATAGTTGTCATATCTGAGCAGAGCTACTTCAATGTCTATTCAGCACAGTCTTTGACCTGTACCATCGCAACTGCTGAAATCTTTATTTATGTGGCAAAATATTACTGTAATTTGCACTTATGCTGTTTCAGTGAATTCTCAGAGGCTGGTCATACATTTTTAGTATGACTGGTTAGAAAAACAAATAGCAGAGGTGCTCAAATGAGTGTTTTACCACCGAAGATTGGATGCGTTCCTCCAAGAACTAAAATATTTAAAGCACTTTCTTAAATGCTTTGATGGAAACCAAAGCAGATAACTTCAGGCCAAATGTTATTAAGATGGCCAAAGTAACACAGATATGTATATATTTCATACATCAAGATTAAAAGTATTCATTCTTCAATACTGTTTCTAGTCTCAGTGATGCATCTTAGCCTGTTACAGAATCCAAATGATAGCAGTGAAACCTTGGAAGGCATTTGATATTTTTTCTTTGAATCGCAGCAGCACAAGTTAGTAGAGATAAGAATTAACAATGAAGATTCCTCGCCAGAACTTGCACTTATCTGTCTGAAAGTGAAATAATATATTTCTGCTCTAAATGAGATTTATGATGCCAAGGAAAACATGACTTTCAGTTAGGAAAGAAATACATCAGAATCATGTTTTGATTCTAAAGGTTTTAACATGTTCAGTATTTGTGGATGGTATGGGCTGCATTTACAGCAAAAGTGAATTCATTGCTGGTTTGTATATGATAACTCTATTCACAAAAGCAGTCCAATTTTCCCAGTGGCATATTATGTTTTCTGTTCTCATCTGTAAGAGGCAGATAATTCACCAGAATTCCTACATTGTGAGTTGTTTAGTTAAATGATTCAAGGATGCTACCAAATTGTCTACTTAGAGAGGAAGAAATTATTTTGTTGGCTTGTAACAAGACCTAAGATCACATTTCATAAATATTATGTTTCAAATGACCATCTTCTTGGCCTTCTTTCTGATGCTGATTGATTTAACAACTGTGTTTCTCCACCTGGCATACAAAATCACACAGATTTCTGCAAGTAATTGGAAACAACTAGAGGACCATGATGTCTAATTTAGTTTCTCAGCATTAATGACTTGCAGATATGAAATCCTTCTCATTTACTGACAGACATCTAAAGCACCCTGGTTGATGAAAACAAAGATTTTTTGTACCAAAATATAAACCCAGGTTAGTTTAAAGGATTGTGCACAAGAGAGAAAAAAAAGTAATGATAATTATATGTATATATACATATTTACAAAACAAGTGATGCACAAAGGAATTGTTCACCACCTACTGACTGATGCTCAGCCAATCTCAAAGCAATGGCTACCCACCTAGCCAACTCAACCTCAGTTTTCAGTTTTTTCTCATGATGAATGGAATATCCCTTTGGCCAGCATAGGTCATCTGTCCTGGTTCTGTCTCTTTTCAGCTCATTGTGCCCCTCCTTGCTGGTTGGGCAGTATGAGAACCTAAAACATCCTTGGTTCTGTCTAGCTCCACTCAGCAACAACTAGAAACGTCAGTATCTTATCAACATTGTTTTTCTCCCCAAACCAAAACATGGTATTACACCAGACACCAAAAAGAAAATCAGCTGAAACCAGGACATCTGTGAACATGTGCAGGCAGCATTTTGTCGTGTGGAACGCAAGTGAGAGATATAGGGACTGGATTTGTTGTATGTTCAGCAATTCCTTGGCTTGTAAGTGATGCTGAATGTGGTAAGAAACAAGCTACACAGTCAGTACACTGGAGCTTTTGTACTCCTGGGGATAGGACATCAGGTTCATGATACTTAAAGGGAAGGTTTCTAGTGGACATCAGTCAACTAAACAGAGGGTCTTCCAGTCTGGAGACTTGTCCCTGTCCCCCACAGCTCTTTGCCACATCCAGATACCAAGGCTTCATTCTACAGGTAATGTTATTGTGCAGTGACACATAAGAATGACATTCACACAAGACAACATGCCAAATAGCTGACTCACTTTTGTCAATATTAATTTTAAGGAAATAAAATTACTTAATTAAATTACGATACTGTCTGCGTCAACAATAGTTGAAGAATATACTGTATCAAATATAAATACAAGTAAACCATATAGTCTTGTACACATATGTAGGACCTAGGCTGCATTTAATCATAAAGTTGCACCATATTTTAATTTTTCCCTGTTCATCTAAGCCCCTTCAGTCTGATCAGACCATTCCACACAGCAGGGATTGAGACAGTGTGGCATTAAAGGGATATTAAAAGGAAGACAAGGAGAGAACATATCAGAGGCACCTTGTCTGTTACTGGCATGTGCCATTTGAATTTGGGTCCTTGCTACTCCCACGACAGGAGAAAACTGATTCTGAGAGACACAAATATCCTCTGTTGTGCTTTCTGTTCTCCATCTGGTATTTACAGTAATCAGTCCTTTCACAGATCTCAGGATCAACTATGACTAGTCATCCTTGCTTTTTCCATTACTAGTCATCCTTGGTTTTGTTAACTAGATTAATTATCAACATGGGGGTTGCTAACCATTTTAGTCCTGCTGTATATTTGTTAGGTCACATAAACACATTTATGGCATCTTTCTTTAATTCGTCTTCTTTGATAAGCCCTTCTCTTGTTTTATTTCAGTAGTTCCTCTTACATAAGACTTGTCTTTTAATTAATAATTATTTCACATTGAAAGCTATATATCTCATTTATCAATCAAATATTCCTCTCTTTCCTAAGAATATCCATTTATTTTTCAGATTAATCATGTTGTTCACACGTGTCAAATCTTGTGATGATTTTAATGATGAATTATTCAGACTTCAATAGCTTTGTCCTCATATCATCCTGAATTTTGCTGCTAAAACCATGTTACCACATTTAACATTCTTCTCTGGTCAATTGAAACGAAAAGGTTGCTTATGAATTCATGTTTTAGATAAATGTTTCTACACAGAGATTGTCACTGTTGCTAAAACAAATAATCAAGCGAACAAAAACCCAGTGACAAAATCAGAGGCCTCCAAAACTATTACTATTAAGAATTAGGCATGAAAAAATCTGTACAGAAAGTAAATGATTATTTCAAGTTTTTTGAGAAATTATTACTGTTTATCTTCCTGAAAACAAAATCTGAAGAACCAGCAGCACTACCATGAACATTAAAGCACTTTTGATTAGATTCCAATATGATCAAGATTGCTTTATTGTGCTTTGAAAAGTGCTTTATCACGTTTCAAAAAATCATTGCCATATTTGTTTAAATTCAGGAGAAATATCAACTGACATTGATCCTTAGTAAAACTACATCACTTTTTTCCCCAAATAGAGGATTCAGAAAATGGGGATAATTATGCAGACTATTTGATGTGAGCATAAGGAAGGACAGTTGCAGTTCCGTGCAAGGCACCCTGGAGATTAAGCTTAAACAGAGTAAAATATTAACAGACTTTGACAATTATCTACTCTTCTGATCTAAAACCATCAAAAAACCCTAAAAATCTTAGACTTATCTTTTAAAAGTATAACTGAGACAGTCACCAAAGTCAAATTGGGCAGAGTAAACATTAAGTACATTAACTCCATATATTGAAGAAAAGATAATGACAATAGCAAAATATTAGAAATAAAACTTAATCTTTAAGAACAGTAAAACATCTTTGTATTATTTGAAATTCTTTTACACAATTAAATTATGTACCCTGTAAAATTTACACCTTGCCAGTTCACCCAATTACTGTGTTGAACAGCAAAAAGGAAATGGTTCAGTGTTATAATAACACAAACCTTTTATAATTTTGCTCAGCCTAGGACATCGAAAGAAAAGCATTTTGTAAGCTGCAGATGGAGTCATATTATAGTCAAGCACATGGGTGAATCATCTTAGATGAAATTAACTTATTCTTAGGTAAAAATTTACCTATTCAAAATTTCCAAAGACATGGAAGAAAGCACAGCTTGAAGACTTACGAACAAATAATGTTTGCAAAGAGAACCAGTCTTCTTCCATTCATACTTAGTTAATGTTAGGAAATAAGTATTAAAAAATAATTTGGAGAGAGGATAGTTGATGTTTTGATGTTTCTCCAATTCAAATTGAGCTTGAATTTAGCAAAAAAAGTCACTTCTAGAGCTGATGATAATAAAGTTTAATGAAGGAAATTCACTAACTAAAAGATATAAAAGGAATTAAACCTATTAGAGTAAGCATGCTTAAGCAACATATTCCTTACATTAAAAATAAATAAATAAATAAATAAATATAAAAACAGAAGGAAAAGAAAAAGAAAAAAACCTGACACCTACCCTGAGTAGGCCAGCAGAACAGATGCAGATAAAGTATGGTCGCTTTTCGGATGGAAAACCCCAAATAGCAACCCTAATTTGAGAACAGGGAGAGAATTCGAGGTCATTACAGCAATCATTTGTGAAGAATCTCCTTTGTCAGTCTTATGAATAGTATAATTCTTAATTCAAGTTAATGACTAAGGGGCAAATCCTAGGAAAGAAGCAAATCCTCGAAGAAAGGCCTCTGCTCCATGCAAAAGCCATCAAAGAGCTTAATGGAAAAATCCTCTGTCCCAGTTGGTCAGACTATCTGGGCAGCTGGGCTATAGCAGTTAATAGAGCTTGTAACAGGTAATAGACTTACAGCTGGCTTCTTTCCACATAGATTTTTGGTATTTTCTTCAAGAGGATTACAGAGGGCAGCTTTAAGATTTTACTGGCATTGTCTTTTCCTTGATGGTAAATCTATCACTCTCTCCTCATATAACATTAAAATAATTCAGTGTCTCAAATGATCCAGTGTTTGGTCCCATTTAGTTTCTGGTGGACCCCCAGCCATGTTTTCACAGTGCAAGTTCTTTTTATTCCTTATTACTGTAAGGTTCCTTTAAGGAACCTTTACTGATCTGACATTATTGAGGAAAATAATTACTTCAATTGGATTTTATAACACTATATGACTGCATCATCGTTTTCCCTTGTCTTGCAACATTTAGAGACTTCTAGGCCTGCAGGCTGCTGCTTCTGGCATGTTTTGCTAGGCCATAACAATCACATGTGTGTCTTCACTGTGTAAGCATTTACATTAGTAAAAACATTCCTCATAATCAAGCAGTCAACTAATTTCCATCTCAAAGTCTACTTCATAATATATGTGTCATTTTTATGCTTCTTACAGTAAATATTGAATGTTAATTCTGAAGTTAAATATGAACTGAGATATACATACACGTACATATGCAAACTGACAAAGATGGTAGAATTTCTCCCATTCTGTGGTTGGAATGCTATTCTTTTTGCAATAATATGATTTTCTTTTATTTTTCTCTTATCATTTATCTGCCAACTTGTCTTTAAACATTTAAATAACAATGTGGTCAATGTGATTTTAGCTTCCTTAGTTTCTCTTTATTTATATAAGAACATGATAATGTTTGTTAAACACAGCATAACATTTAGTCTTTCTCTACCAAATTGACAATGTTTTACTCTTAATTTTTTGGAGACTATTTCTCCAGCTATTTCTACCACTAACTGATCTCACTCTTTTTCTAATGTAGCTGTTCCGCTTTGCTGGGAATAATTAAAGATCTATTGAGAGCACTCAGGTCACTATCATCAAGTGGCAAAGATGCATAATTGCAGTCTGTTCTGATTAGTATTTCAGTTTTGGTGAGGGATGGAAAGAGCAGTGCACTGTGAAGTGAAAGACTGGAGAAAGATATTTCTGTCCCCAAAGACAATCAAACTCCTGTTTAGCTTTTGAAAGAATGTTTTTCAGTGTCTGGTTCCAAGAGTGGGTGCAAGCCTGAACCCAATGAAGAGAGATGTGCCGAGAAGCCCATAGTGAAGATTAGAATATCAAAAAGCGTACAGCTATTTCTCGTATCTGTTAGCATACAATTCTTTTTATACAGTAAGCTAATAAAGATGTGCTTCACTTTCTCCAGGATCCAAATAGCTATTTATTAGTGTGCTTTACGTTTCATTACAGACTTACACATAAATGAGATACTGTAGCACCAATTGAAGTGCCTAAGTATCTTTTGTGGATCTAACACAAAATCTCTTTTGAAAACAAGATTTAGGGCTTCAGAAACTTTTTGTTTTGTTTGACCTGAAAGTTATATGATGAGCTATAAGTAAATTACTTATCAGGTTTTTCAATCCCGGTTGTCCAATGTGACACTGGACAATTAATCCAGCATATTGACAATAACACAAAGAGCCCATATATTTGCATTCATTTTTTAAACATGATCTTGCATACTACCTATGCAATGTACATTTATGTATATGTTTACTTTTTGTCTTTTTCAGAAATCCCCAATAAAACAAATCGTGGTGAAGCCAAACAACTTGCAGATGCCTCAGGCTCAGACAAAACAGAAAGAACAACGAAGAGGTCCAGAGTGTCAACTATAAGGAGGATATTTGACATGGCAAAACACCGAACAAAGAGATCACCCTTTTTTTCTACTGGTGTGAAAATTTGCCCACAAGAATCAGTGAAGCAGATTTTAGCCAGTCACCAAGCTTACTACAGATTAAGAGGTAAGAATGATAATTGTAGATTGTACTTTTTCCCTGAATTATTGACAAAGACGTTGCAGAATCTTGATCTTTAGCTCTAGACAATGTATTTGATATTTATTTTATGATTAAAAAATACATGTACATCAGTACAGCTCAAGACAAGTAATTACCAGAACAGAATAAAACAATTCACTCAAAAGACTATTATCTCAGTGCAATGCTTTTTAGTATGGCAGAACATGAAGACCAAATCATGCTTGCACTACTGTATGAAGATGTACCACTTCTCTAAAAGTGCAGCAGGTACTATCTTTGCTACTCATTCTATCCCACTCATTCAAGACAGGTGATGAATAGTATGTCGTTTCACAAATACATTATAGAATCTGCAATTTTATTGAAAGTGTGGTTGTGCTGTCACAGTCCTGACACCAAGATAATTGCCAGCAATACCTGCCAAGACTTTAGTCTCATTTAGAGAAATCTAGAAGTTTGGAGGGTTTTTTTCTGTTCTTTTCCAATTTCCTCTCTCTTTTCTTCCCTCTACTTCTTTTCGTCTAATATCTTTAGAGAACTTGTAGAGCTATCTCTTTGGTTTTAGGTCCCTAGAAACCATAGGGAAAATAGCCCTCTGTTTCTGATATTTTTTTCTCTTCCTCCCTTTGTTTTTGTTTTTGTTTTTTAAAAAAAGCAGAATTTGGGGCTGGAACTGGACTTTCCAAAGCTTACTTTAAAACTGAGTCAGCCTTTCAGGGATGCAAGTATCTAAGGCAACATCTTAAATCAGCTCTCATATGATCTTTGAAATCAGCTTCACTTACGCACCTGTTCCTTACTATTTATCTTCAGCCATTCTCAGATCTCCTTCTCAGCTCTTTTTCAGAGAACCATTAGTTCTCCCTAATATGAAATCTATACATGGAGCTGTGAAAATTTTACTCTAGCAGCCACATCCCACTTGCAGCACAGACTAGCTACACTAGTGTCTGTAGCCATTCCTATGGATACAAACATATTCAGAAACTTTTGTGGGATTGAATTCCAAGCCAGTGGGCACTAGGGAGAATTCTGAAACCTATGTCAGAGGCTGATCCTCAAAGGCTTTCTTAAATGCGAATTAATCCTGAAAATCTCTAAAACTCACTGGTCATGTCCCTGATTGATCTGAAAACACGGTCTCATAGGACACACTTGCATCATTAGCCTGAAATCAAGTACTGTGACTGCGACATTCTCCTTTAAAAACTAATGATGTTGCTAGTAACATCTTTTTGGAAAGCAGCACATCAGTTTAGAGTGCAAGATTGAGTTCTGTAAACCTTGTAGTGAAAGCAGGTTTAAAATTACAGATCATCTTTCCCAGCAGAGCATCTTACACTTAGAAACTTCTCTGAGTAGATGTTACTCAGTTCTTCAGCTGGAACATTTACCAAAAAGTACACAAGAGAACAGAACTCTGCAGCTGAACAATTTGTACACACATTCAGGAAAAAGCTACTACTTGGAGAGCTGCGTGTTCTCTATTACAATGTCCTTTGTTAAAACCTCAACAAATCTTTCCTTCAAGGAAAATATCATAAAACCAAGATATCTGTCCTACCAGGGGAGCATGCTAGCATATCTGTTGAGTGTGATAAGTGAAGGAAAAAAAACAGAAGTGAATATTTTGTGATGCAAGCATTATTCTTGAAGCAACACCTGGTAACCACAATACAAGCCTACACAAAAAGATGTATCTGTGTAGCCATGCTGGAGACTACACCATGGAACAGCCTTATCTTCATTTTGTTTTTCAGAGGTCTGTTCTCTGCCTTATACAATTTCTGGAAGACCTTCTCCATCTCTCCAAGGCCCGTAACACATTTAGAAATGTAACAACTTTGTAGATCACATCTATTCTCTAGAGAATGTTACCGCTTCCTTAAGATTTCTTTTTTTTTTTTTTTTTTCAATATTCTAATTACTTTATGCTAAAATTCCTTCAGGAATGAGCACACAACACAAAGCTGCTCAAATATATGTGCTCAAACAGTAACTATTGGATAAACTTCATCAGGTTGAAGACAGACTCTCAAGTGCATGCAAACATGCATGTGTCCATGCCTGAGGCCCCCAGCACAAGAAAGACATGGAAGCATTTGCCCAGAGGAGGACTATAAAGATAATCAGAGTGCTGGAGCATCTCTACTATGAAGAGTGGTTGAGGGAGCTTGGTTTGTTCAGCCTGAAGAAAAGAAGGCTCTGAGGAAACCTCATTGCGACCTTTCAGTACATGAGAGCTTATAAACAGGAAGGAAACTGCCTTCTTACACAGTCTGAGAGTGATAACACAAGGGGGAATGGCTTTAAACTGAAAGAAGAGAGATCTACATTAGAGGTTAGAAGGAAATTCTTCACTCAGAGGGTGGTGAGACACTGGCACAGGCTGCCCAGAGGATCTATAGATGCCCCATCCCTGGAGGCCAAGGCCAAGATGAGTGTGGCTCTGGACAATCTGATCTACAGCCAAGGAGGCCGAAACTTGATGATCTTTCAAGTCCTTTCCAACCTAAGCCATACTATGACTCTATGAAACATGCATGGAATCAGCTAAAAAATCTCTTCATCTGGCCATGTGTCATTTTTATCTAAACCCTGAGAACTGGATTGCTTTTTGACAGATATTTTATGTTTATTCAGCAGTTAATACACATTTTAAAAAAAATTTAAAAAAATGAGAGTTGTGAGAAAAAGATAACAGAATGTAGCCTTAACCTCTGAAAACCTCTTTTTGAAAACCTCTGTTTTCAAAAGACAGCCTGTTGCTTTTTAATAATCTGACCACCTATGCTTCCCATACAGCTGTCCTGTTTGGAGGGCAAGTTGTTCCTGAGTTATTAGTCTGATGTCCTAAGAAAGAAATGTGAAAAAAGCATCCCTACATCAAGTTTGGATAATAACCATTTCTAGCACTAATTGCAGACACTGGTGTATTAGATAATGCAGATAATTATCTCACACTAAGTCAAAGCAGGTGTCAGGTACTGAAAATAAACGTCTCATCTCAAGGTAATGATCTGTGCAAAATAAATTTCTAACATGCTAGAAATTCCCATTCTCTAATAGCATTTAATTTCAAGCAACATTCTGAAGTCTATTTCTTTATCTCAAGTGAGTGAACATTATCCTTTTACAAAGTGAAAATGCAGCTGGCTTTGTTGACTCTTGGGATACCAGAGGAATCCTCAAGTAGCAACAGATGCAGTCACCTATTAATGGGAAGGTAGAGTGACATCTGAGATAAACTGAAATGATTCTACTCAAAACACATTGGTTCTAGCTGCCACCAGGCTATGATGGCTATTTTCAACAACAGTGTTCAAAATGCCTGCAGAAGTGATCATTTCTACAGGTGATCAGGGACACCAGTCAGTGATTTTAAACATTACCTAGGTACAGACAGGATTGGTTTGAGGCTTAGCCGTGTGCTGTGCAAAGTTAAGTGAAATCCTAACCTTTTGGGTTTGGGGATAGGCAAGTTTATGAACAGGGATCCAAAGAATATTACTGTATCCAAACAGACAGTAGCTGTCTGGAGGAGAGACCAGTTTATCTTTCAGAATCTTTTGAATTTATAAATGGTTTCAACTTACAGCAAGGATGAGGCTTCAGCAAGATGTTGGTAAACACACACTCCAAAGTGTAGTCCCACCTGGTCCTCTCTTTGCCCCTTATGGAGTACTGTGTCCGGGTCTGTACAGTACAAGAAAGACAGAGTGTGTTAGAGAGGGTCCAGAGGAGAGCTACTAAGATGATCAGGGAGCTGGAGAACTTCCCCTATGAAAACAGGCTGAGGGAGCTGGGCTTGTTCAGCCTGGAGAAAAATGGCTGCAGGGTGACCTCACTGCAGCCTTTCAGTACCTAAAGAGAGCCTACAAACAGGAGGGGAATCAGCTCTTTGAAAAGGTTGATAACAGCAGGACAAGGGAAATGGTTTTAAGTTGAAGGAGGGAAGATTTAGATTGGATGTCAGTGGGAAGTTCTTTACAATGAGAGTGGTAAGGTGCTGGAACAGGATGCCCCATCCAAAACCAGGTTGTTTGTTGTTGAACTTGTTGTTCAAGGCCAGGTTGGACTGGGCCCTGGGCAGCCTGGTCTAGAATTAAATGTAGAAATTGGTGGCCCTGCATGTGGCAGGTGGGTTGGAGCTTCATGATCCTCGGGGTCCCTTTCAACCCATTCTGTGATCCTCTGCCTCTCAAAAACTCACTTCTGTGGAGATACTTAGAACCTCCTTGGTAAGAAAAGTAAGGAAAATAGACCCTATGAAGTATTTCTGAGCAGATTTTTTATATCTAAGCTACTGGTGCTTTCTCCCCTTCCTTTCTTACTCATGCATGTCGCAGACCTCACTCAAAATTTTAAGAGAGCAAGTTCTTTGCAGCAAGAACATATCTTTTATAAGTTTTACTTACAATGCCTGACAAAGTTCTGACTTCTAGAAAACAGCTTTAAAAAAGGCAACAATCAAGACCAAGGCCAAATATACGTAGTAGATTTATAACATGTGAGTAATGTTCCAACGGAATAATTACAGAATCAGCCTCCTCTATTAGGCTTTACATACTCTCATGTAATTAAATCAGTTAGCATCCAATAACTCCTTTAGAGCCATGAATACCATCTTTTCCAAACCTCTTCCATTGTTACATTTTCTTTGTGTTCACTTTCATTTCTCCAGATGATGCAGAACGTTACTGTTCTCACAGCCACAATCCCTGGTAACATCCTTTGAGGTAGCCTGGCATTTAACTGGACTATTAACCACCACAGAAGAGATTTTTGATACTGAATATGAGCGTATAATGTTGTGTAGAAAGAAAGGAAGTGGAGTTCTTTCCAAAGGAATTTTACCTATACTGAGTAATTCAGATTTTCCAGAGGTGCTTAAAGAAACATAAAGCATGTATATGCTACAGAAAGCCTTTATCACTTATGCCAAAAAGGCTGTCTGCATCGGAAATTTAGAATATAAGCAAATCATTCCAGCATGCTGCATGAAAAAAAAAAAAAAAAAAGATAATTTAACACTTTCTTACATATATGAGCAATATTAAGATCTTATATATTTTCACTTCAACCTGTTCTAAGCCTAGTTGTGTACGAAACCACTGTATATGCTTAAAATTTCTATTATTCCAGTATGAAGACTGATAGATATTATTAATCTACTTCCTTGTTTGCTGGAACTTCCAGTGCGTGTATCTTTGAGGTGAACAAAGTGTGCTTTGTGTTTGCCCTGTATTCATGCTGATAATATTGGACCAAATTAATCTGTTTTTTAAAATAAGGAAAATAACAGTCCTTAACTGAGAGAAAATGAATCCCTCAGCAACAGGGCAAATGACTGACAACTTAGAAATACTTAAAAGACCTAGAAATATCAAGAAGATGGACTTATTTACTAATCACAGTAAAACGCGTAAATCCCAAATCACATTAAAAAGACTTTCAGCTTTACTTTTTGGTACAAAACATCCATCCCTAGCCCCTTTCTTCTTACTCAGTCTGCCAGGAAGCTGTGTGGGAAGCCTTTCGTATTTTTCTGGATCGGATTCCCGATACTTCTGAATATCAGAACTGGGTTACTGCCTGCCAGAGGGAAACCTTCTGCATATTCGACATTGGCAAAAACTTCAGCAATTCCCAAGAGCACTTGGAAATAATCCAACGGGTAAGGATTACTGACATTTATTTAAAAATGGAGGGAGACTTCCCCACCTGCTTATAGAAGGGCAAAGTATTGCTCAGGTAGAGGAGGGGGCATGTACTAGAAGAAAGTAGTAAAAGGACAGTAAACAAAGGAGCTAGCAGGCTTTTTCTCGATTATAGGATACACCCACCAGTAAAATGCTGTTTTTCTTAATCTTTCCACAGCGAGTAAAACATAGAACCTTCCAGGAAAGGTAAGTAGCACAAGCAAAATCTCAGCACTTAATGTTACTGCTGTTCTTGAAAAAGATGCATTGATGTGTGGATGTGAGCATATATATGGATAGCACTGTGTTGTATTTAGTGAGTGCTGTGAGAGATGTGTGTGCTCCATGTTACAGAACACAGTAATTACATCACAAATAAGGCAGGAGAATACCCGCATTGTCTGTTCAACTTAGATCTAAATCAAAGACTATCTTCTTAGGCTACTACAAGCACAAATCCATGTCAAAGCCACAGCCTTACATTAGAATAACATTCATGGGCAACATGACAAAAGATTGCACACAGTTCCTACAGTTTTTAAAAGGAAAGTCAGGGAGCTGAAAAAAGTGTATGTGGGAGGCTACATGATAAATGGTTAAAAAATTCCGTTCTTTCACTTTATCTTTTGTCTGTATTTTTACATGGCATGCTATTTACTCTGATATATTGGAAGAGGATAATGCTCCTGGCAATCATTGCAAGTCAGAGATGGCAGGATTAAAGTTGCAACATTGAATTTTCTCTCATATAAATATACCATAGTACAGATGAAAAATATCGTTGTCCACAGTTTCTGATGAATGTATTATTTTGCCCTCAAATAGTCTTAGATTTTCAGAGATAGCAAACAATATTTTCCATTCATACATTGTACTGTCTCAAGAATACAGAGTTCTTATGTATCTTTACTTATTATAACATGGGAGCTTTGAGTATTCTTCTTTCTATTAAATGTATTTTCAATAATGTAGGACTTAATTAAACTTTGCTGGAAGTCCAAAGGGAGATCTTCTCACTCAGTGTAGTGCAAACAGCAGCAGGAAGGCAGTGAGTGAAGTGACTTATTTCAGAGTTCTTATGCTCAGTATAAACAGCACGGTTTTCTCCAGGCACAATTCAGAAGATGAGGTAAAATCTATGAAATTACTCAGATTTTAGCTGGAAAAGCAGGTAGCTGTGATTATGCATTGTTGAACTTCATTTTTACTATTAGGTAGTTTGGGGAGAAGTTCTGTATTTCTGTAAGATATCACATAGAGAGATAAGTCTCAAGTTATTTGACATTATGAAAACAACATAAAATTTATTTCTCACCATACAGGATTACCAGAGAATGTGGTAAATTCAGAGCTGTCCATGCTGTTTTATTTATGCTATTCAACACCTAGGCTGGTCCTGTGTCAAAATGCAGCCCTGCCATCTTTTCTGTCTATTCTACAAGCTTCTTGCTGCCGCAGTTAATGTCATACCACACATTTGCAGAGCCGTAGTTTTTTCCATTCCATTTCCAGTTTTCACATACATTCCACTTGTATATTCTACTTT
This sequence comes from Tetrao urogallus, assembly GCF_951394365.1. Lineage (NCBI taxonomy): Eukaryota > Metazoa > Chordata > Aves > Galliformes > Phasianidae > Tetrao > Tetrao urogallus. The sequence continues at coordinate 79,257,495 of NC_136814.1, forward strand.
AATGATAGCCATTTCTATACAAATGTTAAGGAATTCTATTTATCATTGTCAGTTTCCATGATGGGGCTTTTCACTTTCATGCTCTTTTTATATTTTTTTCCCACTCTACTTACAACCCAAAACAAATTAAATTCTTCACCTCAGCTTACATGAAAGAAAAATCTCAGCGAGTGACTTAAAACATTCTTATCTATGAAACTGTTTCTAAAAGGTACAAAATAACAAATATTGTTTAAGAGTAGAAACTATTCTACAGCCTTAACAGCAGAAATCTTTAATGCATCTACAATAAAGTGTACCTGTTGTATGTGAGCATACATACTACTTTGCTGACTACAAAAAACAATCCTGCAAGGTAGAAAATCCATACTCATCATATACTTGAGTTTTCAGCCATCTACCCCAGGGATCATGGGAGACATTAACTGACAGATATTATATCCACATCCAAATCTAAATATTTTTACAATTATAATAATCTTAACCTAGGAATCTGATTTGAAACTATATTAGTTAGTAGTAGTTTGATGATATTCTAGTGTAGGCTAATAGCAGAACAAAAGGTCCTCCCATCTTCTTCTCATAGCAAATCATGAAATGTCCTTGAAAACATGGTATTTTCATTCACTCAAATATTTTAAGGCCAGAGAACTCACAAAACTATCCTGATAGTATGAGATATAGCAAAGGGAATAATCTGTTTGTTTAGATAATTCACAATGTCTTGTTCACTCTTCTGCCAGTGGTCAACTATTCAGTGACTTAGAGAAGAATCAGCACTGTATTCACCTGTGTGATCCTTCTTTCTGACTGCTCAGGAAAATATCACTATGAAAGCTCGTGAGCAGACTCACAGGACTGGGAGGAGAAATATAATCTGATCAGTACTTTTGTTCATTGAAAGAGCAAATATGAGATAGAAGAAGAGGAAAGTAGGCAAGCATTTCTATAAACTGCTGAATATAAAGCATCCCTGTTTAACCACATCATCAAATATTTCACTGCAAATAACTTCATTAATTTAACTACATCTAACACAGATGTCATTTCTACATTTTGTAACACCTTCACATTTGCTTGTAAGCATGCTGATAATTAAATCATTCATTTCTATCTGATTGATAGGAAAGATGAAATAACCACAGACAAAACAGGTGGCAAAAAGCTGGAAGACATTCCTTCTGTTTCTACAGGTAAAGTCAAATCTGCTTGCTCTGTACCTGTCCATCAAATAGAATTGCTAAAACCAGTGATCTTAGTAGGCTGTAACTGAACAAATGCTGTAGAAGCACAGCAAGTTCAGTCAAGTACAACAAAAGCAGCTTAGCAAAATAGTATGTAATAAGCAGTTCTTGTTTCTTCTACAGCGTGTCTGCTATTCAAATGTAGCATTTTTTATCATATATTTATTTTCATATATTCATTTTCAATGTCTTTAAATGCATCTTATAAACTATATTTTGCTAGTTTCATGTATAGTGAATGAAGCATATTTTTCTTCAGTTTTAAAGTATCATTTAGAGCATTCGCTGCTGCATTTTTTTTTGGCCAAAATAATCAAACAGAAGAAAATTAATATTATTTCTGACAGAAAGTCACAGTGAAGCCAAGACATTACATTGAGTAATTGCTTAATTTAGACATACCAACACTGCTGCATACCAGAATTCTTTAAAATGATAGAAATATATGTAATTATAAAAATGTGTAAAAATATGAGCATTTGGCTCAAGGAGGAAACATCCTGCACACATTTATAGGAAGGTTGAATAGGACAGAATCATTGATTGTAAATTCTAGCATGGTAGTTTTGCCTCCAAATGGAAAACTGCCAAAACTTCTTGTTACTTTAAATTAATCAGAAAGGAAAATCACCATAACGCAGACAAAGATCTCAAAGCAAGATGACCAATAGAGAAAGGGGAAGATTTGTCCATCTTAATGCACAAACCATTCTCATATGATTTTATTTGGAACCCTGCCAGGTCCCCCCAGCGTATCCCTTTCTTACACACTGGTACCTAACAGAACACTGCTCAATGAGATTGTCAACGAGACCAAGACTCCTGTGAAGGTGAGATGAAGACTCTCAGCCTGTTTTTCTATTCAGCCTTTTCATTCACCTTTTCTTTTTGAACTGAGCTAGCAGAAAAAGAGGGACAGAAAAAAAGGGGGAAGCGTTTTAAATGCTAAGTGCTGGCTAAAAAAGTCACAAGGCAGCAATATATTTATAGAAATTAAGTTTGCCTTGATCTTGTGTTTATATTGTAGAATAATCTTTAACAGATGAGCCATATCTTTATATAGAGTGAAAAATATATTTTCCTTCAAAACTGAGGCATCCCAAGTAGTGGCTTAGAAGAATTAAGTATGGAGAATTAACTGGGGCAGAAAATATTCTTTCCAATGAGAAAACATTGCAGTTATATGATTCCTCTACTACTTATTACTACTAAGAAAACTACCAAAACACAGGCGTACATATGGTCCAGATGTCTTCAGTAGCCTTATGCCAGCCCATCCTACAGCAGAAATGGAAATCCCATCCCTGCATGGGATTCAGGCTGATATGTTTTCTGTTCTTTTGGACCAGCTTCACCACAATCATCATCTTGCTCTTATTGTTATTTTAACACAAGGTATAAAAAGCATGGCTAAGAGTAGAATTATCCTAGAGCAAATTCAAATATTAAAAAATGTTAAAAGACTACAGAATATAACTTATTAATAAGTATAAATAAGCCACGTATATGCAGTCAGTGCAGTAAAGTTTCCAGAGTGACATCTCTGTATCACTTCAATAGGCACTTGTGCTCCAATACTTTGAATCACAGAATCACGAAGATTGGAAAAGATCTCCAAGATCATCTCCAATCTTCTCCATCATCGTCCAATCATTCACTTATCACCAACATTTTCCCACTAAATCACATCCCTTAGTACAACATTATAGATTTCTTGAACATCTCCGAGGACAGTGACTCAGCCACCTCCCTGAGCAGCTAGTTCCAGCATCTGACCACTCTTTTGGAGAAAAAAAATTTGAGACATCTCTCTCAACCTCGAAATTAGCAAAATTATACTATGTTTAGGATGAGTTAGGAAATCTTTCTGAATGCACCCACAGTGGGTGCGTTCCACAAGCCACTGCCAGCTTTTGGAAAGTAATGTTACGGAAGGGAAAAATTACTAAGCAGAGAGCAAAACTATTAACAGTACTGGGAATTAATAAATAAAATAAGAGTACTTTTAATAGCTGTAAATTCATCTGCAGAGGAAATGTGTAACATGGGTAGAGCCAATTCTACTTTATCATTGGGAAAACAAATACGAGTGTCTGAACATGAAACTGTAAAAGACACATTCGCAGTTTTTCTATTATTAACCAATGCATTCTGAAGGTAGGATACCAACAGGTTTTATCATTTACTTGTTCATTTTCCTGCGGTCAAGAACCATCCTCCAAAGTGGCAAGCCATACCACTTTAATGACATTGGAAGCAAGAATTGATAACTGCAAAAAAATGGTTTGATTTGCTTCATTTTCTTCTATGAATACAAGAGAATGTAAAAGGTAGCTCTCAAGTCACAGTAATAAAAACTAATTTGCAAAGACAGAAGAATAAAATCAAGTGGCTGTGAACTGTCACCATTTGTAGGGTCTGGTTCAGAAAGCTTTTTGGGGTATGGGTTTAAAAAGGAACTCATCTATCTATAAATGTTGAAATGTAGGGGGAAAACGATCACTCGCCTTTATTTCTCTTTTTTTTTTTTTTCCTCTCCTCTTTTAGGAGCTAGGAACAAATACAGTCCCAGAACTTCCTGCAGAACAAATGGTAGAATTCAGTGTCACTCTCACTGATCAGGAATACACAGCTGAACTTAGCGATCCCAACTCCCCACAGTATCAACAATTAGCTGCCAAATTTCAACTACAGGTAAGGAGGCTTAGTGAACACTGAATCTTGGTTTTATACCTTGTATAGATTCATATCATGAAGCTACTTCCACCATGAAAAAAGACTAGAGTAAGCCATTCTCATTTAAAGGAGACAATATTCTCAAGACCTTCAGTTTCCCTTCAGATATTACCATCTCTTCCCATTGTTTAGGCCATCTGTCTAGCTGCCAAACTAACAAGCAATCATCTTGGTCATCAGCGAAACCTCATAACTGATGAGAAGAATGTTGTTCCATCTGTAACTTTAGGAATATCATTTGGGATTAATCAGGAATTCATGGACAATATTACTTTATCATAATTTAATTTCTGCAATAAACGTAATGAAAAATGTAATATAAATGTTAAAAGTAATTAGCTACTGTGTTCTGAACTATTTTTCAAAGGACTTTCAGTCATTTTTGTTGTTCATTACCATAATTTCTGTAAGAACTGGAACATCTGCAGTGTCTTCATATAATTAATAATGATAATGTAATGTTCAACTATCATTTTTAGAGATAGCAATTAATGATGATGTTCCCAAAAGCTCTTCTTAGTAAAATTAAATGAGCTTTCTCATCAGTTTCGTGAGTGCTCCTCAGTACAAAATATTTCACTATCCTTGTTCAGTTTCGGATATGTGTAGAAAAACAAAGAACATGTTTGCAGAACAATAAAAAACTGGATTCTCCAGTATTATCCTCAAACAGAACTGCCTGCATACTTTGTTTATTACACGTGCTGCACAATGGTGCAAGTCAGCAATATGACTTACATTTAATTAATTTTAAAGTATTCATATATAATAGAATAAGTAGAATATGAGGAAGTGGATACAGGAGGGAAAAATAAAATATTTCTTGATTTGTAAGCTATTTTCTGTTGTTGTGAAATTTTATCTGATCTCTTTGTAATGTCCATAGCTGTTCTTGACATGAAATGTTGACAAGATAATGATTTGTAGTCCAGTAGCATGAAACATAGCTGACACACTTTTCTCCAAAGAATTTCACAAAGGAGACATTCTTATTTACATAATTACTATTTCTACATCATTTTTACTGTTAGATCAAGTAGTTACCTCCATTCCTTTCCTTACTAGCAGAAGAAATGCCTAGATGATGTGCTGCCTGTACCATAGCATGACCAGAAATTGAATCAGAAAGGAACTGTGTTTTTAAAAAGAATCCCTCTTCTCTTCCAAAAAAGATGTACATAAAATAGTTAATTTGGCTCAACTACAACAGGAAAAGACAAATCTGCATTTATCAGTTAGCTATAGCTCAAAATACTGTTGATTACTGAGATGCTGAGAAAAATTTATTCTAATCTGAAAAAATGTATACAGAGATAACATTTATTTTGAACTTCTTTTGCCTATTAACAGGTAAAGCAGACAGCAAAGATTTTGTTACAGTTGAGCAATGACAATTGCACAAAAAGGGCACTTAAAGTTGTTTCCTAAAGCCCTCTCTGAAACATGAAAAATATAGTCTAGGTATACAACCTGTGGCTTTGCTTTTTAGCAGTAAGAGTTACACTGAATTAATGAGTTTATGTTTTTCTATAGATGCAAAAAATATTTGAGAAACTTCCAGGATTTAAAGAAATCCACGTATTGGGATTTAAGTAAGTAAGAAAATGGGGTTCATTTTTCTATTGGCTACTAGGATTCTACTCTCCCTTCTTTTCTTCACATGGAGAGACTTATTCATAGTGGAATATGTGTTTCGATAAATAGAAAATAGTTCTCTGGGAGCAATAAAGCAACAATATGGAGAGAAGTGCAAATACATCCCAAGTGAGATTACAAGCTTTCAAATTATTAAGAAGTAACTTCAATTATCTGAGAAATCCTACTGTAGGTGAAGTAAAATAAATGCTCTGAAATTATCCATTAAAGACTTTCTTAAATGACAAGGAGAGTTAAAGGCAGGATAATTTAGATGGCTACACTTTGTATGTGGGTCTTGTGCTCTTCACGATCAAAGTGAAGCTTCTTTGGAAAGAGAAAGTTGCATGAGGACACAGGTTCACAGACAAAATTTTCAAATAGGTTTCTGCCAGGTATGTCAAAAAATTCCTTTGATTAGATTCCTGTTCTGTCTTGCCAGTTCTATTAGTTTTAGCTTCTTTCCATGTTTACTTCTGATACAAGCTGCTGTGTTAGTTTTTTTCCAATAGAGAAATACAGTTCCTTTCAAAAACTTCAATTGTGCTTCAATAGACAAAAATACATTATATAAAGAGTCAAGGGAAAACCAAATTGCTAACAGCAGTAAATAACATAAAATGGAAATTAAAAGAGAAGGAAGAGACAGAAATTTGTGGTCTTATGGCACAGCATTAGGAACATTCAACTTGTAATACATAATGAAAAACATTTGTATCAAAATGAAATTTTAGAAAAGCATTCTTTTTCCAGACTGGCTATGGGCATCCTGTTCTAGTAGCTGGTGACCCTGTGCATGGCGGGGGGGGGACTGAAGCTGGATTATAATTATGGTCCTTTTCAACACAGGCCACTCTATGATTCTATGATTCCTAGATTTTTGCTTATAAAATTGCTTGTAAATAGGAGAGAAAAGAGCAAACAAAAGTGAAAATGACTTGCATATCATTTTGATAATTAAAGTAAGAAAAGAAAAAGCTGGCTACTGCATAACAAGTAAATATCTGCAATAGCATCTTACAGATACAACTTACAAGTAATCTCAGTTGAGACTCAAAGAGATGTGTAATCTACTTCTGCTTAGTATCGCATTCTTAGCTTTCTGTAGCTGATAAGCAGGTATATTCATCAATGTGAATGACCAGAGCTGCCCATCAATTAGTGATTGACTTAGCTAGGTCTACAAAAACAGGCCTTAGGTATGTTGCTGTCCACAGAATCACAGAATCACCAGGGTTGGAACGGACCTCAAGGATCACAAAGCTCCAAACCCCCTGCCACATACAGGGCCACCAGCCTCCCGATTTAATACTAGACCAGGCTGCTCAGGGCCCCATCCAATCTGGCCTTGAACGGAGCATCCATTCTCCTTTGACCGTATCACCACATTTATTCACAGCATTTTCCACAAGGCAATACGAAAAGATAGCATTAGTGATGTGCCAGAGAATTCATCAAGGGAGATAACGACAAGAACGTCAACATAGGCATCTCCTTCAAAGTGATTAATAGATCATTACCCCTGTGACTAGGATGAGAGAAGGTATAATGTGCACAGTAACAGTTGCTTCTACTGTCAAAGGTGTTCATTGCCATTGTAAAGAAATGATCAGCAATGCTCAAATTGCACCATTGGTAGTGAAAAATAGGAAAGCTATTTCAAATATTTCAGACTGTCAAGGTAAAGTAAAATTCCTATTTTTCCACTCAAACATGATGATTTGCACTACTCTGAAGGAAAAAAGAGCAATGATGGAGAACAGGCTGTCATTTTCACACAGAAATAAAAATCATAGGTAATGCATAGAAGATAAATTGTCAGCAGATATTTTTGATGTACAACTGATTGATTTACCAGTATATATAACTCTTTGTTTCTTTTTCTTTTGCAATCCTCTATGGTACTCTTTTTTTTCTGCGATGAAATGAAGGCAGAAGAAGGAGAAAGATGGGTAATTTGCCTCTAATTCATAATGAAGTTTGTTCATTTCATAGTCTAAGAAATTAAGACAAATCAATAAATAGCATTTATCTTGTTGTGACCAAGTGAATTGATTTGTGTTCTGTCCAAGTACAGAATTTGTGACATAAAGCAGCAGGGACAGCTTTCATTTTCATCTGCAAGGTTCATACAATCAAGCTTGTCAGGATGTCTCTCAAGGAAAGGAAATCGCATGACATAGGAAAATTTACATTCAGATGATAAAACATCTTTATCAGTCATAAACTTTAAAAAAAAAAAAAACTGCCTATTAAATTTTCAGTTTTGATCATCTGTGTGTTTCCATACAAATGTTATCTTCAGTAAGTATGCAGGATTTTCTTAGTTACCTGTGTTGTCATGGCAAATAGAGTGGCAAAGAGACCAGTTACTAGATTAATAAAATACAGGGAAATATGGACTTGTAATACAACTATGGGTGCTTTTTTTGGCTTAGAAGTGCTGCTGGGGAATAATATTTTTGGCAGATCCTAGAATTTCTCTTTTACTCCTAGTTTAAATGGAAGAGTTTTCTACTTCTTTTCCCAGATTCTTGCAACATCACATAAACAAAAATACATAGCATATACTAGATAAGGCGTACTTCCTTTCTTTCCAAATATTTGATATTATAGAAAACAATGTTTTACTCGTTCTTTTTCATGTTAATTATGTGAATTTACAATTTGTGAAAGGTGATGTATCAATAATTTGGAAGATTCAAGTCTTCTGTTAAGCAAGTAAGAAGCAATGCATGCTCATTTGAATTTTGAAAGGCTGTTTCCCATTGTGAAATATTACTTTCTTGCCAAATAAGCTAGCTTTCCTGACTTGTTTCATTAAAAAATAAATAAATAAATAAGAAAGAAAGAAAGAAAAAGCCCCAGATCTGATAGGATGTTTTCTTACCTGTGGTTTTATGAACTTTTAAATTCCTTTTGGTACGTTTCTGTATGATTAGTAGGTGATTATTGCTTCTTGTAACTGCCAGCATGCATTTATGATTGTTAAGATCAAAAATGAACTGTGTCAAGCAATATTAAAAGCTCCACAGGTTTCTGAGTAGTCATCTTAAACTGGATTATGTTAGAATATTTTTATAATTTCATTCAATATATGAAGTTTAATTTAAAAGTATGAACAGAAGGAGAAAAGATTTAGGCATGGTAAAAGTAATTTGAAGACTGCAGTGTCATTAGAAAGCAACATATTTGTGTTATTTTTACAGTAGAGAATATGTTGTGGTTGCATGAACTTTTTTATTTTGCTTCTTTGTAAGATCAGCCTTCAGGCAGTAACTGATTTTGCTGCACTGGACGCTTTTGCATCTTCCCTTTGCAGGTCAAGCAGCACTATAGCGAGATACATGGTAAACTTTGAGAGAGATGGCTCAGAAATCAAAAGCACTGCAGATGACATCTCAACTATTGGATCAAATAAGGTTGAAAATGAAAAAGCACCACTCTCTGCAAAGGAAGAGAGGGAAATATCAGCAACCAAACTCACAGTAACGGACCTTCAGCAGCTGGTTGCTACAGCACTCCATGAAGACAGGTCCCTACCAGTGGACCTTGGGACACTTCGGTTTACTGACGGTCAGTAGGCAGGCCAATACTGGGCACAAGTCTGAACCTTGCCTTGCAAATTTATGCAATTTCAGTACAGTGTCCTTAGCTTTGTTCAAGGTCATTTTCATATGATGTACCTACGTCTCCTAAGGGTTGCAAAATAGTTAAAGGATGCACAGATCAAAGTTTGTAACAAAATACACCTCTGTGTTTAAATAGTCGGACTTCCAATCATATTTGCAGGTCTGTTTCCATTTGTTTATAAAATCTGAATATTTTGCACGCTACGGCAAACCAGAGAAGAAAAAGTAAAATAGCCGGAATATTCACTAACTCATTCTGAATTCCCAGTGTGGACAAACACCTTTCTTTAATAAGATATAAAGTAAGGCATTTCTCTAACCTGAATTTAGCATTCTAACAGCTAAACTTCTATTGCAAGCAAGCCCCATAACCTCCTGATGGAGAAACAGAGAGGGACAGACACCTTAAAGGGCAAAGGTGAATACAAGTTTAAGATTTAAAGAAAGGGGAATACAAATTTAGAGTACTAATAAAGATGGGTGAGAATAGCCCTAGTTGAAGGGCTGCATCTAGTATAGTACTACAGCTAATGAATACCCCCTTACAGTCCATCAGCAATTTTTTCAAAGCTAGAAAAGCCCTAGCATTGGGGAGGTGAGTTAAAATCAGGGAAATAACATTACAGTGTTCCTCATACGTATGCTTGTCAAAATGACATTAAAACACAATCTCATAGCTATACTGTTTCATTTACAGGCAACAGAATTTTCTTCCCTCTAAAAAAAATATGTAGATGAATTAATATTTTCCATAATATTAAAATGTATTTTAATATAAAGATGCCAATCCAAATTTTCATGGATATAGAACACTTAAATAGTGTTTATTTTTAATCAATTTTTTCCTCTAGTTATGTTTAATAAACAGTTTTAGAAAAGCAACATGCATGTATGTGTGCTCGAAGAGCTCCTCTGAGAGGGTTAAAGCAGTGCTAAAGCCAAAACACTGAGTGGCAATGGTGTGGACTCCTGGTAAAACTGAAAGCAATTTGGGCTTAATGAACAGCACAGTGTGATGAATCATCGTAACCCATGTGAGTGTAACTGAGTGGTTCAGCTGATTTTAATCATTCATCCAGCTATGCCCAGTTCAGTTCTCTGCAGCCCTATCCCATTCATACTAAACAAAGAATACAAAATACTGTATATAAATCTCCTGCTTTCTTCATAAATACCAGTGTAATTTGAAATGTATGCCTCTGTGTTCTTAACATGGACTTTTAAAAACCATTATTTTTTATGGAGAATAGTTTTAATACATTTTTCCTCTGTTTTAGAAGAGTTTTCAGTGTGCTATTGCTGAAATATTGTTTTCTTTTTTTTCCCCAGAACCTATTCGACCGCCAAGTGATTTTGATAATGACATCCAAGGCATGGTCACCATTCCTCTGGCAGGCCCTGATTTGGTGAGTTAATTCCACCCCTTTTATTTATCTATTTCTTCATGAGAAATGACATTAAGCACCAAGAAAGTGCTTGTAAATATACAGTAAAATGCTCTTTTGCAAAAATATGTATCTGCCTTTTACATATGCTATAACAATGAGTGCTGTGGTGATACAGTGCAAGAAGAGATACGGTTTCATTCACAGGTGAATATTACTACTTGAGTGCATTTTCCAGTTTTAATTAAAAATAAACAACTGCTCACCAGTTCAGTAGTGCATCTCAGAGAGAGGAGAACAATTGACAGGGAGAGAAAACGTCATCTTTCTTTGACTGCATTTAAAATACCAGGCAATGCGGTTGGGATCACATGCATGTGTCAGACCTTTGGTGTATCCCATGACTTCATGCTGAACTAGATTCCCGTGACTAAAGATTATTGGCTATTTTAGCAGTGAAAGTTAAACAATAATGAAAACTACCTTTAAAATCTGCTTCCCTCTGAAATTCTTTCTTAGGATGACACCATAAGCGCAGAACTCCCACTGGTTTATCCCAGCCCAGCAACGGTGGACCAAACCAGAGGCTTCTTTGTTGATGAATTTACAACTGGAATCTCTGATCTAAGCAGAGAGATTGGTGGACCTGAAGACTTTGATAGTAATTTTATTACATCTGAACCCGCATTCCCTACCAAACCCTCCAGAGAACCACCTCACGACAAATCTCCAGACACAGAAGACATCACTACTGATTACCAAAGATTCACAGTGCCTTTCAGTGCTCTGGTTAGCACAGACAGTCCTCCAAAGCCAGAGGATTCCTACCTGCCTCCTCCAGCAGACGAGTCAGAGAGCAAGGACTTAATCACCGATGACAATGAGTCTCCAACAGAGCAGGTTATCACATTGGCAGTTTATACCACAGGTAGTTTTACCCTACCTACTTTCCTGCAAGCCACAGATGAGCACACTGAAGCTGAGATGAAGAAAGAACTGCTTGGAGTAACAGAACCACCTTTCAAGGAAGCTGATAGAGACAGTCTCTCTGGACAAGGTAAGATGCAATAGACCTTTCCACAAGAAGGAGTAGGAGAAAATTGTTATTAAACATACAGTCACATGTAGCTACAGGAAATATTCTTTTAACTTTCTTTTAACACTTTCAGTTGTGACACAAATATTTCTGTGCCATCAAAGAGAAAAATCATACTTTGCATTTCTGAAACAAACATGAAACAAGCAAAAAATAAACCACAAATGCTGAAGCATAAGAAAATAAGGCAGGATTTGTGGTAGAATTTCAAACTGACAGAGCAAAAAAAACATATTGGAAAAAAAAAATAAAAATAAAGTCAATCCCAGCTAACACAAACAAGAACTATTACAGCATTTAAAACACAGAAGGTAAATTACTATGGTTTCACTAGGCAGACCTGGATGATAGATACAAGAATATAATGAAATAATATATTCCAAGCAAGGAGTACTGTGTATCAAAAAAGACTACATTTCTGCAGATCTGAAGAAAATACTTCTTAAAAATTACTCTTTTCCATGTGTTTATTCAGTCTTTTCCATTCTGTAGGGGTTTTTAATGGCATTCAGAGGTATGAGGAAAAAACAGACAATGAATCAGAAAATGTATGTATGCTTATAACTGGATGGAGAAAAGTCTGCATAATCCAACCCTTAAAATGAAAAATATATGTTAGCCATGTTTCCCACAACTATGGGAAAGTGATGACCCTGCAGATGAAATGAGTTAAAAGACACCATCAGGTCAAGGACATAGGTATATTAGAATTTTCTCTAGAGCCACAGAATATCAGTAATCCCAAAGTCTCCACCATCATCATGGCTTGGAAAAACAAGAGAGACACTTCATGGTACCGTGGTGTAGCAGCAGCCTTCACTGCAAAGCAATCTGAGCTACAACTGCTGCCACTGCACTCTAGCTTCACCAGTCTGCTCCCTCTCCTGTTCCCAAGCCTGCTCTTACCAATTCTGCATGCCCAGAAATTGCAAAGGCGCTCCTTTATCCCTCCTGCCCAGCATCAGCCTGTAAGACAAAGAGGCAGCGATTGCACTGCTGAAATCAGAAACACCCAGCTGCATGATGGCAGCATCATTCACTGGGGCCTGTGCAGCAGAAACATGAAAGGCCATTTAGTGTAAAATCAGTAGGACTGTACTTTCTGGATGCAGTAAGTACCTAGATGAGCATCTAAAGAAAGAAGAATATAAAAGCTGCCACTTGAGGCAGGGAAGAGCCCAGCGTTGTACACAGTCATGTTACTGCACCTGGTAGTTTCTCTGGTAGCTCGAGTTAGCTGCTGTTACCTTTTTAATCATTATAGTTCTGTTGCACAAAATGCAGAGAATTACCATCTGCTGGAAAAGCATATTCTCACACACGCAGAAGATTCTTTTGTGCTTTTTTCCCCTACCTGATTTATCACCTGCCATGAGCAAGCACAACTCTTTGTCACTGCATGTTGCAGGTTTATTGCAGCACTGAGTAAAAGATTTGCTTGTACGCAAAGAGTTTTGAAGTGAAAGAAAAGCAAACACTTCATCATTAGCAGCGTGACTTAAAGATTAGAAAAACATTTATTGTAAGAATTAACTGTGAAATGTTCCTGACATGAAAGTTTGTGATGAAAAGTGTTGAAAGCAACAATTTTCAGTGTGTACTGACAAGTCTTACAATGCTGCTGCTAACAGTATAGCAGGGAGAAGACCTATGAACTTTCATTCTATTCACTCATGGGATCAGGGACATTGTAATAAAGCATGTGTGTTCTACATTTTGCTAAATAGCTGAAAAGCCTTGTAGCCTAGCATCTCCCAGTGACTGGAGAAAAGCAGTTAGGACTATTTCACCTACCAGAAATGCAGAGCAGCACACGCTGAAGATCCTAGGTCTTTTATTTTCCCTCAAGAATTGTGAAGAGCTTGTTTACCACAATGTTTTCCAGTTACTGCCTGAGTGCTTTTCACTGGATGGGAGGAAGAGACAAACCTCCCTCTCGCCCCAAGGTTAGAGCTTGCTCAACTGTTCCTAAGTGGCAGTGCAGGAGAACCCTTCACTTTGCTATCATAAAGGTTTCAGGTCAAAGCTAGATGCTGTGCTTCTAAACCATCCTCAGACACACTGCATTGCATGGTTTAGTGACTAGCAATGCCACGAGGCAAACATCAGGAAATTTTAGGAAGTATAGTGCAAATAGAAAATTCGCTATTAGAAGAGATCCAGATTTTGTTTACAAGTTTTTCTCATATAGTTTTAAATCCATTGGGAAGGAAAAAAAAAAAAAAAAAAAAAGAGAGAGAGAGGAAAAGGCTCATGCTTCCTCCTAAAGCCATTATTGTCTGTGCCCACACAGCATTTAATTTTTCACTTAAAACTTACACTTCTGTGAGTCCTGTGAGTTTGGTTTGATCTTTTGGAAAGAACCTTTTAATCACTGCTTTCAGAAATTATTTGTTTTGCATTTGGTTTGGAGCCTATCGATCTGCAAAGCAGAATAAACTGCATAGAGTTGTAAAAAAAAAAAAGAAAGCTTCCCCCAAAGAAGGGCTACCATCTTGCTCCTCCTTGTTAAGCACAAATTCTGTTTAAAATAAGCATTGGCACGTAGGAACTTCGTCATCACTTCTGCAAATGAGTAGCAGGAAAAAAAATATATCTTTTTTTTTTGTTTGTTTTTTTTACACATGGCTGTATTATATTTGCTTAAAATCTGCTAGTACCCAAAACAACATTAACAGGAGACACTGAACATTTACTGAGTTCTTAGAAGACTAAGTAGTGCATACTCTTTCAAACTTTTTCTCTTTTTATAGCTTTTTGGCAGTACTGTATGCAGCAACCTCTCTATTCTTTTATTTTCCTGGCTATTGTTTATTTTATAGGAAAAATAGATAAGGAAGCTTAACAAAATTTATTATATAATTTTTATGAAAATCAGTAGTACTGATGATACTAACTGTAATATCGCAATTAAAATTCATGACTGGCAGGTATAGACTTTTTGCCACTTTGTGCCTGGCTATTTCATTTGAGAGTTGCATTTCTTATCAACCTTTAAATTTTTACCTACTGCTGGTGAGCAACAACTACTTAGACCCTTCTGTATGAGGCTGGACAGCCTGCAATTCTACTGCATTTGTTCCCAGCCATTTCCCTGGGCTACAAATGATGGGCAATTAGAAGTTAACAAAACTTTAAATTTACTCACATTTATCATGAAGGAAAGAGGTGGCTTGCAGTAATAGCATAGTCTGTTATTCTTTGTTGTGTCTCTATCAGCTTTATGTTTCGCAGATGGATTTAATTGCACTAGTTATCACCTGTGCATAGCTAAAGACTATGCATTACTACAGAGTCCTCAGCACTGAGTGGCTGAAATCCACTCTAACCACTTTAATTGTGTCCACCCGAAGTCTCTGTGCAAAGGAATATAAAAAAAATTATTTCACAGCTCGCAGAAAGATCTGCAAGTCCACACACACAAAGTTCTCCATACAAGATCTAGGGAAAGGAGAATAAAAGCAGGAAGGAGTTAAATCAGTGAGAGGTGCTTTTAAGACATGAAGGATGGGATTAGTCAAGTGTGGGCAGGCAGTGGGAAGAATAATCTAGAAGCAAAAGTGAGGCTTCTATTAGGTGATACTGTACTCATGGTGATGATGTTCGTAGACAGTAAAAGGCAGGCCAGTGAAATTTAGAGAAACTTTTTGACCAGATAGGATAGTAATTACTGCAACCTTTGAAGCAGCCTAGATCTATTAGGAAGATGTAAAGCTACATTTCAAGTAAGCCTAATGTGTTCAAATTATATTTTGAGATTTCCTAGTAACACTAAGAGAAAAACCTTCATACAGATGTCCAGTCCTCTTATTGGAAAGTTGCCTGACGATGGGATTTAAACTTTAAATAATTATAAAAAGGATTTTCTTCGCTCTAGCACCTTCAAAATCTGGGTTTTCAATATTTATGAATAGTGCAAACAAAACTGCTCCTTTCTACTAAGATACCCGTTCAATGTCTTCTACAGTTCTTCCTCTGGAATCAACTAATCTCTCCTTCTTCTTTATGGTTAAATTCTTATCCCTTTCTTTCCAGTCTTCTCATGAGTCTACCTAACACAATGTGATTATTCAGAGAGGCATGTTAGACTTGTGGTTATTTAAAAATCCAAGAAAATTCCAGTGGTAAAACAATGCAAATAAAGGTAAAAACAGATAAAGGTGTTCATGAAGTCTGCAATAACAGTAGTGAAATACTTTTATTCCTAAACAGTATGAAGAATTTTAAATTGCAATTGTTTTGACAACAGCCACTTACAGTTCATATAATCCAGGTAAATGGTAATCCACAAGTCCTGACTATCGTGGAGGAAGCACTATTTCTAGAGATGTTGTTACAGAAATACTGGAGAAAATGAAACTAGTGCTAAAATACTTCAGCTTTTTTTGTCATTCTCAAATCTTGATCTCATCAACCTGGATCACCCTCAAGAAACACTTTCAGTGAAGATGACTCTGCAGAGTGTATCACAGTGTTTTTCCTGTGAGAAAAAAAACCCACACTGATGAGTAGACGGTTGCTACACATCTGCATGTTTCTTTTAGTAATTGCTCTGATATTTTATGCAGCCCTGTTTTGAGGCATCCTATGGTTTTCTCCTCCTGCCCAGCAGTTAATTCAGTCGTACACTCCTTCTCTCTCACTACTATTTTGTAGCAATCTCTAGAAAAACTCAGTTTTCTGGATGTTTGGAGACTCTTTCTGCCACTGGTTCATTCCCAGCTGTCTGTAGGCCGTCTATGGTTAGCACTGCTCTCTATTTGGCATAATCAACATTATCATGGAAATGAAAACGCCATTACTTCTTGCAAGAACATCTCCAGGCATTTTGGGTACTGGAATTCACCTCTACTTTGTGCCAGGAATTCACATGGCTGTTTATACAAGGTAAGAATTCTTTTCCTTGCATGTTTTTCTGTTTTTCCCTGCATGATTTCTTTGACGTTAAACTGACAGATGTTTTTTCACATTCTCCCTCATCAGATTCTCTTGATGCCATTTCACTTGTAACTTCAGATGTGCCAAGAATGCTTTTCATGAAGGTGCTGCTTTAGCCTGATGCGCGGAGGAGTGAACAGGTAGGTCTAGCTGTGTAATTCTCTCAAACAATGTATACAATAGCAAAAAAGTTATCTGTAAATTGAAGATGAGGCTGAATGCAGAAGTTTTGGCAGGCGAATATTAAGATATGACAGGCTTAAGATTTGTTCATCATATATTCACAATTTAGTTATGCAAGTTAAATACTCAGAGTACTACAGATATCCTGAAGAGTCCTAGAGAGTACAGGTTGGTATACCACAGCAGCTGGTAACAACTACGTACTGTTTGTAGACATTGAAATTCCCAAAGAACAGTGCTCTGGTTATTTTGTGCTGCACCAACCACAGTGATCTTTTAATAGGCACAATCATCCCTAAATCATCTGCTCCAAAATCATTATCCATGTCACTAAAATTGAAACACATACTTAAAATAAAACCATCTGGATCTTCTCAGTTAGATACCTTCCATCTCTCTCTTACTTCTTCCATAGCTAAACTATGATAAAATCAAATTGTGTATATCCAAGACGCACCATAAGAATAAAATAGTCCTCACTGTGACCTTCATTCCATTAATTGTATGTTTTTCAAATCATAATATGAAAAAAAAATGTATTCAGTGTTTTAGTTTTTCTTTGCAAGTCTAAAAGCACTCATTTGATAACAAAGTTTTAAGATAATCTCAGATTAAACTTTCTAATTTTATGTTTTTCTTCTCTGTTTTTAGGTCCTTGGGTCAACTTGAACACATATCTTGCGCCGTCTGTGCTCTTTTTACCATTTTGCAAACTAATAAATTTGTCTGATGTAGGTCCCACGACTTACAAAAATTTGCTCTTCTACTTTTTTTTTTATTGCACAGTAGTGGGAAACATAGGAATTGAAGAGGAATTTGGAGGATACTTCTAATTCTGAAGGATAGGTAGCATAACTTTCCAGAATATGTTTCTAATCATTCTAAAGTAAAATAAGTAAAAAATAGTATTCCCAGCTTTGGGATCTCAATTTAAGGAGCTCCAAAATCACATCAGTGGCATGGAGCAGTACGTGTGGCATTTAGATGTCTGCTTCTATACGATTCCTGGTTTCTAAAGCTTTAGGTTGTTGTCAAACAGTTTTTTATTTAAAACTCACAACTCAATTTTTTCCAATTTAACTTTAGAGCCATCAACAACTGGAATAAGAACTGTTAATCCTCTTGAAGCTATGGTTTTAAGCAAGAGTTTTTCATTCAAATTTGACTCTGTTTCTTTGTAAAAGCATATTTATATTTGCAAATTCACTGCTTCTCTTTTTTTTTTTTTCTCTTTTGTTTCTCTTTTTAATTCATTAATGCAAATACCATACAAGTTCAGACATCTCAGTTTAGTTTAGTCTTTAGTTTACTTAAGATATATTTTTATTATTTTTAGAGGCTAGTAAATGTTGCTGAATTTTAATGCAGCATGGCTTACAAGAAATGGTAGCTACAGCAGCCTTGGGCAATTTTTGCATATCTTCACTGTAAAAGAAACAGGTTCAGAAGACAGAGGAAAGGGAATTCTGTTTTCACTGAACACCAGACCTGGCTTCTGAAGGCTTCATACAGATAGAATGACAGCTCTAAAAATTAAAAAGGCAAAATTTGTCATTAATTATGTACCACAAGATATTTGCTGTGACCTGTTAGGTTAATTATCCTCTTCCCCTGTTCTCTTAATCCTCATCTTATTTGAGCCTCAGTTAAAAATGGAAGACCTCAAACTCAAATTCAGCCCTTTACCTGTTTATTTGTATATAACATTCCTGCATTCAGGAAATTTGTGGCATTTCAATATGCAGAAAACATGTAAATTTGAATTTAGCTCCTTGCTGTACCGTTCCACCTAATATGTACATCGGCACAGCTGTCCATATGGAGACTTTTTACTCTGATTGCGGATTGTTTTAGCTGCATACTTTTTCCTTTGTTAGTTATCTTCTTCAGTCAGTTTGGTTACAAATATTTCCACATAAAGCGTTATAATCTCATGTCAGTGGACTTGTAAAATGTGTCCATTTCCAACATGAAATGTCAGTGCTTATTAAGCTCATGAATGAAATGAAATGCCAGGTTCTCCTGATGTACAACCTTCTGGGCATACTTATTAATGCAAAGCCGCTAGAAAACCTTTCAATTACAATTTGAACTTTTGCAAACAGCAATTCCTTATTCACGGTCAATTTGGAGGCTCTTCCTCACTTAAAATACGTAAGAGAACAAACTAATTAGACAAAGTTGTTGAAATGGTAATTGATTTTTTTTTTTTTTTTTTTTTCTGATAAGTAAGTTGTACCTATGCATTTTAATCCTCCAGCTGGGGAAAAATGCTTCTACATAGAACTCCTCTTGCAAAGATTTAGTACAGCAGTGCACCCAAGAAATTGCCTCTTCATTTACTGTTTACATGTCTTTGCCAATAGCAGTTTAATTTTAGATATAAAACTATCTTCAGTACAGTATGGCCCTGCCTTGTCCATATAATACATAAAACGCCTACAGATTCCATTGAACAACTTTACAGGGTGTAAGTAGTGGCTGAGAGTTAGAGTTGAGCTTTTTATTACTGTAGGTAGTATTTAATTCCATGCCATTGTTTAACCTTCAATGTGGTTACTCTGGGAGATACGTTTGAGTTCAGCATCTTATTTCATGTTCTCTGTGGGTTTCTTACACCAAAATGATACAGTTGTAGAGTGAACTGTGTGCTGAAATGAAGTCTGCTGAGACTAAGAATACCTGAACCTTCAGTATTCATGCTTTTAAAGTTCTCATAAAATAATTGCCTGTGTATTTTCTGTCCTTCTGTTGTAATAATCCCACCTTAAACAGGCAAACTATGTAAAGGTTTACCACTAATTGCTCTATGAAGAAGTAGTTTAAGTGTGCTATGAGTTCTATTTTAAAATATGAATGCATATGTATATATGCATATATATATAAAAGCAATATTTTAAATGCAAAGGAGTCTTCTGAATTCCAAATGTTTGGGTCATCTTTATCAAGAATATTTTTAACTCTCTAAGACTGATCTCATCTCAATCTCATGCAGATCAAGGAAGATCTTGGCAAAACCAGTTGCAAATCATTTTACAATACATCTCTTGTGTAAGCAGTAGCATGACACAGAGTGCAAAAAAAGAAGGGTCAGAGACCCTGCAACTTGTGCTGTGTTGCAGTGAGTGCTCAGCAGGATTTTAGGTGAACCCATTTCCTATCACACTGCAATGGACTGCCATCACCTCTGTGCTCCATCACTGTCTCAGCTGGAAAGAAAGTGACTGGGAGGCAAGAACTGGCAGCTATGAGAATTGGTGATGCACGCATCAGGAGTCAACTTGGAGTGACCTCAAGGTCTTTTAAGTTACTCCATTTGTAATAAGAGAATGCCAGAAGATATATATAGTCTATGTATAGCTTTTATATATATATATACACACACACACACACACACACACACACACATGTGCATGTACAGACAATTACTCATATAGAGATGTATTCCAAATCTGCAATGTATGTATGGTTACACTTCTTCACACTTGCTGCAGTTTCACAACTGTTTCAGTACCTATTTCTCCTGCAGTTACATCTTCCTAAAATGTAACCCAACAAGTCCATCACAGCCATATGCTCAGGTGTATGTAGTCATGCTTTCCCTGCTCTGTGGAGCCACTGGTTCATCCAATCAGTAGATCATCCTGCATTAATGCCCTGAGTACTAATGCTAAGAAAACTTTCTGGTTTCCTTTAACTAATAAGGGACTCTCACTCCTTATCAGCGTCACAAGTAACAGCAAGAGCTTTGTAAATGGAGAACATCACCATGCCTGTTTTGGATTTGTTTACCTAATCTGTCTGTATCCTTGATTACACAAGAAACACAAGACAAAAGTGTCTCAAGATCCTGATGAAGCACTGGGGTCTTCAGCTGTGCTGTAGCATTTGGTGCTTTGTGCTCCGTCCAGAACGCATGCAGAACCCTGGGTCTGTACAGCACTTTGCTCTTCTCTTTTGGATACTCTCTAGGGTTGCAAGGATGAGGGCTGTCACCCTTTTATTATATTAGCATCTATTATTACTCATTACTTGTTAAAAACAACCTTAAAATACATTGTGCTATCAGACAGATATTTTTACAATGGAATAATACTTGCACTACTTACAGATATAGTGACTGCATAAATGGAAACAGCTGCTGTAATGGTTTTCCAGAATGTTTTATCTGAAAAATTCTGGCTCAGCCTATTTGGGTGGAGTTCATTTTCCTGCAAAACAAACAAACAAACAAGTAGAAATCTATATATTTCCTATTCAGAGCATATTAAAAACTTACAACAGATATAAAAACGAAGAATTAAGAGAAAGAACATTTGATATTTGAGCAAAATTTAGATGTTCTGTAGTAAAGTCCACAGAACATTCATCAGTGCCAGAACTATGCTTGTCTGCTGGTAGAGTCGAACTGTAACACCATGAGAAGTTTCCATTTCCAAAAAAAACTGTCTTAGTTCTCATCACTCTAAACACTCAAAGATATCAGTGAACTTCAGTAATGCTAAGAGGAGCTGAAAGAATTGATTTAGATAACAAAAATCACATAAGAGGAAAATTGGGCATCAGATGATCAAAAGATCCAACATATGTTTGGATGGTTATCTATATTTGAGATAAGTGTTTCTCTGGGGTCTCAAACAGAGAAAAGATGACTGACTGGCTTAGAGGATGCACTTAACTTTTAAATGCCCCCTAGAAGTGCGATAAATGCCACAACAAGATGTATTCTCAAGATTCCCAAAGAGTCTTTCACAACCCACTCCTATAATTTAACCACTAGTCAGTCATGTGGCCAACTTAGCAGAATGAGGCTATACATTCCTAATAAAACATGCTAGCCTCACCCTGTGTACGAAAATGTATGTTATATCAATAAAGGAAAGAACAATGAAAGGGAAACAATGTTTTAATAATGGCTCTATAGAAAAAAGAAAATACACTGGCCAAAGCATTAATCTGCGTAAGTAAAGAAAGAGCACATCAAAAACTAGTGTAAACAAAATAGGCAGCCATCTTGCCTGAAGGTTTTCTTTGTTGAAAATATACATTTTTTCTGAAAAACAGCAATACAGCAGCAGGTTTGTCCTCATTCATTTGAAAGCAAAGAAGCAGAAAGAGACACAAAGACTATCCGTGGGCAATTCCTGTGTCGTTTGTGGAATAGTTGCCACCTTTCTTAGTGAGGATTATTCCCAGTGCAAACAATTGTTCAGTTACTTCATTGGCCCCTGAGAGGAAGTAGAGAATGGAATAATTCATTAGTTAGAGAAAACTGTCCTATCAACTGATGAGTGATATTGCCCTGCTGGTCTGCTTGCAGTTCATAATGTGGAGCACCCATAAGTATATTGATGAAAAAGGACATAGCTATTGAGTAGACATCTGTGGGACAGAGGCCATCATTTTCTGTGAGATCATGGCAGGCAGGTAACTGAAATCCACTTTCAGAGTTTCATCACACTTCACATTTGGATTTCAGGTACATCCATCACAAAGCCGAGGTCCATGCCAAGCCTTAAGTGGGAACCTCATGAACGTTTAGCATCAGGGTCAGATGATGGCTTCTTGAGTGCAACAAATGATTTCTTAGGGTCAGATTTTATTTTCACTGCTGCTGTTGTACTAGGTAAATCAAAGGAGATTGCTTCACCATTTTGCTTAATAACGTTTTATCATTACTGGTAACTAATAGTCTTAACCTCTAGCAGAGAGGGAAGCAACAGAATGACTCTGGCATAGAACTGATCCAAGCAGACAATTTGAAGTTGTAATTCACTCTTTCTGTCAATATAAACTGACAGCACAATTATATCCCTTCAAAACAAGGCTGCATTTAGGAATTGCTCAGGAAATACTTACGGGGTGTAATTATTACTTAAACACATCACCTACAGAAATCTCATCACACAAACAAGTAGATGAGGTGTTTCATTCCTGTAGCTCTTCTTTGTTGATGAAAATAACATTTTCATGTTTAGGTAACTTTAAGTCTTCCTCTTAAAAACACTACAGTGGAAGTACAAGACAATGTTGGCTCCATGCTTGAGGTTTGCTACACTCATTTTTTAAACTAGCTCTTTGTCTTTCCCCTGTTTTTCTGCAGCAGTGAAGATCATGGATGAACTAGAATCATCAGGTGATGACATTTTGGTTACAACCAGCACATACAAAACGTTGCCTTTCCTTATCGGTTCAAGCGATCTGTTTGCCACGCAGCCAGAGGTCACTTTTACAGGAGCACTGCCACCAGACCAAACTCTACTGCCCACAGTGACCAGCCCATTCTACAGCCATTCTGTTGTCATTGACCAGTCCCCCGAAGTACCAGACACCTCAATGCTAGAGGCTGCCAGCGCTCTTCCTGACCGTGCCAGCACAGGAGTGCAGGACATTGCTGCTGAGTTGGACGGCACTGGTGTGAAGAGCACAGCAGTGCTGGATGAGGCAGAGCATGGCAGTGGCTACCTCTCAGTACAGACAACTGAGCCTGCAGAAGTCACCCAGGCTCCCACACTGAAGTATGTGACCACCAGCTCCATGACAACGGCAGCCAAAGGCAAAGAACTTGTGGTTTTCTTCAGCCTGAGGGTAACCAACATGCACTTCTCTGATGATCTCTTCAACCGGAGCTCGCAGGAATACAAAGCTCTAGAACAACAATTCATGCAATTGGTGGGTGATGAGCAACTTGAACAACACATGCAATAGTCAGACACAGTTTGAAAATAAATGCACATCCCTCATCACTAAATTACATTAATTATTGCTCCATAACTCAGGAAAAACAGTTACTAGCTTCTGTGAGAGCTGTACCAAGGGGTTTTGGCAAGGAATTTCTGATTTATGCCAGTTGGCTCAGTCAGCCCTGGAAAGCACAGTATTTTAACAGCGTCGGACCCTGCTGCAATTCGGTTTGATAAGCAGCACTGTTAAGGGATTTACAACCCAGGGACATTCTCGGGGTGTGAAAAAACACCCAATGAACTCAATTATTGAAGTGTTTACTTGTTCAAAAGACTCCAGATATATGCCTTGCGTGTCACTATTTGGCTTTATCTTAGACTACACCAACAAATCTGAATACATCTAAGACTTGTATCTCTATGCCAAATTTAAAAATAGCCTTATAAAAGATATCATAGCTTAGCAGAGGCTAAGCTAGTGATTAAATATGGATTTTCTTTATGGGTACAATAGGGCAACAGGTCAGCTCAGTAGCACACCTGTTATGCTATGTCCTAACCTGCCCGGATTGAATATTTGAAAATAATTACAGTTGGCTTTTGAGTGTGGTGATATTTTTTTCTTTCAGATGAACAAGTTCCTCAGCTGCCATGCATTTCATTACAGGGAAAATTGCTGCTGTCCAACTCAATACATTATTAAGAAAGACACGAGAGTCACAAAAATACCAAAAAATAAAAAGGTGAATTTGGTTGTGAAGTTTAGCAGTGATATTAAAATCAGAGAAAAAGTGTGTAACGTGTACTTGATAACTAAAAGCAACTAGAAGAGAAATTACAGTAGCTAGGCATTGATGATAAGGTAAAATAAAAACACTCTTTTGTTTTGCAGCTACTTCCATACCTTCAGTCCAACCTCACAGGTTTTAAGCAACTGGAAATACTTAACTTCAGGAATGGAAGTGTGATTGTCAACAGTAAAATGAAATTTGCCAGAACAGTGCCATATAATATCACAGAAGCAGTACATTGTGTTTTGGAAGACTTCTGTGACGCTGCTGCCCAACGCCTCAATTTGGAGATTGACAGCTACTCCCTGGATATTGAGCCAGGTAAGATAACATATATACTAAACCAAAACCTAGCAGATATTTTTTTCCCCTGATTTTACAGCTTTAGAAGGATTACTTTTTTGGAAATAATTATATTATGAATAGCTTACTAGTGAGTGATCAGAAGTAATACAAAAACAGATCTTGCAGATTCAGCTATCTGCACATCAGTTTCCATACTGCAATGAAATGCTAAATGGAAGTGTTGGTCTCTGAGCATACAGCAACTGCTTTTCAGATCAAGAGCCAAGTACTGGGAAACAAAAATTAGAGCAATGGCTGGGTGAAGACAGGAATAAAAAAAGCTCAAGTGCAGTTCACAAGAATGACTCATCCAAATCTTTCATCTGAGTAGGTAAAACATCATTTCTGATGATTTTTACAATGTAGGAAAATCTTTGCTTAGGACATCATTAGATCTATCTTTAGAGGGCTATAGATTTCAGGACAGAATGAAAATTTCTAGGAATACTAGGATTCTACAGATACTCACTGTCCTAAATTTTAGTAATAGATAGCTCTCTGTGGATTTGTGATTCCAGAATCTCTCCTGATTTAAAACCTTACATAGTCATAAAATAATTTAGGTTGGAAAAAACCTTCAAGATCATCAAGTCCAGCCATCCACCTGACCTACCAAGTTCCCATCTCTAAATCACATCCATTAGTGCCATGTGCACACGTGTCTTATAAACATCTAGGGATGAGGGCTCCGCCACTTCCCTGGCAGACTGTTCCACTGGTTGACCACCCACTCCATGACAGAATTTTCCTTGATATCCCATCTAAATCTCCCCTGGTGAAACTTCAGACTATTTCCTTGTCCCCTGAGAAAAGAGACTGACACCGTCCTCGCTGCAGTCTCTTTTCATGTAGTTG
Organism: Tetrao urogallus; assembly: GCF_951394365.1. NCBI lineage: Eukaryota > Metazoa > Chordata > Aves > Galliformes > Phasianidae > Tetrao > Tetrao urogallus. Next base: position 79,283,018 of record NC_136814.1, read on the forward strand.
GAGCAATGAGGTCTCCCCTCAGTCACTTCTCTAAAACAAACAGCTCCAGTTCTCTCAGCTGCTTCTCATAACTTTCTAGTACCTTCACCTTGCTGTTTTCTGCAGATGTTCAAGCAACTCAGTATCCTTCTTGCAGTGGGGAGTCAACACTGAACACAGCTCAAGGCGTCAAGTACAGGAGGACAATCACCTCCCTGCTCCTACTGAAACACTATTTCTGATAGAAGCCAGGATGTCATTAGCTTTCTTGGCCAACTGGGCATGCTGCTGGCTTGTATTCAGTCAGCTGTGAGCTAAAACCCTCAGATTCTTTTCCTCTATGCAGCTTTCCAGCTACTCTGCTCCAAGCTTGTAGAGCAGCATAGGATTGTTACGACCCAGGTGCAAGACCTGCACTTGGCCTGGTTGAATATCTTGTGACTGGACTCAGCCCATCAAACAAGCCTCTACAGGATCTCCTGTAGAGCCCTCCTTTCCCTCAAGCAGATCAATGCTCCCACCCAATTTGACGTCATTTACACCCATCTTGTTATCTCTATACAAATGTGCTTCTAAGTCTGAAGTATTTGTTAAACAGAAAAAAGTCAGTAACAGCATATCTAGACACCAGTCTAACATGGGAAGTTTAGAGTTTTCTGAGTCGCACCTTTTTGGTGGTATTTTTCCTCACCGACTTCTGACAACTTGAGCACAAAATGTCCATTTACTATTCATGCAGACACTTTCTAACCTGTGCATTTTATGTCCTTGTGGCCACTAAGAGAATCAAATGCGTGTGGCAAAGAAAGTTAACAAAACTACAGTGTCTGAACTCCAAAAAGCTGCTGCAATAAACTGATGTTTTACTGAATGAGGGATAAAGGAGTCCTGGAAAAAATTGAATTCTGGGCTACTATAGGTTCTCTGCTTTGGTAATATATATTGAATAAATCACGTTTAGAAATTCAGTGTATTTCCGGTGTTTCATAGCCCCACAGTATTTTTATTTTGCAGAAGGGTGGGAAGAGTAGTAAATTAAGGTAATGCCAGCAAATTCCTGCTTATTGTGAAAATAAGAGCCATCTAGTGGTAACAGCGTTACATCACAAGGAAACGCTGATGGGAACTGACAGCCCAAAACACATAACCAGACTCAGCAGCTTTTACAGCTGTAAAAGCACTAACTACATCGGTCATAAATAATAACAAAGAATGATGTAGCAGGCTTTTAAAAATATCTGCACTCATTTTGTTTTTTTGTCAGCTAAACAAAGTGAAAACATAGAGAAGGTTAAAGAGCACGGCAGGTACAAAGCGCAAAACTTTGTTAAGGGAAATGAAACACCATCACCAAACACAGCAGTCTGCTCATGCCTAACTCACCCTATCACAAAGAAACACTGATACCTTCCACTTCTTAGCTTTGAAGGACTGTAGCACACGCTGACCACAGAATGGCTTGGGTTTGGAAGGGACCTCAAGGCCCACGCAGTCCCAGATCCCTGTAGCAGGCAGAGTTGCCCCCCAACAGCTCAGCTGCTCAGGGACTCATCCAGCCCGGCCCTGAACAACTCCGGAGATGGAGCAGATCTTTGAGTGTTTTTTGATTTCTGCAGACCAGTCCTTAAACCAAATTCTCCACCACAGCTAAGAGAAGGTGCATTAACCTCCTTTGGAGAGTTCAGGTCACTCAGAACCTGCTGTGCTATGTAGCCCCGCTCCTGCCTGTCCATCTGCCCTCATTTCCATTCACATGATCATTATTTTTTGCCTTACTGGATTCACACATCTTACTGAAACAGTGTGCTGATAAAAATAGAGTCTGTATCCCCTGTACTACTTCCCATCTTCTGCCTTCTATTTATGGGCTTCACCTTATGACATGCATGAAACCACCTCCAAGAGACAAGAGGGCTGCAGCCTTCCTTCTTACATCTCCATCAGCACTCAGCTGGGCTGAGCTCTGCCTTTAATAGCTCCTTCTGGGTCCTTCATGCCTTTCTAGGAAGAAGCAGAGAATGGGGAAAGAGAAAAAGGCTTGTGTGACAGCTGAAGTCAGGGCTTTGCAGGACCTCTGACTTGGGCCTGCCCAAGGCCCAACACTGGCAAAATCATTTTCATTTAATTTCAAAGAGGTATCCCTGACAAAATATATATATATAGCAAAATAAACACACAGCAAGGTTTTCCCCATGCTAATGCACGTTTTTTCGGTGGACAGTGCTGTTATTTCTAGCTTGCAGTCTTCATAGTGTTGTGCAATACTCACTAAGCTGATTCCTTCCCCTTGTTATGCCCTAGGATATGCTTCAGATGATTACAGCAGAAATTAGTTCTTATACAAATATAAGAGAGTAGCATAGCATCCTTGAGTACAAAACAAGCGCTTTAAAGTAAAAAACAAGAATGGATCAAAATATTCAAGTATGAAAAGCCTTGACAGTGAGAAAAGGTAAAATCACAGGATGGGAGTAAACAATTATACAAGTAAACATAAGCTTTGCAAGCTTGCTGTGTCAACCAGAGGAGAAAAATGTGTCCCCTTATGCCATATTATACCCCATTAACACGTACAAGCATGCACTGTTTACTCTGGCTGCCACCCAGCTTGCCAAATACTTGGAGGGTGACATCTCAATGCTCCCATTAATGATTTACCCATCCTTTACAGCTGATCAGGCAGACCCATGCAAATTCATGGCATGTGACGAATTTTCCAAATGCATAATGAATGAGTGGACAAAAGAGGCTGACTGCCTTTGTAAACCCGGTTATGCAAGCCAGGACGGATTGCCCTGTCGGAGCCTGTGCGAAATGGAACCTCATCTTTGTGACAATGGTGGGAAGTGTGAGTTAGTTCCAGGAAGAGGAGCTGTCTGCAGGTAAATAAATGATGCTTAACTGGAACTCTGCTAATGGACCCCTGATTCTGTTCCATGAACAAATGGAGCTGAGTACATACTTTTCAACAGCATAAACTGTGCTGATTAGCCAAGAATTCAATATTCAGACACTTCAAAACACTGCCACAATTCATTTTGTGCAGTAGGAGTCACAGAAAAGGGAATTGAGCACAGTGACTTGCAAGACAGGCCATAGTGCAGCAGCAGTATTTCAGTTTGGAACCCATCACCTAATGGGGTCCTTCTGAAAGCTCTACTGCAATAGCAAAGTGAGCTTCGAAACCAACCCACTGCAGAAAATAATCACTTCCCACTTCAGAAAGGCCCAGGTGCAGAAATTACCAAACCAATGGTAAGAGTACTAGAAGTTCTAAAAGTAATACGCAAAAATTGTGTAAATTATAGCAAAGTACACACAAACGTAATGCTAGTCTCCGGCTAACAGCTTCTGCCCATTCGTACAGTCTGTATAGTAAGTTCTGACCAATGTGGGAGCATCTGTTTGTGAATTTACTCAGAACCACGCCATTTTTTCCACCAACTGGAAACCCTCTGTTCTCATAAAATACAGTAATCTTCTGCTTTGTCTTCAAGAAGCTCTTTATAGTGGAATCTCTTACTTCAGACCCTCCTAGTCAGATTAAAGCCACCAGTAAACAGAACATAGGCTTCAGAGGGATGTTCAAGAATTATTCTGAAACGCACCTGAACTTCTAAGGTACCACAACACGAACGTTATTTGACCTTTGTTAAGTGAACAAAGAACCAATCTGTGACTTTTTGTTTAACACTCACTGTCATGAATCTAAGAGTATTTTCCTTCCTCTGTTATGAATCACATTATTTCATACAGGTACATAGATACAGATACATACATTAATATTGTGCTTGTATTTAATTGCATGTTCTCCTTTGTTTTCATGTGAGGTATTCTGCATTTTCTGCCCTCAAGTTCTGTATATTTGTCTCTTCCTCTCCCCATTTTAGATGTCCTGTACGCAGACACAAGTTTTACCAAGAACAGCGCTGTGAAAAATTTGCTCCAGAACCCACACAACCCTTCACTTTCAAACCTGTCATTCTTGGCTCACTGAGCCTTGCTTTTCTTTTCATCATTTTAATTATTAAGTTAAGAAGAAAATGCAAAAGAAACCCTAATTTGGAGTAAGCGGCTCATGATCTTTTTCCTCACGTTTCAAAAAATAACCCTCTTTTTTCATTTTGCAATTTGAAATTTACCTAAACAAAAATGTTCTGCATTGTAGAAGGCCCACTCTCAGCAGCCACAATTCAGAAAATGCTGCAAGGATGAACTCCGCTTTTGAACATGATGAAGCCATAACTAGCTTTTACCACACGGTTTGTAGTGTAAGTGCTTGTGCCAGTAGCTCCTCAGAGACCACTGACCAAGAAGCATTACACAGACTTGAAAACACAATTCAGTATGGAGGTAAAATGCATGGAACTTCTTTCCTTGTTCCTCAACACATAGCACCACTCAAATAACAGCTCCATCTACATGTCTTACCTCTATAACTAAATTAAATCTGATCTTAAGCTCTTGCTCAGCAATGTCAGAACTAACAACACTAATTTTGGTATTTACTTTTTAGTTTTCACATTTAATGTCATCTTTGTTTCCTAACAGAACGTAGAACTGCTTTTCTTACAGCTCTTTTGCATGGCTTTGGTGCTCCACTCTATTCAAGTGCCTTTTGTAAATTATTGAGTGAAATGACCTCTTTTTTTTTTTTTTTTTTTTTTTTTTTTACCTTTCCAATTTCATGTTTTAGGTCACCAGACCAGTTTACAAAGCCAGGACTGACAAGTTAAGTCTGTGAAATTCTGCATTTCCAGCATCAGACAGACAAAACCAAGGTTTGTGATGATTTTCAAGAGCTTTAAACCTCTACTGTTTCCTCTTGGCAAATGTTACTAGGAAGCCTCTGTAGTTCAAAAAATCATAGAATCGTTAAGGTTGATAAAGACCTCTAAGATCATCTAGTCCAACCACCAACCCATCCCCACTGTGCCCACAAATCACATCACACAGTGACACATCCATAGGTCCTTGAACACCTCCAGGCATGGTGACTCCACCAGCTCTCTGGGCAGCTTGCGCCAACGTATCACCACTCTTCCTGAGAAGAAAATTTCCTGATATCCAACCTGAGTTCTATACAGAGAAAAGCTCATTTTTCTTTGGAAGCTTAATAGGACAACAGTGGCAGTCATTTAAATGTGAAGAAGGAAGGAATATCTGAAATCAAAGTTGGAAGTTCAACACAAATGCAAAAAAAAGAGGAAGTTTTAATAGGAATGACAGATTGTTTAGAAAATATTGCTCAGTGCAATTTAAATTGTTAGAAGTGTACTGACACAGCTCTCCCCAAGATCTGGTCATGGAAATGAATTTAGTTGAGAAATGAGGCAACTACATGGAATGAACAAATAATTAGAAGCATTTGGCCATCTTTCACAAGTAAAGTTCAAAAGTGAGTATGCACATCAGAGGCTTTTGGTAAAATATGCTTTTAACAGCTGGGAAAAAGATGGCAGAGAAAGGGGAGGAAAAATAGATGTAGAACACAGCTTTTGTGAGCTGAAACTAAGAGCAACACTTCTATGTCACTTCCCAACTCCTTTGAGGACAGGATTTTAGAACAGAATGTGTTACTCCAATCAAATTTTCAGGGAGAGATGGATATCTAGAATTTTTAAGCCAAACTGAAAATGGCAATTTTATAATTTCGTTTTGCTTTGCATCGCAATGTGTAAGAAATACATTTCATGTCTCTGTGAAGAACTGGTTCATCCTTTTCTAAGCTCAGAAGAGAACAAATTCTTGCAAGCGGGTGACAATGACAGACAGCACTGTGCATGGTTAGCCTCTGGGAACGCTGCCTGTCTTGCTCAGCAAGCAGTCATGTGAAAAAGAAAAGAATTGTGAGTCAAAGCAGAATGCGACGAGCTAGAATGTATGCATTCCAGAGGATAGGCCCCTTCAGACTGAAACAGCAAACGTCCTGAGAAAGTGATCCTGCCATCTTGATTTCTCTGCTGCCTACCTCAGCGTGGCACGTGCTCCTCGTTCCTTAGAGATGAAAGTTGAAAACATGAGCTCATTCAAAATGCAAAATTTCTCTTGTGATATCTCCTGTCCCCATCAGGGATGCTGCTGGATCTTCTCTGTTCAGCCAAAAGGCTGCTGAAAAGTAAGATACTGCTTTCAGCTGGAAGAGTATTACCTCCAGCTGTCTGTAACATCTCTTATTTTGCAATTCATCTGTCAAATGCTATTCTATCAACGTGTCATTTATTTGTGCTCTTACACGCATTTGGGGTAAATAAGCTTCATTTTCAACGTGTTATCTGGCAAAATTCAGTAATGTATCTAACCCCAAGGACAAAAGAAAATATGATACTAAATCTAATTCGCATGGATACAGATGAGTTATTTTGATGCAGTGCAGATCAAGCTTAAAAGCCATTATAGATTTCCCCTCAGAAATATACAAAATGTCATTCTTTGCTTATCAAAACCAGTGACTATCATGCAGCATCACCCTCTGCAAGAGTCACTCTCAGCCACCAAGATGACTGAAATCATATTTGAGAAGAAAACAAAGGCTGCCATTTATTTTATTCTCATGTCAGTCACTTGGACAATCAAGCAAACAGTATTTTGGATTAAAATGATAAGACAGCACTGCAAGTTTGAGCTCCCCATCAATATCACAGGTCAGTGTTTCATTATCGCAACCACGAGACGACCTGAAGCACCACAGGGATGGATGAGCTGGCATTTTAGTTCACGAGTAACAGACATCAGGTTTCACAAACGTGTGAGTTTGCTCAGCAATGCTGCTGTTCTTACACCAAACTGAGGCTGAGAAACTAAACATTCCAAATTGTAATTTACTCCAAGCATGCTGTAATTGTGAATCCTAGGCCCTTTAGCTATGGCTTCTTTTGCAGCACTAAAAAATGCTCCAAGCACTGAAAAAATGCTCACAAGTATGCTCTTCAAATTACAATGATATAGTCAGTATTTGTTATTCACACAGAAACACAGCATTGTCACACCAGGGAGGAGAAATCATAATTCTTCTCAATGATTTAGTATGTAAAATAGCTTCAGGTGTAGGACCAACTTAATTCTCTTTAGAAGGAACTAGAGATGATCTCAAAAGATTTGAGTTCTTTGCTTTCAACAGTAGTTAAATTATGTATTTTGAAATTCAAAATGCTTCTAAATGTCTTATGAGAATTTCTTCTACAGGTATTCAAAATAAGGAGGTCTGCATTATTCAAGACTGGAGTTCAGGTGGACAATGCATAACAAAAAATTGGAGGATTCCTAAAGATGCATCACTTTCTCTTTAACATCAGTACACATTAAACACATCGTGTCATTACAGAAAAACAGCCTGACCTTATTGCTCAACTGTGTGACCATGTCTAAAACTTGACTGGTAAGAAGTAACCTGTGATAAGGCGCATGCATTAAGCATACAGTATGTATATATCTTAATGCTATTTGTAAGAGCCTAGTGCTAGCAACAGCTTTTGCTCAGAAATGACATTTTTTGCAATACTGTATCATTACAATCAGCCTGGAAGAACAGACAAAACTTTAAAGCAGACCTACACTATTTTATTAACCTTTCTTACACACAGTAAAGCAAAGCAAGTGGCAAACGTGGAAATAAGAGCTGTCACTAGTAACGTTCTTACCTCTTACCAAAGGCTACATTAAAAGCATTTGGGAACATTTTCATCCTCTCCCTGTAACACACAGACCAGAAACCACACAGAAGTTGTAGTTATTTTTAAGAGCTTCCCTGAATTTAAGATTCTTATGTCTCTGTCACTTGAAGAATAATGTATACATATACACTTCACTAGTTAATTCCTGGTGATGCAATCCCATCACAACTGAGGTTGACAGGGACCTTTGGTTCACCCGGCCCAAACCCCACACAAGCAGGGACACCCAGAGCAGGGTGCCCAGGGCCACATCCAGTCGGCTTCCAAAGAGCTCAGGCCAACTGTCTAATCCTAGGACTTCAAACTTTCTGAATAGGTGAAGTGCTTGTAGTTTTCTTCATCCTTTAAGAGCATGTGATTCACATTCCCAGCTACCTGGGGAATAAGTTACAGTCACGCACAAACACACTTTAAACACAGTACACACCAATCATATCGAGAGGTTACTCTTAGTTTCTCTAGAAGAAATCTTGGCAGACGATGAGAGGCCATTAATTATTTAATAGGCTTAACAATTCATGCTCTATGAATCCATAATCCTGACTCAAACAGGAGATTACTTTACCTTGAACACCTTTTTCTTGAGTATATGCAAATATACGTGCCCTGCCAGTGTTGTATTACATTCAGGCACTGTTTGGCACCTGGCACAAATCTGAAGTTGTATTTACAGCTCAAAGTGAGCTTCTAAAAAGTTCATGGCTATAGTGGATGACAGCTCCTCATTCAGATGTGAAACCTGCATGTATTCAGGATAGTAGCTGATTTCAGATGTAAATCTTTCTAGCTTTCAGTACCACACAGTTACCACAACAAAGAATGAATTTTACCTTCTTATACGCCCTTGACAGTGTTTATAAATCCCAAATAACTGCACAAACAGGTCTCCTTGCAAAACCAACAGAACTGATGATTATGTACAAATGAAAGCAATGCACCAAGGAAACCATTTTAGGATTCTACAGCTGAAATTGTATTTCTACTTTCTGTTTCACTAGGAAATACTTCAAAACAAAACAAATCACTAAAAATGCCGTTTTACACAGTACCTTCAGTATAAAGCTCACTTTAAAAATACTTCTTACATTGCATGGGACATCACCCATGCCAGCAGTGTTAGCTTTTTACAATTGCTCACATAAGTTAAGATGCATTAAGAATGCTGAAGGCATTCTTTCCTTTTTTTTTTCATTACAAATGTATTTTTGTATGTGTTTAGCATATCTCTCCCCCTACCCATTATCATTAGCTTAAAAAATAAGTAATTTTAAGTTGTGTACTTTAATAATCATTATTCATGTATGTATTTATCACTCTTAACTATTAATTACCAAATATATTTGCTGGATGTAAGCCTTTTGTATTTCAATAAATTATAATAAAACCATCTCCTTGAAAATTTTGCTGGGATTGAACTGGTATTTAATCTCACACTAAGGTGCATCACATCATTTTAAATGTGATGTTAAATTGTACTTTAACTGTAGTTCCAACCATAGCATAAAGATACTGACACAAAGTTATGCCTAAAAACGTTCAAAGCCTGAATTACCTCAACTGTATTCAACTGAAAAATAATACTCTGATTTGGCCCTTGAAAGAGGCAAGTTTGAAGCCTTTCCTTCTTTTTTCTTCAACTCCAAAACTCTCGCAGCATATAAACTCAGCACATCCTAAATAGTTCCACTAGTCACTGTTAAGAAAATAAAGCAGATGCAAATGGTAAATACCATAGAAAACAATATTTGCACTGATTACAATAAAGCTCTTGTGGTAAAGCAACAAAGGTTTGAAAAACAATTGCAATACAAGGATACAGGATTTAGCACAGAAGTCTTTCCATCTTTCTCATATCTTAATTTACCCTTACTTACTCCACTTAAATTTTTTAAAATAAGAGACATGCAAGTGAGGTTTCAACGTGGAATGTATTTTATTTTTTAGATTTTCAGTACAGTATTAGGAGGTCATTTAAATACTTTAAAAATATTTTTGGGGAAAAAAAAAAAACAACAGGAAAAAAAAACCAAAAAACAACCAAACAAGGGCTTCAGTGACAAAAAGAAAACCAATCTCAACAGTGGGTAATAGGCAAGTATGTAATGACCTTATGATCCTTGAGTAGCACTCTCTAGACTGGTACTTAGTCAGGAATGTAGCCCAGTGATTCTCTTCCCCTCCTTATTTTCTGGAGTGTTTCATGAAGTTCTCAACTATAATGGGCAGCTGCACTGACAGGGATGAGGAAATGTTTATATAAATGAGACACACAGAACGTCATTTTCCTTCAAAAACAACTTTTTTTTCTATTCCCTAGAGCTGTAGATCAGAAGGGCATTAGATAACAGCACAGTCCCTAAGACCAGAGACTGGTGCCAAACCATCCAACAGTATCACAATCTGACACAGTAGATGAGACAACAGAGAAAAGCTGGAGAAGTAGATGAATATTTCTCATTTGAAAAAAAAAAAAATAAATGAGAACAACAACAAGAAAATTTTGTTGCACAAAAAGATTGACAAAAACTAAAATTGTGTTGTTTTGATACAGAATGAACAGAGGTGTGCTACTGTGCAAACTAGAATACCCTGATTTATGGAATGTATCTTCTTGAGCACACTGCTCAACCGATGCAGACATGGGGAACGTCTAAACTGAAAACATCCAGCCACCAGTTCCTCTTCCACTATTTTATAGTCCAATACCTAATATTTGTTTATCGTATAACTAACACAAATTCCCATACACTCAAGTCAGGAAAATGAAGTTTCCTTCCAATACCAGTCTGTAGGTAACTTGCTGTCAAGAAACAGCCTCAGTCAAGGAGATACTGGCATAATGAAAGGAACAGACTGGAAAAATCAAGTTAACGATCTTATTTAGAGTTCCCCACAGTTATGTTTACAGATACGTATATATACATACACACATACATACTTAAGCTTTTAAGTATATATATGTGTATACACACAAACACACACACACACACACACTTTAAGTACTGAGGTTCTTTGCTTAGTGTTCAGTCTTGTTAAGATCTGCTCTATATATATAATCTGAGCCTGAACGGGAATTTAAATCCGGACAGAAATAAACGTAAGACAAGGCTTCTCAGCCCTATCAATTCACTGATTTTCTTTTCCTTGTGTCAAATATAACGTCAAACCTTTTGCAGTTTTAAGTTTTTGGAGACTGGAAGTTCTGAAACCTTCATTCCAATTCAATAATGCTTCATAAGAAGTGCCTTGAAAGTCATGTAACGTTGTACAGATCTGCACACAACTTGCTAGTCAATTCTCCTATCATCTTCCAGCCAAAAATTACTGCTTCAGCTTAGAGGGCATTTTCAGTAAAACGAAAACACATTTGCCAGTTTGTAATCATGTGATCAAAAAGCAGAATGATTATGCAATGGAAGTTGAAGTTCCCTGATGTGGCCAATTCATACAGAGTTAATGTATTCCTCAAATACCTTCACATGTATTACAGTAAGGAGTGCATTTGTAATAATAATTAGACATAGGCAGGCAAGCATAATTTACAATCAGCGAGGACACACGCATCACGAGCTTTCTCTGTCTGTGCTACAAAAATGTATCTCTTGGAAGTCATTAATGACTTTTATCTATTTATGTAATTATACACTAAAGTTTATAAACATTTTTCAAAAGGTTTCAAACACAGTAAACTGAAAGGAAATTATTTTGTACTGTGAGCAAGCTGTCAATTTGTAGAGCAAGATTTCATTTTTGTATCAGGTTGAATAAGTAATGGGACAACAAGTTATTTATATTTCCAATTCTTAACAGTGAAATAATATATAGCTACGCCTACTTTGTTGAAATAATGGCCAGCCTGGTGAAATAATCACATCAGTAGACGGGATCCATCTTGAAACTGAATGAAATTACTAATTCCTATCTACCAAATCTCTCACTGCTTAATTAAGCAACTGTTACAAACTAGGACACTGACAAAGGAGATCAAGATAAAGATCAGTGTCTGAATGACTGCAATAGTCTAGTATACTAAAAATTGTAGCTAATTCGTCAGCATGTAGATGATGCATTATGTTACTGGCCAAACTTTTACAATATCTAGCCAAAGGTACAGACTTTGTGCATCTCATTACAATTAAAATAAACAGGTCTCAGTGTTCAGTTAAGTTACATTACCATCCAGAAGCTGACCAGATTTCCCTTATGCTATCCTTATCTGCCTCCAGATACAAGTCTTGGACAGTTTTGCATGCTATATTTAAATTATACTACATGGATAAGTTAGTTGTCCAAGAATGGACATATTTTCTGAACAGAAATTTGGTCCAAAAAATGAGATTTGTATTTAAAGGAAAAAAAAAAAAAAAAAAAAGAAACAGAAATATGTGGTATAAGGTGTAATAAGCAGTACATTCTCTGTGTACAACATTACTCAATATTGAAACACATGAATTCTCAGAATGCACAGAAAAAAATAGAGAATAACAGTAAGAAACAAAACAGAGAATACAGTAGGAATAGTAACAGAACAGTAACAGAAACAGTAGGAAGTTATGAGTCTCAAGTATAGAAGGATTTCCCATCACTTTCAGAAAAAGTTAGTAAAAACAGACACTAACCACTTTTCAAATCAGGACATAAAATATCTCAGATTATATAAAAGTACACTCCAACTTCTTCAGAACAGAAGTCAAAGCTAAGGCCCCACAATTCCAGTTATGAGATACAGCATATACTCTTTACTAGTCCACCACTTAAAGCCCACTATTTAGTATTTTGAAGAGGGAATTTTATAAAACAATGGTTGCAATGCTGTTCTTTGTACTATGTACCCAACTACTGACAGATCATTTAAAGGTGTTAAGTGTTGTAACAGAAACTGCTAAGAAAAATGCAGTGTATAAACATAATGCTACAACCTACACTGACTGAAAATTCTTCAGGGTCCTCATACCTAGTATAGCTGACTACACAAATTAAACATAATAGAGTACAAATTAACAAACCACATGATTAATAAAATCTGTTCACTTTATATTAAACATCTCTAATATGATTAACGAACATTACGTCCTCTGTTGCACAGAGGAGCTCTTCCCTTTGTATCACGGGCAAGGGTTCTCATCATGAATGCTACTGTGCAAAATGAACATTTATTTCAACAGGTTCTGCAGCATAGCTGTAGCATACGTAGGACGAGCTTGTCTGCTTTCAATTGCATTTTGCAGGTACTGAATACCTCCACAGCGCTCCCAAATTTCCTCAAACTGTCTCGGCAAAATTTCAGCACCTCGCTTTCGAGTTAAGCCAGTCTCTTCAAGATTAAGCTCACACATATCCATATCATCCTTACCTGAAAACGTAGAGGAAGGAAGAAAAATCTTTAGAAAATTTTTACATCATTCCAAGGTCGCATTAGCAAAATTCATATCTTCATTAATTAGATTCCCTCTGTCAAACTCTGGTTTGTTAATAGACTTCATAGCTTATAAGGGAACCAGTCTTCAGACAGATTTCTACTCACAGGACAGAAAAGCAATATCAGAATAAACTACTTTCAGATGCTGAAACTGACAAAATTGTGATTAAAAAAAAAAAAAAAACAAGCAAAGAGGAACAAAAGCAAGACGCTGAGAAAGATCAGCATCTCAATATACTCTCCTGACATCCACTACAGGATGAATTTGTTTTGCACATACACACAGTTTTGCAGTCAACTGTTGTTATAGTTTTGTTTTTAAACAAAGTAAAGTGACTTGGAACTTAAGACTTGATCGAATTGCCTGTACCCTTAATCTGTCAGCCTCCCATGCTAAACAAACTGGAAGTACAGATGGTACTGCCCACATGGAATCCAATGAAGTGATGAGTGCAGTTCACCAGCTGTATTTTGATCTTATTTTTTCATAGGTGATCCATTGAATGTGGTATTCATGACAGCACTGCTACTTTTAGATAAGGGCTTTGAAACTGAACAGACAAAAGCTGGTATAATTATAATTATATTAAAAATAATTAGTAGAAAACCAAAAGGAAGTTTGGTTGCTACTAAAGCATCACTTTGTAAAACTAAACAAATGGATTATGGCCTTCTCATCAGTTCTGAAGTCAAAGACAAGAACTCAAAACACTGAACTGTAAACCAACATTTTTTGCCCTTTGCATTATCCACCAGAAAAAGAAGATGCAAGAAAGCCAACAGTATCACGGGCTGCATTAAAAAAGCGTAACTGGAAACTTCAAGGAGGTGATTCTCCCTTGCTTCTATGCTCTTATAAGGCTCCACCTTGAGTACTGCATCCAGCACTGGGGCCCCACTGTAAGAAAGACATGGACCTTCTAGAGCAGGTCCAGAGGAAAGCTGTGAGGATGACCAGAGGGCTGAAGCACTTCTCCTATGAAGATAGGATGATACTTTGGGTTGATTCAGCCAGGAGAAGGCCGTGGGGAAACCTATAGCAGCCTTCCAGTACCTAAAGGGACCTACAGGAAAGGTGGAGAGAGACTCTTTGTCAGGGAATGTAGCAATAGGACAAGGGTTAATGGATTTAAACCAGAAGAGGGTAGATTTAGATTAGATATAAGGAAAAATATGTTCACTATGAGGGCACTGGAATAGGTTGCTTAAGAGAAGCCATGGATGCCCCATCCCTAGAGGAGTTGAAGGCCAGGTTGGATGCAGCCCTAAGAACTGGATGGTCTTTAAGGTCACTTCCAACAGTTCTACAATTAACCATCCATTGCCACATCTAGCTTTTATTTCAAATATTTAAGATTAAATTCCAAATCTTTCATAGCAGGCAACACAAACATTGTAAAAGCACCAGCTACCACCTAAATAATATTCCATGACATTTGGCCACCATCAACAGAAGTCACAGATCTTCAAATTCTGCCCAGACATGAACTGCTGATGAGGTTGCAACTAGGAAAACTTTCATCATCTGACTTTTTTCTAAAATAAGTTGTCAACTCTGAACCTTCCCAACTGAACTCTGCTTTTGATACCAACCAGCTACAAGGAGAATGGGTGCCTTGTCAGGATGAAGTTCCATCTGTCGAGCAATCCACGGCCCATCAAAATGTGCATACCACCAACCCTTCTTCTTGTTTTGGGGATCTTTATATTGGTCCATGGGACGGATGAAGGGAATGCGGAAGTAACGCTGTTGTCTATTTATTTCAATCTCCTGCTGCCTCATTGGTAGCTGAGCTGTTGGGTTCTGTTGAGCTATTACACAAAACAAAAGCAAAAAATAAGCAAGAATAATCAAACGAACATTAATGACTTGCTAAATTAGTTAGCAAAACAAAACAAAACAAAAATGGGAAAGTCTCTCCGAATACAAGTCTCATCAAACCTAAAGCCTTGCCATCTCATATAACGTGCATTCTTCCAACTACTCTGACTACAGCACTAGTGAAGAAAGGTTCATTTTAACTATTATACCTACATGTAAAACAATTGATCAGTGGCCTCAGGTAATTTTAGACAAAAGTAAATAAAATACCATATTCTGCTTTAAATTAGTATTGAAAGTATAAATTTCTATGTAAAATTTCTTACCAACGAGAAACATAAATCAGTAGCTGTTCCAGATCAGTCTATTTCTTTGTTAAATAAGGTCACTGTGCAAAACAGCATTTTCAGTTACAAGAACACAAAGCACCACTCAAAGACTTTTGACAAACAAGGGTGCGTAACACTGTTAGAAATCACTAATTTGTTAACAGAATTTGATAAATAACCACTTAATACGCTAAATAGTCCTCAAAAACAACTGCCTAGACTGCTGCATACTGAACTCCAGATGCTTTCTTTTTCAAAGGAACTGGTTATATCTGTCCATTAAAGTCGACTGACTGAACTTCTCCAGGGAACAGGTTCTTGATAAACATTTGTCATGTGTGTTTTTGGAGTCACACACGCTTATATTTCAGACTCAGGAGAAAAACTTTCTTTTGAACAAAAGCAAATACTCTACATTAATGTACCAATGGATCAACCTTCTTAATGTTATGTATACATGTATATGTATATACATGTATATGTATAAATCGGTTTTAAATAGTAGATGCTCTTATAAATAAGATCATTTCCTTCAATAACTGCTCCTGCAAAACATTATTCATCACTTCTAATAATGCATTTTTATATTTAAGTACAGGACTGACAGACTACAAGTGTACCTCAAAATTAATTATATTACTTTTGCTTGAATCTGAGTATTTCTAAATGCGAAGAGTGGAATTTTGAACAGAAATGAATAATTATGCCCCCAATTTTCTTGCCCATACTTACATAAACAAGAGTACAAAAATATATTTAATATATTTAATAGAATAATGCTATATTTATATATTAAAACTGAAAAAGCACGTGTTTTATATGGGGATAGAGGCTATAGTACATAGCAAACTGTCTGAACATCTAACAATATCATTTGAACATCATACTAAAGATCAGTGCTTTAGTATTGTCAAACACTTTTTGTAATGTAACAGTAGCTGCTAAGACTTATTTCTAACCCTTTGCATACTTAAATTCAAGAGGAAATCTAGAAGCTGGAAATGCTAAACAGCCAGTAAAGACTAACTTTCAGCACTATGGAAAGTAGTTCTTTACTCAAACAAAACCACCACCTGACAGTTAGTGTGCTAGGAAAACAGCTGTTATAATTAATTTGATTCCAGAGTTTTGCTACCAAAAAAAAAAAAAAATGCAGACAGTAAAAAATGCTATTTTAAAAAAAAATTCACTTATTTTGGAAAAAAAAATTGTTATCTCCTCAAGTAGCATACATCACTCTCCCTTCTTATCATAGTTGAAATGGGAAAGGATCTCATAAAATAAACAGCAAAGTACATTAGTAACTTATTACAATACCACATAATAACCAACAGTTGAATATAATTGCAAAATAGTTAAATAGCATTTTACTTGAACAATTAAATTCCACGTAGATGTGTAGCAAAACACTGGATTAAACAATGTTAGTACAGAGCTCTTGAGTGTTCCTAATCTTTAAAGTTAGCTTAAGTAACCACCTCCCCACTTACTTGAGTTGTTCAAAAATGGTGCAAAATCTGTAAACAAATATTACATGTTGAACAAAATGCCGTATGCTGACCTTTTTAAGTTACAGTTTCATTACCTTATTTTTCACCAATGATGATATTAGATAAACAGAAATTCTAACTAAAAAGGTATACGTTGAGCTATTTCTATTTATTTTCTGCTTACTGACATAAATAACGTCTCCTCTGCTCAAGTTTCATAGATACTTAATTGCTTCTAGTTTCATCAAGATTTAATTTAGAAATTGATTACTTTGCCACACTGTATGAATACATCAATGCAGACTGCAACAAATGCCCTCAGAATTAACACAGTACTTGTAATTTTTTGTATTTCTGTTACAAAAAATAAAAAATAAAAATAAAAAAAAATTAAAAACAAATTAATTCCCAGACTCATCCCAGGGATGAGATGTGATGAGAATATAAATATTCCAAACTTTATCTGCAGAAGTCCTAAGATTTTCTGCTCTTTAAAATTTCCCATTAACAACATAACAGAAGAATACTTACTACCCATTCTGTTCCAAACAAATTTCCCGAGTTGAAATTCAAAGCAACTTGCAACCTCATATACGTACTGGAAATGCCTTTTCATAATGTTTTATTCATTAGCTTTCATAAGCACTTACAGCAGTATTACTACAAGAACCCAGCCTTTGATATGGTCTTTTCCAGAAGTTCAGATCTCCCCTCCTCTCTCTCCAGGGAACCAAAGTTCTCTGAAAAGCCCAGACTCTCATGAAATACTCAAGTAATGCCTAACTTACAAAATGAATCAAAAGAAAGGAAATATTATTGTATAATGACTGAACTGGGAATAAAGAGTGTACCTGGGATCTACATTCCCCATGTTCCAAGACCAAGCTCTGTACCAGGGCTAATGGGACTCAAAAAACATCATCATCTCATCTGCTATTTCCTCTTCTACTCCCACTGAAGCCAAGATCAAAGGATGTGAAGAAAGACCTGGCTGAATTATTCTATCAATTTGTTGTATTTCTGTTCATCTCTTAGGTTCCTATTATAACAGATGATTGTTGGAAAAACAAAACCAAATCACTACTACCAAATTTAAATCACTCCAGAAACTGGACATCTAATTTTCAGATTTGGCAGTTACACACATGTTAAATGCTACACATTCTCATTGAATTTAAAAACCAGTCACTGACTTTCATTAGCACTTTGCTTTGGCAAATAAGCACGTATCTATGAAAAAAGCAAAACAACAGTGTAATATAAAAGCAGAAGCCATGCAATATTTGTCAACCTATAATCAAAAAATGCAGTATTTGTAGAATTCATGAAAGGAAAATGTAATTTTAAATATGTAAGGTTTAGAACAACTTAGATGAGGAAATAATTTGCTCCTTCTAAAAACTTCCCTAAGTGCCTATTCACATCTTAAGAAATGATAAAAGCATGAGAAACCACCACGGTGTTTTGTTTTGTCTGGATCCTAAGTGTAATAGTACCATTACATAGAACAAGATTCCCTTCTATCTTGTTTTTTTTTTTTCCTAGCCCCAGTAAACTACTCAGACTATTGGACTACTTATGACACACAGGACAGTGTTTAGAATCTCTAATCTACCCTTAAAGATAGTTCAGAATTATACCTAACAGTACTCTCACTGAAAGCAGTATTTTATCTACAAGGGTCAGAATTAGTGAAAACAATCTTCAAAACAAAGTCTCAAAAATCTCAAAATGCAAACTGGAGCTTCATAAATAGAAAATCTACCTTTAGTCTTGCACAGCACAGCAATGAACGTTTCACAAAAATGCCAGTAAATGCACTACCAAATCAAGAATTGTTTTTGATTTTTAACAAATGCGAGTTGTTATTGAGTACATATCTATTTTCATTTTCAGAAAGTATTCCATCTTCTGCAAAGTATTTGCCAGTTTCAAACTTTTCAAAATATTCACCCTAATTCAATATGACAATACTCCTGGAAAACATCTCCTTCAACATAACAAAAGAAAATTATCCTAGAAACATTTCCTCTGGAATGCTTTCTCAAAAATTATTATAAACACAAAATTATCTCTTCTCACCATAGTCTGTGACTGATTTGGGAGCACGCTGTTCTGTTTCTGCATTGCGTTTCTTGTTCTTGGATTTCCAAGCATGATATACCTTTAGCCTTCTGTGAAACTCTTCTCTGCAAGCCGCCAGTAGTTCAATATCTGTTTCAGAAGCAAGAAAGGAAGAGAGGAGTAAGAAAAAAATCAGAGGAATGATTCATGAAATGCTTTTCTGTATTGATTGGTACATCAATTTTTAGATTCGGCTATAGCATTACTGTATTATAATAGCAAGAAACTGAAATTTTGTGAGCTCTAACTATAAACGTAGCTGAAAGCTACATTTTCCACAACTAAGGATAATTTCTTAAAATACTTTCTTGGAGAGCTTTTAATTAATGATATGGTATTAAACATATAGACCATGTTCTTTACAGGAACAGGGACCTAATCTTATGGCCTAGGAAGTCCCTTGCAGTGCTACATATCTTTTTGTCTTTAGAGATATGGCAGTGCTCAAAGTAGCTGTTTTACTGTGAGATTTGTAGCAGTGAAATGCTGCTGTTGTGATTTTTCATTTACTGAATTTGCCTGTTGACATTATTGCAAAAAAGTAGTAGAGAGGCAAAAAAAAAAAAAAAAAATTAATTCTTGAAATTCATTTCTGAAATTGAAAAAAATATCTTTTTAGATTAGATGTAGATGTCTCTTCTGCTTTGACACCTGAACTCTTTGCCTACTTTATTAATGATATTTTAATTTTATTGAATTTCATGATACTAGAGACCGAACGATCACAAGAGTTCTTCATTAGTCATCTAAGAGGATCTGGACTGCATTCATTAAAGATAAATATACATTAGCACCACGTTACTTTACTTCACATGTTACATTACTGAACCTGCCATTCAGTTGAAACACATTATTGCAATTCTGCATATGTAAATACAGAGACACAAAATTTGGAGCTAACTTTGCGAGTTCAAATACAAATATAGAGGATGGATTTCTTTCTACATCTAGGGATTAATTCTCAGTCATCTTAAATCTCAGAAATTAACCAACACTTCCTATCAGAAGTAAGAAAAACTTTAAAATTTAATAAAGAAATAGCTCGTATCTGTTTCTATCTTCATAAAATCGGAGAAAAGCTAATTAATGTTACAATCATGGGCTTCACAAATTGTTGCACCTTTTCAAAAACAAAGAATAATTTGAATATTCAAGCCAAAAAGTATTTTAAACTGTGCTTTATATATTCTTTTTGCTAACAGAAAGAAAACATAAAAAAGAGTTGTTAGAACCCACAAATTCTAGATAAAGCCTAGTAAATATTCCCTTTTCTGAATAACATAAAAGAGAAATTATAAGAAATTATGATATATTTTATGGCCCAAACAGCTTAATATACATAAAATCAGTAAAAAGGGTAACAAAGCAATTTCTGTTTCCACAGTATAGAGAGCAGCAAGCCAAATCTCTTTACAGAAACAAAATATTTTGAAATTAACTTGACATTCACACCTACATACCTTCATGACCAAGTTTTTATCTTTATTATTGGATGTAACACCTTTCATACAACTACAATCTGACTTCTTTTTCTCTCAAATGAAAAAACCTACCACAAGATGTGTTGATGGTATCACGAAGCTCTGCATATTTCCATTTACTCAGATCATGCTTCTTAGCACCAGCAGCAGCTTTTGTAGCTTGAACTGCAGGACCTCTACAATAATGAAAAAAATAAATTAAAAAACATGCAAGCATGTTTAAGTATAAATGTATTTTTTAAGGGACAGGTAAGTATAGAATAGGAATTGCTACAACAGTACGAACAGATCCTATGAGCAACACTACTGCATTCTTGCAGTAGCAGGACTGATTCAGAAGGAAATTAAGAAATTACTTTCATGATGCTTGAAGTATTAAGAAAAAAGAGGAAGCATTTTTTATGTACAAAATCTTTCTGTAAGAATAATCTGGTCAGCTGCCCAGAAATCAAGAGAAATGGCCATAATATCTAGTGTTTATGTATAAGAAGACACACTCTATGCATCTGTATGTATGCACATCCCCGCTCATGTTCCTTGGTACTAGGTCAAGATGCAGAACACAGCAACTATCCAAGAACAGCAATAGCTAGACTGCAGAGGGGAAAAAAAAACAACATTATTTGCAGAGACACTGAAGAATAAAAACCCCTCTTTGAAGAAACGCTGACCAGTATTAAAAGGCCCAACCAGAAACTGTGTTTCAAAGGCAAATGGTATCTGTCGCGTCAGTACTGCACAAGGAAGTCAACAGCATGTGAGAAACCATTACTAAAATTTCCAACTTCTTAGCAGTATGAATAAACCATCCATTGAACGAACAAACGTTACATGCATAGAAAAATAAACCTGAAATAGCCCATACCATTTTATCTTAAAAATGAGATAGGTAAGGAGCGGAACGACACTCCTGTAGGAACAGCCCTGTGGATTATAACAATACAAACCAAGATGGAAACACTACAGCTCTCAGTGAAGATCAGAACACTTGTCTGCTGTTGAATTCCTTGGTGTTTAACGTGATTTTACCAACCTCTACCAATGCCCATGAATAATAATATTAGGCAATTCCCTTTCAGGCTCTCAGAATACTCATTCAGAGCACATTATTAAATATTTAATGGAGCAGCAAAACCCCTGATGCAACATTTTAAGTTACAAATCTATAAGAAACAGTGGAAGCTACATCTCTTTAGTAAAATTCTGTTGGTGACACAGTATCTTTGTGGAGCTATTTTATTATTATAGCATTTACAAACCAATGAATATTATTTCAAGTTTATTTCTCTGTAAAATCTAAAGGCCTCTCATGAGAAACCACATTGGTCATGTGCTATATATTTATGCTGTATTTTTCCTTTTTAGTGAAGAGGATGTAAATATATTGCCTATGGAAGTTTTCTCTGTACAGATACAGCAGTTCTGAAAAATAAATTGCATTTAAGTTTTATAGAATAAAACATCTGTTTAGCCATATGTTCTTCTTAATAGCAACTGAACCATCTCTTGAAACGTAATTAAAACTACAGAATCTTCGTGTTCATTGCAGCATCAGTTTAATTATGCCTGCTCACACTATTAATCTGAGTTAACACGCAGCTCCCAGTTTACACAAGAAGTTTGACTGAAAATCTACCTCGTCTTTTTATCAGTACAGAGATAAGGGGCAATAACACTTCCTCATTCTCAGCACCATTCATGATTAATATAAAAAAAATCATTAAGCAGACAATTCCTTTCAAAAATATGTGTTTTAATATTTTGTTATGGCCAGTAGGCCAAAACATTAAAGCATTGCTACTAAATGCCATTTCCGCTACCTGGCGTCTAACCTTGATGAACAAAGGATTTGACAAATCCTGAGGATTTTCCTTTTTTAGCAACACTACCCACCACTCTAAGTGTTTGCAACACAATTTAGAGCAGCAGAACGAGGCCGTAAGATCTCTGGTTAAAGCAGCAATCTTTAAGAATGCTAATCCAATTGAGTGGCTTAGCTTCCCCATTACAGTACTACCCTGCACTCTGCAGATCAATGTGGTTTTCTGCATGACTTTACATGTAACAGTCTGTCAGTAAGAGGAAAATCATGCTTGACAGTCACTCTTCACCGCTCAATCTGACATTACGTATCATAAACAGCATTTGTAGATTTCATCATAGAATCTCAAGTCAAAAGTTTTGAGTACGTGAATAGAAAAAAAAACAAAAAAACAAACAAACAAAAAAAACCCACCATTTACCCAAATAAGCATGCAGAAAGCACTGCAATTTTAATTCAACCATAACACAATGCCTCTGATTTGGTCAAAGTTTTGAGATTGTTTTGCATATTAAGGTTTGGCCATCATCACTGGAACTGCGTCCATACATGCAATACAATCTCTCCCTCTAAATTTGCAGTCTAACAATTAAATGCAGCACTGTTTACACCCATACACCCACAAGAAATTAATTTAGATGACAGCTGCTTTCACAGTTATCAACATTATGGCTACACATTGTGTAAACCACTAATCATAGTGGTTGGTGACCCTGCGCATGGCAGGAGGGCTGAAACTAGATGATCATTATGGTCCTTTTCAGCCCAGGCCATTCTATGATTCTATGTCTAGTCAATCTTATCTTCAGACTATGCATACACAGCATTCTGCTTTGGTTTACAACTCTAAATATTTTTATTTCTGATGTAAGACATCAGGCAAGTAATGTCAGAAGATATTGTTTTTATCCCCACAATCCATCAAACACTTAATTGCCCTCTAATACAGAGGTCATTAAAACCATTCTAACACTTGCAACTATTAGACTGTTGCAGTACAAATGTATTTAGATCTAAACCTACATCCTTCCTTTACTCCTGCATTGTACATAAACCCTTGTACTATCATCCGAGAAATCTCAGAAGATTTTGTTTACATGTCTTAGGAGAGTTTTAATATACTTTCAACAACACAATTTTCTCATCTGGTTTTATTTGAATTAAAATATAGGTGGAATATTTTCAATTAAATTAAATTATATTAACTTTAAGTAATTTAACAATTTGCAGAAATTCTTCTTGTGAAGATGCAGAGCCTAGTATTTTATTATTACCATAAGAGCAGCGATAAGAGAGCTGAATGAACCTTTCAAAATTATACAAAATACAAGGGTACTGAAACTTTTTTTAAGTTGTTATTTATATAATCAAGTAAATTAGCATCTAAAAATTACTGAAAGATCAGGATTGTTAATAAAAAAGGTGTTGATAAAGGAAACTTATCTGAAACAACTTGTTTACTTATCTGCGTAACACTTAAAAACATATTCATTATTTTTTAACACATTTCACATATGATTTCTTTCCATTAGGTGATTTATTCATTCAATATTTTCTTCTCACCTACCTAGACAACATTTCTGACATTTCTTTGGCCATTTGTTCCCTATAAAAAAATTGACATATAAGCATAAACCAAATATATTAAAATAAAAAAGCCTTATTAACTGTGATAGTCTTTGCCAACCAAGCCAAAGTTGATTCAAACACAGAAAATAAACAGTAATTTATTTTATAATATCCATTCTAATGCATTACACACACACGATTCTTTGTTAAAAGCAAATTAATCATATAAGGCTGTGAAAAAATGGCTGTATGTGGAAAAAAATTACAGTAATTATGATCTTTAAATAGATGTTAGGTTATTAACATGTTTATTAGACAATTAGGGGATATGTTGATTTAAAGTTTACAGATGCATTCTAATGAAGATTATTACAAGGTATTAGTAAACAGGAAGACTAGATCAATTTCCTTTGAATTAATTACTGTTACTTTTGTTCTATTAAAGTATTCAAATGGAGAAAAAGTGCCATACGCAGTCATTTGCAGCTTTGTTCCATTGGCTCTGCAAACAGAAGACACTTTTGTTAGCCTTAGTTATCTTTCTAAGAATCTGAAGCAGGAAGAGGTGGGCCATGGTAGTCACTCCCATAATTTATCATCTTCTTTTTTTCTTTAGCATTGTTTTATGTTTTATTGTTTTATTTTAAAAAAAAATTGCGAGACATACTACTTATACATTTTATGTCTGGATAAACACATTACAAGAAATAACAACAATCCTTATTTAGCCGGAAAGAAGACAGTTTCTTCATGCAAGCTGTGAAAAGCACTGCACCTACCTGCCACGGTGAAGATGCCCTCCCACACTTATAGAAAAGTGATAGCATTAGATATGCTACAAATCAACAATTATTTGGATTGTTGGGACAATTCACACAGAATAGATATATTCATATGGTCTTCTGTGAAGCAAACTTTTTTTGGTGCTTTGTGTTATGCGTGTTTCACTAAGTGACATAAATCAAAATGTACTGCACAGATGAAATCAGGTCCCTAATTGATTTTTATCCAAATGCCAAACACTTAACGTAAGCTTCATTTATGTGCAGCAAACCTCTTGTAGACATATTTGCAAACTGTGGATGAATAATAAAAATGGGTGGAGCTAGGAGAAGTCCAGCACACTCAGTAAAGAATAAAAAGCTGAGTCTGCTGTCCTAACAAACAACAATTCTTTAAGAGGAATCAGTCAGTATATTTCTAAAAGAAACTACTAATACTTTTGAACTTGTAAATATCTATGAAAAAAAGTACCGAGAAGAAAAAAAGAAGGAAGGCAGAGACTACCCATTTTCAACCATGCCAACACATAAGTGTCACAGGTCCTTTAAAAAATGAGGAAAGTGCAGATGTACCTTCCAACTTGTACACAGATGTCACCTACCTCTTATTAATTTTACACTATCAGTAGCACAACACCAAAGGAAATAATCCTTTCCTCATGCCAATGTGTAAAGCTGGAATGACTATTTTATTTTTTACTTAAAAAATAGTGCGAAGCCACTGCAGAGCCTGTACACTGCATGAGTTCAGTATGCAATAATACACTCTGCACCTCACTCTCCTGAGATTTAAAAGGAAAAGGAAATGCACAAACATAAAAGTCACCATGACTTCAATGTATCCTGTAGTAGTACGTCTAATCCAGAAGATGCCTGAACGCAAGCCTCTTAGACTCTAGTAAAATGTTAAGTGATATCAGTTAAAATAAGTCCTGAGGATTTAAGTTTAAATGATTAAACTGTACGTTTGACTCAAACCAATGAAGAGATTTGATTTCAGAAAGGCATGCCCACACAGATAAAAAGAAAATTCACACGGGTAGAAAAGTGTCTAGTACTTTTTTTTTTTTAATAGATTTATGTCTTATCTTGTTCAAGAAAGGATTTACACTGCTAAGTTAATTTGCTCAGACCATTCTGTACTTTCTCATCATTTCAAAGTCTCAGACCATTACACAGTAGAGAGAAAGCAGCAGTTTCAGGTATCAATATGATTAGTCTACCAGCCATTCCTGGATTTCACAAGACAAATGGCTAGCACCACCTGTAAGCAGCAGGAAATACTATGGCAGATGAGGCTTCACTGACCTCAAAAAATTACTGAATTCTCTGAGCCCTTCTTAACCAATCCCTCCCTTCTTCCACCTTTGAGAGAAATTTGCCAAGTTGTAACACTGTATGATTTCAGGTTTACTTTCATGGGCAAAGCATGAAAATATCCAGAATGCTGTCTGTGAATCATTTAATCTGGATATTCAATTGAGCTTATTAAAGTCATGTCTGAGACAATATGATAGCAGCTGTAAAAAATCTGAGGACAAAACCACAGTAATTTGAGCCAAGGTGTCTACAAATTAACATCACACAGGACAAAAAAGCCCTATCTAGGTATGACACATAGGCATACAACTATTAAAAGTACACATCTAAATGAAATTTGATTAGCAAAGAGAACAAATCTAGGAGCCTGAAATTTCTTACACAACTTTCTTTCAACTACAACAAACCAACAAAGGTGGTCACATCACTAAGCGAGTGACATGATCACGTTGGTAGGTTCTACATACAATTTGACCAATCAGTATCGTTTTTATTGAATCTCTGCACCAAATTCTCACATACATTTGCTGGCTACAAAGCTTCTTCAGAAGGCAAGAGATATCTTGCTTTGTAGGCAGTGTGGATTTGTACATATGGATTCCTATGACACACCCAAAAATTCAAACAGAAGACATTTAATTTTCAAATCCACCCAAATTACATATATGCAATCTGCTTTAAAAAAAACAACCAACCAAAAAAAGCATTTACCAGACAAGACACAGAAATAACTATTATTTCTGCCTTCAAAGAGGGCTTCTTGTTAAAATAAATTTAAAAAAAGAAAATGAAGCAAAATAAAACACACAGATTCATAATATACTATTGGAACTAAACGTACTAAAAAGAGTACATTATTACTACTTACCACTGAAGAAATTCCATTCCCTCCTTTAAATGGCTCATAAAAATCATAACTTAAAATGATTGCCATTCTTGCCAAAAGTCAAGAAATAAGAGAAAACTGCATTTCTATTCAGAAACACCTATTAAATTACTGATATAGCAGTAAGCAAAACAGAGAAGCTCTTTAACTAGTACAAAAATACATAAAATAAGCAAGAGCTTAGTATTCTCCAAAGGATGAGGCCAGTGAGAAGAAAAGAAATTTAAGTACTGAATTCCATACCTGCACAATCCTACATCAAGCTTTGTCTCTTCAGTGCTGAGTTCTGCCCCAGTTTGGGCAATTCTCATTGCAAGTTCACGATCACGACGTTCCTGTTCAAGAATTGCCTGGTGCTGGGTTTCCTCTTCTCGTTCTCTAGCTAGCTGAGCCTCAATTTCAGCCTGTATTATGAAAACATATAAAAACATCCATTGAATCTCATCAAATCAAAACACTACATAAGCAAATGAATAGCAAAAATACACCTAGCATATTCACAGCTTTAATAGATACTAAATTTAGTGAATTAATGGTGTTAACAGTATTGGTATTTTTGCTTGACTCAAGAAAAACAACAGCTACAGACTGCTATCCAGATTCTCATAAAATTTATCAAATCATTAATGTATTATCTATTCAGATTGAAGTGCCAAAAAACATTCTTTATTTAGAAAAACATTACAGCCTTAAAAAAATATATTTTATTACAAAATATACTTAAAATTTGCCTATAATCATTAAAACTCTTATGATACAGAGTCCCATATTTATTCTTCACATCACTAATACCATAATCCCTTGATATCCTGCACTTAACACTGTATGACACTGCAACAGGTACTGCTTTGCACATAGGTCTGGGAAAGACCTATTTTGAAAAGAGATGAACATTGGAATCCTCTGTGGACTTGGTCTGGGTTTGAATTTAAATGAACTGCCAAATTTCTACTTACTGAGGTGGAAAAATAATTCAAATATAACACCTCTGCAGAACAAAGCTGCAATTCCAGCTTACCATCTTTATTTAACAAAGGGTCTTGCACACATAATAAGAAAATGTGACCATTCAATTCCAAGTTCTAAACGTCACCTATGCCAACTGTTAGTTGTGCCCTCGTTGGTGTACGTTAGTTTTGCCTTTCTTGGCGTAAAGTCAACACAGGACACAAAGTCACTTCCCCCTCAGCATCACAAATTTGCACCAGAAAAGGAGTACAGCAACACCAGTAACTTTTCGCTATGAAAAAACATTATCTGATAGTAACTACCACAAGAAGGAAAGATAATGAATAATTAACTATGTAGAAGAAAGAAATGCCCTACTGGATAGTATGTCTGCTTAATATCCAAATGCAACATTAAGTGTAAATTACATTTTGTAAATATCCACAACTCAGAAACAGAAACACAAATAAAGACTGTGACCAAAGTGCTGGCAGACCAGACTTTTAAACTTTCTGCCAGGAGTCCTGCCTTTGCTTCCTGAGTGGACACATCCTTTATGTTTCAAGACTAGCTAAATAGCAGCTGATTCCCTTTTTTACATTTAACTTCTAAAAGCCAGATTTGCTTGCCTACTATTCCAGTACTGGTGACAGACACAGCCACACAGCAAAGACCCATTTTTCATCAGTTAGACTGTAGTGCTGGTGGTAGTTCCAGACACAGTGACTTCTAGTTTAAAAATAAAAAATAAAAAAATTACTTGGCATGCAACATCTGCAAAAATTCATAACTCTAAACTACAGTTCTGTAGTGTTATGTATTTTTAACTTAAAAGGAAAATAATTTTTAAAGTAATTTAAAAACAAGTACACCTCCAGTCCAGTATAGCTGAACTTGCATGCGGACTAGAACCAGGTGTTTTTTCTCAGGATGTTCTAATCATGATTTTCTCTTATGTTTACTATCAAAGCAAATGACTAGATAGTGAAAGCTTTAACTGCTTACAGAATTTCCCTCATAAAGATAAAATGATAAGAACCATTAGGACAAGTTTTGTAACATGCTATTAAGTCCAAATTCCTGTTTTTTGCTGTTATATTATCATGCAAGAACTCTGGGCAGTTTTGGGCACTACTTTTGAGTACTATAAAGTAAATAATCCCAGTCATTTCTATGCATAACATTTTCTTTGATTTTCATTTTATTAGCTGTTTTCACTGATTTGGGCAGACATCTTGTCTTACTCCAGAACAGCAACCAGAATATGTTACTAGTTTCAACTCTAGAATACTTAGAGCTGGCCTAACATATATGGTAAATGTTCACCTTTCTTCTCTTTTCCTCTACCACAAGCACATTGCAGCTAAGGCCTAGCTGAAAGGTTATTTCTCTACAATAAGCACATGCTTCCTCTCTTGAAATGTCCGCACTAGAAACTGAGCAGTATTAAGCTGCTTGAAGGCTTTCAATTAAAAAAAAAATCCATATTCTTTAAGGAATTATGATGATTACTCATATTCCAAGTCACAAGAATGTAGCATATGATGTACCACAATCAATAGCTGAATGCATATCACTACGCAGTACTACTGAGAACAGAAAACATATGAGTAACAAATGATAAACAAAATGAATTCAATTTTAGCAACAACCACCACAAGAGAGACCAAAGAGTGACCTAAATGGTAAGGTTAAAGAACATTGCTAACACCTCTTCTTCCTCAACTCAACACCTTCCCCTGATTGCCATGACCTTTCAAAGATAATCAAAAGTAGCTTTGAAGTGACATTGGTCTGCTCCTTCAGCACTCACAGGCACATCCTATCAGGTCTTTTAGACATACACGAGTCCAGCTTAAATGTTCCCTGAAGACTAGTCTTATAAGTAAAAGCTCCTTTTTTAAAATTTTTTTAAGCTTTATTTTATTCTCCTCATTATTACAATTGTAAGATGCCAAACAAATTTTTCTCATCTCTCATTATGCTCTCTATTCCCATTCAACCATGTCAGCACACACTATCAAAAGAATTTTAGTAATAGTAAATTTTTAAATATTATCCTTCTGACCCTCTCTTATGTCTCAGAGAAAATATACGTGCTTAATACAAACATTTCCCAAGCAGAAGCTTCTTTATGGGTCTCATTCACATACATATTCTTTCTTATCTGAAAACTGAATTTAGATTATGTATTTTTCCTCTTGTAGCTATAATTCCGTTACTGCACTACTTCTAGACAGATTATATTCGGTGTATCAAATGCAACACTGCTGTATAATTTTGAGACCTATTTATAAATAATGCCATTAGACTCAGAGGAAATTGTATGCAGTGAAAAAGATTTAAAAACAAAAGAAACAAAAACTAATCAACAAAACCACAGCTAAAACATTACCTGAATACGCTTTTCTTCCTCTTCCCTCTTTTTCCTTTCTTCCTCTTCCTGTTTTCTCTTTGCCTCAATCTCAGATTTCCTATTAGAAAAGAGGAAGAGGAAATAAAAACTTTTAGTAAGTTACTAAAAAAATGCAAGCAAACAAAGTAGTATCAAAGCATCCCCCATAAATTTAAATGACAATCCAAAGACTGCATCATAAAATCTTCTAAATACTTTATTCTGACTACACTTAACTTAAAAAATTGCTGGGAGAGGAAATGCTTTAACAATGAATAGCACATCACACACACAATTCAAGCAACTCTCTTTAAGTAATAATAAAAATAACCTGAGCTTTTCCTATTCTTATTCTAAAAGCAGCAACTTATTCAGTACTCACAGACGCCTTTCTTCTTCTTCCTTCCTTCTCCTTTGCTCTTCCTCTTCACGTCTCTTTCTTTCTTTTTCCATTTCCTCCTGGATGCGTCGTAACCTCTCTGCTTCTTCCTCTTGCTGTTTTTTCTTTTGCAGTGCACTCAGAAGCTGCTCTGAGCTTCTAACTAAAGCATCATATTCTTTCATTATTTGCTCCCTAGTCATCATTGTGGTCTGCAAAATGATAATAACAAGAGGCGATAATATTCCTTTGCATTTGTAATTCACTTTAAAAAAAATGTGTATTTAAATATTACATTTGAGAAATGAAAAGTTTTGAGTTACACATGTACAATACAACCATTCCCTCTTGTCCTATCACAATCCACCCTCGTAAACAGCTGTTCCACCTCTTGTTCATATGCTCCCTTCAAGTACTGGAAGGCCGCAATGAGGTCTCCCCAGAGCCTTCTCTTCTCCAAGCTAAACAAGCCCAGTTCCCTCAACCCTTCTCCATAGGAGAGGTGCTCCAACCCTCTGATCATTTTGTCTGTGAGTTTTGCTGGTAAGAGAATATAGAAGCAAATTCAACAAACTAAATTCCATTTACAACCAAGTCTGAAAGAACTCGTAACTGAAATATAAACCTCCTGATTCTGTGATGTTTTTAGGTTTCCCTCCTGATTAATAATAAAAGCAATACATAAATTACTAACAACACCCATCTCACAAGATCAACATAAATTCATACTTTAAATTTTCCAGTGGAGATTTTGAAACAGATAACTGTGATAAAATCCACAATTACTTCAGTAACATTCATAAATAATTTAAACAGGATTTAGTAGTTTTTACTGTCCCTGAAAAAAAGATATTTCTACATTTAAATGCCTTTCCTGTAAAAAATTGAATACTTTGACCTTTTAAATTAAGTTCTCAGAAGATTTCTATTTTCCTGATAAATATCATACCTTAATTTTGGTCATTGAAGCATCAATTGAATACTCCAGCTCCTTGATCTGCTTGCTTGTCTCTGCCTTCCCCTCTTTCAGAGCACTTACTACTTCATTAAACTTATCAAGTCTCTTTTTCAGCGTACGGACCTTTATCAGACCATCAATGCTGTGAAAGTAAGGCAGCTTATTTGAGATGTTTTCACAAGTCTGTATTTCTAAAACTACCACTACCATTCAACATTAAAGAGGTAAACAGGAAGAAAAGTTATGCTTTCAGATAGAGCACACCACCTTGAAATGCAACATTATTAACATGAACTAACTGAACAGCAAAGGAGTTAGATAGTTTTACTAACTATCACCATTAATTCCAATTATCAGTGACCAGGTCTGTAAGCATATGGGAAAATTGATTTTTTTTTTTATTGCAAGAATCAGTGGTTGGGTTTTTTGTTTTTGTTTGTTTATTTGTTCCATTGTTGGGTTTCTTCTTCGTTTTTCTTTTTTTTTTCTTTTTTTTCTTTTTTTTTTTTCTTTTTTTTTTTTTTTTTCCAAATAAGAAACCATTAGAATCATCACCATTTGAAAATTTTCAGTGGAGTTAAAAAATGTGAGTTGTGCCATTTACAGAGCTATAGGGATTAGTCAAGATAAAAACAGGACCGAATCTGGTCAGGGAATCCAGGATATTTTGCAGCTTCTTAAAGAAGCAATACTAAAGACACTAGATACAAGTTACCACTCTGCAGACACAGTCTTCTTAGAAGTCACTGAAATCAGAAATGCCAAGGACCAAAATGAAACATAATTTTCAAAGGATGTAGAAAAAATATTTTATAGGAAATCCACTAATAAAGAACAGAGAGCCAGATCTCTATCAAAGAGAAAAAGGTGTCAGCAATGCTTAATGACTACTTTTTTTTTTCCCCCATCAATACTCCATGCAATCAGATTACAGCTAATGAAATTGTTTGATTTAAAGCAGAGGCAGAATAGAACACAATTATTATGATAAACATATATATGTTTATGGATATATATATATATATATATATATATATGCACACCTATACCTATGGATATACATATATATATACCTATAAAGGAAGGTATTTATGAGTAAAGGGCAAAAATTCATGAGTTTAAATTGCAGTTAGAGAGACTTAACTAAGTACTCCCAATAATTACACTTCCATGAAAGGATTTTATGAACAGAACCAAACAAATATCTCTTACGAAATCCTCAGATTTACAGAATCATACAGCCATAATATGGCTTGAGTTGGAAGGGTCCTCTAAACACCATCTAGTTCCAACCCCCTGTAATAGACAATGACAGCACCCACCAGGTCAGGCTGCCCAGGGCCACATCCAACCTGGCCTTGAGTGCCTCCAGAGATGGGGCACCCATCTGCTTCTCTGGGCAGCTGTGACAGGGCCTCATTACAAAAAAAATGAAGTCTTTCTCATTCCTGATTTTGGCTATGAAGTCACTTAGGCTATTCATCCTTGACAAAGACAGGTAGAACAGAGCATCTCTCAGAGTCTTCCGTCATACTTGGCGTCATTCTAGGGCTTCAGATACAGTTAGTCATGTATAGTACACCTCTGTACTCGTTTCAGTTGGGACACTGTTAATTTTCTTCACAGTGTCTGGTACGATGCTGTGTTTTGGTATAGGGAAAAAAGCAATGTTGGTAACACACCAGTGTGTTAATTGTTGCTGAGCAGTGCTGAAGAAAGCCAAGGTCACTTCAGTTTTTCAGCTTTTGGTAATGTCCTGCTAGTGCGGGGAACTTGGAGGCATAAGGAGCTGAGAGGGGACAGAACCAGGACAGTTGATCTAATCCGGCCAAAAGGATATTCTATATCATATAACATCATGAAAAAATAAATGTTTAAAAATTGAGGGGAATTGGCTTGGAGGACAGCTGCTGCTCAAGAGCTGGCTGGACATTAATCAGCAGGCGGTGAGCAATTGCATTGTGCATTCTACTTCGTAAAAAAAATATGTGTGTGTGTGTATACATACATATTACATATATATATATATATATATATACACATATTTTTATATATGAACTGTTATTTTTCCCTTCTTCATTTTCTGTCTCAGTAAATAGTTTTTATCTCAACTCATGAATCCCTCTTTGTTGTTTTCCCCAATTCTCTCCTCCATTCCACTGGGATTGTGGAGTGGGCAAATGAATGTGTGGTGCTTAGCTACTTGCTGGGTTAAACCACAACAATCTCTTTTTTACATTCATAAAAAAGTATTAAAGTATCCGTTTTCTTCAACCCAGGAATATCCTCTTACCGTGGTTTGTGTTTTCTCTTGCAAAGCCACATACGAATAGTCTTTTGTATTTTGATGCAGGCACTAGCTCGGTATTTTATCTTATTTTTCACTGTAAACACACAAGAGATACTGAGTCTCAATGGTTTAAATAATTTAACACAACTCCTATATTCCTCATATACTTGTAGCTACAGTATGTAGACTACGTGTACTTTGAGAGCCAGGTCAAATACATAAAACACGGCAGACAACAAAATTCACAATCCTGAATGAGGAGCCCCATAAGGGCTCCCACAGTAATAATTCAGCATAAAAGGAAAAAAAATCCCCAAATAAAATCACTACCACCACCACTCTTTATTTCTCACTGCTTTAGTTCTACTCCTCACCAGAAGCTGAGCAGGCCAAGCACTTACAAACTATCTATCAATAGTGCTGGGCACTTACTTGCTTTATTGACAGTATTTGCACAAGAGGAGATGTTTGCTCCATTATGCATGTCAGTGCTTCCAAGCCTGCAGCTTTTGTCTAGAGGTAACCTTTATGCAGGTGCCTTCCAGGTTGTCAGCTGGGAGTACAGCTATTGCTCTTTCCAGCTGATATAGAAGTCTCTTCCTCCACAAGTCCTGTGACTGCTAGCTACTTCTGAGCCAGGTGTTTGCCCATACATTAGTGAGCACCCAAGCATATCAGATACCAGATATTAGAGGATGCAACCCACCACTACTTTTACAAACCTTTGCTTGAAGCCCTTATATGTCCCCAGCACGTAGAATACAAAATCTCATCAGCCTTGAAAGCAAATTAGTCAGACCTCAGTACAGAAGCACCTGCCATACATGCTCTTGGCCACATTTAATGGAGGTTATAATTGCTTTGCTGTATTTTCAACAAATACTTTAGTTCAACATAAAATACATACGTTTAATCACTGAGAGAGAACACCATTGAACTTTTTTCCAGCGACTGCAGATGAGCCAGTGATTCACTCTTTTAACTAGCTCTGCTAAGTGATCCGGATCAGACTTCATTATCTGATCAAACTCTGCAAACTAAATACAAAACCAGTTTTACAAATGAGGAAAACAGAGAGTGTTACATATTATTACTAAAGAGCACGTTGAGTTCAAACGGTAACATATTTTTAACATCACCATTATATTAGCTATCAATTAATTCAAGAGTGTGCATGTCTGGCATCTTTAACGACAACAGGAATAAGTACTGCTTTGTTTTTAATTCATATGCTAAACTGCATTTTGCATAATGTATTAATTAATCATCATTAAAAATATTTATTGCTTAATTTTTAAAAAATAATTTGTTTATCCACTTCCTGAATACTTACTCTGACCTTCCACATCTACAAGACACCTGTAACTCTGTAATGTGGGGAAAGCACTTCCCAGTTTTTAATTTTTGTATGAGTCCAACTAAAGTCAATCTTTTCTGAAAGTCCTGCTCTTCTACTTTTTAACATTTATCAGACAATAAGGGCATTCTTCTAGGACTACAATAGTTTTTCCTTTCTATTTACAATAGCTTTCTACTTCTTTCTCTGCACAGAAACAGCAATGCTCAGAATATCTCATCTACAATGATTTTAGTAGAAAATATTATTCATTTGCTCTGATTTCCTCTTTAAATATTCAACAAAATAATCTTAAGTGACTGGTACAGCATCTGGGCAACGTGTGGCATATAATCATTGCTTCAGGAATACAGCAGCATTAGCAACGATACTATGAAATCAACTTCTAGTAACATTAGTGCTGATTTTTTTGAACAGATTTATGAATAGTATTTATGAACAACCCTCGGCAAACTTATTTCAGTTGGTCAAGCTTTCAGCAGGGCACTGAATAACACCACCTCTAGAAGTTCCTCTCTTCCAATCCAAATTATTCTACAATTCATATCCAAGTAGTACAAGAGAAACCTTACCTTGCCAGGTCTAAAAAACACCTTGGTTAACCCAAATTTGTAATCAATTTCATTCAGTCCCAAAGCTTTAAATAGTGCCTGAAAAACAGCAAACAGGTTGATATCTTGCCTCCTTCAAGATAACACAACAGTATATTTTCAATCTTAAGTAATAGCAAAGAAGAATTAATTTCTCTCTTACCTTGCAAAAGAGTCTGGGATCCAGTCGCGCCAATTTTTCAGGTAAATATTTCTTGTACATATTATATAGCTCATGAAATGAAGCTCGTGAAGGGAAACCACCTTGCATCAAATCCAGAACAGACACCATTCCTAAATGCATAGAAACACGTGCACAAAAGTGAGCATCAGTAAAACTGAGAGACTGTTCAGAGACACAAACAAAAATTTCAGCTGGGACTCAATTTAGCCTCTGACATACAATCATTCACAAGAAGTTAACACTGAACATGTGAGTAGGGTCTGAACAACCTCTCCCTATCTGAGATGTAAGCAACATCCTGTCATAGAGAGCATTATTTTTTTCCTGGTCATTCTTCCTTTTTAGCAGACTTGGTATTTTATAATTCATTTTTTAAGAAAGAAAGAAATGACGCCCAACCAGGCTTTTATTTTTAGCACACAAATGATATTTTTGAGATGTGGTACAGATACAGCGTAAAATGCAAATGCTGTGCAAGAACATTTTGTGCTCTTGCATTACTAGTTATCAGCTGGTAAGATGCAGTTTTAATGATCCAAATCCTGTTACTACATTTTAGCTGTACCTACCTAGAGCATCAGTAAAGCATAGACACAAAGTGAAAAAAAGCTCCAAATCACTTCAAGCAGCACAGGCTATACCAGGTTTTGTCCACTGCTTCATAATTCTAGCAATGGAATTTACATGAACACATACATGGAAAAATGGACTTGTAAGGCTGTTGTAAAAAACTGCAATTGTTATGGTAGGAGAAGAGAGTTTTTTGGTTTTTTTTTCTGACAAGTGTTATTAACCTGAATAAATCCACTGATGAATACTGTACGTGGAATGCTAACTGCTGAAAAATTGTTAAGCTTTTGTGCTGGTAACACATGGGCTAGTCAAAATACCAGTTGCAGAACCTGGAAACATCTCAACTTCAGAAAGACAAAAAAAAAATTGAACTCAAGCCACTATATATACAAAAATACAGAAAAGAGGAAAAATAAATATTGAAAGTACTTTTGTGAAAAACCACCCTACGGAGAACAGCAATACCAGCACTTTTAATTCCTAAATAATCCTTGGGAAAGCTAATTAAAATCAATGGAAAAAACAGTTGATGGACACTGGAGTGACTTTCCTTACAAAGATCAGACGTTACAGCTGCTAAGATCAATTTCTTCTGGATGTTATTGACAAAAAAAGAACAAATTGCAGCACATCTAAATATCTGTTCATGTGGTTATAAACAAGCTCCTTCTAGAAATCAACTATAAAGCGAGGAAATAGAGATTTCATCTCACATATTTCAAATTTTGGTCAATCTATAATGTCCAAATTAATAAACAGAGGGAAATGCTACCTGAACACTGAAGCTGGGAGAGGATCTGTCCTCCTTCAAAATGGTGACTTGTCATCTTTAAATTAGGTTTGATGCAGCGAATAAAGCTAGATCCCTGTTATCAAAACAACAAGTTAGCAAAATCTAACATTTTGAAACCTGAAATAAGTTAGCCATTTAAGAATTACTGGGGGGTGGTGGAAAGGAAAGAAATGAAATAATGGTCTTCTAAAAAGAAACTCTGACATTCTTTTACTCTCACATATCTTTTTGACTGTCTAGCCTTAGTCTTAACGTAACAGACTTTTGAGCTTTCAGTTGACTGCTTTTCTTACCACTAGTACAATTCAGGATGTAGCAGCCCAGATTCTGCTGCACTTCTTATCTTCTCCACAGCAATATCACCTAAACACCTCAGTTTTCCAGAGATCACAAGCTACCACTCTGCTGACGCTGGAATCATGCCAGGTGAACCTGATCCTCCTTTCTCGAAACTTTCAGTTCTTACAATTTCTTTAGGCTCATGCCTTTGCTCTCCCTTTCTGCACATTGTTCCCATCTGCTCTTACAACTACAAGTACCACCTCCATAATTTTGACCACTGCTTTCTCTGATCATTCACAGTCATTCTCTCTTTAAGGAAGAGTGAAATAAGGCATTCTAGTTATAATTGCTTTAATGCAGTCTGGAGACAGAAAGTAATAATTTATTGTCTATCTTCTAAACAAAAATCTCTAAATATTTTGCAAATTATTCATCAATGATTAAATGATTCATCAATGGAGGGAAATGAAACTGAGAAAAATGGGGACTGCAGCTCAGGTAGTTTCAATGTTTTATTTATTTATTTTTTTACCTATGTTGTATAATTTCCATTCTACATCTTTTTTTTTTTTTTTTTTTTTTTTTTTTAAATGATTTTTGGGTCTTTTTGCTTTTTCAAGAAAGCAAATTATATTGATGAAATAATATTCCTCACCTCCAGAGCAGGATACTTTAAAGGTGCCATGTAAATGCAAACTATATTTATCACTGGACAGCTACTACCTTATTTACATGAGGCAATGGGTAATTTGTTTCAGAAATTATAGACCTACATCTCTGTATATACTTACAGTACTGTGAAGCTTCTCAAGAAGCAAATTTAACTGAGTCTGTAAAAGAAAACAGGTATTTCAATTGTCTTGCCATGACAACCACAGAAACATATGCACAAAATAGTGATATGGCATTACTGCATGCATGTGTATTGTTAGTAAACCAAACAGAACTGATAAATCAAACATTCACATTTTTTAACAGACAAAATCATGCAAGAGTGCATGAATGGTTCTGAAGAAACTGCTTGTGTTTAATTGAACAACACCTCCATGTGTCACCAGTTATTTACTGTAATATAATTGTCATAAATAAGTGCAAGTTTTTGTTGGAAAATAAAGGAAATAATGTCTGTGTAATAAAGTTATAAAGGAAATGAGACTGACAGCAATAATTAAAAAAAATAAAATTTGTGAAAGCCCAGATTTCATCTTTAACGAGTACTTGTAGTTAAATAACACAAAAAACAGATATGAAATATGCTCTGCTTTTTTCTTCTTTTTTTCGAAGGTATATTGGCTTGAGAATCTAAGTCAAAAGTTATTTCAACACATGAATCTGCATAATGTATTTTAATTCCAAACTTACACATTTTTAATTCTGTATTGATGACAACAATGTAGTCGTCAATAGTTTTAACTACATTTACTGAAGCTGTATTGTGATTAACAGGAGGCAAGAGTACAGGACCACCAGATACTCAGGATACCAAGGGGAACAATCACTATTAAATATAAATTAGTAGGGACTTAAGTATTCCAGAACTACATCAGAAAAATGGTTACACTTTCATTATATGGGTATGTCTATTCTACTACATATATGACTGTTGTATCAGCCTTTCTAGCTTACTAGCAAACGTTAAGTACATAGGCTGAAGTAAAACAAAATTCTAACCGTCCCAACAGATTCCTCATTTTCCATGCTGGCACAAAAAAAAGGAAAGGAACTGATTTTTGACTGATTTTTTTTTTTTTTTAAAACCTGATGTTTCAATTACCTTGAGTCCAGGAAATCACATTTGTCTTAGCAATATGCATCACCTACAGCTGTTAGTCTTCCTTCCCGTGGATAAGACTTTTTATGTTTCATGGATATAGTTAGAAAGACAAGGAGTTTCACAAGAGGTATGACAAACACCAATAACCTCCTGCTCAGTGCTCACATACTCTTCGTATCTACTCTGGATACAATCTTTATGTTTTCTTAAGTTGGAAATTCTTGATTTTGGAGAGTAACATTTTTTTTCATTAAGAAGTACGGTTCTGTTTGAAGAAAAATACCCCTTCCTTATAGTCCATGACTTCACAAGAAATAAGCCACAGCCTCTTTCAGGCAAATTTCACTGATGATCACATGAATAAGGTATATTGCTAAAACTGCTCTTTGAATTATCACAATTTAATCCATCATTGATGCATTAAGATAAAATCATCCCAAAGATTGTACATGTCTTATGAACTAATTCATTATCATTTCCTCAACTAGTTTCTGTGAATTAAAATTGATTAGTTATAAGGAAGGGATGTTCAAAGTACTTTGTAAAAAACAAGTCCCTGTATCAGCTAAAAATTGTTGTATTTAGAAGAATTCAAGACTCGCTGACATACTGACAGGCTATGAATTCTCGTTCTTACAAATATGCAATTTCTATTCAGATAACAGAATTTATTTTGGCAACACCTAACGTGAAATTATCAAGGCTATTAGTGTTCATCAATAGTAAATGTTGTGTCTGGGAAGGTAACAGTAAATGAATTACTGAAATTAACACATACATTCAAAATGCCATGGAAGTTGGAAACACGGAAAGAACTATAGATTGATGGGCCAGATCCAAAAAGGACTTTTAGTCACGTTCTATGTGCAGAACTGAACGAGAAAATCCAAAATGCAATCCAAGAATTTCCTTCACAATTGTTGCCCAACTTATAAAATGCCTCTGTTTTATTTCAGCCTTTCTTGGACAACTGTATCTTTCACATTTCCACATTTACTGCAAGTGGGATGCTAAATCCAAGAGGAACTGAAAACTGAGGTGGAAGAAAGTGGAAATTATCTCAAAGATCCCAGTTGCTTTAATTTTGAAAATGCAATTACAAAAAAAGCAATGAATTCAGCTTCACATCAAAAGATATGCGGTTGCAGGGCTTGCTTAGCAGGCGGCATATCTGCAGGTAATTCTGTTTTCCATTCTGTCTTCTGCTCATGCATTTTACATTAAATCAATTGCTGTAGTTTAATTCTTCTAATCGCAATGTAATAAGAAGGAGAAGGACATAATAAAAGCAAAATTCAAGAGAGCAGGATGCCCAATATTAAAGTTTTAAACCAAAATGACTACCTTATAAACCAGCTCTCTCTCTTATACTTACTGGCTCCACCAGAATTTTATTTTTGTCTATGTAACAGCCCATCTCCAGAAGGATCTCAGGAGAATTCCCTCTGCTAGACTGACCAATAACTTGGTGAAAGAGAAGAAATGTATTGAGATAAAACACTGAATACAGATCTGAAGCAGAATATGGTTGCTATACAAAAAGTACGTGCTAGTACCATATCCTTCCTTTTATTCCAGCTTCTGCATTCTTCAAGAACAGTTCTAAAAACTAAGCCACAGGATACAATTATATAAAAAGGAATTTATCTCACAGTCCCAACTCAGTACATAACCTTAACATGGAACAGAAATGCAGAAACACTTTTTTGCTATTGGCAAGACCCCACTCTACTTGTAGGTTTCTGGACTAAGATACCTGCTTTCACCAGGAGGACTCTAGGAATGTGGTTTGGGGTTTTAAGTGCCTTAAGTTAGGTAGCATACAAAAAATGTTGCAACACTTTATTTGAAGGCATGTAAATCCTTCATTGGATCTGGCCCAGATATGTTGAGAAGAGCCCTTGCTGAAATTGCAGCAGCTCTGTCAACAGTAAAACCATGAGATTGAAGAAGTTACCTGCGGCCCATGGTTGTGCCTGCTTTTCCTCTCTTAATTCCCCTATAGTTCTCTTTCTAGACATCCTGAGCTGGAATAGTCCAGCTAAAATAAAATGCTGAATGAGAAAAGGATGCAGAAAACATTTGGAGAAGACAAGGTATGAAGGTCAGCTTTACAATGAGCAGAAGAAAGGAGAAAATGAGGAGAAGCATCAGATTCAGGTATCGAGAAAGGAAACATTCAGCACAATGAACATATTTCTGTGAAAACCATGACTACCAATATTTTAAGAGGAAAAACAGTGGTTAGGTTAGGCACTGAATTTTGAAGATAATAAACTGCAGCCAATTCATCTTACACAATTAAGACAGGATGGAGGAACATCTTCTGCCACATTTACTAGTCCTGGAAGTCCACTGAATTCAAATTTAGACCAAGATCTATGTGGCTTTGCAAAGTCTTGACTTCTGAATTACTGCAAAAGCTCTGTAAGAACTATTGTAAAAGATATTTTTTGACAGAAACTTGAATGTACTGTTCTCTTATATTTCAGTAGGGGGAAAAAAAAAAAAAGAGTATTCAACAAATTTTTTGCTGTATGAATCCCAGGTAACCACTAGTTCTCCCATCCTTAGGTTCTACTTGTTTCAGATAATTTAGAAATGGCATGCATTACAAGAAAACAGATTATATGCTATATTATATTACCTTGAACTTGTTTCCCACACTGATGAAACTAAGTTTCCCAGCTTTTTGTTTGGGATCTTTGTTGTTATTAGTGTTGGATTCAAACAGCTGCCGAACAAACTTGTCCTTGGATTCACATATAAGAGATTCAAGTGACATATGCAAAGCATCATTATTTTTTTCCACAAATTGTGTCTGAAAAGAAAAGCCAAGAAATAACAGCAATTAGTCTAGCTGCCCCAATGATTGAAGGAAAATTAACAAAAAACAAAGCTTCATTCAAAAGTCAAGAAGAATACTTCAGGTAAGTATTTTCATGTTATTTCAAACTTTTCAACTGCATACACAAAGTAATGAAACAGACAGAAAAGGATATTACTGGAATCATGAAACAAATCATTATCCTAACCCCTTATTTTTTCACACATTACATTTCAGAATTCAGTATTGAATGTTTCAATGTTTTTGTATGATGATTAATCATAAAAACATACAACCATCCAGATGGCATCTGAGGATTACAACTTCAGACATTTCATATTCTTACATGAATAATTCTATTGCCAGAAGAAATGGAAAAGTATGACACGTGACTTTTAGCATAGAATAAACAGGCATTGAATACAAGGACAAGTAATGTACTGAAAAGTTACACTTCAGTCAAGCACTTCTACATTACATAGCACATTCCCCCCTCCAGATGCAAAATTCTGTTCACATAAGATTTGTAGTAGATCAAAGATTAACATATTTAATTTTCATACTGTTACCTATAGATTTATAAGTAGCTCCTATACAAAATATGTCAACACAAGTCCTTCATTTGAGAAATTAAAATGTATGTTAAACAAACTACTTGTGAATTTCCTTCTGATGAAAAGAATGTCACTGTCTTGTCTTGTCTTTTTTTAACCAATAAACACCACAGAGTATTAGAAATCATAACAGAAATAATTGACTTCTTTTTGCTTAAGTAAAATTACCGTCTCGTAGCATACTGCTCCTGCAAAATGCCGGATAATAAAGCCTTCATCATCTCTAATATTTCTGTGAACAGCCAGTTTAGACTTCCTAGGGATCTGGAATTAAGAATTTGAATTATAAAGAAGAACCAAATTACACCAGAAAGTAAGAAAAATTTATGGCTAAGACATCATCATGATTTTGCCAGGAGCACTAAATGTTGAAAGTGATGCTTCTTGCAGCACAGTTGTGAGGGCCACTATTATTTCTATTCAAACAAAAACATTTGAAAAAAACCTGCTTTCATTCTCATTCACACAG
The DNA here is from genome assembly GCF_951394365.1 of Tetrao urogallus. Classification (NCBI taxonomy): domain Eukaryota; kingdom Metazoa; phylum Chordata; class Aves; order Galliformes; family Phasianidae; genus Tetrao; species Tetrao urogallus. The sequence continues at coordinate 79,326,147 of NC_136814.1, forward strand.
TCAGAGACCTCAAATTCAAAACAGAAGTGATCAGGATTGCTAAGAGCACCTAGTCAAGTTTCTTTTTGCCTTTCCCCAACAATTTCTGTTTCAATTATTTTGCAGCTGGTGACAAGTTGATGAACAGCCTTGTCATATGAATAAGATTAGACTGAAGCTTAAAATGCTTTTAAAAGGTATATACACATACTGACAAGAACTTTTCATTACATGGGAATCTAAGTAAACAAGCTAAAGAAGGAAATTTAAGAAAAGTAAAGGGTTGGCAATTTTCTTTGGCTCCCTTTGCTTGCATATTTTTCAGCATGGATTTCCCCCCCTTCTTTTTTCTTTTTTTTTTTTTTCTTTTTTTTTTTTTTTTTTTTTTTTGGCATTTCAACAGAAGTTATGTACAAAGTTGCAAAGATTTTCATAAACCTTCCACAGAGTGCTGTACATTAAAGAATTAACAACAACAAATTTCACCTTGTGTGTTACTCACTTTCATGACTGAAGCGTGATAGATATTTCTTGCAAATCAAACATTCTCTAGAGCAAGCAAGCAATTTTGGAAAGGAACAACAAAACAGCTAATCTGATATTAAAAAAATCTAAATTAAAATGTATTTTTGTTTCTTTGTCATGCATTACACACTAACAAATCTGAAATATAAGTGAAGAATATGGCTTTACTTCCTACAGGATATTAGAATTCCTAGAAGACTTAACAAGCCTTTTATGAACTTTTCAACAAACACAATAACCAAACTTGTACTTAACAAAAGCACACAGATCTGCATGCAGTGTGGTATGGAATTTCTAAGGAAAGATTTTCATTAAATTGAGTGTTACTATCAACCGTTTCAAGAACTGTTTTATTAAAACACGACAGCCAGCACAAATAACCTACAGAGAGTCTGAAATGATCCTTGTGTTTTTGGTGCACAACTGAAGTGAAATGCTGGTCACTCGGTTGAGGAAGACGATTTTCTTCATCCAAAATATCCAGCACACCTATTAATTTTGCTTCAATCAAATCTGTTAATAAAACAGTGTTCAAAATTGAATATCACATACCAGAACTGAACATTGCAAATGTAAAATGCTACTGATCTTCTTCTTTATAACTACACTGGAAAAGCTGTTAACACAAAAATTCACTAATTTAATTCTATAAATTGGATTTGTTGATTTAATCAAGATTCTATAGCAAGTTCTAGTTATATCACAAGAAAGACAGGGCAAAGAGATAAGGCAAGGATTGTTTGATTTTTACTACAGGTCTCAAGCTCAATATAATCCTCTAACTCCCACAGGGTGTGAAAATGTGGTATGAGCATAGGTCTTTATCAGGTAATTGCTTGTAACAGATAACTGCTACCACTGGCCTGGACCAATACCTTAAACAAAGTCATATTTTTACAGAAACCAGGTGTATTTTTCTCACTCACTTCAAAAGGCAGTAGAAAATCCTTTTCTCCTGATTATACAGTAACAATAAAGCATAAGTGGTGTGGTTTAATCTGGTCATACTTTTATTAATTTACCTAAGAATAACTCATACAATGAAGAAACATAAAATTTGTGGTAGGGTGACATGGAATAGTAAAAGAGGTCACAACACGATAACAACATTTTTAGGAACAGGCTTACACATGCATTACTAAATCACTAGAAGAGATATGGTTTGCATTCATGAAAGCCACATATTTCCTGTTGCTATGTTTTTATTCTCTCCTCCAGACATTTCTCTATTTCTTTTTCACAGGATGGCTAAGAGGGTTTGCTTGACAAGAGCTATGTTTAGTTAAGTCAGCAGTACCATCTGTACGGTCCTACCCTACGAAGTGAAAACTTCTCCAGCAGAGCTACAGAAACTTAAGGAAGCCAACATTTTGCAACAGATCTTGAATTCTGCCACTAAATCCTCTGCTCAGTCAGGACCAACTAGTTACCACAAACTGCTGTAAATGCAAAAGCAAGATGAAATTCTCTTCAAAATACACCACTTTGGAGAACATACAGGAAAAAAAGGTAATTTCAAGTGCCCCTGGCATTTCAGTCTGTGCAAACCTAAGAGCAACAGTAACATCCGCAGCCTGTTGCCTCTACTTCATTTTGCTTCTTTGCTGATTGGCTCACCAAAAAAAGAAAAAGAACAAAACAAAACAAAACAAGGGTTTTTTGGGTTTTGTTTTTTAATTCCTTGAACTTTTTCTCCCAGACACCCTCACATCCTTCTTTATTTTATATTTTAGGCATTATGAATAGCTTTATAAGAAAATGCCCAAGAAACTAACTTGTTACTACAGTTACTACAGTTACTGCACACTGTAGGACAACATAGATCCATTACCATATGGAAATGCAACACCAGAAGAAGTTAAAAGAAATTACCACATTTCAACAGTGATTAAGAGCATGAAAATGCTAACCTTACCTTGTAGCCTAAAGCTGTTAGCTACTGTTAGCTTCTTTTCAAGATGATGCTAATGAATAGCTTGATATTTCAAGAAATACATACCTATACAGTCCTGATTATCTACATAGCGTACTTCATTAACCCCCAGGCCTTCTTTTTGGTAAAGTTCTTGTTCCTTTATGAAGAAAAAAAAAAGGAATAACAGTAAAAGAGGAAACATCACACGTGACATTTTTTACCCACAAAAACAGAGCATTCATGAACATGCATTTTAGCATTTCCTTGTACAGCTTAATATATTTCAACTTCACATTCTTAATGAAAGTCCCACTAAATACAGGACACTGTTCAGTATTTGTGTGCCCAATTTTAATGAAGGTAAGAAAAAGAACTCTTCAATGAATATCATTTCTTTTTTAAGAAAAAGAAGAAAGGAAGATGTTGCACTTAAGAAGCCACATTCTGTCCTAGCACAACTGCGTATAACACAGTAAGAAGACCATTTGTTGATTGACTTAGTTTAATTTGAACAAAATGAGCAATCTTATGAAAAACAACATTAGTTTAAGTATCTTCTTACTGAGAGGAAAAAAAAACCTCCCTAAATATAACAATATAACATACCTCTTTCAGAATCCTTTCGTTAAAAAATTGCTGCAGTTTTTCATTACAATAGTTGATACAAAATTGCTCAAAACTGTTGTGTTCGAAGTATTCTGAAAAACATAAGTTAAAACACTGTGATAAAACAGCCTTCCAATAATTTATGTTAAGAGTAAATAAGAAAAGTTCCATAGTGCTAATATTTAAAGATGTATTCTGATATGCACGTGCTTCCTTCAGTAAAGGAAAGCTCTTACAGATCTTCAAGTTACAAGCAAGACAGAGCAAAGAATGCTGTGACAGATCATACAAACCCCTGTTACTTGTATCTGGCAGCACACCAAAGCAATGTGCCTTACAGTGGCACTGTACCAATACAACTGCATGCATCTATGTCTGGCACATGACAGCATGACTCAGAAGACCCAAAAACAAAGGTGTCTTTTTACACTGTTCTGAGATAAACTTAGCAAAGCTTCTGCACTGGAGAAAATAAGCCCTGGTCTGAATCTCAGTGATTCAAAGATGGCAAAAGCTTTACAGGAAGCATCAATGCCCACCACTGGCAGGAAGCAACATGAGAGTCCACAGAATGGCTTTGGTTGGAAGGGACTTTAAGATCACTTCCCACTAGACCAGGTTGCTCAAAGCCCATCCAACCGAAGTCCAACTCTGCTCATCTTCCAAGAACACATAATCTTAATTCAAAGGCTTCATTTGCCTGTCTGTCAGGAGGCAGTGATCTCAAAACTCAATGGAAACACAGCATGCTTGTTCAGCATTTTCCCTATTTTTTTCTGGGCAGCCAAAGTTCAGTTCCATTTCAAATTTTCAGTCTTTCCAAATGTAGTGTATATATAGACACCACAAGAATCAGAAAGCATTAAAAAGCTGCCCAGTTTAGCAGCACTTGTTACCATTTCCATCAGGAGAAGCTCTACGTTCTTGTATATCAGGAAATCAAGACTTTATCTACTCTCTCAATACCCTCTTAAGACCTTGTAAACCATCCCATACACAACCACCAAAAACAAAACCATCAGACTCTCCATTACAGATCTTATCATTGAATCTTTGGTGGCAATATTAGACCACCACAATATTCATTTGTGCTTAACTTACCAAAACCAGCTATATCTAGAACTCCAATGAAGAAAGAAGAAGTCTCGAATGGAAAACACTGGTTCACTCTGTTCACCACATGGTCAAAGAGATGACTATATACCGTTTTAGCCAAGGCATCACGAGCATTGTTTGCTTGTTCCACCTTCAAGGGTACCCTATAAAATAAAAATAGAGATATTATATTCCAGAATTTCTCACTTCAAATTACTCAAATCAGGCCTTGAACCTTTCCTGTCTTTTTAAGTTAGGAAGCAAAAAGTCTGAGCCTAAATCCAAGTATCAGGACACAATCTTGCCAGGTAAGACTAAGTATATTGTATGTAAAAAGAATGAATAATGTTTCATTATTCCAGTAGCAATAAAATACAGATGATTTCATTCTCATTCACAAAGTAATCCGAGACTATATTGTTAGTAGCCAGAGAAAGACATCTAAAATACATACATTGCCATCAACTATTTATTTAGGAGTTACCTAATTACAATGAATGCTTTTGTTCAGTTCTACTCTGAAATCTTTGACTCCATGTTTTCCAAAAGTCAGTAACTGAAATTATAGCACTGTAAATGAACTGATAACAAAACAAACATCCACACAGATCTCATGGCGAAATTTAGATCCAATTCCAATGTAAGGAGGATTCTCTTCCAACACCAGAAAAACAACTTCCATCTCTTGTTATAAATTCATTTTATATTTCGACTATTAATTACAAGTTTATACTGTAATTAAGTACTTAATGTTTTCTGGAGTTCTGAAAGAAACTCCTAAGTTCATAGTCAATGAAACGTGTGACTATGTACCATGGGAATATCAGGTAAATACATATTCTAGCTATACATATAATGTATATCTCACTAAGTCAATATGACAGAGACATGCATGTTTTTAAAAGGACATTTAACTGCCTTACTTCTTGCAGAAATATATCCTACAAGACTTTTTTTCTTTTAAATAGGTTTCCAAGTAACAGACAGGAGTACCAAAACTAAATGCAGTTACACTCAGGAAATAACAAACTACAACTTTACAAACAAGCAAGAATCTACATTTAAGAAATAACTCATCTTAACTATTCAGTCAACGGTTCAAGGTTTGAGGCTTGAGATGTGATACCCACAGAACTGCTCTGTCGCCCTCTCCAGGCAGCATTCTTTACACAAGAATATAGAGAAGTAAATCAGAGAAGGAAAACACTATATAGCTTACCCCCATTGCAACATTTCCTTTACTTCCCAGGATTCATGAGCACTAACTCATAATCACTGTATTTTTGAAAGATGACACATCTGATGCAGAAACGTGGGACTGACGGAGATCACTTTCTTTTGTGACTGATAAGACAGGGAACCAGATACTCTGTTCACTAAGGACACCTGAAGCTAGATTACATTAGATAGTAATTAGCTTTAACACACAATCTTGTCTTCCACTAAGGATCTCCTGACTTATCTTAGGGTAACAAGTAGTGACAGAAATCTTACCCTATAAATAGAAGGAAGATACCTTTACATTCCATTCTGATACATTTAAGAGATCAGAATACTAATTCCCACGTGTCAGCAGCCACCTATTGCATAATACATACAACAGACTAAAAGCATTCACACTTCCAATTCTTTTAAAAATTTTTTCAAGTGTGTTAAACAACAAATAGTTGTTAGACTCTTAGAGCACGTGCTTAATAAAATGGCCCTATTCTTCAAAAATATCACGCTCTACCATCTTCAAGTACAATTCCAAAGACTGTACAAAAGCTATCTGAAATTATCATAGTATGCAGCAGAAACTTAAGGGGAAAAAAATGTAACCCTGTAATGTTTTTTTTTGCACAGTTGGAGAATGACTGAACCAAAAAATAATGCTGGAGTTTCACTGAATCTGTAAATACAGAAGAGCACTATAACATAACTGATGCTCAGAATGAATGACTTTCCTCTCGTGAACTTTCCTTCCTTGAGTCTCTCCTTTCCTCTGGTCTGCTCACTGGCAAAGCAGTCTCTTTTCTCCTATTTCTTGTCTGAACAAAAAAAGATGCATTTCCCTTCTTCCATTTCTCCTTCTCCCTCCTCCTCTACAGCTACTTGCAAAGAACATGGAAGGAATTATTCCAATTTTCTAGTCATCTGCAAAGTCTGTAAGAAAAAAACCTTGTTCAACCCTTGTTCAAACTGATTTACTTTATGAGGTTTCCAGAGATTCACAGAGTCTGAGGCCTAGGGGAAAGCTCTCTCATGGGCTAGATTTATTCTGTGGACAATTCCATGCAGCCTTCAAAGATTTTTCAGTATTTAATATGATTCAATTTACTTATCCAGACCAAATGATCTGCAATTAAATACACGTAATTTGACCACAGTAGTCAACAGCTGGGGAGAGAGAGTAGATGAAGCAATACCCAGGAGCCACTGCCATCCAATCAGATTACCGCTTCACAAACAGAATGAAATAAACCCTACCTAATAAAAAGTTTACTTAATTAAAAAATATTTAAGTACTATCACTACAGATGCACTGCGGTAGAAAATGTCCTACTCCAAAAGGGGTATAAAGACTTGAAACAATGTCAGTAAAACATTCCATACTGCAAATAATGCACTTTGTGATGATGGAGCTCTGCTAGAAAGCCTCCATGGAAAGGGTGAAGCTGAAGAACAGAGCAGCACACTGCATTTACAGCCAATGAGGTGCACTGGACTTTGAATACAAACACGTTATTTCTCTCTGTCAACATGCTTTATATGGATGGCAAAGATAACAGCCAACAAGGTGATTAGTATGCTTTTTGGGGGAGACTAAAAAGGACACAAACCTACTGCAGCTGTCAAAACTCCCTGGCAGGCCACTGCACAGTAGTATTTAATAAAATCCACGGAGACAGCATTTAGCATCACTCTCCTACTGTTCCTTGCTGGCTCCATTGTGCCCAGCAGAACAAAGCCTTTGTTATGCTCCAAGCTCAGCGATTTCAGCTGAGCCATTTATTCATTGTGACCTACAAGGACTCACATGATCTGCTCTCACACAAAAAGTCCCTAAGAAAGCAAGCAAGCAATGAGAAGCTCTTTGGGTGGCTGAACAAAATAAAACAATGCACTTGTCAACTTTCTAATACTGATAGCAATCAAATTGTTTCTAAATCACACTGCCATAGCAAAACCTGGTGGCTACTTAGTAAATATACGCAACAGTCCACTCTACTCTCCTTGAACACACAGTAAGTCATATGTGAAGAAGATACTATTGTGCATTTATTAGCATATACTTGCTTTCAGCTCCACAAGTTCAGAAAAGGCTAGAGACAGAGGCTTAGTGCATTCATCTTTTGAGATTGTTGAGGGAGACCTCTGAATCTTTCTTTGCCTTCCACAAAACAAAACACTGGGGAAAACTAAGATCTGCTAGCACAAAAACACAGCTACTTGTGCTTGCAGGCTTTTGAAACAGTATACTGCTAACTGTGCCTCAGGCTTATCAGAATAAATACAGTGAACAGAAAATCTTTACAGTCATAAATTCAAGGTGAATTGGAAGTGGTAGCAAAAACTATATATACGTATCAGAGTAAGTCAGAGTTATGTATAAGCACTTCAGATACAACCGGATAGTAAAAACATCAGTTTGACATGCCTTGATAAGAAACCTTGCTTGACGGTCACTTGAGAAGTGGTGAAAGAGAAGCAATATTTGTGATCCACTTTATTTTAGCGCTCGATACATCCCACCATTCTCAAAATTAAAAATAAAAGGCACAGTTTACCTATTTGCTATGTGTACAAAAGCCAAAAGCAATCAATTGTCAGAGACTGAGTCAATAGCTCACAAAAAGCACTTCCAATGAGGTGCCAACAGAATCCAACATGGATGCGTTTTGTTCAAATCCCTCTGCTTACAACTTCCACTAAACCAGAATGCCAAATTATGAGTATTTTCAAAAAAACATTCTGTTAATACTGAACTAAGGAAGAAAGCAGGAAATAAGATTAGAAAGAAAAATATTTTTTACCAACAGAAGACACGGTCTTAAATTCCACAAGACAGGTTTTGCTGAAGAAAAACATGTATACATGTAGTATACTCAAGAAAAATGAAAAATACAAATGTAAGATGGGGAATAACCAGATGAGCAGTGACTAAAAGAAATTTCAATAGTGGATCACAAGATGAATCAAGGAAAAAAGGTTAAAAATCTCATTCAATCATGCATTCACGAGTGACATCCATTGTGTATGATATATAATTATCTGCTATAACTTTATCAGAAATACTGACAAAGGTTCTGCTGTATTAATATATCAAAGACTGCTGTCAATGCAGGACTTGCATCTTTCTGGATGCTCAGGTTTATGAAAAGATAAAGATTTCTAAGGTTTCCATATCAGCTGGTAAGAAGACAAGATGATAGTGATGAGGTTCTCAAATTAATAATAATTGAGGGAGAAGAAAAAAAAGAAAAAACAACAAACAATCACTTTCCAGAATTGCACTACTGAAAGCATTATGAAGAAATCCAGATGTTGAGCTTCCACAATCCTTGCTTATTAATTGTCCCTGTACTACAACTTTTTCAGTGGTAACCTCTATTAGGTTTTACCTCTTGCATGTTCTTTCTTTCCAAGTGTAGAAATGAGAGATCACCAAGAACTACTTTTTTGCTCCACCTAGAAATAAACCTCAAAGATCAGTTATTTCATGAAAACATGTTATCAGGACAGCCAGCATCCATGCTGAACTGAAAATCCTTGACACTCCACAAGAGAGGTGGGCCACCAGGGACTAGGAGGTGATGGTTCCTCTCTACTCAGCCCTCTTGAGTCCTCATCCAGAGAACTGCATCCAGATCTGGGGCCCTTAATACAGGAAAGATGTGGAGTTGTTGGAGAGGATCCAGAGAAGGGCCGCTAAGATGATGAGAGGGCTGAGGCCTCTCCTAATAAGACATGCTGAAGGAGTGGGTTTTTTCAGCCTGGAGAAGACAAGGCTGCGAAGAGACCTCACTGCAGCCTTACAGTATTTAAAAGGGTTTTATAAAAATGAGAGGAATCAACTTTTTACAAGGGTAGACAGTGATAGGACAAGGGGGAATGGTTTTAAGCTCAAGGAGGGAAGGTTTAAATCGGATGTCTGGGTGATGTTCTTTACAGACAGAGTGGTGAGGTGCTGGAACAGGCTGCCCAGAGAGGTTGTGGATGCTCCATCCCTGGAGGTGTTCAAGGTGAGGTTGGATGGAACCCTGGGCAATCTGATCTAATACCAGATCTGGAGGTTGGTGGTCCTGCAGTGGCTGGAAGGCTGGAACTTTATGATCCTTTGAGTCCCTTCCAACCCAAGCCATTCTATGATTCTGTGATTCTACAAGGCACATTAACACAATAAATATGGCTTTCATAGATTAAACCTTCTGGTATGGCATGCATGAGGCTGTATTTCTGACTCAGTGAAAGCAAAGCAATCCGATTGTCCCCCTGAATCAATACAAAGCTCCTGTGCACTCTTCTGATGAGTGAATGTTAATTAGTTTCTTAATTAAAACATCAATGCATCCAGCTAAACATAGGGCAGCTTTCAATTTGCTCAAAACTGCTTAGCCCAGATTCAGGTTGACAGCTCTCTTCAACTGCAGAAAAAAAAAAAATGCAGCGCGTTCTGAGATGACACAGTCATAAAACCAAACGCAGAAGCACGCAATGCAGTTGCTCACAGCATCCATCCTAAACAGCCGCAGCGAGCTGCAGCTCGGTTCGCAGCTTGCAGCGCATTGCTTTCAGCCCCCCAGAGGCTCACGCGGGGCCCCAGCTGCCCGCCCGGCACTCACTTGATGACCGTTCCTTTGGCGCCCCCTGCCGTGGTGAGCATGACGCGCGTGGTCAGGCTGACGCGCAGGTCCTCCTCGTCCAGCCCCAGCAGCGCCGCGCAGCACTCCAGCGCCGGCTGGCTCCGCGCCTTCAGCGTGCAGCCCCCTGGCGGCAACCACCACAACTGTTAGCCAACCGCCTCTCACCTCACCTTTCTTGCTTCTTTCTTTCCTATTTTTTTCTCTTTTTTTTGATGGGGAAGGCTATTGAGGGCGTCGAGATGTTAAAATACATGGCGTCACAAGCAAGATTTTGCCACTCTGCAAGTATTTCTGTGCATCAGATTCTGTATTTTTAGAATTTTGTTCTAAACGTGCACTGTTCAGAATGAAAGAACTATCCCAAAATATTTACTTAAAGAACATTGCTCACACACGTAAGGTGAGAGAGGAACACAGTAGGAATTTGCAACAAACATTTTTAAATATAAGAATTTACTCCAGAAAATGTGAGCTTGAATTTCCACATGCAGAGAAAATAATTATTCTTGTGCCCTCCTTCCCTCTGACTTTCCGCGCCTTCCCTTCTCCTTCTTCGTTGGTTCCTGAAACTGCTTCTCCATTCACATTCTCATCTCTTTCACTCTGTCCCACCTTGCCTTATCCTTGTCAATCCCAAACTCCAATCTCACAGAAGGCCCACGTATGGAAGCCGGTGTACTAAAGAGCCCATGAGGCCACTGTCCTTCTCTACCCCCACATCCTCTCATCTTTACAAAGATGGCAAGATCATAAATAGAAACTGGGGAGGTTCTGATAAGACAGCCTCACTATGACAATCATGAAACAGTGGGAACAGGTTTCCTACAGCAGTTGTAGAACTTTCTCCTTAGAGGTTTTCACATCCCCATGAACAATCCTATGCTATGCAGTTTCAATTCCATGCTGGCCTCGATTTGACCAGCAAATGTTGGACAACAGACAATCTGTCATCCCTTCCCATCTGAAGGTTTCTGCAATTCTGTGGTGATTCTGCATTTGGATCAGGAGCCCCTGAATCTGCAAGGCTAAAATTTGTTTAACACACCTTTTCAAATGTTCTTTGCCATACCTTTACCAAAAACTTTGGACAAGCACAGTGATACATGGAGTAGGACTAAAAGGAACCAATCATGCTTTATCTTGCATTAGAAGATAAATACCTCTATGTTTTTGTTTATTTGTATTTTTAAACTATAGCCATCTTTGTAATAAGTCTAGGTCAGGAGTTTGTTCAAATCTTTAGAAAACTGTGAACAACAGTTCTCAAGTTACAAAAGCCAATTTCAGTAGTATGGCAAGAATGCCCATTCCCAAAATAGAATTTTCCCCTTCCTCAGCCTTCTTGTGCAGTTTGCTAGTAAGTACCACCAACACTCATAGCAACTTGTCTTCTGAGTTAACATCTTAAAATGATTAAGTTTACATTTACCAAAATTTTATTTCAACTTTTGCTTCATCTCTCAAAAAATATTGACCTAGCATTTTAGAAGCCAAACAATCTAACAACTTTCACTGAAGATGGAACAGTTAAAGGTTTTTCATGACATCAGCAAGAAGTTGAATTTATGTTATATATTATTATTAAAATTAAATAACAGTTTTGAGATACAAAATATCTCTTCTTCATACCAAACTTTGCACAAACAATTCTTTGAACGATTTCAGTGAGAGCATTTGAAGTCTAGCTATAAAACTTGACTTCAAAACGGGATGATTTAAGGCTGAATTACCCTTTAATAGAAGACAGCATTCTAAAGCAGTAATTCACACAAAAAGGAATCATCTATAATCAAGAGGTATTTTCACTACTTTTTACAGAAAACAGTTTGCGTTTCTTCTAACCTGAAGTGCTCCCAGCTTCCTCAAAATCAATATTTCCAAGGTGAAGGACACCAGCCACTACTCGAAAAAGGTCAAGTTTTTCTGCATCATCCAGTCCAATCTTCTTCATTGCTGTGCACATTCTGTTAAAGTCTCCATGGTCATCTAAGAGTGGATCCTTCAAGGAACCTGCCTTAAGATACTATAAAGCAACAAGATGGAACAACAAAAAAAAAAAAATCAGCATGAGATTTTAAAATATATGTAAACAATTATTTCCAGGCAAGAATAAACCATAACAAAAAGCATTAAAAAGCATGCAAAACCCAAACTAAATACAGATTAGAGCTCTTCATACACTACGTGATTTGGAAGAACCCTAATTTGTTTTCATTTTTTGATACTTCAGAGCATGAGCCTTAAAACTTTACTCTGTCTTCAGAAAGCAAATTCTGGAGAGTTTAATAAGGAAGGACAGGAAAATAGAGGATGGTCATTGGTGGAAAGGGAAATGTTTGACTAAAGGAGCTTTAAAAATATTTCTAAAAGTACCTAAACAGATTCATTAGAGAAATATATTGTTAATGTTTGCTGGTGAAAGAGAAACAGTGAAGTTGTTAGAAGTATCCTAGTGGCTAAAAGAATAGCAGACAGATTTTAAAATGTCAATTTCACATTATGCTGACAGTATTTCCTATTTTAAATACATCAGAACTAATTTTAATAATTGTTTTAAATAGTAGTGAAACATCCACATGCAATCAAGAAGCTAACTGAACATGCATTAGCTCATTTGAGTTTTCACAATTACTTGAAAATGTTTTCAACTAAAAAGAATTAATAATTTAAGTAGAAGCTTTGTTAATGCCAAATAAGCTAACAATTACGTCAAAAGAAAACACCACATGCATCTGAAAAATTCACTTCACACAACATTTAGACACATTGATAAAATTAATCTACATGTTTTAATTATGTAAAATGATCACCTCATCTTCCTGATAAGGAAAACACAAAAATAATTTAAGTATTAATCAACTATTTCAGCTATTTTTATTAAAATAAACAATATTTTTCATTAAATGACAGCAAGTATCAATACCTGATTTCAAAAACTAACTAAACAATACAATGTATTTCCTGTTTAAGTGGCTAGATTAAGTTTTTATATAACTGAAATTTGAACCTATATTGCTTCTTCAAATTGACATCACTGTAATATACAGGCATTATAGCATCACGTTCCACTATTTAATAGCCATTTTCAGAATTACTCTACAAGGTTGTTATAGTTTTAAACAAACATTTCTTCCAAATTAAGTACTTTAGAGACATATTTCATGACAGAACACTAAATTGTACATCTCATCTGGAACTGGAGCTGCACAAGTCCATCTTTGAGTAACAATGGTCGCTGAATGGTATTATTTTATGCCTCTGTAAATTGTCAGCTTCACAACAAATCTTCATTTAAGGCAAATTAGGCAAACTGCGGCAAAATCTCCCAACCACCTCTTAGACTACACACTTGAAAAGGTAAACATCTACCAGCTTTGTGCCCCACACTATTATCAAATCAATACTTCTGTATCTCACTCTCCATTATCCCTGATTACAGAAAATAGCCTGCATTGAAGAAAAAGAAATTGGCATTACGTGCACAACACTGCAACATATAAACACTAGAAACCCAGAAGCGGACTTCACAATGTCAACTTAAGCAAGGGAAGCATCTGTACTGCCTTTTTCACAGTTACACACAAGCTATGCTATGTACAAGCTGAAATCAAAGTTCTCAAAGGTAAAAGAGGCTGTATGATCACGTGGGGAGAGAAACTCTTGAGTCAGCTTCTACATGTAACTTCCTCTGCTACTGAATCACAAGTATGGGTATCTTTAAGCAAACTGTTATCTTCCAGCTATACAAATAAAAATTTATTATTTTAGTTATGAACAGATGAAAAGTTCATTAGAGTAAAATTATAACAGAGCATTTAAAGTACATCCAATTCACATATATGATTAAATGAGATTAATTTCTTTAAGTGTCCTCAGGCAAACAAGCTCAAAAGGATTGCTTGATTTTTAAAAATGTAAAAGGAGATGATAACACCTTCTTTCCTCCTGCTCCAAGTTCCACCCTCTCCTCCACGAAATGCCTCTTTTGCTATGTAACAGTCCACAGCAAGGGACAACAAATAAAGGCAGTGTACTAGGAAGGGGTATATACTTAAAAATCCAGACAGTAAAAATGGCTTCAGAAGACAAATACAATTTCTGAACCATTCCTAACAGTATCCAGATTTTGAAAGAAAATGAGAAAAAATCATGGTTCACTTTTTTTGTTTTCTATGGAAGACATGGTGTATCATTAACTGTTCTATCATTGTAAGAATGAGAAGCAAACGATTTTATGTAGTGTTCCATTTACAATTTTAAGATGCACATTCACATATGCTTTTAGGACTAAATTCCAAAAAACTTTAACAGTACCCATTTAGACCTATAAAGATGTGTAAAATGAACGTTTCATTCCACATTGTAAAACTGTGACAATTTTAAACTCTATCTAAATTAATTAACATAAACTCACTGAAGATACAAACATACCTCAGGACTCTTGCGATTTTGCAAAATCTGCTTGTCTGTTTCTTTGGTAGCAAAGTACCTTGTGCAGCCTCGATTTAGATACTGTGACAGTAAAAAAGAAGAAATGCATACTTAAACATACTTAAAGGAGTGAGGAAAACATGCTATTATTTATGGCTTGTTTTGCATAGTTTGTTTCTATCATATAGCAACAATGCTACAGCTATTCAAAAATGTTTTCAAGGAATGAACTCTATTTATTATACATACAAAATTAGAGAAGTGCAACAGTAACAAATTATTACTCTAATGCAATGGAGAGTGGTATAACATAAAAGACAACCAAAAATCAGGAACCAAGAAAATACATTTCCTGGCCTGTTTGTAATATCTAATTTTACCTCACCAAAAATCATATGCAACATCAGATAAGATTCATAATAATCTTTGTTTTCAGCCACATAGAAGTTTTACATAGTACAGTGAGGCGGTGAGAGAGGAAAGTTCAAAGAAGCTGTGATAGTATCTATAGCATACTTTTATGGTCATTGTTTCTCACCAGAGATATATTTCTATAGTTAGTCAGAGACATGGCATAATAAAAACCACAAATAGTGTTAATCCAGTATAAGCCTAGATCAGAATCTGGCTTCTGACATCCATCTCACATTGTACAGTAAAGGGAACAGGCATTCAGATGATTGGCACTTCCAGAAAAATGGAATCATCAGCTTTTTCCTTCTGATTGGTTCAATTGAAAATATGAACTCTGTCCAAAATCTTGGCAGGAGCTCTTTGTCTTAGGGAATTAAACTGATTTTCTTGGTCTGCCCACAAACAAATAAGTTTTCAACTGCGTGAACCCAGATAATTTTATGTTTTGATTAAAACTTATATACAGAAATCTAAAAAACAGCAAAAAAAACCTGAATGACAAATTTGATATTTAAAAAAAATTGACAAGAAACTGTTTGAAGTTAGCTTGCTGTTGAAATATTGGAACATTCTCTACATCAGCAAAGAAGAATGCAAAGCATGCTGTATTTTAAATACAATATATCCTTGTATTCAGTATTAGTAAAGAGATCCTAGAAAATGAGGGTGGAATGTAAAGAAAGGTCATGCTCAACAGACTGAAAAAATGAACCAGCATGGCATCCAATAATTACCTGTACTGGAGATATTTAATCACAAGATAGCAGCTTTCATTTGAAAGCTAAAAATTCATGTACATTTAAATCTGAGATAAATTATATTTTTAAGGCATGAAAACACATTTTCTGAGAATATAACATGTAAATATCATTTAGATTTATTTTTCTTAAAAAAAATAAAAATAAAAAAAACTGCCCACACCTCTGAAGTTTAACGCTCCACTATAACTTCAGTGACCCAAACATAATGCAACCTGAATTCTCTTTTAGCTATCAGGATCTGAAAAAAAAAATCAGCTTCTCATATTCACCAGCTATGCTCCCAGTGCAGATTTACTGCACAGCTTTACTTTCAAAGCCACGTTGTGCTGACAAAGCCACCTTGACCAACAACATTCAGCACCTAATGACTTTGAATCTCTGAAAACTTCTGCAAGGAAACCCAGAATATGAGCAAGAAGGATGGCATGCTTTTGTGCACATGCATTCAGTGAAGGGGCAGGTAAGAACAAAGACAATAACCTACTATTCTTTACTGTTCTTTGCCTAGTAAATTCAGGGGAAAGATGATCTAATGGAGAAGCATCCCCCATGAGCAATGCTGAAATCCAGTTAAATAGTTCAGGCTGGTAAGCCCAATGCAATTGTCTTGGATCATATCCCCAGAGCAAGCAAGCACTAGCACCAGGACAGCCAAATGATAGGAGATGACAACAGATCACTTAAGTCAAGGGGAAGCATGGTAGGTGAAGAAACAAAAGAGAACTGAATCATCCTTTGTCTTTTAATACTGCTTCACTTCTATGTAAAGTGGGAATCACCTTAGATTTGAGTTGGCCTTATTTTCAGGTTAATACAGTTAAGAGAAAGCAGGCATTGAGTAAAACATGCGTGTGTCGTAGGACCCTCACTGGTCCTAATTCAGACTTCAACTTGATAATCTACAAGCCACATGCAAAATAAAGCCAATGTAAAAGTATGTCTTTCAGGATGGCATTTTCTAAGCAATCTATTTAAGAATATAATCTCCTTATCTCCTTGAAGTTGCTTTTTCTTTTTTTTTTTTTTTGCCAAGCCTCCAAAAGATTAACATTAATATCCAAACATTAATCAAACACCAAATGCTGGTTAGTGTAATATCATTATCTATGAATAGAAGTTCGATAGATGATGTTTCCTCAGTAAATTGAAAAAGACAGATGTGCAGTCAGCAAAAAATGCAGTGAAAAAGTAACTCAGGCATTATTATTCAGTCACATTTTATGGCAAATATCTGGAAAAGTAAATAAGTGAAGAACATAGAAAAAATAATTCATACAAAAGTAATAGAGATTTAGGAAGAAATTTTACCTTTAATATTCTTTTCCTAAAAGCCTATAAAGTGTTATTTCATGAATACATAGTACAATATGACTAATAATTTTGAAGTATATTATAATATATTTACATTAATTTGCATACAAAGATGTGTAAATACTGAGAAAGTGATCACAAATTTCCTTTTGACTAAACGTAATCAACTTCAGAAGGTGAAAAAGAAATGTTGTATTTGTTAATATCTAACATGCAGAGCAGACCTTTCTCATGTAGCAAGGAGCACAGGACTCATATACTAACTTCTAGAGAGGTAACAAATATTCCCAAGAGAAATGAGAGTACCTGTCACAAATTTAGTAGAAGTCCAAAAAATAATATTCAAGTCTGATAAGACAGGTGTCACTGTAAGCTCTTTAGAGAGGAAACAAGCACAGTGAGTGCCTTCTGTACAGGCATCCATGTTGTTCAGTACTATACTGCACCAGCCTGATTTTAAGCAGGTTATAAGTGCGACCTTGATATCTACAATATCATGTAGTCTCATAAGCAGAGCTTTTGATTAAAACATTCCCAAGAGAGGGCACGTAGCATATCAGATACAGAATTAAAAATCTATTAACTACAAGAAATATGTATTAATGAAGAAGAGACTACTCACAGAATCACAGAATTGTAGGGGTTGGAAGGGACCTCTAGAGATCATCGAGTCCAACCCCCCTGCCAAAGCAGGTTCCCTACAGCAGGTCGCACAGGTAGGCGTCCAGGCGAGACTTGAACATCTCCAGAGAAGGAGACTCCACAGCCCCCCTGGGCAGCCTGTTCCAGTGCTCCGTCACCTCACTGTAAAGAAGCACTTGCGCACATTCGTGCAAAATACTTAAAAATATTCATTTAATAAGCTGCCAAAGGTTTTTGCATTAAAACATTTTAAAAAAATAGAATACAGAATATTGTATGTAACAATTGTACAATAAAGTTCTGGCTTTTAGGAATTAAGATTGTCTAATACAAAATGGAATATATGGAACTATCTTAGATCTCATTTACATAACTACTATTTGGTTCAAAAGTATCAGGAACTTTGCATCCTTAAGGCTTCTGGCTTCGTACTGAATTTTACAAAATACAGACGACACCAGGTAAAGTAACAGATAAGCACAATTCAACAACCTTTATTTAAAAAATCAAGTCATAGAAACAACAACAAAAAAAAACTATCAATGTAGTAGCATAATGCTTTGTTAGCAGTACTCCTCACCCCACTTAAGCCAATAAGTGGGTCAATTAATTTTTGTCCTTCCAATTCTACATGCTCTCCAGGTTTGAGTTACACAGACCTTACAAGCCCTATGCAGCAATTTGCTCTGGGTACTTTAGAAATGCTCAGTTCTGTTTCAGTGACATTCCAAGTCAAGCATACCCCAAGAAACAACACAAAGGTGAAGACAAGTGGCAGAACTCGAGCAAACTGATGCCTAACAGCATGATTTGCTTTGCCGATATTTTTCTTTTCAACACAAGGCAATAAAGCACATGATGATATTTGTATATATTACAGTCTATGTGTGATTGTCAAAAGGAAACAAACTAATATCTTTGTAAATCAATAACAAAATTGCAAGAATGAGTCACTGAAGTCTTCACCTTAGAAATAAAATCAGTGATAGCAGTCTAAAGTGAGGAAAGGCTTAGAAGTTCCCCGAAAGGGAAGACAACAGCTTGCTTTAATGGGAAACAAATGGGGGGGAGAAATCAAGAAAACAATGAGAAACAACTATATAGTTGCACTGGTTGCACACCAGGACAACATTATTAGTTCATCAAGAAAAGAAAAAAAACAGACTGCAATTATCAAAGAGTAAAACACTGAAAATCAAATGAGAATTTAAAAATAAAGGAAGTAGGGTTGGAATCACACAAATAGAATACAGCAGCAAAAATGTTTGACTGGGAAGAAGGAAAAGAAAGCAAAGGAAATCGCATAATTTGTCAATTGCTTTTGAAAATAATTCAGTGACATCTGCAGGAAGAGAAGCAAGAAGTAAGAAGGAAAGCTGGAACAAAAAATTAAACTGAGGTTGTAAAACTATTTAGTAAAAGATGGGAGGAAAACTATGCCAAAATGTAATGGTAGAACAGAAAACCAGCCTGCTTGTGGGATTTCTGATGGAAATGTAACATACAATCTGGGTTAGTCAGGCAAAACCACATGATCTCAGGAAAGGGAAAAAATGTCAAAAATAAAGCATGGGGAGAAGAAGCGAGGACAGTAAACAAATTAAAAGAACGGCCACAGTGGTTTGAATTAAAAGGTCAATGCATACTATCCAATATCTCATCTTCAACCATAACCTGTATTTCACCCAAAGATTTTACTATTCCTTTCTGAGCTGACAAAACAGCACACAATTTACAAACATGGCAACATAACACACCATTTCACTCTACTTTCCTAGTATTTCTTGAAATTCTACTCTTGCCATTTCTCTGACACCGAATATTAAGCTAACATTTTTAAAGAAGTACATAGAATTATTCCTTCCTGTTATTTTAAGTTCATTTTCATGTAGGTACTGTTAACAACACTATATTCAGCACTGACTGTATTTGTATTTTATTTTCCTGTTCTACAGCTGAGTGACTGAACCAGTAAATGTTGAAAAACAGCAAAAACCCAGAAAAAAATAAGTAGTCCTCGGGAAAGAATAAATTAGCAGATGAAAAACATAAGGAAAAGCATGCTTAATAACGAGAAGTAATCCTGGGCAGAAGAGGTGAGCACGAACTTCAGGTTAAATGGAGATAAAAGTGCAAGTTTTCAGCCTAACGGATAAGCGAGTCTTATCATACAACCTGGGGTGACCAAGAATGACAGATAGTTTGAGGAGAGAAACAGGGAAACTGGGGTAATGCTAATGACAAATCTAGACATTAGAGAAAGAGAAACAGGACACAACAACGTAGTAAAGACAAGGGATATGAAAGTACATAGATTTCAACAGAGAAGTACAATAACTTTATCACCATGACTTGATCCTTGGTATGAAGTGTGAGGTAATAATTTGAAGGACACAATCTCAGGACAGAAATATCAGGCCTTCCTTAATGCATGGTTGGAAGAGGAAGAAATAAAAGCAGTCTTTATAAGGATCCCACAGAACAGCTGGGTCACAATCAAAAAATTTGCACTTTCCACCTCAAGAAAAGCCAACAGCAAAATTATGAGCAACTGGGTATGCAGTGGTACCTTACTGGAAAAAGCAGATTCCTCAGTTTTAAAACACAGAGGAAAACTACAGGAAGCTTTCCAATAAGAACAAAATGGCTAACAGTCCTACGCCCAGATCAAACAGATTTTCATTTTCTGAATTTTGTAGCAGAAAAAAGTTTATCAAAGATAATAAACAGATAATTTAATAACATTTAAAAGAGACGTCCATGTATGGCAGCAACGTAAAGCTTTACAACTAGTGACTCCAATACTTACCCTGAAGCTGTCAGGAGAGCTTAGATACAGTTTTTCTCTAATGTCTTCTGGAGCACCGGCACAAAGCCTGTAAAAGATATGATAATTCCTCTCTTCTTTGCCTTGCACACAGATCCGAGATTTCTCCAGAAGATAATGTGATACAAATCCACCAACCACCGAGTTCTAGGAAGAAGAAATATTTTTCTAATTATTTGAATTTTTATTTAATATTTATTTTTAGATTATTTGTGTGAGAGTTTTTCAATTTACAATTGTCTGCTCAAGTCTATTTCAACTGACACTGCCCCAGAGCTTAAAATATATATTTTAACTAATGGGTATCAAGCTTAAGATGAGAAAGTTTCCTCTACCATAACTTCTCCTCAGTGCAAGCACTGTGCCATGTACATTTCTCTTACCAGAAGGCTCTACTTCATAACGACAAGCAGAAATCCTACATGCATATGCTTAAGCTATTCTAGCTAAAATACATTCGAAGAAATATCTTCATAGGCTACACAGCGAGTAGTACTTCTGACCAAAAAAAAATAAATCAATCAATCAATTTTAAGACTTTTTTCACATACATAACATTAATGTGAAGTCTTAAAATTTTATACAAATACATAACAATCAGAAATTCATATAAAATATTAAAGCATTAAAATAAATTTATAACAGCTGATATATATATACACAATTCACACCTGTTTGTGAATTAAAGGAATGCATAAATGCTTAAGAGCAATTAAGTTATTCTGCAGTTTGCCTCTTCCCTTTATGTGATGTTTGGATGGAAGCAATTTTCCCATTGATTTGACACACAGTTTTCCAGCAGTGACACAGTGCTGTGGCTTTCCTTTCATGGTGATAAATATAAATCAAATAGGAAAAGCAAGGACAGTGAGTATTTGGTGTAAGATAAGTCTATTTAACCTACTTCCAATCTAGCATTTCCATTCTATAGCAAAAATCGGTCGCTATTATCTGTATCAAAACTCCAGTACCTTCTCATTGAAGTGAATTTCCACGAATTTCCCAAAACGACTGCTATTGTTGTTACGAATAGTCTTTGCATTTCCAAAGGCTTCCAATAACGGATTTGCTGATTATAAAAAATTATAAAAAATATTTAAAGAAGTGTTAAAACATGATTGATGAAGTACCAGTAGGAAAGGGAAAAATAAATTCATACTAATTATTCAGTTAACTTATTGAGAATAAGGTGTGAAAATTAAAGGAAAAATATTACCTATTATAAATAACTCATTTTGCAAATTGTACTGGATATACAGTGGTGGAATTTACAATGAAGTGTTTAAATGTCATATAACACTGCAAAACAATTGAATTAATACTGTAAGAAATTCACAGACGATCACCAAAAATGATTCAGTGGTGTTCTTCTAACAGCAAGCAGATAAATAAATGATACACAAACTATAAGATACAATACACAATTTGACATTTCCCAATGAGTTGTTGGTCATAAAATCTAAACTGCCCATTTATCCCATCGACAAAAATGTCACTGAAATGTCATGCACATATTAGATTGATTAGGAAAAAAAAAAAATTATTAGAAAAGCTGTTTTCAAAACCACCTTAAAAGTGCCCTTTCAGATAAGCTGGATTAAACGAATGAGAGATTTTTTATTTTTTTTTTTACTGGCTGCAGTTTTCAAGCATCTTAAAGACAAATCCATACAGAAAGAGCTGCTGCAATCTAATGCTTGCTTTATATTATTCAAGTCATGCATGGTTTAAGCAGTTTGAAAATGCTTAGTAGTTTTGAAACACAAGGCTACTGACTGTACTTTGATAATTCTGAAGATAAAAGAAAATCAGTTTACTGAATTGCACTAACAACAAACCAAAGAAAATATCTGCGGGACGCTACAGGCTTGGGGCGGTGTGGCTGGAGGACTGTGTAGAGGAAACGGACCTGGGGGTATTGATTGATGCTCGGCTGAACATGAGCCGACAGTGTGCTCAGGTGGCCAAGAAGGCCAATGGCATCCTGGCTTGCATCAAAAACAGTGTTGCAAGCAGGAGCAGAGAGGTGATTGTTCCCCTATACTCAGCACTAGTGAGGCCGCACCTCGAGTACTGTGTCCAGTTTTGGGCCCCTCACCCCAAGAAAGATATTGAGGCCCTGGAACGTGTTCAAAGGAGGGCAACAAAGCTGGTGAGGGGTCTGGAACACAGGCCATATGAGGAGAGGCTGAAGGAGCTGGGAATGTTCAGCCTGGAGAAGAGGAGGCTCAGGGGAGACCTCATTGCTCTCTATAACTTCCTGAAGGGAGGTTGTAGTGAGCTGGGGGTCGGCCTCTTCTCTCGTGTCATTAGTGATAGGACGAGAGGGAATGGTTTCAAGCTACGGCAGGGGAGATTCAGGCTGGACATGAGGAAGTATTACTTTTCAGAAAGGGTGGTCAGGCACTGGAATGGACTGCCCAGGGAGGTGGTGGAGTCACCGACCCTGGGGGTGTTCAAGGAAAGGCTGGATGTTGTGTTGAGGGACATGGTTTAGTGGGAGCTATTGGGAATAGGTGAACGGTTGGACTGGATGATCTCTTAGGTCTTTTCCAACCTTGGTGATTCTATGATTCTATGATTCTATGATATTTGAAGGCTTTTAACTAAAAAAACATGCATTGGAAATTACGTGAGCAGAAACTCAGGCCTAAAACTGACATCCATCTACAAATCTATTCCTACAATTGAACTGTGAAGGAATAACTACAGTGGTCAGATAAATTAGGGATGATAATACATTATTTGGTAGGACACCAGCATTAACTTCTTTGGTTTGGGGTTTTTGCTTTGTTTTTAAAGCACAACTTTAAACATATGCAAGAAAATCCACGTCTCACTTTCACAACCGTCTCACTAAGAGGCCCTAGTAACTGTTCAGGTATCCAGATACTTTACCTATTAACTGATGTGAAGAATGGTTTATGAATTTAAAAAATTTGCAGGAGTTCTTTCAGTAGGATTAAGGTTCCTCTATTAATACAGATGCTTTAAGAGCACTCATTAAAACTGTGCTTCACAAAATTTAAAATTCATGCATCAGATGCTGATTAGAAACAACAAAAACACTAAACAAATCACTTCTCAAAATACCTGTAAGTACCAATTAATTATCCAACTCTTGGGCTACTTTCTAGGTTCCTTCAGCACACAATGAATTTCACTAAGGACTGGTTTAAATAAACCTACAGCAATAACAGACTAAAGACTGTAGTACATGTCTTGAATGATCCAGTGACTCAAACTATGTAAACGGAAATACATGAAGTTTAAGAAAAAGACACTAACAGTAATGAAATTCTGGAATAAATCTTCAAGAAAATATAGAAGACTGAAGCTTTTTCAGAGTGGTTGGTTTTTGAGATGCGTCTTTCTTCTCAAAGTTATTTCCAGGTTAATCAGGAATTCCACACAACACTGAAAAGGGCCAACCAAATAACCATAAAGAAAAAAAGTCTCTTTTGACCTTGTTTGGGAGTCTATTATAAAGACAGACACAATGAAGAAGAAAGTGTTAATCCAAATGATATGCCTTACAGCAAAAAGCACGAACAACTCTGAACTATATGATAAACCTCCCTCCTTTGAGAATTTCATGGTGAGAAGAAGGCATTACATCTTGCTAATACTAACAGGTATTAATGAGAATGCAATCTTAGCCTTGTGGATTAATAAAAGATAAAATCCAGCATTGGCTACACAACAACTCAAACTCCACATCAAGGACTGTGTGACCTTATATTAAATAAAAGTGAAGCAAATAAAAAATAAAAAACCTTTTTTAAGAACTTAAGATCAAAGTAAACTACCTAAATTACTCCACAGGAAGTCTGATAGTATTTTCATCCTAGCTGTTATTTTACTGACACTTCAAATTCAAAAAGAATTTTAAAAAATATTATAATTGAACCTTAAATGAAATTAGGCAAAATTCAGTACCTTCTACAATTCTGTCATCAATATCTTGGCCAGTACCGTAGGACTCGGTCAAATATCTGTAAAGCAAGATAAATACAAGTAAATTACTGAATTTTCCCATGTGTTTCCTAAATTAAACACAAGTTCCATGCATACAGCTTCAGCATTCACAGTCATCAACGTTAATAAAATGCTGAAGTGTAGATGGTGATATAGGAAATTGCAATGCATAAGTAACATAAGAGTCAATTTAGCAATTGAAGAAAGAATTGAAAACAAATCCAAAACTTTCTCTTAAGTTGCACCTCTTTTTCCGCCCCCCCACTCCCAGCTCTCACATACAGGGCATACCTCCTGGAAATTTACAACTAAATCTGGGACACATTTTAAGCTGTTCTTGAAATAGAACCTTCCAAAAAAGTTCAGGAACATTAACAGAGCTATATTACTACCTTTTGCCTCCTGATGAGTACACAAGGAAGAAGCCTTCCTGTTTTAAGAACTCATTAATAACATTTTGCACACATGTTATGTGGGGGCAGTTGGCAGAGAGATGCAGCAGTGTTGACATTTGCCTGCCACGTAATCAGAACTTCCTCTGTCGAGAAGCAGAAGAATAACATCCTTTGAGGATATTCCTCAGGGGATGTTCTCCCAGTACGTGCTGTGTTTTGTGGGTTTTTTAAGCAGGACCAAAGTTGTGAGCCATATTCTGTCAGGACCTTGCTGCAACTCGTACAGCTCTCCAGTAAAGGTTGCAAAGGGGCAGAGAACAGTGTGATGGACAGAATCAGAATCACAGAATTGTAGGGGTTGGAAGGGACCTCCAGAGATCATCGAGTCCAACCCCCCTGCCAAAGCAGGTAACAAACAAAGCAGGTAACAAACAAAGCAGGCTGACAGATGGCCAGCCACGATGATTCTTCCTGGGATATAGAAGATAATACCACTACCACGTATATGATGCCAGGGAAAAGGCAATTAAAGATTTACACAGGGAAATAAGGGAAGGAGAGGACAGAATGAATTCAAACTGCCTGCACTGTGCTTTCCTAGTCAGGTCACTTGTATTCTAGTTGAATTTAATGGAGCATTACTCTCCAGTTATAGTGTTCCAGAATGATATAAATCAGTTAAAGTATGACTCAAATATGGTCAAGATTATTTAAAACATGTAAGAGGAAAGCTGATCAGCAATATGACCTCCACATAGTTTAATGTGCTTGATTCAGTATCTTGCATACATGAACATCAATAAACAAATAAATGAATCCCATTATTCAGTATTTATTCAGTAAAGTAGGGTAGAAATATATTACAATTGCAATTGTCTCAGCAATTAAGAGTTAAAAACTATGGATTATCAAGCAAACTGAAGAAACAACGACAGGGAAAACAGATAATTGCACACATATGGCAGAAACGAGCGTGTCTCGCAAGACACAGTTAAAAAGCCTAGTTTCCATTTTACCAACGACAATACCAGACACACAATACCAAAACAACTGCATCATAGACCATAATAACTGCATAATAAACCATATATGATGCCACTACAAGTGAGTTAAGGCTTCTGTAAACGTACAGCCATTGCCATATGATCCATATGCTATCATGTCAGCATTTAACTCTATGAATCTCATGAACTAAAGTGTATGTAGAAGCATACACATAACCTTCTGAATCAAGACTTATTGCTGTGCTACTGAGTGCTCTCAGTATTATAACTGAGATTATAACTTTGATTATAACTTTGATTATAACTATATAATTAGCTCTGTCTGTACTTCAAACAAACACATCAAAACAAGAGATTCACTGAATTACTTTGTTTCAAAATTACAAACCTCAAAACAAATTTAGTGTTTTCTGTCTTGCCAGCTCCGGATTCTCCAGAAACTATGATGGACTGACTCATCTTGAGTACTTTCATATCACGGTATGCTTTATCAGCTTAAATGAAAGAATACATGAAACATGACAAATTATGCTTGCAACTCTCCTGAAAAATCAAATAAAAAACTAGCCACAATATAAACATGCAAACTCAGCATTTTCAAAAAAATCTTTACAATTGAATGTACTACATTTTATTGAAGTTTCTCTTTGAATTACATGATAGCTGTCCACCCACCAACACCAACACGTGATAGCTTGGAGTCTTTGACAGCAAAAATTTACCAAACTCAGGTAGGACAAAGTAAAACAAAAAACACCCACCTGGTATTGAGCATTTTCAGTTAAATGTGTTCACAAAACAGCTGAAAATCAATTTTACTTTAACATATTTTTCAATGCACAGTGTGACAAATCTTTCCTTAAACACAGTTACATTCAAAGTAATTTGTAATCAGGTTTATACCAATAATAATACTTAAATGTGCTTTCTGCCTATAAAATAATCATATAAAAAGAAGCAATGCATGTGATTTGGCAATGTAGTGAAAGACAAATGCAATCACTGTATTTTGCCAGTTTTGTGTACGTCATTCTTCATTTTTTAAAATGTGATTATTTTTATGATTGTAAATTATATTAAAACTGCTCAGACGTAAAACACTGGAGGAACAGAACAATCATAAATAGTTGCCCAAAATCTTCAAACTGTATATCAAAGTGGTGAAAATTTGCAATGTTAGCCACCATGTTTTATTTGTAGTAACTCACAGTAATTGAATCAAAGGTGCAATTTATATACATCTACAATTTAATGCTTGCTTTGTAAAAGACAAAATCAGACTCAGTACATACCAATAGCAAAGACATGTGGTGGCAGTGTCCCAAGTGATCTACCCTGGTACTTTTTAATAGCCTCCGAAGAATAGAACTTAGGTATATCAAAATATGGATTCACTGCAATAAGAATGTTGGCTACATATGTCTGTGAAGAAAAGAATTAAGAGCAAATTATTAGCTAGTATCCAACCAAAGTAGTTAACAGCAATTTTCTATTATTATTGAAGTGTAAAGTTGAACTACAACAATTAGATTTGCAATTTTCTCCAGCTAATGCAGATCAAAGAAGAGATATGCTTTCAGAGTTCTTCAAATCATCTTTCCAGGACTTCTGTGAAAAAGCACTTCTCAGGAGAATTTCCTAACCACTGAGCTGTGGAGCATGTCCCGAATTTGACCTCTGTCTCTCTCCTTTTAAATGATTTCCTACTGTATGTGTTTCTAGATCAGGGATAAGGCATCACTACTTCCTCTTCTAAAGCAAAAAAGTAAGCTCTTGGCTAGCATATTGCAGTCTCCTCCAATGAGGACAATAATTTTTCAATATCAAATGGAAGCAACTCAGCAGGAAGGACTGACAGAATAGTGCCTGGGAAATTGCTCAAGCCAGGCAATAAAAGCATTGAGCTGAGAGAAATCAGCTACGGCCGCTTCCGAAGTGAGAAATGCAGAATACAAATGCTTTGCAATTGACAAAGAATTTGGGGGAGGGGGAAGGCTGCTTTTTACTTTTCCATCTGAAAAATCTTTCATACTTTCATTTTAATGATCAGATCACATACAAATATGGCCTGATGTCTGAAGCACAGAAAAAAGCAGATTGGTGGGAAAAGGTATAAAGAATATCAGATAAACCCTCAGACTGAATAACTTATTCGGTTTATTGTTAATGAGTATATCCCAAGACTAAAAATCTCCAGACTGAATTTTAGGCGCTGTCATGAAATGCTGATAGAAGGCTGGATCACACATAACACAACATTTTTTTTCAGACGCTTCTATTTTCATCATTATTTCAATGATATAAGACAGAAGCACAGAGCTCTTCAAGAGCTGCAAGTATTAAAATTCATTTTCTTTTCAGTGACAATGCAAATACTGTCAATCGGAACTAAACAAAAAAAAATACAATAAATTCCAACTGTATCAAAAAGTTACAATGAAATGGTAATTAAGATAATTTGATATTTTTTCCAGAAAAATGTATGTACATGGGGCAACACATTAGTAGCACTTGTTCAAAGGGAAGAAAAAATTTATGAACCGAAATACTATCCTCCCTTATGATAAGATCAGTTTTAGAGTTTATTTCATTGTTTTTTTGTGTCTGTTTCATTATTATTTCTCCAGTACAACATTCAAATCACCATTTTAATTCATTTATCTTAAAGCTGGTGCTTTATCTTGAACCTATAAAAAATGTATAGCTCTGTAAAGTTAACTGCAACAAAGGAAAACAACTATACATTCTTTATGCCTATATAAGAGGATATCACTCTTAATCAATTCATTTTAGATCAGCAGACTAACAAAAAGGTTGATTTTTCTTTCTGAAACACTGACACTTAGAAATTGCGTAGACAATTTGCATTATCACAGACCAGCTTTCTATTAGAAAAAAAATAAGAAAGAAAATTCTTATCTTTCTTCTGTTTCACAGCTGTCAGTGTCAGGGCAGATGGCAGGGACAAAATGTAATTCAGTCAGAATTCATTAAGGACAATTAGGCAATCTGATAGCAATATAAAAGATTAAGATGGACATCTGAGCTAGGAGGTGTTAGAGACAGCACCTGTTTGCTTCGTTCAAAAATAATGAAGAAAGAACCATCTTTGTTAATAGCTAAGGCAATGGTGAAGTAAGTTCCCTACAGGAATTGACATCTGCGATACAACACTGTGCTACAGCTGCAACTGAGCTGTCAGGTTGAGAAAAATCTATTGCTCTGCCTGGTAAATTTAGCTAGCGTCAATCTGATACAGGTCTTAAGCAAGGTAGCAAAAAATGCCTGAAACCTCCTAAATTTATAATGGTACAATTTCTTTTAATGTTCTGTGATTGGAGGAAAATATTAATTTTTTTGTGGATTCAGTTTTTTTGAAAGGATACTTATCATTAGACTGGTTGACATGACAGGTAATACTTACGTAAATTCGGTCCTTACTGTATCGAACTTTGATATTGTGAAGGAGAGTGGCTTCATTTAAATACATAAGGGAACCTAAAAGTAAAAGAGTCATACAGCATTAAGAGAACAGGACTATCTTTGTGTACAGCCAAGCAACAAATCTTAGGATTAAGGATTTTACTTCCTCTTTCTTTGACTACAGTTTAATTCTATCATTCCTATCTCTATACTTTGTTGAGGCAGATCCTCTAACTCAATCAATATACACTTTAAAAATTGTAGACCTACTCTTCATTGTACAGCCTAAGTTAAAGAAAGTTGCTGAACCAAGAATTAGACTACAGGAGCCTCAACAGAGATCCTTCAAGTGTAAATTGTCCACTCCAAAGTCCCTTATAACATCCTCACACACAAACACTGTGCTTTTCCCTCCATGCTATTCTACAAGCACGGAAACCAGTGGCTATCAAAATCCATCGCACCAACTCTTTTATTCCTTCCACATCCTCTCTGATCTCTGCAACAGCATCCACAGGGCCACACCATGATGCTTTGAGTAAATGCTGGCCTCCTGGAGATTTTCAGCTCTTCAATTTTTCCAATGTATTTTATAGAGACATAAAACATCATTGCAACATCAAGCACCAGTGCAACCTTTCACATCTCTAGGCCTCCTCACGGAAACTGCTGGAGGGGGACAATATTACCACAACAAAACCTACCTATTTTTTTCCTTTATATGTTAATATAGAATAACTGCAAATTCCACGAGCCCATCACAAAAAGGCAATGCAAGGCAGAGAGCAGGCACATGCGCAGTTTCAACACGCTGGAAAAGCTAGGCCTTGTTTTCAGCTATGAAACTCTGGAATGTGTTTGGCAATCCAAAATTACAGAGAGCACTACTTAAAACACAGCCTCAAATATGTTTTCAAATATGTCTGGTCATCTTTTTCTATTTGCCTAAAATTTAAGTGCAGAACACCATTTTGTCTTGTAACAATTGATTGGCTACCATACTTAGTATCCCTTAAAGCATTAGTGGCAAGTGAAAAGTTGTATACATTTGACTACTGTTTATAGAATAAGCAATGAGTGATAACTGCAATCCCCTACTTCACATGAGGCCCATACGTGCATTATCAGTAGGCAGTGACCAATAAAGCATAGAGAGAGTGTCATTTCTGAACTTAAGCCAAGTGGAACCAATGCCCCTAGGGCCTAAAGGGCCATGGCAGAGAAAAACAAATAGCAGAACCATAGAATTGCTCAGGTTGGAAAAGACCTTAAATTCTAGCTTATTTCTGTGGATATGCAAGACAGACTGCAAATTCGCATTGCTTGTAGTCCATCTCCTCAGACACCTTGCCCAGAAAGGAAGCATGAAGCTCAGCAAGCAGCTCTTAACTTCTCCCTCAACGTTCCTTCTACTGACTCAGAAGATAGTGGCAGTAGAGCAGGGAGTGACTGTACCTCCCATTATGTACACCAAAACCAGTTCTAAGCAAAGGTCACTTCAGCAGTGGTTTGCAGCCTCCCTCTGGCTTGTGTAGCTCCACTGAATAACAGTGCTTCCTTCCCTAACTAAAACATAGCTTTACTTCAGATGACTGGAGGCATTCACATTTCTCAAAGGACCTTGCAGCTTCTGGGTTGTTTAGAAGAAACCATCTTCCTCTGAAAAATCTCTTGTACGTACAAATCTGCTATGTCAGAGGTTCCTAGACCACAAATTGCATGGCTGCCTTAGCAGACCTATTTATGCAGTCACCTCTTTGAATGAGGTTGTCCCAGGTGAAAGAGACATTACAGAAGGAAATGAACTAGAAACTTCTGCTTTCTCCAATAAAAGTTGAAATCTCCTTCTCCCTGTGGGTGTTGGTGAGGGGGGGTTGTAAATTTTGAACGTTGTTGCTTATGTTTAATCATTTTAATTCTCAATACTGAGTTAAGAAAATGCTGTATAGTAATTGTCTTTGTACACTTAAAATTCAAAAGAAACAACCTTCTCCCTTGAATGCATCTTCAGATGAACCTCATGTGGTTTGCATTATATTTTAAAGGAAATAGTTAGGCATCCCAAAAAATTTGGTAATTATCCAAACAACACGGAACCCCAGATTTCAACATTCTCTTAGTCCCCACTATTCTCTTAGCAAAAGGATCCCAGTCCTCATTAAAGGCACTGTACCTGCAGATTCACCATGTAATGGGAGCTTGTCTCCAAGAGAAACACTGTCACCTCATTGCAAGATGTACAAAATAAAGCTTATGTCAGCAATTTCAAAAATGCACATTCTTTAGAATAAACTCCATAAAAACAGCAGCCACATCCAGAAACAAAGACAGCAACCAGAGAGAGAATTACTGTTATTCATATTGCTCGTTCCTAAATATAAGCAGCATATGTGCACAGTCACATATTTATTTACATAAACTTCAGAGAAGTGAAGTCAGGCACTTAATGTCAGGAAATGCCAATGTCAAATCCATACATGCTGGCTCTCCTGTGCATGCAATAAACCGGGCTTTACATGGAAGATTATGTTTTATCCTGTAATTACTAGGCTCTATGCCTGCTGGACACTTTTTAAAAATAATTCTTATCTGACATCCTGCCCTCCCCATTCCTTCCTTTTATGGCTTTTTTTTTTTTTTTTTGTCATAAAAAAATAGATGTTTCACATGTGGTGATAGCCCCCTAAAATTGAGTAAGCTTGAGGTTGTTGGGGAGTGGAAGAGGGGTGTTAATCACAAGAAAATGTAAATTATTTTAATCTGTACCATTTGCAATATTAACATTTGAGGAAGAGCTAGGTTTACAAAAAGGTTCTCTCTCGCAGCCAACATATTAGAGATATGGAAGGCTAAGGGTGGGGGAAAAAGTAAAAATACTTCAGCAGATTACTCCTGGAAGGGATTTAATCACTAAGGATAGGTTCCAATGGTAAGTGTATTATTAACTAGTTCTTCAGGATTTTTCAAAACTATTATAAGGAGAGACAGAAAGCACGTGGCAGTTTGTCAGGCTTCCCACGATTTATATTTAACATGCTCTTCTTAAAGATCAACAACACTCAGCACAAATCACAGAATGGCTTCGGTTAGAAGGACCTTAAAGATCATCCAATTCCAAACCCTGTACTGCGGGCACAGTTGGCAACCATTAGATCAGTTTGCCCAGGGCCACATCCAACCTGGTCTTGACTGCCTCGAGAGATGGAATATCCACAACTTATCCACAATCTTCTCTAAGAGAGAAAAGGGCTAAACTTAGGATTTATATATGCTGGAGGTAAACCTCAACTGCTGAGCAAAAGGTAGAAATACATTGGAAGTCTGAAAACAGTATATGATGCAGAAAGGGTTGCTGAGCAAAATATTTTTAAGTTTTATATTTTGTTTAGTAAACCACAGAAGAGATTTTCTTTAATAGGACTGTTTTAACTTAATTGAATAGTACTTTGTTAAAATCTCAAATTATATCTATTATCTCATTCCAATTTTCAGTTCCCTGACTAGAACACTCAGATACCAGGACATCTCAGTAGCATCACTGTGACAGATGAATACATTAAATGCATTTCCCTAACAATAATCACAGAAGACAGATACCAACTTTGAAAAGTTCCTATCCACATTACATTCACAAAAATACCAAAAAAAATGGAAGCAAAGCTGTCAGTTTGGTTCCACCTGTAAAAACACTGCATCTGCTAAGTCCAGTCAAAAGCCTCAAGTCTCCTTTTGTTGTTACTTACTACAGAGCAGTTACAACAGCTGTACTTCCTGCCATGGGATATAAATACTATTTCACAACAGAAACTGAGGATCTTAAATCATCAAAACAAATTTGAAACTCCCACTTTTTATTTATTTTAAATGAACAACAGAAACTACTTTTCCCCACCATTTATGAAGTTACAGTTCTTTGGCCAACCAGTAATCCTCATCAGAAATACTCAAAAGAATTCCATTCATCAGAACTTCAAGACAGGATAGTTTCCATGAATAGATTTGTTCACAAAAAGCAACAGTTCTATAAAAGCTGATGTTTTATCATTCATCTTTCTTGGCACTCTCTTTTCTCACCCTAGATTTGGGTACTCAATTTGTTTCTATCCAACAAACCACAAAATATTTAACAAAATAAAAGGCCTGCAATATCAACACAATTTCTATTGTGCAAGTTCACTTCAAAAGTCCTTCTCCAACATCACTCCTTGACCGGATTCAGTATAGCCCATTTACATTTCCAGTAGCCCCAAAGGGCCTGGATTCCTATCTCCAAATTCTGAAAAATTATCTTGACATTTTCAGCTACTCTTGCTTCCACAGGAATGCTACCTGAGGAATGAATGGGTTACGTGCAGGAAAATGCAGTAAAATACAGAGGCTGATAAAGTAACTAATTCTTAGGCTTTGCTTTAAAAGATACAGTTAAACACAAAATACTCATTGCAGTTGATCAAGATGCTGCATATATCTGAAGTCAGTCAAGTAATAATTGCACCTGAGAATAACGCATGTAACTATGGGTTTCCTCTAAAGTGCGTGGATGAAAATTTAGAAAAAAAAATGCAATAGATTATATTTTAAATGGGCCTACTTTCAGTTTAAAGGGTTCGTAAAGTTTATACACAATATAAAGGAAATACTGCAAGCAAACAAAATTCTCACACATTTTTACTTTTTTTTTTTTTCCCCAAACGCAAAATTTATTTTTAAATTTGTAACTTACAATTATCTTCCACATCTTTTTTGCTGTCCTCTTCAGCAGGAAACACTTGATTGATAGCAGCCTGGAAAGTCTGTTAGACGAAGAATATTACCAATGTCAAAATACCTTCAAAATAAGGACTTCAAAGATGTCTTATCTCATGTTGCAAGTAAACATACCACCACTGAAGTTTCTAGCTTTATAACAGCTTTGGAAATCATACTGACCTACTAGGTGTAGACAACAGCTGCATCATTTGCATTATTGAACTACACTAGAAAAATTGCTGTAATATAAATTCTTACCACAAAAATATTTGATCCTTTTTGAAAATTGCACACAGTCGTTGGCACACAAGAGACAATGCCAAAAATAAGGATGAGAAAACTAACAATACTGCAAAGGGAAGAGAATTCTAAAGAACGAACAACTCCCTCAGCTTTGCAATGAAGGAAAAAGAAGAAAAATGAAATTATTAGTTCAGTGGAAGTAGTGCTGTTATTTTCACATTTTGTTTTAAAACATTCTCACTTAAAACATAAATTTTCAGTAAACAATATTCTCTATATCCCCAATTCCCATAACTCAGGATTGTAACCATTTTCTTCAGCAAATCGATATTCAAGTTGAACAAGACTTTTCTTCAGCCCCTATACTCCAAAAGTATAAAACCAGACAGTTCTCAAATGTTCATGTCCAAGTGAAAAAATTCATATTAAAAACAACTTTGTTTCTCCTTTATTCTCCAGAAATGATAATTCACATTGTTGTAAAAACAAAGGAAAAACATCCCAGAATGCACATATTACAGCATCTGCATAAAACTGCAGGACAGTGTAAGAGGTAGGAATTCAATTATACTTCTTGTATTAATAGCTTGCTTGAGCCACCTAGGAATGAACAAAAACCCTGTTGTACCAATTAAACACAACAGCCGCCATGCTGCTACAGGCCTCTTCCCTGTGGAAATGCAGATAAGAGGTCTAGTTTACTCTCTACTATTTTAAAGGACAACCAACCAGATCAAAAAGCGTGATCCTAATAAATGAGAAATTTGCTTGTTTAACTTTGTATCCAGCAAGACAGTACCGTGAGAAGCATCTCACATGGAAGTTTAGGAAAAATCCAGCAATTAGCTCATCTTTGCTTCATTACAAAAGATACAATAATTGTGATCTTGTAACTT
The DNA here is from genome assembly GCF_951394365.1 of Tetrao urogallus. NCBI lineage: Eukaryota > Metazoa > Chordata > Aves > Galliformes > Phasianidae > Tetrao > Tetrao urogallus. The sequence goes on from NC_136814.1 coordinate 79,361,187, forward strand.
AGACCATCACAAACATCTGCACATTCCAGCTCTCTCTGAAGAGGCACAGATTAATAACATCACTGAGCAAAAGTCATTTCTGCCAGCAGAAAAATATCTGCTCTGCAATATCCCTTCCCTACAAAGTTATTGTGCTGTATGCAAATTATAGTCATAATAATTTATATTTTGCCATTTCCTTATTTGGATTGAAAAAAAAAATGCATAAAACGCTTCTGTAAGGGAAAGGAAGCTGCATCATGACTTTGGAACACTTGGATGCCTATCAGAACACCTTCCTTCAGAGCATGGTGAAGCTGTGGCGGATCTGAATGTCACTCATCTCAGCAGTTTGGTTCTAGCAGAGCAGAGAGCTCTTCCCCCCCTCTCAAAGCACTGCAGTTAGAATATATTACCATCATTTTTTCTGCAAGTTTGCTGACAATAAAGGTGTACCTCACTGGGTATAGATCTATTTGAACACAACAATTTCCCACATACCCAGTTCACAGAATCACAGAATTGTAGGGGTTGGAAGGGACCTCTAGAGATCATCCAGTCGAACCCCCCTGCCAAAGCAGGTTCCCTAGACCAGGTTGCACAAGTAGGAGTCCAGGTAGGGCTTGAACATCTCCAGAGAAGGAGACTCCACAATCTCTCATTCATTTCATCCATTTTGAATGAAATACCAGAAAAGATTAAGAAAGCTTGACTGGCTTCACAAAAATCTAACTTCACTTGTTCTTGTCTGAGGATGTTTAACCACTACTAAGGACAGTTATTTATTTTTTTTTAAAGGAGAAAACATGATATCCAGCTATTCTGTAACACTTCACAAATCTTTGATACTCCAACATTTGACAGATCTCAACCCAGTTACACCACATATATCTCAGAAGAAGGAAGAGCTTTTTCAATCTCAGCTTTCTGATCAAAGATAAATCTCAATTAGAAATTAACGAGAATTCATACTGACTGCCCTCCTTCATTGCTTCACAAAATGGGAATTTTGAAATACTTGCTAGAAATTGCATCATTAGATATGCTGCAGAGACAGCTTGTGACAAACCAGATGCCCTTCCCCAAGCCCTTCCTGTCTTATCTAATTTAGTACAATATAGCATCTAAATATTTAATGAATGTCAAAACTAATAAGCAATATAAAGACAATTGTTCTCCTGCTGGATTTTTTTTTAGTTCAGAATAGTTTAAACTATGTGAACCAAGAATTTTATTCCTGTCATGATTGCTCCAATGCTTTACGTTCAAGGTGATTACTTCTTGTGTAGATAAGTACATTATTTAAAGATGTAAAGCTCTAAATATTGCTAAATGCCATTAAAATCTGACCTATTAAACAGAAAAATAGGTAAGCTATCATACAACTATCATTTAAAAATATATACATTCATTGTTGTTCTGTATTTTGAAATAAATTAGCTTTTAGAGGAAAATGTTTCAGGTCAAAGACAATTTAAAACATAGTTTAGGACAAACTTTCTAAAAATTGAGAGGATATTATTCTTATGAAGTGGTCTCAGAAGGCAAAGCAGATGATTTGTGGGTTTTTGTGTAGGCTTTTTTTTTCCTTTTTGTAATGAGGCAGCCCTTGAAATCCAATGGCAATCTTAACAATTTTTCCAGAAACTAGATGAGTGAAAAAAGATATCTTTCCGTTCAAGCAGGATCTTCTTTCTGCCATGTAATCCAATACATGTAACCATGTCTCCCTTTATACCTTCCAGATACAGACAGGGAGACATCCCTGCTCTCAGCTGCATTTCACAGAACAACTTAAAGCAACACCATTCATATGGTGGATAAGAGTCTGCTTTATTTGCTCACGCAAGCTGCACTCACTGCTAAAATAATGCCTTTGCTTGAAAACACTGAACTTTGGACATTCTGATCCTTACTTTCAGAGCACATTTATTCATTTATACTTAACCTGGTAAAATGCCTTTCTGGTTATTCAGAGCACACTAGGATATGGGCCCCACAAAGCCTTGCAGAACCCTTCAGAGACTTTCTCAAAAGACATCAGGTGGCTCTCGGGTGAACCCAACAGGGATGTAAGCTGGGGTCTGCAGCAATAGGTGCCTCCCCAGCAATGCCAGAAACTCATTACTACAGTTCCATGTGGGTCCTAGAAAGGCCTCTCAAGGTGCCAGCCCCTCTGAGGCATCTCTCTAATCACTTAATTCAGATTTGCTACCTCTAGGAAAATATTAAATTCCTTGTTTGGCCATTACACTCAGATCTGCCTTTGCCCTGTTACAGCACCAAGCAATACAACAGAAGCTATTTTCAACAGATCCTAAGGTCAGGATTTCTGATAAGTTTGAAAGTACATTCTGAGTACAAAATGTGTAAATGCAGCATCAGCCAAGTGTAACAACAGGCCGTCTTTCCATTGCCTCCCTCCTGGCACCCCAACATGGGACAGCAGGCAGGAGGCAGGCTCCCAGTTGGATGGGAACTCACTCATTCACAAACCACTCTCTAGATTCCCTCTTTTCTTTCCAGTTTTTTCAGCCCTGAAAGCCCACGATCTAGCTTTGGAGAGCACCTCCCATCACATAGCTCATGCACCCTCTCTTCAGATAACAAGCTCTCAACCATGTGCATTACTCTTACACAACACAGTCTTGGTTATTCAGATCCCCATCTCTCTTTAGACGCCTTGGCAGGGATAAGTAAATACTGTTGCTAGCTCTACATGAGCTGTAGTATCTAGAAATGCTATTGCTGGTTCATAAGTAAATGAGCATGTTTGTCAGCTACCTCCACCAGTCTGGGCTGGGCTTCACAACACAAAGCAGTCTGTGGCCACACATGCCCTAGGTCCTCCTTCCTGCTGCTGCTTGCTGCCATCCTGGAAATTTTCCACTTCTCGGCTGCTCAGGCGGATCCCCTCTCTGACCTAGTTTGCTGTGTTACACAGCTCCACTGACATGGCTGAGGGTGCCACTGCAACGCCATGGCTTGCTGCAGGCAGGGGAGGGAGATAAGGCTTTAGGACAGCAGGAAAATGCTGCCTCATAGCATTTATTGCAGTTATTAATTTAATTAACCATTAATGGTATAAAAGGCAACAATCAAGAAAAGCATACATGCATGTTTCCATTTCAGTCAGTTATCCTGAGTGAGGTACCAGCTTCTCCAGAGAATACGTATGACATGTTAATGACCCAGATTAAAAAATAATAATAAGTTACACTGCCCGGGTATGTTTACATGATCGGGTTACTCATCTCCTCCCTGTAATTATCACAGGCAGTTCTGGAGCTGCTGGATCACTCCTTACTGAAGAGCACTTTTGAGCTGTCATTTTGAGTAAACAAAGCTGATAAGCGTGGGTACAAATGCTGACTGCATTTGTGCATTGGCCCCAATGCACAAAAGCAGTGTCTTCTCCAAAAGACAAAAGCAGTCAGAAACATTTCACTATAAAAGGAAATTGATGTCACTTTGGAAAGACTGAGAAGGTAATCAAGATAATGCTTTGCTCCACCACTGTGAATATAAGCGTGGTACTCAGAACTATAGGACTATAATCTCCACTGAATTTAAATGCCTAATTGTGAAATGTTTGGTCCCTTACATGAATGAACACACATTGTTCATTGTGAACCATGAAGGTAAAATGTCTCTATTTTAGAATCCATTTTAAGAAAATAATAATAATAATAATAATAAAGAAGGAAAAAAGGAAGGAGGCAAAAGGGCGCTCCCAAGGCAGCACACATGTTAGAAATAAACAGAGATTCAAGACTCTCTTTATCAACTGTTTTTGTTTTCAATGTGTGAACTTTCGCTCACATCAGAACCTTCTGGGGATATAAACAGAAACAGGGCTAGGGGTCAACATCATTTAAATCAGTAAAAGCCTACTTAATCACAGCTTTGGAATATTTAATATGCTCTTATCTGAATAATTTTGCTTTTTCCCAGACCGAAGAATGCACCAAACATACAGACCTTATCTCACACACAGATATCCGATGTTACACTTTTTACTTCTGAGGAAAGAAAAATCTACTTCCTGTAAAATATATATATACATTTTTAAAGAAAATCCAAAAACATTCCTCTCAAAGGAAGAACTGCTGCATAACTTTTTGATCTATGACAAAGCCCTCTCTATTACTGAAGATGTGAGAAAAAAAGTTACCAGAAACATTGCCTTTCCATACCTGCAGTTACAAAACAGACCAAATTGTTAGAAACAGCATGCATCACATACTGAAAGACCAAATTACAACTTCTAAAACAACGTATAACCTTATTTCAGCTAGTAAAAACAGGGATGCTGGCCATCTGAATTAGGATAATTAATAGTAACAAGGCACATCCTGTAAAAACTGTCATTTAATTACAGTGTACTGAATCTGAAAGATGTCATGATAAATGATGCAGCTTGAACACATTAATTAGGACTTCATTTTAGAAATTATATTTCTTTTGCCTTTAATTTAAAGTAGCAATTCCATAAGACCTTTGATTGACATTATGTTACACTTCACAGCACTCAAGGTAAGAGGATTCATCACTCAATCTTTAGCAATGTAACAGAAAATTGCCTAGTCTAAGACAGAGCTTAGCACACTCCTGCAGGATTCTCTCTATATGTATCTACCAGAAAAGTGAGAAGTTAATCTCAACAACACATTCCCAACCAGTTTCAAATTTAGAATCATCAAGTACACAGTACTGAATCAAAATAACCATGGGGATTCAGTCTCCCCATCCTTCTTAAGCACATACACATGTTCAGGTAATTGACAGAAAGCATGCACTTGTGGGATATTTCACTTGCCCTGCAAGATAAAGCAGAATGAAGTTCCTTAGCCAGCAGAACAGAAAACCTTTTCCCCACTCATTCAGGCTGCATGTAATGGTGGATGTTGGAAAAGATTTGGCCCACAGGTTAAGACATATATGTATACCTAAGGTTTTTCTCTGTTCTTTCACTTATCAGACACTTACCTTGCCTTTCTGATTCAAAGGTTCAATAGTTAAGTAGTCAGTACCAATGTCCACAATCATGCCCATCTGAAACCCATCAGTTGGGTGTGGAGCCCAAACGGGCTTCCCGTCCTCCATTGTGGGAACTATCCAGTATTTCCTGTAACAAAAGAAAAAAAGTTGTATACAAATCTAGGTAGATATCAGGATTTAGTACACAGACATTAGTTTACAATATTTATTTCTGTTACCCAGCATGGAAGCAGCCAGACAACAGAATGGAGCAAGCCTGTCAAGACACATTCTTCCAGGCCTTTTCCATCCTGTGATACTTTACTCATAGAGGACTCACTTAAGCTTGTGTAAGATGATTCAAGGACTGAAGAATTTTCTGGGTGGTCCACAGCCTACTACTAACTGCAGCTACTACTAACAAGTTATAAACAAAAAAGGAAGCTCAGCTCAGTGAAGTATGAAGTACTGGACAGATTCAAAGCTAAGTCTATACTATAAGTAACTTTATAGATATGTATACACACAGACACAAATGTAATGAATCATACAACTAAGAGAGGCTTGTCTTTACCTGACTTGGGGTGCAAATACCTTAATTTCTGTCAAGGGCACACGTCCAGGTACGAGCTGAGCAGCAATGCAGTCCTTTCTCATTTGAGACAAATGAACTTCTAGCACAGCTGGGCATACGGCTCTTAAATAACCCTTTTATGTATTTCTTACAAATATATTGATTCTTCATACTACTCACTTGAGATACTAACATCCAACACAGCAACACCAAAACTCTCCCTGTTAAGGAACTTTGACCTTCTTTTCTATAAAAATACGGTGTGAAAATAGTTTTAGATTATGTGGAATCTACAATACACAAGCGAAATAGATATTAAGGCCAAGACATTCAAACCTCAGGCTCCTCAAGTTATGCAGCTAAATAAGTTCCCAGTTAAAAGAAGTATTTGATTGCATGCAAATCTCATTGAACTAACCAGGAAAGCTGCCAGCATTGGCACAATCTGAATGGCTAATGGTGCCATTTTAAATATGCTGAATGAGTTCTTTTTTTTTGAAACCTACTTTAGAGTCCTTACCCTAATGAGAATAGGGATTCCTCACAGCTTGAAAGGCTCACTCCTCCTGGCTTTCTCTAATTTCTCCTCCAAAACTGATTCACTTACCAAAGTGACATGCTTTAGGGATCCCAAAACTTGTAAAAACATTTCCCACATCACTAAGGTGGAACTTGCCCCTCCCAGCAAGAATCAAATGAGCCCGCAAGCCAGAAAGAGAACACTGGCAGCAAAGTCATATGCTAGGAAACAAGTCCCATGTTCATCTTTTCCTCACATCTGAACGAAAAAGGAGCTTCAAAACATCTCACATTGGGTGCAGATCCCCTGATCACAAGCAGTGGCAAGGAGAAAGGTCATTGTCCCTCCAAGGAAGTTTTACAACCACAAGCCAGAAAGGACATTCTCATCTCACTGAGAATGTGTCAGGACATGCTTCACATGACCTGCTTTTTGCTGCCTCCAAGGAATTTAAAAAGGTCTGAAGAGACAGCAAAGCCTTGCTGAGATTGCTTTGGGAATGCTGCTGGTCTTAACATCTTCATTGTCAATGCATAAGGCAACCTGTCATTACCTTCAAGGTTAAATAACAGAAGATTTAAAGTAATTCTAAAGCAAAGACTTTGGAATGCAAAGTCAATTTTTTTTTTTTTTAAATCAAGTAATGTTCATAAGAGACTTTGAAAAACATGGTTGTAGCATACTTCATTTAAAGTAAATATCTCTTTTATGTTTAAATATACTCAGCTAATCAGTTAATTTTTCCCCCTAGCATGCGGTTCTGGATGTGTAAAGGTAATGAGGATTTTAACACATGAAAGTTTATAGCATATTCCAATCGCACAGCTCATGCTATTTAAAATAATTTATGTAACACAGGAAGCCTTACAGTTTATTTTCCCCTGTGGTTGGAGCGCTTTAACTTCTCTTAACTGCTTACAAAGTTTATGTGCTACAACACTGAGCATCGCATTCACTTCTATTACTTCCAGCCTCTTGCCACATGCCATGAACTCTGCATACCAGGACCATCGTTAGCATGTTGCCAGCAACATGGGATACATCCTGTAAAACAACATCTGCAAACACTCACAGTTGGCTGCTGGCCATATTCTCTTTACTGTAGGATACTGTAAATCAGACCCAAGCTACATCACTGCTCTGTGGGTTATTTCTTCCAGCCAGATCTGACCTCTGATCACTGCCACAATGGGTGCAGCTGCTAAACATCTGAGTTTATTTCTGGATATAACCAGGCCTTCATTTCTTCACAAGCCTATCATCTTCTTTTAAAATCCTACTTCAACTGGCACTTCAGCCATAGGTCACACACCACTAAAAACAAGGCTCTCCTCTGCATTCAGTGTATGGCCAACTCTCCAGATGTAACAACCTTGCAAAAGGAAAAAAACTCAACAGTACTGCCAAAATTTCTGCTTCAACATGAATCCAGTCCTTCTAGTTGGCATCTGGAGGCTTCTGCTTTGTTCACCTACAGAGACTTCTGCATTCTTCCACAGTCTGAAGTCTATTTTATGCTTTATTAACGAATTATGACATGGTAATGTCGTGAACTAAAAAATCCTCTTGAACGACAGAGCAATGAGTGAATTCAGCCACCAGAATGCAAAATGCGCATTTGAGAAAAACTAATTGAGGTTTTGCAAGCATGTAAGAATCCACTGATTGCATCAAAATTAAATGTAGTAGTTATTCATGAGATAGCTAATTACTTTTAAGAAATACAGTCTTCTGCCTGAGAATCATCACAAAACCAGTGACTGTAACATTCTGCACTCAGCACTGCTGAGTATCTCTATTAGCTGGAACTCTGACAGGCTTCTGGCAGCACAACAAGATCAGCTGCTGAAACCTATCAGGCTGTACCTGCTCTACTATCTACCTTCCCATCTGATGCAGATGCCCCTGCCCTTGGGACTGATGCATGAAGTCTGTTCTGGAACCAGCTCTTGCACAGCCAGTTTCCAGCTCAGCATTCTGAGATAAGCTGAAACACAGAAGTACAAGTTCAACTACCTGAGACAAGTTTTTTAGGAAAAGGCAACAGCATTTTATTGAAAGAAAAATGAAAATGAAAGAAAATGCTTTATTGATTAAAACACACAGATCAGAGAATGCAAACTAATAGCAGCATTTCTGCTAATCACAGCAGGTTGAACACCTTAGAAAGCAGACCCAGTTCTTACATTTCACTGCCTAGTGCTTGCAGTTTCTCACAAGCAAGTGCCTTCACTTAATTTTCTCTGACACACTTTTGTAGCTGTACTTGCATTGAATTTACCATTCGCATAAGAAATACCTACTCTGCTGTTGTCTTTATTACTCAAAACATTTTTTAAAAGAAAAGCCAATACTTTAAAGCAGAATAGAAATATAGTTTTATTTTATCTGTAGTAAATGGGACAATTCACAGAAAAATCCTGGATCTCAGCAAAGAAAGCACAAAATTCTCTGCATCACTGGAGCATTCACAGATCTCTTCCCACTATCTTATCAGAAATAATTATAAAGTAGTTCTGAAATCAGAAGGTGAAATAGCAAGTGAACCCGAAATATATCCTGGAAGAACAAATGCTATGGAGTAGAAGAGGTGGTGTGGTACAGCCTGTACTACGCCATCTCACTCTCCTGTTTCTGAATTTCTGCTCTAGTCAGGTCAGCACAGCTCCATTCCTTGCTTTGCTTCCTTCCTATCCACCTTGAGAAACACCGGTCTTTGTTACAAGAGGTCCTGAGTAAGAACCAGAGCTTCACAAAAACACACATCCATTTCATCTACAAATATTTAAATGGCTGCTGCACAAAGAAAAGTTCTTAAGAGCAGCAAGATTTACAAACTAATAAGAAATTTCCTTCACAGGAACACAATATTTTTCATGTTTACCATTATTCAGAAAATATAGTATTACTTGCACTGTGCTGCATACAAGAAACAATTCGCATTTAAAAAAAAAAAGTATTTGTACAATGTTCTTTCAAATGTGCCACATCTAATCAATTTCCATTTTTGTATCTACATGCAACTTTCACAGAGCTAAAATGCAAGCCATTAAATCAAGATGAAATAATTAAGAACTATCATAAAAAACTATCATAGAAAGCATATCTAGCATATGCTTTAACTGAACTGATTTCAAAGGTCTAAATGCTGTTTAGCCATTATTTACTAAGTGACAAGAACCTCTGCACAATTAAGAAAGAAAAAAAAAAGAATAAAGACCTATACAGCACAAGAAAATCAACCAAATAACATCTCAATTTTACAAAGCCTACCCAAAGGTGTGGGGATGAGAAGCCCAGTGGAAAACCTCTTATTCTGAAGAAAGAATTGGCTTACTGGAGAAAGCTTCATTGCAGGTTCTGCCAACTGGGTTTGCTGGCTTTTTTGGAAATGCACTCCTCACCAGACAATGTCAGCACCAAAGAGCTTTGTGGCAATCAATATACAAAAAGAAGAATGAATTCAGTATGACACTAAGTTTATAAAACTCCAAGCTTGTGGTCTTTTGACTATGGTATTGAGAAACTAAGATTGATTCACATGAGGATAAACATTTGCTGATTTCCTCTGTGATTCTTGTATTTCTGTCAGCTTTTCAAGCTATCCATCTGTCCATCTAAGAATACTGCTCCTACTTCAGTTTTTACTAACAACATACATTGGCTTCTATCTCAAATCTCATTAATTAAAATAAACCAAAGTGGAACTGCCTGATAGATCAAAAAAAAAAAAAAAAAAAGTACATAGAATCTACAGGAGTATTCAGTCAATTCAGTGAGTAGTCAACTCACAGCAAGTAATAGCAACAAATAGAAGTAACAAAATCCAAAACATAATGTCAAATTTAAGTAACACTAAAAACGCAGTCAAAAATAAAGCTGAAGTCAAAATTAAAGGAAGAACTCTGGACACCACTTCAGAAGCCTTCCTAAACGGTGGGGGTAAACAGTGAAACTGAACTAGAAACCAAGGCAGCAAAACAAGCTGAAGATGGGCAGCTCAAACCACACTCCTGAAGGCTGCAAAAATCAGCCTGGGTTAAACAAGGAGAAGGGCACAGAGCGGCAGTGGGGAGACACTGGGAAGTTCAAGACAGGTTTCATCATTCAGATGAAGATCTCAAAGTAAAATCAAGCCATATCACAACAAAGTAGAAGGATCATGAGAGCAGAGAGGCACACACTTGCAGGTCTACCAGTAGCAGCTAGTGAATCTAAGCATGAACTCAGCAGTTTGTGTTGCTCTGGCTGAGGCACAATGCTGCTGGATTGCTAGGCCTGAACTCACCAGTACACCCAGCCAGTATGCAAGGGCAGGAAACATCAACCTCTCCAACCAGCACTGGAACAGCTTATGCCCTCCCACAAAACCTCTTTCCAAGAGTACATGCAAGAAAGAAATTATTATTTTTTCAAGAAAGAGGTTCTCTCTTGGCTGAGGAAGTTTAGATTCCCTTCCAGTTGGGTCACTTCCCAACCTCCCGCACCCAGCAATCCCCATCTCCCCAGTGGTTCAGTGACTACCTGCACTCCTTACCCATTACGCTCTGATGTTAGGCTATAGCTCATTTTCAGGTGACCCAGTGCAAGAAACTCACTTGTTCAGTCTCCTTTGAGAGCACATGCCCATCAGTTTTTACCTCAGCTTTAACCAAGCTGATCCAGAAAGAGGCTGAGCTAGATTGAATCCCAGTAATTCACACGAAGATAAGCCCAACAAATTCAATTCACAAGGAAGTCATAGGCATATTTCCAGACACAGATTTAAAAACAAACAAACAAACAAACAACAACAAGCAACAACTTTTGATTGCTTTTGAATTTTTAGTAATTTGCCAATTGTTCTTATGTTTTTGGTTGTTTGGGTTTTTTTTTCAGAAAAATACTGGAAGTAGATACACTACAACAACCAGGGATACTACTATGTGTTTCATCCTTCTAGATGAGTCATCCTCAGACCTTGAACTTCAAGTAACTCTACAATTTCAACAGAGAAAGTCAAGGCTGAAATGTAACCTTAGTCCATGTTGTACTAATAGCAATGTTGTTCTCCTTGGGTGCACTGGAGAACAATTTAGAAACCCCTCCAGGGCTGTGGGGAGTAGGTGACCTGTCACACACCAGCACACAGCTCTCACTCTTCACTGCACCCACTTGTCTTGTCAAGCTTTGAACTCCAGGTCTCCAAGCCTCTCTCTGTAGTGGAATAATGCGAAACACAATAAATAAGTAAATTGGAAGAAAAGAAAAACGGCAACCCAAACTGTTTTATCAGTCTGATAAATGCTTATACATATGCTTATGTATGTAAATAACAACCAAACAAGACATCTAATTGCATTATAATGTGGGTTGTTCTTTACTTTTTATCTTTTTAAGTCCAGCAGTAGGAGAACATTACCACTACCTTCAGGTATATACCAGAGTGAAAAATGGAAACACAGAGACAGTTTTAACCTTCTTTTTCATTTCTCCATATCAGCTTGTACATCCTATGAAAAGCATGGGCGTAACTTATAGGTGCTGTAGAGAGACAGGCTCAGAGATGTCACTGATAAAATATTTGGGAATATGAGACTAAAGGCATTCTCTTAATATAAATGAGCGTAAAAGCAATCTAAGACAGTCTTACCAAGGCCAAAGCTACCCAGAGAAAGTAAAACAGAACAAAACAGAACATTTTGTCAGTAAGTCCATCAGGTCTGGGGAGCATATCAGTATAACGGGCCATTTACAATGAGGCAAGAACATGAAACAGTAATTTCAGTGAAAGACAGTTTACTATTTATCTAGCTCAATTTTAAAAAAAATATATGGAATGTATGTTTGAAGAATAAAATCCATCTGAAATAACTTTTAATTCTTGTACTGATCTAGATGAGCTAGAAAAGCTTTTCAAAGAAGCCACAGTGCAATAAGGACTTAGGCATCTGAGCAGCAACAGATCACACAAAATCTGCTGTTGGTACCAACAGGAATTTGGCAACACTAAGAACTGCAGACCAGAACAATTTCCACATTCTGACCACATCCTGACCATAGCTAAACTTTGATTTTTGGCAATATATTCATTTTCTTCAAGGGCTTCCCTAAACCTTGACAGAGTGCCGTGCAGATTATGGTCCCCAAACCACAGCTAATCTTGGATCAGGTTTTGCCACAGAGCAATACAAATGTACTCCTCCTAGCCAGACCATTTATCTTACTGTGGGCTCAGAGTCTCTGGGCCTTGCAGCAGATGGCCAATGCAGCTCCACTGTTCGCTGATTTTACAGAGAGCAAACACTAAGAAATCTAGCTCTTATTCAGAAAATGGTTAGACAGGCTGATGTAGAAGTCCAAGAGTATTGTATTGATTTTAAAATCTCAAATCAGAACACTACTTCCAATCACTTAACAGCAACACCACAAAAAACAATGCCTCCCTGCTCAGAAGATTCTGTTCAAGTCAACACTGATCAAAAACTACCAAGCAGCATTATCACAGAAATCGAGATCAGTTTTCTGTTTCAGTGTTACAAAATTCATAAAAGGGACCAGGTTTGGTCAAACTCATCTTTTAGAAGGAACCTGTGGTAGCAATAAGGCTATGGCTGCAGGCACTACAGTACAAGCACTGCCTCTTCAGAGTCAGAAGAGTTATCCCTAAGGCTGGGTATTGTACTGAAGCAACCAAAGGCACACATGATCACAGCACATCTGATGTTAAAGTAATCTGAAAATAACGCATGCAGAATCATGACTAGCAGGGTCGGCCCTTGAGCATAATTACAGATTCCCTTACAGAAGCTTATGCAGAAGGCAAACCACTGTGGTCACATGCTCTGAACACCCTATTTGTTTTGGCAGAAAAGCCGAAAGTAGAGTCAAGGAAAGCTTTCTGTCAGGTTGTAAATGCAGCCACAAAATGTGATTCAGGTGTTTTTAAATTCAAAACTTCCCAAGCAATTACAGCAGAAAAAAAAATTTCAAGAATAGTCACTATAAATGCCACCAATGCCACTTCCCAATCTGAGTTTGTAGCTCCAAGATTAGATATAGCATTGATCTATGACACCCGTGCTCTTTGAAAAAGATTTTTTTTGTAATCTGAAATGTGGGCTAACCTTGAAAGACTGGGAAACTCCTCTAAGAAATGAGACATAAAGTCACCACGTCCTGTCCCCACATAGTCTTCATTCAGACTAACTGGAGTAGTGTCAATTCATATGCCTAAAACACATCCATCCCGTGATAGCCTGATGGCTAGATACATCGAAGAAGGACAGCAAATCTAAATTCCGAATGAAACTGAGCGTCTGCTAAATAAAAGGTGCTGTAATATTAATGACCACTTTTCCTTTTCTTCCTTCAGTTACATGAGTAGGCATAGTCTTCATTTTGCTTCCCTTCCTTTAAGGAATACTGATGGGCTAGCATCCATCCTACATGCATTTTGAGGTGTTAACTAACTTTACTCTCTACCAAATAGCTTTACCAGATCCAGTCTGGTCTCCTAGAGAAAACGTGAACAAAGAGCTGGGGAATATCAGGTGACCTGCTAAGGAGCATCCTCTGCTTTATTTTCACCCCAAAAGAAACCAATTGGTGTGCCTGGAGCCAGAATGCAGTGAACGTAGGCAAGCAAGAGGCTCAACTTGTGAGCAAGCGCCTGAGATAACTAGCGCACACATCTCTAATCAGCCTTCATCCAGATGCTAATAGTTCCTGGTACGGGAAAGGAGAGAAATTGTAGACCGTTGCTCTACAGTAATCAGGGCAGGGTTAGGGCTTCTTTTTTCTTTTGCCCTTCATTTATTTGCATTTTATCTTCAACTTGATCGTAATTTTAATCTAATCTTTATGTCTGAATACAGTGCATTAGTGTTCATACAACACATAGCTACCAATCACATCACATTACTTCATCAGCAAGAAAGGGAAGATAGCTTACACTTACAAAGGAAAAAAAATATTCAAGAAGCCAAGTCATTCTTCTTTTCCCCCTCCCTAAGGAAGCACTGTTCCTTCTGCAATACATTTTGCCTTAGACTCACAAAGTTCAGGACTTCAAATGCATGTTTATGTTAAAAAATTGAGCTCAAGCATCAGCCACAGTGAGACTCCCCTACAGATCTTATACAGAGATCATGATCTTGCCCTGTAAAAACAACACATGATTAAAGTTACCTTCAGTTCTCTCTCAGTTGCCAAGAGGATCCAGCTGGGCTTTAGGCCATGAGCAGCCACCAGGCAGCTCTCACAAGCCCAGCTCATCAGCACTGTGCTGCCCTGATCCCGCAGCCCCAGCTGCAGGGGGAAACCACGTGCTGGGACAGTGTCCTGTAGCCCAAAAAGGTGTCAAAATACTTGGACAACAGGCCTCAAGGTAAAATGGCCTACCTGCTCCTGCTCACTCCCCACAGATGATGACATGAACTGCAAACCTGGCAGCAGCAGGATCTGAAGTGCAGGGAAGCTCTGTTCCTTCATGTCCAGACATAACATTGTTCAGTTTTTCTGAACAAAGCTGCTGCTTATTCAACCCGCACAGAGCTTTAATCCTCATGTTTTGTCTAACACCGGGCCACAGATTCCTCTGCTTGTGGAATGGATGAGACATAAAATGGGGCCCAACATGCCAAAGCACAGCCAGTGCAGTCGTGCAGTTTGATTCAAGCGTCAAAATTTCCAATCATGTCCTTCAGCCACATCAATTTACATAAGCTTTTCTTTCAGGTATGGGCAACACATAATAAAATGTAAATCCAAATTGTTTCCAAAACACATTAGAAGACATAATTTTAAAAACATTATTAAAAATAACTATCCTTGAAAACCATGTACGAGGCTTACCATGGAAACTTTCAATTTCCACATACAAGATCATACAAGCAAAATGTTACTCTTCTCCACAAGCTATAGACACCTACACAAAAGTATATTCTAAACGCTCCCCAAAAAACGCTCTTCTCCTCCCCTTGGGAAGATTCAGCCTCCTTACTCGCTACCTAATGCTTACTCCCCATTAAGTGGGAAAACACAAAGACGTAACAATTTGTGACTTAGGAAAGAGCATCAAAGAACAGGTGAGGTAATTTGAAAGCTCATTGCCCTAGGGACAAAAGTCACTTTTCCCAATTCCCTTTCTCCCCACCTGGCCAGCACCAACCCCAGAGCTCCTGCAACACTAACCAGTGTATCCAGTGCACCAGGACAGCATTAAAAAAAACAATTTCCAAAGGGGATGGCTTCATGCATTTTAATAATTCCTCCCAGATCAAAATGAGGATGAATGA
The DNA here is from genome assembly GCF_951394365.1 of Tetrao urogallus. Lineage (NCBI taxonomy): Eukaryota > Metazoa > Chordata > Aves > Galliformes > Phasianidae > Tetrao > Tetrao urogallus. Next base: position 79,376,518 of record NC_136814.1, read on the forward strand.
ACTTCCATTGCCAGCACAAACAAAGTAGCAAATATAACACCAAGAAAGCAAAAATCAGAGCAGAAACTCCTCCAGGCAACAAGTTTTTACATTGGATCTCCACAGTCTTGAAAATCCACCACATGTGAAAGGTGTGAAGGACACAGGTGTAGAGAATGAATACAGACCAAGTATCACTTTTTCAAGACAGAAAACTAAGTCCTCTCGTACTTCAAGATTCAAGCAGACTTCATCATTTTTAACATTCTGTACTTCCTTAGTCATGACAATTTCCTTCACTAAAACCAAAATATTTAAATGCAGAAACACAAAGAAAACGTGACACAAATAACATATTTTTTTAATGACTCAAGTTAAAAACTCAAACCTCCCTAAACCTAATGGTTTTTCCACTGCTTTGAAGATTTTGTTCAACATTTCACAAAAGGCGTTGCATTTTCTACCTCCCCCAGCTGATGATATCTGCAGCATGTTGCAAAATTCAGCAAATATGTGCAAGCGCGGCCTGAATTACCTGGGCCTCACCTTGACTTCAGATGTTCACAGCTGATCCAGAGAATTATGAATTTTAGTTTCAGAGAATAAAGGCACATTTTTAAATATTTCAAAGAGAAAAACATGCAACAATTTTTTCCTTCTTTCCGTGCTTTTGCAACACGAACATAATAGAAACTCCACTTGTGAAGCTTTCTCAACTGATTATTGGCACTTTTCTGAATTATCTGAGGTCAAGGATAGTTGAAACTGTCTTCTCCAAATACAAAAGTAGGGTACTTAATGCGGATCACAGAAAGATTTGATCAATGTGACCTCTGGGATTTAAATAACACACTTCTAGACCAGTTGTTTTTAACTACTGGTTCAAAAGTCCCCAAAAGAGAGATCAAGAGAAGTAGTATTCCAAAGAACATACAGATGTGAAGTTTCTGACGGAATCCAGCCACCCAATAGAAACATCAGGGGAGTATGAAAACCAGGAGGACTAAGTTGTTCTTATAGAGTGAAGAGAAAAACTTAGCAGCTGACTTCACATGTTCAAATAATGTCCACACATACGAAATGAAGTTGAGAAAACTGAAAGGCAATCAAATAGAACTGCCTATACTTGTGAGAAGGACCAGGCGTAGGTGGAGCACTAATGCACCAAGCAGCAATTCCCACTTAGCGCTTTCATTTCATTAACATTCTTGAAGAAATTTCTAATTTTCTCATCACCGCTCCCAAGAAACAGGCACAACTTCATTTAATCCAACTTGCTGTACATCATTTGGATTCACATAGGTGTCACAAGAGGAAAAAACAGACATAATTAGATCAATTCAGATCAGTTGCTATAAAATCCATGGGTTTTGTCATTTGGCACATTTAAACCTATTATCCAGTTAATCAATTAGAGAAGAGGATAACGTGAAATAATTCTTAAGCGCACTTCAATGAAACTTAAATCGTCTTACACTTTTTTGTTTAATTCAAACACCTTCTGTGATCAAGAAGAGCACCCTTAAAGCCTTCCTCCAAGTCTAGCCCCATCTATTAACCGATGAGTTTCAAAATCCTTCCCGTTTAAAACTTTATTTTTATTAATTTCTAAGTTTTAAGGCACATCCCCTTGATTCTTCCAAGGCCAAGGCAAAGGCAGTGTATTTTCTTCCTGCACATTTTCACAACTTTCTTATACTTCTCCAATTCCAGTAAAATAGAAATTCCATGAAGTTTTAAACAAACCTGTTGCCTGACAAAATAGGATAAAGATCACATAATCACATATTAAATATATACACTACATGGAAAGCAGAAAAATCTGAAACCACTGGAAATATAATCACTGGAAACCACACACAGACCAGAAATAGACAATATTTTAAATACAATGGCAATGAATCATTTGGAAAATTCTCTTCTAGAATTACTTCCAACACAGATCCTGAAGTAGAACTGGTTCTTTCCTTCTTCCTAGGTCAACATGTTTCAGCCAGTGACTCACAAGACTTCACACCCAGTCTGCAAAGCAGCTGCCTTTTTTATTTTAAACATAAATGTGGCCAAATGATATGTGCTATGTCCTTTTAACAGTATCACTCGAAAGAATTTCAGTCTCAACATTTGCAGATATTGCAAGTACTCAGAAACACTAACAGTGGCAATCAAAACATGAAGGAGACTGTCAGAAATGTCACGCATAACCTTCTGGTGACAGAAGCATTCAATCAATGCATTTGTAATTACAAGCAAGACCCTCACTGCTGACTGCCCACAGTTCAACATGAAACAGTTACTGATGTGTTTTTCCCTGCCGAAGAATGAAAAACACAATTCTAAAGAACACAGACATAGAAGTGGCTGTACAGTAACTGAAGACCATATGATCTTTTGCAACTTATTTCAATGAACTCACAAAAAAACAACCTGACCACTTCCTTGCTTTCTGCAGCATCCTCTTCAGCTTTATGGACTTTTCAGTTCAGGAAAGACGTGGAGCTCCTGGACTGGGTCCAGACGAGAACCACTGAGATGATCAGAGGGCTGAAGCACCTCTCCTATGAAGAAGGTTGAAGGAACTGGGCTTGTTTAGCTTGGAGAAAAGAAGACTCCAGGGAGACCTCGTTGTGGCCTTCCAGTACTTGAAGGGAGAATAAAAACAGAAGGGGGAATGGCTATTTGCAAGGGTGGATAGTGACAGGACAAGGGGAATGGTTTTAAACTGAGACAGGGAAGGTTCAGGCTAGATATTAGGAGGAAGTTTTTCACCCAGAGGGTGGTGACGCACTGGAACAGGTTGCCCAAGGAGGTTGTGGATGCCCCATCCCTGGAGGCATTCAAGGCCAGGCTGGATGTGGCTCTGGGCAGCCTGGTCTGGTGGTTGGTGACCCTGCACACAGCAGGGGGATTGAAACTAGGTGATCATTGTGGTTCTTTTCAACCCAGGCCATTCTGTGATTCTGCAATTCTATAACTTCTGTCTTACAACATTCCAACTGAAGCACACTGATGCACACTACCTGGGACTCCGATGTGGTGGTCTTAAGTCAATAAAACTTCTTTGTATATTCATGCAAAATTCAAATTCCACAGGAGCTTAAATTGGAGCCACCAGGAAATTCTACAGAGAAGGCAAACACGATTGATTCAAACTCTTTCTTGAGAACAGAAGTATTTCAAATCTCCTTTCACAATGGATATTTCTTCACACTATTACAGGATCTAAGCATGCTTGTGGAGAGGAGGGGAAGCACCAAGCCCCTCATAGATTTCCTGAAATCACTGGAGCTGTTTCCTCTTTGGAGGAAAATTATTCATCAAAGTAGAGCTTTTGTTTTTGAGTTTTTCAAGGGAACCGGTAAACTAAAGCTTTTACATACAGCTTCTTACAGCACCATGTATTTAGAAGTCTTCTAAGATCATCTTAGAAAATATTGAAAACATAACGTGAAAGAAAAAAATCACATACAGAATAGAAATGTAGTACCACAAAGAACTCTGACAGTTAAATGAAGTCAGACACTTCCTGAGGAACTCAAAAAGCTCAAATCCATTGTTTGGTATTGAGATATACAATACAGCGAAAACACAATGTTCAGGCAGATTCCAGACACCACTGCAAAAAGCTTAGAGCATCTTGAGGCAAGACCTCAAGAATAATTGAGTTCAAAAAAAGTGAAGGTAACAGGACAAATCAGACCAATCAACGAAACCCAAAACTCACTGAATTAAAAAAAAAAAAACAAACCAACCAGGTAACAACAAACACAACAGCCACACATCCCATAGACCCATTTTGGAAAGTGTATTGTCAAATAACAAATGAATCAGCATCCCCATCACACCATGTTACTGGAGACTCCACCTCTCTTTACGAAGAGACTCATTTGGACTCATGTTCCACCCTTCACAATAGCATACCTGTATTCAATTACATGGACATCCATGCTTCCTTTTGCTGACTGAAGGACAGACCCAAGGTCTGAAGAATTATCTTATCGTTTCTACTAAAAAATAGAGAATTTTTGAAGGACACACTAGATTGTAATTTGAAATACTATATTTAAGCCTGGAGCGTATTTTTACCAAAATAGCCTACAAAGAATAAAAGCAGCTGATATCTCTTTCTTATTAGACAGAAATAAAATTAATAATATTAATCATCAACCTGCCTTTGTACTTCAGTATAGGTGCTCTGTTAAAAGGAAAATCCCATCTTTCAGAGTTTCTGCTTCAATTAGGTAACTTAGAAACAGAATTCATTTAGCTGTAACTGCTTACATTGACAAACTTAAAAGTAAATAAATAAATACACAAATTAAGGCTTCTGACACAATTGCCATTTCTTGGAAACAACAAAGAAAACAAGAAATTAATCAAATCCCTTTTCTCAAACACTCGCACAATCTGAAAGTCTTTTCCTATTCTCCGTTCACAGACAAGAATGAGAATGGTGACTCATGCTGGCTAACCTCTCAGTCCCATGACCTGTGAAAGATAGAAACCTGATTCTGCTAGAAGAAAAATACCACTGCCTCTGGTCTGTTAACAGATAACATTATTATTATTATACAGAAGTGCAGAGTTAGCAAAATTCCCTATGTTCAAATTAAAACTGAGAAGCGAAAGTTTATTTCAAAGGCTATGTAAAAATAAGCTTTTTTTTTTCCCATTTCCATTCTGTAAAACTCATTCAACTTTTACTAGATGCTTTAACAATTAATTTCTTCACACATCCAGCATGCTGTGTGACACAGTGATCTTCTGATATGGAAGTTTTTGACAGCATTCCTGAAATGCATACAGCGCCCTGTCATAAGAGCATAGGAAGCTACAGTAAGCCAGGCGTGGCTTCAAGAAGGAATACTGAGCCACCCAGGAAATGCTGTAATAACTATGAAAGCCTCCCTGTAGCTTACTGCTGTAGCGATCTCAAACCAAGTTTTTACTGAACAACATAATGGCAGGGAAGCATGGGGCAGAGGTTTCACCTGATCTGTTTCACCTGATCTGTTCCTTGGAACAAGAATACAGTAAAAGACAGACCTTCATCACTGTGAATGATTTTAGTCTTCCTTTCCACACATCTCCCTTTCCCTCTAAGGTATTCCACCTCACAGCCTCTGAATGATTCTTGCCATCTAAAAGGGGAGCAAATCACATTTACAGTTAAAATGTTAGCTATAATCAGGTCAACCAACATGGAAATAGCTGTATCGCTGGTGATATCTAAGAGAAAACATGACAGCAGAATGGCCACATCCTAGAAAATGGAGTGACATTATTCCAGGCAAGAAATTCTCCCTGAAGTGCTCTAGATTGCACTTCGCTTTGGAGAGCTTCTGGCACTCCCCTTCTAAAACGTTCTCTAAAAGTGCCTTCTCCCTTAAACATTAAGCTGCAGTTGAAATTAGCTTCAAAAGCACATCTTTAGCTCAATATAACAGTACTTTCACTCTCAGTTTCTTCCATTTTTTCCTAAACAGGAAAATACTGCTGCTTTAGTCTAGGAATTCATGAGCATTTCATGCATCAAAAGGCATAGGGATTTTTTTGCTAGGACACTCTTGGCACAGTGAAAATGTGCTACTGTTGACCAAGAACAACATCAGTGCAATATCATCCAGTGCAAGGACCCCAGAGGAGTCCCCAGAAGAGCAGCAATCCTCAATAACGTGCAACAACAGAAAATACTCCATCCTATGGATTTAGACACAGGCGAGAACTTTTCATTGCTGGTCTTGCAAAGCTGAGCCCAGCCCATATGAGCTAAGCCTTCTGGGACAGGAGCATTGCACACAGTAAATGTCACCTCCACATCACTCCCTCAATCTCAGAATGATTGCAAGGGAAACTGCAGGTTGATAGCTTCCAAGTAATTACAGTCATTGCCAATTCAGTGCTTACTAGCAATTCCACATTGGTCATCCTCAACACGGAAGGCAGAGTAGAGAAAGACATGGATTTTGATTAAAAGAAACTCTCTTTCCAATTCTTAAATTCCTCTTCCACCAGCTGTCCTGCACTGTCTCTCCATTACTCTTCTCATTAGTCATAAAGTCTGGTTGCCAAGGAAATCAAAAATCAGCATCTCTTTCATTCCTTGAAAACTGTAATGCTGCAGCCAGTTTTACATGCCGTACTGTACAAACTCCATTTGAAATCTATCCTGATTTATGCAGTCCATGATGAGCAGGGAGATTGTGAAGCTGCATTCACATTTGTAGGACTGATGCCATGTAAATGCTTTTCATTTCCAGGAAGCTGTGAAAAACAAAAGGCAGGACAGGATATCCTGGAACTAGAAAGGTAAAAGCAAAAAAAGAAAAAACAGAAAAATGTCCTGGGAATAGCCTTTACACAGAGCTTCTTTAAGGACATCAGCTGATCCTAAAAGCAGAAGTATTCTATTCACAGGGAGTCACTTGGTGAAGCCACACACAAATACCTGCACCTGACATACCACAGATCAAGATCACACCTTTGTTGCAGCCTGTAAAGATCCAGGTAGGTAATGGCTAAAATAACGCAGCCCAATCCAGATGACATGCTAGTAACATATCCTGGAGTGTTCGCCATGTTTTATGTTCCAGTGAACTCCAAATAAATGCTATCACATGCATCTGGGTCAAAATTTGACTGCCATTACACCCGGCAGTGCAGAGATGTGGTATCAGCTATCACAGACCCAACTATGACTCACTGCAGTCTGGAGCCTCGCACCAAGTCATTCCCATTCCAGTTGGGTGGGTGCCCTTTGGGGAGACACCAGGTACCTCCCCCTCAGCTGGAGAAGGATCATTAAAAACCCGTCCATAGTCTTCTTCCATTCTCTCTTCCTGTAAGTATTGAACGATAAGTGAAAACCACAACAGAACACAGTGAAACTGAAGGCTGTGTTTTCTAAACTGCCCAGTTCCTAAGTTCAGCACCTCAAAAAAGCAGGAACCCTTACAGGAGATTAAAAAAACCCCAACACCTCTATTTATCACATGGATGTGCTTACCTCAGTGTCAGACCTGACACTACTAGTTAGACTTCTGTGGGTATGCCTGCCTAGGATAAGTTTTTCGTGACAAAAATAGGGCATGAATTTAAAAATGAAGCATCCATACAACCCTGGTGCACAGCTGTATCTTGTCAGCTGTAATTTCACCATAAAATTCATGCAGTGCTTGAAGTGACAGGTCCTTATAAGAGGGCTCCTCCCTCACCTGTCTCCCAGAAACTTTTTTTGGCTATTGTAAGATGGCTGATAGAAAAGCGACTGCTCAAGAGAGGATGTTAAATTCGAGGAAAACATGAGCCAATTAGTTCTCAGAGACTACATCTCACCATGTCACAACTCATCCTCATCTTCAGGCGTCACTCCAAAACATCTACCTGTTAAAACAACATTTTGCCTCAATGTCATTCTTCAAGCATTCCCTTCTGAAACTTCCAGGCTCATTCTGACCTGCTCAGCTCACAGGCCTCTCCTGCCTTGGCATCTTCCCTCAGTTCCCAAATGCTTGCCCAGAAGCAGCTTGTCTCAAAATTCTCCTCTTCCAGCTAGTTGCCTTCTCTCTTGCTCCTGCCTAGAACTAACCCAGCACAGTCACTGAGCAAACATGCCAACAACATAAAGTATCCTTTGTTCACTTTTGTCCCTCCCACAGGGATTCATGAAGAAACCAAGATTAATACAGAAAACAACCAATCTCTAATAGCCGTTTTTGTGTGAAATTAAACAGATTTCCACAGCCATTTGATGCACTCAAAGTATATACTTACTAGTCATGTGAGCTACCAATTTCTGACTGAAAAACATAAAAATCAGGGAACAATAGAACTGCATTCTTTTAGGGCGTAAATACGTTCTCCTTTTACACAGCTCCGTAACTGATCCACGACTGTAACTGAAGGGTTTGCAACAGAAGCTGCAAATGGCATTCAAAAAAAAGTCTAGGAATCAGTTCAGTCTCTTCAAACCACTGATTAAATGATGACAACATGAACAGACACAACTCCTTAACAAATACATAAAGAAGCCGACTTCCCACACTAGTAAAAAAAAAAAGAAATTGGTTCCAAAGAAATTCAATACAGTATTTTAAAAATAAGTACATGCATGAAGAAAAAAAAAAAAAAAAAAAAAAGGGAAAAGCAGTAAGGATTTTAATTGAAAGAATATATGGTCAAAATATTTTCTATATTTTTCATCACTGCTTTGTTGGTGAACATATCCACATGTAATCAGCACGCAGCACAGAAACCTCCAACTCATCAGATGCCATTTTGTTTCAAGACTGTATTTATTTACCATAGGAAAAGAATGCTACAGTCTGAAGAGCATCTATTTAGATGACTGCACTGCAAAAGCCATGTTCTGCGGGTGTTGACCGTAAGACATGACTTGTACAGCGTGACAGCACACCAAGAAACATCACGTTTAAGATTTCTCTCCCTAAGTTAGTAGCATTATTTATTTTTCTTTGAAAAGATGCAGAAATTCATAGTAAAACATACAACAGCAGGTAAAATTTCGGATTACAATCAGAAGCTGATGGGAAACATATTTGAAAAAGCATCCTTAACCCAAGCGAAGGTTAGAATTTCTGCTTGTATAAATGACCAAGAAAATACTGAGATGTTGTGGGTGTTTGAAAAGTAGTGTAACAAGTCAGCAAACAGCTGAAGAAAAAAAATTATTGTCATTTCTGACACTTGATTCACACTTCAACTACAATGAACCAAACACTTGCTCAAAGTCCATATAATCTGAGCTTGTGTGCCTGACAGTGACTGTTTTCCACGGCTTGTGAAGACACAGGACAGCTCTAATTGGACTGCTCTTTAAAGACCAACATCACTACATCACCTCTGGAACTTCTTCTATATACTCACATTCAAATACTTTGTTCCTAACATTTCTGTTTCAGTACAGCTATGATAAATGAGCCCGTTTCTATTCTGTCTTCTGGGAGCTGAGAAATTTAAAACAACCTTCGTGCCATGACCACAAGAAGATCAGTTATTGATATTTGTAAAAACATTAAAGCCTCGATGAAACAGCTTCTTTGCAACTAAGAGCAAATAAGGACAATAAAGCAATGGCGCAACACGCACGTGTATGCCCACAAATGAATACACAGCTGGTAGGTCTATTTTTAGGAAAAAATTAAAAGAGGAGGAGAAAATGGGCCCGGCAGATTGCTCATCAAAAGGGAAGGCAGTGAGTAAGAGCTGGAGAAACAGCATCACTCTGCAGCACCCACACAAGTAATGCTCCTTGTGCCACAATGCAGAATGCCATGCATAGCCTGAACACCTGCTGAAGACGAGCTGTGTAAACACAGGGAAATGATCAGAAATGATCCAAGTGATCAGAAAACACTGTAAAAATAACCACTTACAAATTAGGCAAAGGTTTATCTCCTCAGTTTCTATACCTTTGTAAGGTACAAAGGTGAGAAAAGAAAGGAAAAATAAATCATTGTAGATGTGTCATAGAGTCATTTCAGTTGGAAGGGAACCTTAAAGGTCCAACTAGCCCAACACCCCTGCAATGAACAGGGACACCAACAACTACATTGGGTTGCTCAGACCCCTATCCAGACTGGCTTTGAACATTCCCACAGATGGAGCTTCTACCACCACCCTGGGCAACCTGTTCCAGTGCCTCATCACCCTTATCATAAAAGACTACTTTCTTATATCCAGTCTAAATATCCGCTCTTTAATTGTGAAACCATTTCCCCTTAGTCCCTGCTGAAGAGTCTGTCCTCTTCTTTCTTATAGCACCCCTTTAAGTACTGAAAGGCTGCCATTAGGTTCTCCCCAGTGCCTTCTCCAGGCTGAACAGCCCCAGCTCTCAGCCTGTCCTTGCAGGGAGATGCTCCATCCTCTGGATCACTTTGTGGTCCTCCTCTAGACACACTTTAAAGATTCTTATTTTCATACAGTAATAAAAGACTACACTATTTTAGGGCCCAGTAGAGTCCATGATTGTTAGAATCTTTTGCAGTCCTACTGTTCCAGCTCTGAGAATCCATACGCATGCTCCTTACTTCTGCACTTCTCTCTGCTAGTGAAATCAACAAAGGGTTACATAGGTTTAGAGGATAGCAAAATGCTGTGGTTTCTTGAGGTGGGGTAAACTAAAGCAGTAATCTCTCAACCTCTACCCTGCATTTCTGATACTGTGTTGCTCCCACTGCCCCCGTCTCCAGGCTCCAGCACTCATTGTGTCCCCTGCAGCAGGGAGATGTACAAAGGACTTTCTGTTACCTCCTTCAGTCTGCAAAGACAGGTGCAGGAGCAGCCAAGCTGCTGGGGGAACCACAAGCAATTACATCCGTCCAGCTATGCACGGCATTACAGCCCTAGAGAATCATTGGAATTGAAGCCATTAAAATATTTGTTAGCCTTTTCACTCCCCTAATGCTTTGATCTTTCTCCTGGAAAATGCAGTGTGTAAGCTCTGGTGTCTGCAACAGAGGAGGTCAATGCATATGTGAAGCCCTGACCTTGCAGACCAGCTACAGAACGTTCCCTTTGCAGAACACTTCACTGTCTCTTCCAGGGCAGACCCACAGGCAGACGCCCACTGAGGAAATGGAAGATGCAGCAAAACGGCCCCTCTTCATCTCCAAACATTTTCTAAAAGATTCTCATCGCCACCACCTCTCCTGGAGAGTGGCTGCAATGCAGTGCACTGGAATAAATTTGGAAACATTTCAGACGGGAGCTCAAAGAACCGTGTGACCCCATACAGTCGCCCAGCCATGGCCCTGCCTGGCCTGGTGCCCAAGCAGGCCGCAGCCCTTCCACAACCGATTCCATAATAACGCGGTCATTCCAACATCACCTCTCAGTCAGCTCTCTGTGCAATTAGGAACAAACCTGGCGTGACCAAAGCTTTGCCAAGTGATAATGAAAATTCCCAGAAAAATCCATGAGAACAGCTCCGATTTAGCTCAGGAAGCTGCTGCTGTCACTCCAGCCACCCATCCAGCTGACGTGACAGAGATGTTGGGTGGTCAAGCGCTGAATTGTCACATTCTCTACTTCTGCCTTTTCCCCTCCAAATTTCAAATCAGTCTGCTAAGCCACGCTAATTATAAAGAAGCCAATTCTTTCAAGATACTGAAAGTTTACCCACTATGAAAATATATTTAATGAAAATATAACTAACTTCTCTTGCAAAAATCAATTCAGTAAACTCACTGCATGAATTGCAACGTTGCTCCAAAAAGCAAATAGAAGTTTTGTTTTATTTGATGTTAAAAGGCTTTTTGTAGGATTACTTATGAATTCAGGATATACTCAGATCTCAAGGTGATGACTGAGAATTTTCCCGCTGTGGTTCTTAAGAGCAGACTGGACCCTGACACTCGAACATACTGCCCTGGCAATCCTCCTGGCCACTCAGATACCAAACCACACGAACCCATGGTTCCATAACGTGTTATAGCAGTAGCTGTGATGTGGCCTGCACAGCTTGAGCATGCCTACAGGAGCTGAGATCTACACAGGAACTGCAGGACAAGCACAGCCTGGCAGCAACTTGCTCCCACTACACTCATTCACTGGGAAAAATTCAGTGTTCTTCAGGGGCTCCCAAACTGTCTTCCATATCCACGGGTAACAGCAGGTTTCCATTTTGACCTGTGACACACACAGCAGTGGCAGTGCCAGCCTGAACTAGCTCCACTGTGGCCTGCCCCATTTTTGCATGCTATTCAGCAACAGGGAAGTTGACACTTCATCTACAGAGATCAACTCAAAACATTTATTTATTTCATGTGTTATTTGCAGTGTTGGTGCCAATCAGAAATACATCTTTTAAGTCTCAGTTCCCATTATTTACTGCAAACATAACACATCCATTCCAAACAAATCTAAACATACAGTATGCTATGTTAAAATGTTACATCACAAGTCTATTTTTATTTGCCCATGCATAGTTCAAAAAGCAGATTCAGAATGAGGGTACCAAAATAAATGCAATCTATTTTACAATTGATAATTATTAAAAACAAACAAACAAAAAAAAAAAAAAAAACAACCACCAAATTTGACACTAACAATTGTTTAAAAGCATGTCAGAACAGAAGACACTGGAACATTTGGACACAGACTACGAAGTGACATACAGTGTATACTACAGTTGATGACAAATACTTTAGTTATTATCCCTCTGACTTTCCCAGTTTAAATCACAGTGTGGTTGCAGAACTACATTTCCTGCAGGATTACAGGCTGCACTACTAAGCCGGAGCATTTTGGTGTTGAACGCATGTTGCAATAACCTGCCTCAACACCAGCAACTTTAAAACAAAATGCATTCAGCTGCAACAACAAACAAATCACCAGAAACAACTGAAATAATCTACTTTTGTATTACACAATTTGGATTTCTCTTGAGCATTGAAATGACTTTTTCTTGATAAGCCCAGGACAGAACCCAAGAAGAACCTGAAGAATTCATCAAGCTCAAAGTTCCGCACAAGAAGTCAAAGAGTGTCCCTCATACAGGCTCCGTCCTTCTTCCAGGAACTTTCTCAAAAAGCAGATTCCACAACCTCCGCTCACTCCAAGGTTTTCCCGAAGCACAGCCACTGTTACCAACTAAATCAAATCCTTGGTACAAACTGGCTTCATCTTTTGTTGATAATTACCATCAGAAGAACAAAGACTCAGCACATTTAAGACGGTATTGTTTTGTCTCCTGGTCTCAACTTCCTTCTGCTTGAACAGAACTTGCTTGCCTTTTGTATTTGCAGATCAAGGGCTACATCTGGCCTTTACAGATCATGCTTTGCAAACCCTCTGCAAGCCTTGATGACCGTTTCCAGATCATAGCTCACATTTATCTTTCCTAAAGGGCAGCAAATGAAACTATGCACATTATTCTATTAGCTTAGACTTCACACCAAAGGTTAAAAGATAAACTCTCACATTACTGCATCCTACTTCTTACTACAATCCCCTGCAAAGTGCAGACTCATCCCCACAGCACTGCTGCCAATCTATTTGATGGGAACTCTTTTCTCTGAACACAGCATTTTGTACTTGATCACAGCCATGAAATTTATCAGAAACCCCTGTTCTCCAAAAGACAGCATCAAAAACAAGGCTCGGAAAGCCTCCTCTACCTCCTCCAAATTCTGTGCTAACCCAGAGCACAAGGATGACATCAGATCCGCAGGTGCCAGAACCGCCCTATGGTACTGCTTGAGCTACTGTTCCCATTTGACGATGACAACACAACTCCTCGAGAGCAGTCACCATACTTAGTATATTCAGACACAGTCCCTTAGTTTCAGCTGGTACCAAGTTCTTCATATGAGCAAATAATTTCCTCAGAATCACCTGTTTTGGGTCAAAGAGCAGATCGGCTGCTCCTGGTGTGCTGCCTGTAGTACTGCATGCAGCTCTACATGCCTAGAACGCATACAAAAGTTTGGTAAACATATGACAGTGCTCTGCCTGCATCCCATCCCAGCTCCACCCGCGGCCAACCCTGAGCCACAGCAGCTCTACAGGATGGGCCTCTGAGGAGTTTTCCTCCATGAATTCATCCGGTTGCTTTTTTCGTCCCTGTGAGCTTTTAGTATCCACATGCTTCAGAAAGGATTTTCAAAGCTTAAGTAGCTACACGTTGGGTAAGTAAAAAACACCCTTTTGTTTGCTTTGAACCTGCCAGCTTAATCTCATGCTTTGGCATTTTGTACTGAAAGTACAAAAAAATTATTCCCTTCTCACTTCGGCCACATCACTCACATCATCATACATTGTATTTCCTCTGTCAAACCCTGTAACATCTCAGGGTTTTCTTCAGATTGGCATTATTAAACACCAAGAGAGTGTGAAGGTTAGAGGGTTTTGTTTACAAGACTGCCTTTTCACGGGGAGCCAGGAGTTGACCTTCCTTATGGGACCGTTGTGGTTACTGTGTCCAAACACCGATAGCGCACGGAAGACTGCAGGACCATTATGGTTACTGTGCCCATCAAATACCAGAAGGTAGTCATCCTGGATCCCAAAAGATACAGAGCTCAGGGCAGGTTACACACTGACACCCACCCAGCTAGAAATACAGGGCAGGGGAAATGAGCTCAATTTGCAGTTTCTGCAAGCTACTACTTCTTCTTACTTCATGAAGTTAGTAAGCTGCTTCTTACTAACTAGTAACCACTTTTTACTTCATGAAGTTAGTAAGCCTTGCAGCAAACTTCTTTACCCCTACGTTCACTTGCTGGTTTTATAGCTTCAGAGAGACGCAACTGTCTTTCCACAAAATAATTTATGAACTTACACATATTAAAAGCACATCCACTAAAAATATAAGCTAACTCTTAACTTCTACTTCTGAAACCTTTCCTATGTTGCTTTTACTAACTTGTGCTCCAACAATTCTGATATTTACCATCCCACCCCAGCAATAAACTGTTTCATTTTTATTCCTTGCAGTTATTTTATAAAATGTATACTTCAAATCTAACTTGCACATTACCACAGCTTTATGGCCTTTGAGCAAGCATCATATGACATTTGCTTATGGTTATAGATTTGCACAAGGAAAAAATTTTTTTTAATCATTTAAGCGCTTCTGTTGTCCTTCAGCCTTTTCCCAGCATTTTTCTTTGTCTTGAAAACACAGCAGAAGAAAGGGTGCAGGTTAATGCTAACTCAGGAGTCATCCCTGCCCCTGGTTAATATGCCACGCTTGGAATAAAGGAAGGTTGAACGCAATGGCCAACCTTTGTCCCCCAGCACCTGCTTGCCCAGTCCATAGGCCACACTGAGCCTGCAGTGCCAGCAAGCTATGGGATGACTCCGTGGCTTGTTTTCTTCCAGTAATAATGTAGGACACCAAGGCTGGAGACATGACATGCTACTTCTCTCCACTTCTGCAGAAAAGGGCTGACAAGCAGCAATGTTTAAATGAAATAATAAGTAACAACCATGCATTCTTGCAATCTGTAAGCTTTTAATTCAGGTATTTCAATTTTATGGGTCACTGGTAGCATCAGGATTTACTAGTCAGGAATGTGATCACCCAGTATCAGGCAAGCATCAGCAGTACCTACAATAACACTGTGAACCATCTTCAAGCAACAGCAAATGAAGAGGAAGACACTTTTAGTTCTTCCTATTTAGCATCAAACACAAATTGCAGAAATCATAGCTGGGTTTCTGGCAGCTTATCATACTCATAGGTGCACTGCTTTCCCACAGGCAGCCTGCCACAGCACTTCGGCAGAAGCCCTCCAAGAGGAACTGCAGCTCAGACCATGCCCAGTTTTGTCCGGACAAGGCTGCAAAGAGTTTGTTTCCTTTACGGGGACAATCCTACAAGCACACAAGTGTTTTTGAAAGGATAAAACTCAGCGTCAGCTGGCACGTATGGCATTTCACAGAGAGAAAAAAAATAAGGGGAGAAGAGAGGGAAAGTTCAATGACTTTTCAGTGAAGGAAGTAAGGAGAAAGCACTTTAACCCCAGCAACACCTGATAAGGAAGGTCTGAGATGAATTCCTCCTACGGAGAGCGCTCAGGAAGGCGCCCGTCAGGCTCCGGCTCCGTACGGCCGTGCCGCGGTGCCGCCCGAGCCGCCGCCCGCCGCGTGCTGCCAGGAGCTGCCGGTACCTCCGCACATCTCCCGGCCCCGCGTTCCCCGGGACAGGCCGTGCCCGGCTCCCGCCGCCGCACCGCGGCCTCGCCCGGCCGCTCCCGGCTCCGCCGAGTCCCACAGCCGCAACTCCCGCTCCGCGCGTCGACCGCCTTTGCTGCCGGAAAGCCGCGTACAACCCCGCGCACACCCCCACCCCAAGCCCCGCCGCGGGGAGCTGCCGGCACCTGCCTCGGGGCCGCCCGGAACGCTCCGGCAAGGGGAGGCCCCGCCGCCGCCGCCCCCCGCCGCCGGGCAGGGGGAGCCCGGCCTGCGGCACGGCCGCGGCGTTACCTGCTAACGCGGCCGCCGCTCCACGTCCCGCTGCCACCGCCGCGCCGCTCTGCGCCGCCCCCCGCAGCCCGACCCGGCCACCCGCCCGCACGTCAGCGCCACAGGGGCCGGCCGGGGGCGGGAGCTCGGCGGCGGTGGAGGAGGAGGAGGAGGAGGAGGAGGAGGTGGATAGGAAGCCGTGCCCAGCTGCCGGCCTTCTCCGCGGCCACGGTGGCCTACGAGGCGCTAGGACACCGAGGCCCGGGCCGCCCCGCTCCCCTCGGCCGCTCACCTGCGCGGAGCCGCCTCACCTGCGGACGCCACCGAGCCCTCACGGCTGGAGGCGGCGCTGCGGGGCGGGAGGGCTGCGCCGGGAGCTCCTGGGCCTGCCCCACCTGCTGCTGTGCGATGGGGATTCCCGTTGTTTTGCTAGGAGTGATGTTTCGTGCTGTTTTGTCTGTCTTTTTTGCGGAGTCCTCACGGACCTGTTGGAGTGTGGCCAGAGGAGGGCCAGAATGATCCAAGGGATGGAGCACCTCTCCTACGAGGATAGGCTGAAAGATGGGGCTGTGCAGCCTAGAGAAGGCTCCGGGGAGACCTGAGAATGGCCTTTCAGAATCTTAAAGGGGGGCTATGAGAAAGAAGGGGATAGACTCTTTAGCAGGGTCTGTTGTGACAGGACGAGAGGAAATGGTTTCAAACTTAAAGAGGAAAAATTTGGATTGGATATAAGGAAGAAGTCTTTCATGATAAGGGTGGTGAAGCATTTGAACAGGTTGCTCAGAGAGGTGGGGGAAGCTCTATCCCTCAAGATCCCTCAAGGTCAGTCTGGACAGGGCTCTGTGCAACCAGATGTAGCTGTACATGTCCCTGTTCGTTGCAGGGGAGCTGGACTAGATGGCTCCTAAGGGTCCCTTTCAGCTGAAACAATTCTGTGATTCTATGTTTCTTTAACTGTATTGGTTAAAAAAAAGAAAAATAAATAAATAAATAAAAGTTGGGTTTAGGTTAATTAACCCTATAAAGCAGGGCAGAAGATAGACTCTGGTTTCTATCCTGCTGTGGAAAACCTTGAAAACTGGAAATCATTTAGAAGCCACTCTGTTCCTTCCACAGGAGCTCCCCTTGTGTGCACCCCGCTGTGCTCACTGCCACCACGGCTATTTTTTGGGAACCCACAGATACACTTCACCTCACAACATGGAGGGGCCAGGGCCACAGCTGTGCAGCATACATGCCGAGTGTCCCCCAATGTCTGCATCCTTTAAGTGGGACCAATTTTCACCTTATCCTGACTGGTGCTGAGTGCCCAAGCTACCCTCAAAGGCAAGGGACACTCAAAACACCTCATATTTTATCTAATGAGCCCTGCAGGTGTCAACAAACATGCTTCAATCTGCAAACGTGCCTTTCTTGCCATCCGTGTTACCTGGTTAGGCTCGTGTCCTGGATCACATCATAAACGAGACCGTTTGTCTTGTCACCCCCACTCCACTGTTTATGTTTACAAGACTATCTGCTGCAGAGAGCTGGGCAGCACTGCATCATACCTGTGACTCATGCAGCCCAGGACACGTATAGCCACCCCTTCTTAAGCACCCACACGTGAGCTCTGTGTCATCTCCCCCACCCTGGTTTTTATGGGCAGGCCTGGCACCACCCGCTTGTTGGCCAGCTGGCCATAAACACTTCTCTCTGTGCAGTGTTTCACAAGGGCACAGTTGTCCTGACTTCACGTCGTCCCCCCGCAGACCCTGAAAGCCTTGTGAATTTTGCTGATGGAGCGAACCCAACCCACTTTTTTTCCTCAAAGCCCCTCCTGGTTTCCTTCATCTTGCAGTCCAAGCTACATTTCTTCAGCAAGGTACACTTAGCACCTTTGTGAATGTTTGGAAATGTCCAGGAAGGAACTGAGCACAGCCAGCAGCTAGTGAACAGTTTAAACAAAGTATTTTCTTCCAGTCCTGTCTTCCCCTGTAGACAGGACAGTCATAACTGTGTCTTGGCCTCTGTCATGGGCAAGAAGAAACCCTGGGTGGTTTCATAGAGTCATAAAATGGTTTGGTTTGGAAGGGACCACGAAGCCCACCTTGTGCCAATCCCCTACCATGAGCAGGGCTGCCTCCCACCAGTTCAGCTGCCCAGGGCCCATCCAACTTGCCAGGGGTTGGAGGGGATGAGGCACCCACAGCTTTCTGGGCAGCTGTCTGGCGCCTCACGGCCCTCCTAGGGAAGACCAGCAGGGATGTGCATGTGAAAGTGGCACCAGGGGACTCAGCATGCAAGTAATCCTGCAGCTCAGGCAAAGCACTGGTGGGCGTAAATCCCATGTCCAGATTAATATTCCTGCCACTGACAGAATATGTCGCGAGCTTGCTGGAGATTTTAAACACACCTGCAAGTGGCAAGTTAAATTTGACAGTGGTGTACTTATCTGACATGACTTAAGAATGTTCAACAATTTTGACAAATTATTTTATATGTTCTCAAAAATGGGAGTTTACCCATGTAAACCCATGTACATTACCTTTTAGGCCAGCTCTTTCAGCCTCACTTTTATCTGTGGAAGATAGATAACTATCGTCTGGAAAGGGGGGTATGGCTGGGAAATTAAATGAAAATATAAATTCGCTGACTGGATAAAAAAAATAATGCCGTTCTGTTATCAAAACAGGATACGATGTCAGGAAATGTCCAACCAAATATTGTTGGTGCCAACAAGCCTGTGATTGTTTGTGACCTGGAAGCGCTGCAGCCAGGGGCTGTCCCACGGCCTGGTGCCCCTCCCTGATGAGGAGGAGGCATTGCTGCTCTCCCTTTCTTCTCCCTGGGAAACCCAAAAATATCCCAGAACACAGCAGCATCTGTTCTGTAATTCTCCTGGGAAAAGAGAGGAAGATTCACACACCAGTGAAATGTGAGCTCAGGAACTCGACCTCAGTAAAGGGAAAAGAAGATGAAAGAGAAAGTGGGTACAATGTATTTCAGTGTTCCTATGTTGTCTGCATGAGGAGGAAAGCAGGAAGCATTTCAGATGTCCTCCATAGGAAAGTTATATTGAAACGACAAGCTGAGGTTTTTTGGAGCTGCAGGAATAATATGGCTGGCTCGGCAAAACACTTTTTGCTCAAGAGCTCTTTCAGCCTATGGATATTGATAAGGGGCAGATGCAGCTGGGTGTCTGTGAGGGCGCCCCTTGTGCCTGTACCATGAAGGCGTTCCTCCTGTGCCTCAGTACGTCACATGGGGACCCACAGTGCAGGTCCGTTCAGAGGTCTTAGCACACAGGTGATGTTCTCAGCTAGAGCTCTCCTTCTGCAGCAGGATCACACAGTGCCTGTCAGCTACAGGGACTGTGGTGATGGACAGGAAACCTGTTAACAGCATCTCCAGCAAGTTTGCAGCTGGCACCAAGCTGAGGGGTGTGGTTTATAGGCTGGAGGGAAAGGATGGCAGCCAGAGGGACATAGCGAGGCTTGAGGAGTGGGCCAGTGCTAACCTCATGGAGTTCAACAAGGCTGAGTGCAGATTGCCAAGAAAAGGCACTGGAGCTTTTTAAGAGAACTGTTGAAGTGCACGTGTCTCCTTGCTGTAGTCCTGCTGCAAAGAACTGACAATGTTCTAGATGTCTGTGGTGTCTTAGTTCACCCAGATATTATAACTATTTACATTTGAATTGGGGTTATTACAGATTGAACACTTTCTGTTGCTGCATTAAAACAAAGAAAATTATGGTAATTTTATGGGCCACTGTCTTTTGTCAGACTTGATGAATGGTGAAGTATTTGAAAGGACAAGCAGGTTAAAGGATCCCATCTAACTTCTTAGAAAACCCTGGGAGGATATTATGTACGCTTGCTTTTCAAAGAATACCACATAGTGTCCAGGCTAGTTGAATTTCTAAGAAAGTGAATTCTTATTTATAATTAAGTTGATCAAGATTTACACCAGCTAAAGACAAGAGGGTAAAGGATCCCACTGGTGGGGCTGGCAATCTCCCTACAAAGGTAGTTACCCTCAAGTTGTTGATACTGTGTGTTAAGTTTCTCCCTCCACACTTTATTATGGAAGATTAAACGCAAAAATCAAGTTTGACATCGACTACTGCCCTTTGCAGTAGGTGTCTCTTCAGACAAAAAGCTTGTGCATAAATTGTGCTGTAATTAGCTGGGTTTTGTTGTGGGTCATATGTAGCTTCAACTGTTAAACACGTTGCACCTAGTGAATAAAATTCTGCCTGTAGAAATGTCTATGGGCATTGACTTAAGCCAACAACTTAATGAGGCCAGGAGTTCATTTACTTTACATTGCTTTGTTGACATCACTAAATATATATAAATGTTATGTTATTACAGCGTGTCTGTGTAATGTGGTCATGCTGTCAGAGTCAGCTGTTGGCATTTCCTGCCTGTCTATATCTCTGTTTAATGCCATGATAATCCCTAGAATCATTTTATAATTTTGCAATTAATTTCTGAAGGAAAAAAACCTAAAAATATGGAAGTTATCACCTCACTGGTTTCCAGTGTATTTTGGATTTACCCACACGGAGTTTCCAAACGTAGCTGCCAACTTAGTCCTGCTGGCAAAATTTATCTGCAATTTATCCAGATAAAGAATAGCTTGCTCAGATATTTGCAAAAGAACACTTCTAACTTGATCAGGGTTTAGCAGCTGATGTCCAGAGACACAGTTCAAGAAAGAACTTTTTCTGGGATTTATATTACCAGTTCCAAGAGGACTCTCCTTTCAAAATCAAACTCTGGTTTCTTTCCCAGGAAGTTTTCTTTAGATAAAAGGCATCCAACCCCGTATCATGCAAATTACTTATTGGAAATCAGTGTGTAAGCCCTGTTTCATCCACTCACTTTCACTTAGCATTATAGGTGTATACATAAATCTCTTAATTTTGACAGCTGTGCAAAGATATCTTTTTTTTTTTTTTTTCCTCTTTCTTCCCCATAGACTTTGCATGAACAACCCTTGTGACTATAGCTAAGTATTTCAATAGTCTGACTTTTCCACAGGCCTTTTTTATTCCAGCCACTCCATTCTGGTTGCAAATAAATCAGATATTAGAGCTTAAGGCAACAGCTTCTATTTGAAATCTTCTTGCTTCATTTCAGTTCATAATAGGTTCTTCTGTCACATTATTAGAAAATGCGTTATTTAAAGACAGTTGATTGTTTTGCATTTTCACTCCTTGCAATGTACAACCGGTTGTACTTGTTCCCAACTGAGAGTTGGGAATAAGTCTTCCAAACCAGCCCAATTTTTCTGTTTCCTCACCTTAAAGGGTAATCAAATTAGGCAAAGAGATTGTTCTCCATTTTGAGTAGCTTGAAGCAAAGGAACACAGGATAGGCTTGCATAAAATAATAGCATGGTACTACATGAGAGGGATCCCTAACTTGTCAAGTCACAGAATCACACAAAATCACAGAACCATAGGAGTTGGAGGGGACCACTGGAGATCATCCCGTCTAACCTTCTGCTAAAGAAGTTTTCCAACAGTAGGTAGCACAGGAAAGATGGGTTTTGAACATCCCTGGAGGAGGAGGCTCCACCACCTCTCTGGGCTGCTTGTTCCTGATGTCCATTGCTTTTCATTTTACTTGCATGAGCAGATTAATTCTATAAACCCAGATTGTGAGGTCAAGAAAATAAAATTGCAGTACCCCAGAGTAGTTAAAAGATATTCTTGGAGTCTTCCCAGTATTTCAGGATTGCAGTCCTGATGCAACACATCCATGTCTCAAGGGGAAGTATTTGCTTTTGTTTTGACAAAATCTCCCCAAGCCAAGAGACCAGAGGCCTGTTCCCCTGGCTATAAAAGTAGCTTGGGATACCCTATCTCAGATATTCCTTCTGGAGATATGGAAGTATCCATAAAGTAGGAATAAGAACACAGTAAAAGTCACACGGTAGTAATTATTATAAATGTTTTCCAATTTTATCTTTTTATTAGTATTGTTTTTTTCCCCATCTACATTGTGATCACTCATAAGGATTCACTTTTCAGTGGTGAACAGCTGTGGTCAATGAAATAACTGCAGGGCATGCTACCAAAATATGCATCTTATGTGAAAAACAGAAGTAGCCTGTGGTAAATAGGCAACATACAGTTATCAGGCACTGGGCTCTTCTACTTTCATTGGAGCAGAAGCTACCTGCCTGGAGTTAAATGAACTTTAGTATGGGTAAGGTAGGTCAGTGCTGAAGGCTTCTACAATCCTTAGCGAAACAGAGGGTGTTTTTTTTGTTGCTGTTGGTTTTTAGTGAGCTATGTGAGGATAGTAACTAATTTTTAAACCTTTCTGTAAAGGCCACAACTTATCCAGCAACTTTCCAACTGATTGTATCCTGTTAAACATGACATGAGGATTTTTATTCCATTCTGTTTCTAATATTTAATTTTAGACAGCTTCAGCTTTTAAGCCAGTCTTGGGAAAGGAAATCTGATGAGGAATGAGTGATCCCAACGAAATTCTGACACTCCTTGGGCTGGGAACAGAGCGGAGGAGAGCTGACAGGAATGCGGTTCACAGAGGGTCCAGAAGTGAGGGCACAAGGATCCCCCACAGTTTCCCTTGAAGCGAGATTAGAAGTTATAGACTCAGTTACAAGACAGTGAGGGGAATATGCTACTAGCCTGAAAAGGAAGATCACAAAATGAGAACTGGCTGAGGTGTGGGGCCTGGAGGCGGGTGATTAGTGGCACAAAGCCTGGCTGGAGGCTGGTAAGGAGCAGAGTGCACTACTGGGTGCAGTCCTGTTGAACATCTTCATTAAAGTGTGTATGTCCAGTGCAGGTACTAGAAAGGGGGTTGTTGTTTCTTCAGAAGCAGCAAAATCACATGGATTCAGAGTCTGTAACCACTGCCATAAGCCTGGCTTTGTCCTCTTTGCACCCTCCCTTCAGCTGTTTCTGTACACTGATATAGGTATTTATATAGAAAGACTGAGACTCTGAGTCTCCTCTGGGCTGAGCAATCCCAGCTCTCTCAGCCTCTCCTTATAGCAAAGATGCTCCAGTTCCTTCATCATCCTGGTGGCCCTTTACTGAATTATTTCCAGCCTGTTTATATCTCTCTTGTACTGGCAAGCCCAGAACTGGACTCAGCGCTCCAGGTGCAGCCTCAGCTGTGCTGAGAGGAGTGAAGGAGTCATCACCCTCCACCTGCTGCCAATACTTTGCCTAATGCAGCCCAGGATGCTATTAGCTTTCTTTGCAGCAAGGGCCCATTACTCTCTCATGTTCCACTTGATGTCTAGCAGTACCCCCAGGTCCTCTTCTACCAGGCTGCTTTCCAGCTGGGTGGAACCCAGCACGTGCTGTTGCCTGGGGTTATTCCTCTCCACATGCAGGACTCAGCACTTGCTCTCATTGGACATCCTCAAGTTCCTGTCAGCCCATTTCTCCAGCCTCTCCAGGTCCCCTTGGACAGCAGCACGACTCTCAGGCATATCAGCAATCCTCCCAGTTTAGTAGAGTAGCACCTGCATGTTTGCTGATGGAACGCTGCTCCATCAGCTGTATCTTTAATGAAGATGTTCAATGGGACTGCACCCAGTAGTGACCCTGCTGCACTCTGCTCCTTGCTGGCCTCCAGCCAGGCTTTGTGCCACTGATCACCTGCCTCCAGGCCCCACCCCTCAGCCACTTCTCAATCTGGCTGCTGTCATGGATGAGCATGCTTGTGACCATGTCACAAGTATTTTCCAAGTCATCAGCTATGTTCCTGTTTTCAGGTGCCCAACCTGAGATGCTTCATGGGAGTATTTGCAAACATAATGCAAGTTACTGACAGCTCCACAAAAATACTGTAGGAAGCACTCACCTGTGTGAGATCAGAGCAAAAACTGGAAAGAGGAGTTGAGCACTCAGCTGACACTGAACCGCAGTGCCCGATTTTCATCTTGGTGATAATGACATTAGGAGTTGTGGTTGAGGTAAAGGCTGAACTTCATTTGGAGCAAGTAACCTACATTACTTGTTTACTTTGTGTGATAAAATGAATGTCAAACTAGATTTAATTTTAGATTCAGTGGTTTTAGGATTAACGAATCCTAATTTATCTTATGTTCCTATCTCCTAATTGGCCTGAAAAACATGTCTAAATAAAGTCACTTGAATCAGATGTCTTTATGAAAAGGTACATCCTTTGAGTCAGAGAACCAACTTAACTTGCTTTAGAATCATAGAATCACCAAGGTTGGAAAAGACCTAAGAGATCACCCAGTCCAACCGTTCACCTATTCCCAATAGCTCCCACTAAACCATGTCCCTCAACACAACATCCAGCCTTTCCTTGAACACCCCCAGGCTCGGTGACTCCACCACCTCCCTGGGCAGTCCATTCCAGTGCCTGACCACCCTTTCTGAAAAGTAATACTTCCTCATGTCCAGCCTGAATCTCCCCTGCCGTAGCTTGAAACCATTCCCTCTGGTCCTATCACTAATGACACGAGAGAAGAGGCCGACCCCCAGCTCGCTACAACCTCCCTTCAGGAAGTTATAGAGAGCAATGAGGTCTCCCCTGAGCCTCCTCTTCTCCAGGCTGAACATTCCCAGCTCCTTCAGCCTCTCCTCATATGGCCTGTGTTCCAGACCCCTCACCAGCTTTGTTGCCCTCCTTTGAACACGTTCCAGGGCCTCAATATCTTTCTTGGGGTGAGGAGCCCAAAACTGGACACAGTACTCGAGGTGCGGCCTCACCAGAGCTGAGTACAGGAAAAAGGGATACAAGTCAGATATTGAAATTGAGCTGTCTCCATTGCGTCCAAATTCCTCAACAGTCTGAGAACAATCAGAATAACGGGCAGCAGCACGAAAAACTCAAAATGACTGCACAGTAAGGTGCAGAGTAACCTTTAAAACTGTGAAGAACTAATAAACTAATGCAAAGAACACTGCCTTTCCAAAAGAAAAGCCTGGCTTTCCTCAGGGGCTACTGGGGGAAAAAGAAATGAAAAAACAGATCACTTTCTGATTAAACCCCGTCATCACACACTGCCTGTACAAACACATGCAACAAATTAATTCAGACCTTTGTGAAAAACACGTGCTCAATTCTGGAACCTGAACATCATCTGCAGCTAAAGAAGCCAACACAAATTTTGCTTGAAGTCCAGAAATTTCAGTGGCCTTGTAGAATGGGATTGAGCTGAAGAACTTCTCACGGCCTTTTATTGCCCTTTTGTAACACTGACAGATATTATTACAGTATTGTTTACAAATCAGCTCAGCTTTTAGAACCAAATAACATTTAAATAAGAAACATACTGCATTTGCTTGCATTCCTAGCACAAATCAGGTTCCATTTAGTTTCATTTTCTGCTAGAAACACAGCATGGTTCTAATGGTATTTCTTATGGGGCTGGCTTATCTCAATTTTCTGTACTGCAGAACCCACGCTCCACCTGGTGTACTGCTGTTGTACACTATGAAATAAATTTCCAGGAGCTAAGTGATAAAACATGAAGTTCTCCAGAACTAAATTAAGTATCCTACTCTCTTTTGGCCTTTTTCATAAACTGCAAATTCATCCTACAGCTTTAAAATCCAACTAATTCCCAAGAGCTCCTATGATGAACACTGTGGTTTTCACCCAATATATACTGATGTTTCTATCCAGGCTACCACTACACCACTCCCATACATGCAGTTAATATGAGTTAGGAAGGACAAACTCTGATGCTAAGAGTCTGACCAGAATATGAGTTAGGAAGGACAAACTCTGATGCTCAGACTCTGACTTAAAGCTATTTGAGGAGAGTGGGGATTATAGGTTTGTCTGCGAACTGCTGCTGCAAGTCACCATCAGAACATTGAGTAATATGTAGTTACATTTAGTACATATATTTCATTGATGTCAGTATAGGTGCAAAAGTAAGCCAAATTTCTGAACTCAGAGATATGGTTAGAGAGATGGTGATGTATGAGTATTTGATAAATTTCACAAAGTTAGGCTGCTGGGGAAGTCTAACATCCTTTAAGCCCTGGGTTAAAGGTCAGATTCTAAGTGTAGAATGGCTCAGTAGCCTGTAAACACAACACGACCACGTGTCCAATGGAGGGCAGCTTTCTCTGAAGCGGTCTTCTCACAGATCACATGGGAACAGATGCACAGCTGCACTAGTAGGGCTCCCCTCAACCACGCAGGTGTTTGGTCAACTTACAACAAAAGAGAACCTGGCCCAGTTGTTCAAATTTGCAAATGTCATCTAAGTCTGTGGTGTAGCATCAAATGGTGACGTATAAAAATGTGGATTTGTTATTCCATTAGGAGAAACCATTTACTTGGAAAAGGATATGCAGTTGTTGTTTTTTTTTTTGTTCTTCATGATATACATAAATCTTATTTTTAAAATAGAAATGGTATTTTTTCTTCCCACTCCTGAATTATTTTTCACTCTATACTGATTCTGGTTTATGCTGGTATCTTGGTATGCACTGTTTTGGGGGTCATACCCCAAAGAACTGAGAATTTAATTACAGAACCCAATAAAATAAGGAGCGATGTAGAAAGAAATACATAAGCAAAGTAAGCTCCTTTATTTACCATGTAATCATGGTAAATCTCATATTTACCAGAATTTGGATACATCTTAATCCACAGAACCTTCTGTTCATGTGTGTTCATATAGAACATAGTTCACATATACTTTAAGTATCATGTATCACAAGAAGTGCTGTCTACTTCCCTCTGGGGAGCATCAGCTGAGAGCACAAACAGGGAAAAAAAGGATCTAGGAAAGAAACAGCTTCGCTGCTTGAATGTAGGTTATGGCTGGCAACTTGTCACAGAAGCGCATCCTGAAGGTACGGTGTACATTACCAAGTTTCCCTTTGTAACCACAGGGCTGCATGAATCCACATGCAAATTTGTCACAAGCGAAGCAAAATCTCGCCTGTCAGAAAACTACAACAAAGCACAACAGAGAAAGCAGTCCTTGTACATATTACCATCCTTGTCACCAGACTGGATCCTACAGAACAGACACTTTTATCGCATCGTTCTTTGAGCACAGATAGCTGAGATAGGCACAAATGATTTAGTTTTAAGACAAGGTGGCAAAAGGGAAATAAAATGGCTGTTACCTCATTGTTACTGTTGCAAAGTTATAATTCCTAACATCAGTTCCCCGGCAACTGCCAGAAATAGACAGGAAGAGTCAAAAGACTTCGGGAGGCTGAGATCCTCTGTGAATTCAAGCACACAGCACAGAGCTTTTGTAGTGAGCATGTGGAGCTGAAGGATAACAATGCAAAGCTTTAACCAGTGACTGGAAATGCTTTCATTTAAAAAAGTCCAAGAAATAAAATATAGTGAATCTGCAAAGTGTGGAAGCTGCTGCTGTTTGCTCATCAGAGAGGTTCACTCAAGTTTCCAGAGGAGCTACGTTAACAGGATTCAAATTGAAAGGCTCCTTGTTCTCCTGTTCTACTTTGTAAGTTTACCACACAGAAACAAATCAAATGTATACATGCACACACATATATATATATAAATCACATGGCTTCCTCATCATGGTAAAATTTCTTGATTTTTCAACTCTTTCTTTGATGAGCATTTTAGAAAACATGTTCTTCCAAGACAGGAGTGAGCGCACCCACAGCAATGAACTGAGCAGTCCCTGTTGGAGCCTCTGCTCTTCAGATGGCGTGCTCAGTTCTTTCAGCAAGGAAAAACAATGTCTCGAGGGACTGCTGAGACAGCTCTTCTACTTCTGCAGCTAACCTGCAAGCGTGCACCAGAAGCACATCCATTTTTCATGCTAAGTAATCTAAAACTTTTAAAGGAACTCTTAACTGTTATTCTATCCAACGTGAAAAACAATACAAAGAGATACATTTAATTAGGCAGGAAGCTGATACCCTGTGCTGCAGAACACAGCTGTACTATAAGGACACACAACTTTCCTCAAAGTATATTTGTTGTCATAAAAACATTTAGACCCCTCCCTGCTCATCTCTGAATAGCTCTGATTTGGGAAAGTCAATGGTGATGCTCCTCATTAGATTGCAGAACAGTGTCGTAGCTAATTCCTACGGAATGAACAAATGCCTACAGAAAGCACACATAGCGGTGAACTATCTAAATCAAGTCAGCAACATTTAAAAAAAACTCATTCTTAATTCTTTTTTTTTTTCTATTAACATCACATTTTATTAAAAAAATAAGTTTCCTATATTTAACATGTATATTAGCTTGCTATATACGACTGAAGATCTTCAGACCTTTAACATTGTAAGATAAATCAAACACCTTCTTCACAGCTCTGAAAATTGGGAGGGAGTAAGATTAGGACAACAGGAAAGAGGAAGGAAAAGGAGGAAGCACCAGGCCATTCCTAGCAAGAGAACCAAATAGTTCCACAACAAATTATGAACCTGCATCACAAATGTCAGAATAAGGCAAACTATTATACTGACCAAACGTGGATATACTCCATACCATGAGAACATGTAACGGGGGGGAAATCTTAACTGAGAATACGTTGCACTTGCAATTGTCTCTATATTTCCAGGAAATTACTTTCCTCTCTGCAAGCCATCACTGATTCATGTGTATTTGTAAAGAACTATTCCAATACATTAGTTGCACTGAAAGCATACAAGACACCGCAGGGAAACAATCTAAAGTTATTTTAGTACTTATTTTCTTTATTTTGTTTTTACGGCAAGAATAGTAGACTAATTCCATGGCAGAAATAACTCCTACACGTGTCCCTTACACATTTAATTTGTAAACCAGAAAACTGCCCCCACATAATACGACCAAGAAACCCATGTAGGAGTCATCTGTAAGAGACATGCGGTGCTTACATATGCACGGGGACCAGAGTCTGCGTAAGAAGAGACGAAGGAATGAACAAGTCCTCCCCAGATCCCGTGAGTCACCTGTGCAAAAAGTTAACAGCCCACAGCTGCATTGCTCTATGTGCAATCACTGCCTCAGTGAGTGAACTGTTTCAGAAATGCCCTGGCAGGAATGTCATTAGCAGCCATGTTTTCAGGGTTCAGGGAGAATGGAAAGTCACACAGAAACCTCAAGTTTCTGAGGCTTCAAGTACACTTGATCTCGCGTGTAAAAACTGGTCTTGGGTTACACAGTTCAGCTAAGGAAGTCTCTGCTGCATCTGTTGAGGAGAAGGGAATTACAAATTACACTTCCAGTAGAAGAACCAGAAGAGAAATCCTGTGTCCAAGGCAGGATAGAAGGCCCCTCTCTACCTGTGAGAGACTCTGTCCCAGAAAGGGACGGCTTCCAGCTTGCTTCAGAGACATCTAAACTAGCAGCAGACTGGATATACATCTCTTTGTAGAATCCACTTCTTATTTTACTCATCTGAATACCAAAGCCTTTTTAACAAGGATAAAAGGCTGTTTGCACTGTAAGCAACAATGGCATTTTAAACTATTTTAAAATCAAAATGCACTGGAAATATCCAAACAAATCCCAGCATTAGTCTGATGCTACCTAAAGCCAAGAACAAACAAGCAAGCAATGAACACTGGTATTTTTTTTTTTTTTTTTTTTTTAGTGGATATTACAAAAAATAGTAATCATACACTTTTTTTTTTTTTTTAAATGTTCATTACTTAGATAAAGCACATATGAATGTAACATTCAGAATTGTAACATAGAAAATGTAATGTGGGCAATCTGCTATTCCAAGTACACTTACCAAAATACAACTTTATAATGAAGAAAGTCTCAAAATACACCTGTACAACAATTGGGATCCACAAAATATGATTTAATAGTATCACTCAAGATCACTTCATCGAAACCACTTTTATAATACTGTTTGAATAGTAATCTCTGGTCAAAGAGCAATCTCCCCCTTCCCTTAGCCCGTCCCACTAAAGCAAGTGAGGAATTTTAATTGCAACGTGTATCTTTTAAAATCCCAAATCTGAAGCAGTCCTATTAACTATTACACTGCCTACACTTAGATACTGCGAGGATGGGAATCACCCTCTCTGAGGCCATGGTACACTGAGACACTTACCCATATTACTGTTTGTAGCGCAAGCAGAATAACCTTGTAAAGGGCAACTAAATAGGGTCAAAATATGAATTACCTTTCTACCAAATTATTCGTTACATGTTACGTAAGCCTGTAACATTACAGCTTTACTGAAAAAGAAAAAGTTAACCATTTTATCCTATAAATATTTTCTTTATTTGCTTTATGTTTAGAAGTTGCTATTTAAGTTCTATTAACAGAAATACATAACAAAAGCTCCCTAACAAGTGGAAAAGTAATTACAAATGCTGAAAAAGGTTGGCCTCATTAACATATGTACAGACTTGCTTACTTAATACACATCTTTGTGGAAATTAAATCATTTTATGACACACATTTATACAGGCATTAAACATTCCCAAGTAACTTTGAGCAGAGAATACGTCAAATCTTTATTTAGTCTGGGCAGACAAAACGCTATTTCAGTTTTGATTGTGGAGCTAACATGCAACAGATACAACATTCAGTCTGAGCTGCTGTTGAGAAGTTGTTCTGTTTTTTCCTGCAAAGATCTTTCTGCTGCAGCTGGGTCCTTCTGTCCTTTCTTGTCTTTGTTCTGCTGTTCCTGCAGCTTCAGGATGATTTTTCGTATTTCTTCTCTTTTGGTTTTCATCCGTGGGCGTGGAAACCAGTCTGTTAAGTTCATTGGTAGCTCAAAACTCAGAATAGGATTCTGAAAAGAAAGTTGGTTTGCACATTAAAGTGACGAGTTATGACCTAAAGAGACTGGAGAGAACCAGAATGGGAAAATGGGCGTTCTTCTCCGCCTCATGCCCTCAGCATGAAAAAACGAACGGTTTGCATCCTTTCTACATGTACAGTCAAGGTCATAACAAACCAAGTTTCAGCATGCAACAGCACAGCGCTCACCGAAAGGCCCCAACACTGGGAGCAGCAGCACCGCCCTTCCTCCCCCCCCCCCCGGCAGTCCCGCCGCGGCTCCACCGGCAGTAGCACGCCCCGCCACAATGGCGCCCGCCCCCGCCGCGGCACCACAGCGCCCCCAGGCGGCCGCCGTCGGAGCCGAGCGGCACTGAGGGCGGGAGGCCCGGCAGGCTGCGGGCAGCCGACAGCGCGCAGCCGCTTCCACCGCGTGCCGTCTCCAACCAGCCTTGACTTTACAGAACCCTACGCGTCGTGGCTGCAATGCTTATCATTAAAATGAAGTTTAAACTTAAATCAACCCACAAACACCCCATTTTACACACTAAAACTCAGCTTGCAGAGCTGCTGACAACACGTGAGACTTGACAGAATTTTTCAAATACAAGCTGAAATTACTAATTCGGTAAGTGTAAGATAGCCAAGCGTCGTTCAGCAGGTGTAGGTTTTACATCCCCATTCAGGTCACTGCTGAGAACACCCTGCTCCTCACTGACACATCTCTGGGCACATGCAGCTGCCTCACCCTGCAGGAGCAGGCAAGACAGAGCCAGCTGCCCTAATTCTACAGCTGGTTTGCAAGAAGGAAAGGTGCAAGATTCTGCAAATGGGTTGCTCCACATAAACCCTAGGTACAGAAGAGAAAGCTCTCTAGGGCAATTCTAAGTTCTAAAGAAAGGCAAAAGTGTATTAAATGTTTGTGCTTCATTTTGTACAAATACTCTCTGAAAGCCTTGCTGCTTTCTCATTAAGGTATGAGCAAAGAGAGGGTTTGAGGACTAAAGAAGTTACCGGTTTTCTAGGAGTAGGAACAGTACTCAAAAGCACTACGGACGGTAAGCAGGCTTAATGCCCCATTCAGGCACCACGGTCACTGTGTTTCTCCTCCCAGCCCACACCTGACAGAGCTCTGCATTCCACTTCTAAGAGGAGCTTCAACTTGAAGGCTGAGACAGTTAAAGTAAATAAAAGCTCAACCATTTCCCTCAAGAGAATTAAGATTTCGCTTCTAACTGTAATGACTTTCATGCTTTCATGCTTTCATGAAAGCTTAGACAGTCCAAACTAGCTCTGTTACGTTAATGAATTTATTCAGTCATCTTTCTCAGGTGAAAAACAACAAGCTTTTTTGTACCACATCTTCATTTTAGTTTTTGGACTCAAATGTGAACCCTTTTTGTGTAATTCTAAAGGCACTGTAACAACACAAAGGAAATCTTTCAAAATATTTTCTGAATGTTTTCTCAGAAAATTCCATGACTTTCAATACCTGGTGTGTACGTGCAACTAAAAACAGTAACTAGTTTATATTCCTGAAAGTATTTCTTATTATGTTAACATATAAATTATTTTCTAACGCATAATCTAATAAACAGCTGTAAAAGTTACACTAAAGAACCTTTTAAAATTATAATAATTTTAGCAGGACACACTTGATTGTTGCAGGAGACAAAACAAGCAACTACACAAATACACATACCTCAAAAAAGCTCTCTACATACTGCAGTATGTACACTCCACAATCACTGAAGTTGTTTTGTTGTGGCACTTTGGGGTTGGAGCCTTTCACGACTTCTTTGGAAAAGCTTCTTTTATTGCCTTTCCTGACCTCCCATTCTACCTCTAAATACCTATGACAAAAGACCGTAAAAATTAAAACTTTTTTCACTTGCAGAATTTTGCAGAAATCACAGACACAAAACTTACTCCCTTAGTGTTCTCACGACATTCGACCGGGAAGGGCCCCTCAGTGAATCCATAAGCAAAATGCAGGGCCTATGAGAGAACACAGTTATTTCACAGCAGCTCAGAAAACACAGCGTTAAACAGCTAGCAATAAAATTATTTGTGGGATGACCTTGAACAAGTCTAGTTCTATTATAAATATTATTAAAGTTTTGCCTGTACTGCTATAATCCCCTAACGGATAGCTAAATGCAAAGCTGAGTTATCTTTAGATTTATACACAAGTACAGAGAACTTTAGAACTCAGAGAATTCTAGCACTGTCAAACCAAAGCCACTGGTTACAGGCAAAATCTAGTTACCTAAAAGCCCCTGAGGTGTCTAGTGCTATTTTAGACACACAAGGTATCTGGGACATCTGCAAGAGGCAAAGAGGCAAAGAACCCACAGACATCCTTCTGGAGTAGCAGCAGGAGGACAGACAGAACATCTATAGCACCCACAAACACACTAGATTTATTTGTTCAAGAAGTGATTCCAATTACTGAATTACTGAATCTAAAATGCATACCAGATAGTTACCTATAAAACACACACACTGTATTTGAAAGACTTTAGAAAAATAATGCAACTAACCAAACACTCTGTCTAGAACTCAGTCTGTTTGTACGCTTTCTTGTAGACTTGCATCACTCGGTCTAAAAGACAGCCTTGGCAGTAGACATGTAATGCTTAAATTGTATCAGTCATCTTACATGCAGCAGCTGGATTTATGCATCAGAGCAAACTCATTCCAGAACTCAGAATCTCAGCATTAGATGTAAGTCGTATTTTAAGGGATAGATATAAATTACTTTTCACAAAGCTCTTTTTTTTTTTCCTAACAATAATATACATGAGTATTCACAGAATATGCTCTTTATGAAAATTGGAGACTAGTACATTCAGGCTAATTATATGTATGTATTTATGAATAGGTTGGTTTTATGTGTAAATTATTTTAAACTTACACAAATTTATGACAGCAATATTCTCTTAAGAACACATGATCCAATTTTTTTTTTTTGAGGAGGGGGAACAATATGGGGAGTGGAATTGAAATCCTTGTCAAAGGAATTTTCTTTTTCATATAGAAGAAACTGAAAACTATGGTAACAGTGAAGTACTGAAGTGCCCTTAACGATTTGCCATATCTGAGTGTCAGAGATCTTCAGAAGGTTCATATTTGGATTAAAATAGTGACTTGGTGGAAAGTACTACGTACTGATAATCCATCATCAGCATGGGAAAATTTAGCTCAAATATAATTGGAAGTTCATAGCACTATCAAATATTTTTAAAGCTGGTAACAAAGGTGGATTTTTACTCCTTTGTTACAATGCATCAGGTATGCCACATACACATTTCATATGCTAAAAATTATTCCCACTTTCCTGTACTGAGTAAACTTCATAAACTTATAAGATTTTAATTTGCCAGACATCTTAATAACCATTTAAAATGTTTCACTACTTACTGTTTGCAGATAGTAGGCTTTAGGTGCCACTGTCCCATTTCTGAATTACAGCTGTCATCCGGAAGGCCACCATCATCACTACTGTCTTCCTACAAAAGCAACATATTTATAGGTGTTTTAAAGTTCATACTATTTTTCAGTTTCAAAAAGGAAGTACTGCTGTTCTTCCCATTTTTATTCAAGACAAATAAAATCTAGTTTGATAAAGAAGCAATAGCTTTCATTGAAAACCATTCAATATTTGTATTACTGTATTTTAGTCTCTCTCAAATCCATGCTGGAAAGACACAGAGCGAACAGTGCTATTTTTGTAATGATCACTGAAACTAGAAAAAAAAAAAAAACCAAACAACAACCAACAGCTACTGACATTTTCTAAGCAGTGCTGACCTAAAAGCAGTGCATCCCTTCAGGTTATAATCCATATTTTAAGTATTTTCTCTTCCTAATAATTACTAGGAATTTTTCTGACAATTTTATGTATGCTATCTTCTAGAA
The DNA here is from genome assembly GCF_951394365.1 of Tetrao urogallus. NCBI lineage: Eukaryota > Metazoa > Chordata > Aves > Galliformes > Phasianidae > Tetrao > Tetrao urogallus. The sequence continues at coordinate 79,411,048 of NC_136814.1, forward strand.
GGAATGGGACAAAATCTACAACGAACTCAGAAAGTCTGATTCCTGCTCCAGAATCCACCAACTTGGTCCTCCAGGCAAGGGAAATCTGAAGGGAAAACGATGTAACTGCATGTTGCAAAACTGACATGCCACAAACCTGAGAATGTTCTTTAAACTTCTGATTTCAGTACTGATTGCTGATTTCCTACTCTACAGAGCTCACTATTACTACCACAGACCACTGCATTCAGGGCCAGAGATGCTTTTCAAAACCACAAACTACCATATCAGCACGGCTGGTGAACTTGCTTCTTTACTAACAAGCAGGATCCTATGACCGAAATCCTCATGTTACACCATTAAGATTTTATCACATTAGACAACAGCTGCCTAATTCCTATTCCATCTGTTTCTGTTGCAGCTTCAACATCATTTTTGGCAGATATGAAGGTGCATTCAACCTGTCCCGGTTTAACATTTCTATACTTGCTTTGTGCATTTGGAAAGGTATCAGTGACAGCTTCAGCCCGAGCTGAATTCTAAGCTACACTGAAACCTGGGAACTTGGCATCTTACCATCCTCTCAAGGAACACAGCTGACACAGCTAAGAAATAAGAATTGGTATCAAGAATAATTGCTTTCTTCACTGCCTACATGCCATTTATTTCGGCTTCGAAGAACCCTACTCATCATTCTCCATATTGGACTTACACTGTATAAGCAATATGGCTATGGAATCACATGGTCATAGCCTCACACAACTGAATCAATGAAGGACACTGAATGATTTTGTGGACTTTACACATCTCTAAAATCTAAGTCTTCCAATATGAACAAGAGCACTGCCTAATTATAAAACCATTTACTTAAGCATGATTCAGAAAAGCATCAAGTAGACTGAACAGCAGAGTAACATCATCCTATAAATATGTCTGTTTGTGTCCATAACATGCAGTCGAAATAACAGTAACTTGTTCTTCGGTCTGCTACCTAAACATGGGCCCTGGGGAGATGAGAAAGTTTCTCATTTCCAGAATTTCCACTTAAACCATTGTGTAATACTGTTGCTATGCACAAGACTCACAGCACTAAATGTAGGATCAGTACAGCAGTTTCCTGATAGTTTAAGGAATGAATATACAATTTTATTCTATCAGCTAATTTGTAATTTTTTTTTTTAAAGTAATCAGTGTTTTGGATTTGACATTTGTAAAGATATCTAGCTTTGGACAACAGACATTTACAACATAGATACTGCCCATTCAAAACATAACACAATATTTTCCATTTCCTAAATAAAACCGCTGAATATTTTACCTGATTATCTTGGTCTTCAGAAAAATCTATAAGCTCATCTTCATTTAATTTACCACCATCAGCTGAGTCTTCACTGTAGTTTAGCCTGATTTTGTGCAATCCATCTGTACAAATCACAGACAGTAGAATTGCGTATTTAAACATCAAATGCTACATCACCACTGACAGCCAAAATAACTTTAAATTACCTAAGAGTTGCTCACAACGACTGTGATACATCTGGAGAGCAGCATTTTACTCACGTATATAAACCAAAAGCGAGAAGTTTCTTTCAAGTAACACAGCAAAGGCCATCGCTGTCTTCCCATACCACCTTTTAAGTCCCCAGAACACAAGTTGAAGGAAAAACTAATGAACTAAGTGAATGTAAGTGATAAATGTGTATCTCATGTCAGCAAAACTTGGTATCTTCAGAATAAAACCTTTCCTAGAACATAGCTGTATAATGTATCTAAACCATCTCAAACTTAAAAATGTTGTTTCTTTTGGCACTGAAGTAATAGTATGCTATCAGTTACTAAAGAAAACCAGATCTCTGTAAGAACAGTAAATAGGACAGTGAACTAGCTAACAGAAAATCACAGAAGATCTGCATTTGTTGAAGACTGGAATGAGGTTACTAGTGGATTTCCATAGAGACAAACTTTGAAATTAATCTTACTCGCTATCTTTGAATAGACCTTGGTGAAGAAAATAGGCCATATATAATGGAGTGACACACTGCTGACAGTCCTAAAAAATAAGAATTGGTATCAAGAATAATCACAGACGATATAAAGAAGAATTGGATGACCCTTCTATGTTGATCATAAAAAGAGGGTTAGTTAAGTAATAAAATATAAATATTTCGGATGGTCTCTTCAAAATTATTTTGGCATTCATGCCTACTGACTTACAAGTCCAACACCAGAATGCATTTTGAGATCAAGACTTGCATGTTTAGGCCGCCTGTAGTAGGCAACTATGGTGAAGACCACATACAGAGCAGCTACTCAGCTGAACAACTACTCTGTGCCTGTTTCAAGGGTGAGAGGAAGAGCTCTCTTGGTTTCACTGAGTATATTATCAAAGATGCAGCTGCTGCCTTTTGAGATACCCTAAGATATCTAGCACATAGATATGGGCGGTTTGGCAGAGTCAAGAGCAACAGCAGAAGGCTGGACAGAATATCCAAGATCTACATCCCCATCTTCATCTGACTGCAACAGGAGTTCAAGTTCACGGTGCATCTACATTTAGCTCCCTAAGCATATGCTTAGTGTCAATCTCAAACTGAATCGCCCTCTTGAACCATGACAGTGACCAATAATAGTGCCTGCATTAATCAATGGGTACATCACCTGCCCTAGCTGGGAAAGGAAGTCCAGGTGTTTTAGTCTTTGACACAATGACCACCAGTGAGGCAGCAATACAATGCAGGCATTAAAAAGGAAGAAAACCCATAATCCTAGGAAAAACGTATTTCATGAGGAACATACTCACTAATGACAGACAAGTAACAACAGCATCATCCAAGATAGGTAAGTTAACGTACAGTAGTGATATCATATACTGCGACAATTGCACGTAATGAAAAAAATCAATTTAAGCAAGATCAGCTCCTCCTCTCCCTACCCACAAAAACAAAAAAGAGCTTCTAGAAGTGACAATGTTATCATAGAAGAATAAACTATCTGTGAATAAGTTTTGACTAGAAAGTAGGAAAGGGTTTATACCCAAAGATATGGAAGTTACAGTGGTCTGCAGTATACAGAATAGATTGATACGAGCCATATGATTGATAGAGCCTTTTTGGACTTTGTCCTAGAAACTAAACAACTATTTACTATACGTAAATTAAGTCAGTAGGAGTGCTATCAAGGCCTGACATACAAGTTTTCTCACCATCAGATATTCTGTACTTCACATCTCAAGGATCCAAACCTTGCTGTGAGCAGAGAAAAATATTTTCCCAGTTCTTTATTTTGTCCTTAAAATTATGTCAGTTACTTTGTTTACTTTGGTACAAATGCTGCTCTAGATGAATGCAACTACTGGTAACAGCCTCTAAAGAAGTGATGCATGGAGAAAGTCTCTCTAAATGCAGCACGGAAGCTTGATGTTTTTTGCTGTTTTTTTTTTTTTTGTTTAAAATTTTCTTCTCAGTCTTTCTACATGCCTTCATCAGGACATTAAAGAACTTAACCATACCTCAAATGCTAGAAGACACTAAGGTTCATCTTAACTCAGCTGCCCCTCATAGATACATTATGAGGGTTAATGGTCTACTTTTTTTCTTAACAATTCCAGTTTCATCTGATTCAAAGCAAGTGACATTTACAAAATATTCTGCATGAAAAAGTGTCACATAACTGACAAATTCATCTCTCGTATCTCCAGTCTTATGCGGCGAGAACTGAATCAACAGCCACAAACCAATTTATACACAGTGACTATAAATTACTTATACTGCAAGCAGTCCAACTTGAGTCACATAAGCATTCAATGTTTACGCAACTGTAAATATAGGAACAGATATGAAGCTTTCAATTTTTTCATTAAAGTAAGTCCATTTTATGATAACATACCCATAGATTGGCTAGCAGTTGTGAATTCACCCTGTACACCATTTTCATCTGGAGTCCTATGGTCCAGTCTGTGGCATGCCGATTCAACAGTATTAGGTTCTTCCACATCACTGTCTATTTGATTTAGTTTTTTGAAACCGCTTTTTACCCTACAAGGACTTCTTCTACAACATGAAGAGTCACTGTCCTGCGTTTCAGTGCTTGAATCAGTTAAAGCTGTATTGTATTTTTTGGTCAATGTCTTCTTTGCTGTGGATTTAGAAGGCGAGTTTTGTGTATCCAACTCATTTGGTAAAGGAGATGGTGTGTTGCTCTCTCCATCGGAAGAGGAAGATTTTATCTGTGCTGCAGCATTTTCATGGTAGTGTGGATTTGGTTCATATTTGGGTTTCTCTAAGCCAGGAAAACAGATTACAGCCAAAAACCAGTGGGCACTGCAAAGAAAAAATACTTTATTAACTAGCAATTACATTGGCGCTGTTAAACCTTAAATCTGGTAAAAAGAAAACAAAATGCTGTGCATACACATGCACACACAAAACTGAATCCTGCTTCTCACAGTCATCAAAGATAGACTGTACAAGCTGTTCACTTTTCTGAGCAGGTTTTACTCAAGCCTTCAGAGATTTCTGTTAAGGTAGGATCATTCCATGTAAGTAGTCACTAACAAATATATTAATATGATGCAGTTAGTGGAGAACAGGTGCTAAGTATTATTTCAGTTTGACCACCGTTTATAACCATCTTTTTCTCCTTTGAATAACAACTTATTTCTTTTTGAATATTTATCACAGTAAGAATTAAGCCGCGGAGTTTATGCTTTATGGTTGTATAAAGTTTTCAAGAATTTCATAATTCCTGGTAAAAGCAGGTAACTCAACAGTGACATGCTCCTGTTGTATATGACACTTTCCATTGTTAAAAACAATCCTGTCACCCGTGAAGAAAAGAGAAGAAAAAGATGGTAATGCTATCACCTCAACTCTGTTGTCCTATTTACCCTTCACAGAACTACAAGGAAGAGAACTGATATTGTAACACTTTCAGGGTCGAATACAGTAATATCTTCTAACTCACAATAACATAGGAAGTAAGTTTTGTCCCACTTTCTTCCTTACATTCTTGCCATTTCAGACTTGACTGACTTGCCTCTCAAACAGAAATGGAGCAGCAGGGAATTCAGGGATTGTGGCATTGAAAGTACTACACTGATCCTATTTATACATTTTCTGAAGGCTTTCTGATTTCCTATACCAATTAACAAAATGGAATCTAGCTACATATTATATGCAGATGAAATCATACTTGAATGTGCTTTAGAAAAAAGAGCAGTAGCTAAAATGCATGTCTGACATATTAAAAAGTTAGTTAGATGACTATGAAGCCCAAATTCCATCAAAAGTCAATGGCAATTACAGTAAATGGCCTTCCAAAAGCAACAGGCGAAGTACGGATGCATTTTGATTTGAATGATTCACCACACCTAATTAATGAATTTATTGCAAAACCCTGGAATATGGGCAAATTCTTTAACATATACCTTCTGTACCAATTAAGTAAACAAATTAGCAATTAACCTAGATTTAAAAAGAAAATAGCTTGTAACTTTAAGAACTAATTATTTCACTGGAAACTTGAAGTGTACAACAAAGGACAATGACACACTTCACTCATTGCCAAGTCACACATCTCATTCTTAAGCTAATTCTTCTGTAGATTCATCCTTCCCAGGATGCAGCTCTTTGTTATTGCAGCTCATTGAGTGAGACCATTGGAAAGAGAAGTTTATTCTCTTCATTTTTGATTTCATGTCACACTATTTCTATTGTATCTATTTCACACCTTTCTATTGTAGAATGCAAAGCCTAAGCTTTTAGCATGTGTATTCAGTAATAAGGAATGTTTACTTACGCTTCATTAAGAGGAACAAAAATGAAGTCTTTCTCAAAAATGTCAACGTGACGTGTCCACGTTTTTACTCGCCCATGTCGTTTTTGTTGTATTCTGAAAGAAGAAACACAAATGTGATTTGTGGAATGGTTTATTTGCATCAAAAGAATACCTTTTCTTGTATTTTCACATTAACTTCCACATAGTTTCTAAGGATTTTCAAGGTATATTTTCTATTTGTTATAGGTCTGGATGTTTCCTAGTTCTGTTTGTATCACGATACTGTCTGTAAGGAGTTCATCTCCTGTAATCTTCATAGCATTCAGCTCTTCGTAATACAGACTTATCAAAAGACTTACGAGAGGCTTGAAGTTTCATGAATATTTCTTCTTTCTCTTTGATTAAGGCGTTTGTAGAAGAACGAACTGAACACATGTATTCTATCAGCATCTTCTTTTTTCAGTTTCTCAAGTACCAAATACCTAATTAAAAAAAAGTTACAGAGGTGTCAACATACTGAATTTATCACTTGAGTAAAATGGACTGCCAAGAGTACAACTCCCACAAAATTGCTGCAGCCTCTTGACAGAAGTGAAAAAGTTGTAACAGTATCAGGGCTAACTAACCACAGTACATTAACGAGTTCTTATCTGTGTCAGCATTTCAAGGTAGTAAGTGCTCTGCTAAAAAAAAGCAGAAAAAAGTTGTTCTGCTCTGTTCTGCTGTGTTTATTTTTATATTATGACAGAAAACCAATTTGTCAACGAGTTTCTTACATACATATCTAGAAATGGTCCGTGTTTTGTAAATGAGCCACTGAATCTCTGAACACAGCCCAGACTGCTGCAATACTATTCTTTCCCCCTTCATCACCAAAACTGTACACACAGTCCTTATGCACAACGTAAACATGGCAAGTATGTATGAACTTAATATGCTTCTAACATCTGTGGCATCACTGACACAAAAAGATTAATTTATGTGTTACGTTATTCAGAAGAAATGAAGTTCTAGGGAACACAAATACTCTGGGGAGAGAAAAAACAAACAAAAAAAACCCATAAGTGCACTTAAAAAGGTAGTTAAAATTCCACTTCAGATGCAGAGAGATTTTAAGGAACCATTATTCCAAGTGAGAACAATGTCACTGTCAAAAGAATGACAAACCAAGCAAACTAAAATTTCTACTAAAAATACAAAACAACCTGTAAAATCAGTTACAGGCAGTTGACGACCAAGTGTTAATAAACGACGTAAAAAGTTCTAATGTCAGAATTTCTCAGTTTTCTAAGGAAATGAATACTAAGTATGGATTTGAAATAAAACTTACTTTAAATAAAAATCAATAATAACATCATTTAAAAATTCTCCTTCATTTAGACAGTGGAGGTCTTCATTGGTCACAGAAATACCACCTTTAGCTGGAGGAGGCGGATAAACTATCAGCCTGAAATGAAAAAATACATTCAATAATTCATGTGAAAGATCAGAAAAGAAAACCAGAAACACAGTCACAAAGCAAATAAAAATATCTTACTTTTCTATGGGACCAATAAATACTGTATGTGGTTCTCCAATTTCTTCTTCATCATCAAAATATGGTAACTGTTTATTTCGCGGCTGCACTTTGGAGTCAGGAGCAACCTTATAAAAATAAAGCCAATATTAATTTGAAAATCATGCTCAAATTTATCAAAAAAAAAAAAAAAAAAAAAAAAAAAAAAAAAATAGTAAAGCCTCGGAAGTCCAGAGGTGTAAGACCCACTACTTCTGAGAAGGACTTCAGTTTCTTTCCCCCTTCCCTGGTACATTATATTACAGTTATCCCTGTACTCATTTCTTGCAAAACCACAAAGCTTTCAAATTCCCTAAATATGTAGTTTTGTTTAAATGAAGTATTAATTAAATGTAACTGTTAACGCCACAAGCTAATTCTCATAATAACACTGTATTTTACCAGTAGATGAATTTGGAGACAATTATATTTCAAATTATACTACAAGTTTCTCATTCTTTATTCATTCTAAAATGACATTATGTGGGGATCAGTGTGCAACCCTACAAGTAAACTAAACACACTAACAACTATGAATGCACAGACTATTTCCCAGAGCCTAATAACCCACTATAGACTACTATGATGGTCTTCATAAAAAAAAAGCAAGCAGGAGTTTTTGAGGTATTTGCCTAGAGACTAGCACAATATCTTTAATGTATTTGTAATCCAAATGATATAACAACTTTGTTCTAAAATAAAAATACAATTACATTTTTAATTTTGTTTTCTCTATGAGAAGGGCTTCCTTTGGAATTGTCTTCCAAGCATTTAGTAAATGCAACAAGTCTGCCATTGGCTTCTTCAAAGGAAATTTTCACGAAGAAGTCAGAAATATTATTTCTAATACCAATGTCAGTGATTATTTTTTCAAATATTGAGTTTGCATGAGGATCAAGGCCAGTTTCAAAAATTAAAATGATGTACTGTTCTTCTTGACCTAAGAAAAAGCAGAGAAAAAATTATTCATTTAGAAACAAAGTAAAGTGTCACATTTATAAACAGATGTCAAAGAACCATGAGACAACACACGTATGCTCTCTGCTGACAACACATACATGCAGAAATAAACAGGTTTGCAGACAGACAGCAAACCCTACTACTTACATTTGAAATGAGTATATTCAATTTCTGCCCTTAGGAATATTAAGCATTATGCCTTACACATAGGAGACATACCGAATGCAAAGCCAAAACCTATTTCAAAATCAGAAGTTGCCTGCTAATTGAGAATAAACTCTGAGAACAATTTTTTTTTCTTACTATGGTTCCTACAATACTTTTCAATACAATTACATAAATTACATATGAAGCATAATTCCCTCTACATATAGGAAGCAGCACACATTAACTTCTCAAGAGAAGCACATTCATTCATCTGTGGAAACACAGAACTGATTTAGAGGTGTAGACAGGCTTTCGCGTTCTCAATACTAGAAATCCTCAGAAATAGTGACAAGTTGGGAAAAAAAAATCCTATTTTAACTGGAGGTAGCAAACAAATAGAATGCAAAATGCAAAACCACTGCTTAGAAATACACTGAGAACAACTCAAACAACAACAACATTTTTGAGATGGCTTTTTCCAGATGTAAGTGAGGAAAAAAAGCATGGTGTTTTTCCAAGTAGTGGATATAGAACTGTACACCACACATTAGAAGTTCTAACAAAATTACTGTTGCTGATTCCAGGCCACAGATGATTTGAGTATGTAAAAAGTACAAAAGCCTATAATGGCAATTTCACAAAAGAAACACTTATTTTTCCCTGATCAGATTTCAGTTACCATAGAAACAGAAATCTCTTAAGGTTCTTTGATTCAATCACAAGAGGAAAAAAAAAAAGAGAAGAAAAAGTATGCATCTGAACAAGGAGAGGAATGAGAGGAATTTAAACTGTCACTGATCAAAATCTTCACATCTTTCCACACGAGAAGGGATCTTACCGCCTAGAATCAGAAAAGCCCTGCTTTCAGGCCGTGTAACATAACCAAACCCAAACTTATCCACCTCAGGTGAATATTCTGGGAACAAAATACCACCTCTCTCTCTAATGAGAAACAGTGGCTTAGCTTCAGCAGGTCAGCTTGGCCTATCCCTTTACCAGAAAGTTGGGCAATGAGATCAATTAGCCACTGCATAGAACTGCTCCCATCATCTGACAAATAAAAAGGCAGTAAGCTCTTTTTTCTAAAAAGAATGAATTAGGCACACAGTTACAGGAATAGTATTCAGGCTGCAAATTCCTGCCTCATGCAGTTGGCTAACTGCAGGGACCTATTTTTCTCTAACAGAGGAGTTTCAGGCACTTGCATAACCATTTCCTATTCTTAACTCAGCATGCAAACCATTGTGAAAATGTTATTCAGCAGCCTGCCTCCGAATTCATTGCATTCCGAATTAAAGTGTCTAATTGGATTTTGCTAAGTCTTATTTTGTGAACTAGGCACCTACTCGCTATTGCTTACATGGTTATAGATACAAGCTTCAAATAATTTCATCATTGAGAAAGCAAACAGCAACTGTGTTCTCACAAGGTATTCATAAGTACCAAGTACTACAAAGCTGCTGTGTGAGAAAATAGCTCAGAGCCATACTCTCAGAGGAAAAAGCTTGGGGTGGTAGAGAAAGAAAGGTTGAGACAGGGAAAAATCACAGAATCACCAAAGTTGGAAAAGACCTTCAAGATCATCCAGTCCAACCATCCACCTATCACCAGCAGTTCTCACTAAACCATGCCCCTCAACACAAAATCCAAATGTACCTTGAACACCTCCAAGGTCAGTGACTCCACCACCTCCCTGGGCAGCCTGTTCCAGTGCTCTGTCACCTCACTGTAAAGAAGTTCTTGCGCACATTTGTGCGGAACTTCCTATGCTGCAGTTTCCAGCTGTTTCCCCTTGTCCTGTCTCAATTCACCACTGAAAAGAGTCCAGCCTCACCATTCTGCCCCCCACACATCAGATATTTATAGACCTGGATCAGGTCCCCTCTCAGTCTTCTTTTCTCAAGGCTGAACAGACCCAGTTCACTCAGCCTTTCTTCATAGGAGAGATGCTCCAGGCCCTTCACCATCTTTATGCCCTCCGCTGGACTCTTTCCAAGAGATCCTTGTCTTTTTTGTACTGGGGAGCCCAGAACTGGACGCAGGACTCCAGATGAGGCCTTACCAGGGCAGAGTAGAGGGGGAGGATCACCTCCCTCGACCTGCTGGCCACGCTCTTTTTAATGCACCCCAGGATGCCACTGGCCCTCTTGGCCACAAGGGCACACTGCTGGCTCATGGCCAACCTGTCGTCCACCAGGACACCCAGGTCCCTCTCCGCAGAGCTCCTTTCCAGCAGCTCATCCCCCAACATGTAGGGGAGGTTGGGTTAGGGTTAGGTTGGTCAAGCAGAACCTGCCCATCACGTGAACCCATCACTGCAGCCTGGATTATCAACAGAGGGTAATAATCAGAGGGGCAGATCAGACTAGGGAGTTTTCCAGAAATATCCCTGATCCAGGTCCCAGGGAGGCAGCACACCTCCCTATGGGTAGGGGCAGGCCGACATAGTGGGCCTTCAGTTCCTTTTAGAAGGGAGTCACCTATGACTGTCACCCTCCTTTCCTTACTGGAGGATGCAGTCATCAAGTGTGGAGCTGACCACCTCTTCTTAGAAAAGCTTGGAGGCAGTACTTCCACCTCATTCTCAGTCACCTCACCCTCCAGTTTCAGGGCTTCAAACCTGTTACACAGAGGCAGCAGGGGAACTGAAGTAGGTTGGGATGGGCATTGCCAGCACTGCCGAGGTGTGACCTGCTGCCATTCCTCCTCTCTTCTCAAGTTGGCTCTCTGTTTGACTATGGCAAAGGAGAGGGTCCACTACAGTTTGTGGGTTGCAATCTCTGCGTCTTTCTTGCAGAGTCACACCACCAGTCTATCTCCCTCTCACACTCTCTGATGGTTAAAGAAAAGATTTCTTCCCCAGCCACGTCAGGAAGTTTTGCCTTTGTTCACTTGTGGACACCTGTGTTTGCCTGGCGGTCAAATGCCTGCTACTAGGACTGTTTGTATCATCCCCTGCAGGCTTTTCAATTACTTGAGTAATTTTAACACTCCTTACAGCTTAAACTTTTTATAAGACATGGAAGAGCTCATTATAACAGTATTTTGTGTTGAAAGCACACAACTCTGACATTATTGAAGGTTTTCTTCTTCCATTTGCATTTGAATGCATCATGCTTATATAAAGCCGCATACAAGTATAGATAAGCACAAAAATTAACCTTAAGAAAAGCCTAATTACTTGAGGAGAAAATTACTCTACACCAATTAAAAAACAGAGTGTATACAAACACTTTAGACCCTCAAGAAGGACTACGCTGAAATTAATTTTAAGACGTGTGAAGACAACATGCTTATTTTACAAAGTATTTGTCTACATTTTAGAAAAAAAGACACAAAAAACCAACACCACAAATAAACCCATACAGAAGTTTCTACTCAAATCGTGGCCTGAAAACAGAACAGAAAACAGAGGTACACATACCAAAGTCAACAAAAAGATATAAAGGCATCTAGAAAAACACTAAATAAACCAGCTTCACTTTGGTTCAGTAGAACTATTAGTGAAAAAAGTACTAAACTAAACTAGCATGTATCTGGACAATGAGAAAACTGTAATTTTGCCAAGTTGTTCTGAACTGTTCTCCCCGTTAGCTAGGGAAGGCAATACCATCAGGAAAAATCTACATCTGCCCCAGACAACGATGCCAATTTTACTTCTTAGTGCACTCAGTCATGATCCAAACATTAAAAGATAATTTGAAGTGAAACAGTGAATTAAAATTGGTTTACTTACTGTCTCCTTTACATTCGTACCAGACATTATCTTTACTCATTTTCAGCTGGTCTCTCAGGCTACTGCAGGTTGATGGTACTGTTTGTAGAAAAACTACTGGTAATTTTCTGACACTACACCATTCACATTTAGTAAGTTCTGAAGTTTTCAGGTTTATCTCTCGGACATCACTCTCTGATTCTAGAAGAAAATTATGAAACTGTATCACAACCCAGTCAAAATGCAAAGATTTCCTTGATCATTTCCCCCTTGATTTTAATAAGAGATCAAATGCGTTCATTAACCACTAAAGAAAGTTTTAAAAAAACTGAAAGAAACACAAGTGATGTTTGTTAAAAGACCTACTTAATTCTGATGTCACCTGGCAAGTAAGAAATTTTTAAAACTGTTTTCTTCTCACCAACTTTAACCTAGTTCTTATTTCACAGAAGAACAGAGGAAGAAAAGTGACCATCTAAATCTGCAACTGTGGATAGGACACATTTTATGATAGCTTTGTAAAACATGCTTTGTAAATTTATCTTTGTCCAGAAAGTAAACGTATGCAGATAACAAAAATCTGACCACCTATGGAAAATAATGTCCTGCATTTAATTGACTATTAAATAGAGAGAAATGCCAGAAAAACAGTAAATTGTTAACATATGAAAAAAAGTTCATCTGAAAAAAAAAAAAAAAAAGTACCTATGCACCTGATTTTAGATGCAACAAACACCTGAATGAGAAGAGTCTACACTTACTTTTGCAGGCCTTGTGAGACATAACAGTTACAAAAAGTGATGGTTACCTCACAAATAACAAAAACAAACTTCAATTTTAGGTAGGACAGCATTTTCAAACAAAGGGAAGAGGAATAATTGTTAGCTCACCTCCTTAACTACATCACCATATTTCTTTCAGTAACGTGAAACATACACGCTTGAGAAGAAGAATGTTTAAAGGAAGATATACACAGGAAAGATATTAGGCACCCATCTAGCTTTCACTTTACGTATTTGAAATACAGCTAACGTTTTAGAGAAGGAAGGATTTTCCTGCCTGTGGTTTTTGTTAATCATTTTAATTAAGACCTTTGCGCCCATCACCACCAGTAAAACTGAAGCTCTTCAACCAAGTTGAGGGGGAAGATCTAATGACCAATTTGCACACACACCACAAGTTGCTAATTCCTATCTGTGAATTTTATTTCTGTCAGTAGGAAGAAGAGAATGTAAAATCATTCTGATTCTTCTTCAGTAGGCACCTCAGACCAAATTTATACTCTTGATTCTTTTGTTCTGATGACTACCAACACCCAGTACATTTTGTTACATATACAGTAAAACCAAATTTGACATTTCATTGTGATTCACCTGTTAATTCCTTTGATAAAGTCAATTAAAAAGTATATATTGAATATTAACATAATGGGAGAAGCACTCACCTTCTTGACTTTCTAAGCGTATTTTGATATAATCCAGACAAAACTGTGGAAGATAACACAATAGTAAGATTTCATATCTTCTCCATAATAAAACTGAGTTAATGTCTTTTAACTGTTACTACAGAGGTTTCAATAATTTTTTTCAAATACAAATGTAAAATGAAATACAATACCAAGATAAACATTTTATCACAACTGAATGTATCAAGCATGTTCTCTACAACTTGGTACTACTCCTTCAGTCATACTGTCTTAAAATTTAAAACATCTATGAAATACTTTATTTCCAAAAGTTTTGAAAAAACAAAGCACCTGAAAAAATGCCATAAACTCTAAGGAGAAAGAAAACCCTCAAAGACAATATCATCTATTAATATTCAAGTGAATCAAACAATAGATATTTGTAAAGAAGTGAAAAGGAGTACCGTTATCTGTTATTTGTGTAGATACTTGGGTAAGAAACACACATGTGGCCTACTATATGCCCTTGGCATTCAAAGACTCCTTGAAGCTTCTCCTGAATGCAAAGTTAGCAAAATATATTTTTCTACAGAAGCAAAATTAAACACATGTAGAAAAAGACATGGTTCTTCCACCAACCTATACATTTATTTGCTTTTAATAACCATTGCCTTCTATTTTCTTAACAAATGTACCCTAATTCACACATTGCCTTCCCCCCAAATACACATAGTAAGAGGAAAGGAAGGGATTTTGTAAACATGAGGTTTCTCTCCAATACCAGAACAAGACAGTACACATTACTATACAACGGTATCTATGTAATGGCTGTGGGAACCTTAGTCTTTGAAACTAGAGACAGACTTGCTATTACACAGATAAAGGCAAAAAACAGTAAGCTGTTCAAGTATGAAAATACACATGCCCAAAACCAGAAAGGAAGTTTGTAAATAACAAGTTTACTCACAATCACTGGTTCCACTACCATTCTTCGTAGGGTTCCTATTCGTATACTTCGACAGTTCAGAATGACACTTTCACATGAATTTTGATAAGTTAGTGGTGGCACAGCCTCAGTTACAATTTCTTGAGAAATCAGTTTACGACGTTTTATTGGAGTGTTAGACACAATGTTGCCAAACTGAAAAGCAATGTTCAAGGTTTCAGAATTTTTCATTAAGATTTATTGCTAAAACAAGCTGTTTAAAAGTAGTGACTGATTTTTTTGGCTAGTTGTCTGCTGTCAACAAGACTGTTTACAGTAAGTCCACCAAAATTACATATAAAAGCTTGAAATCTCCTAAAAAAAAGAAAATCTTTTTGCAACATTTGAAGATGTCAGTACTTTAAAACTTAAGAAAAAAAAAAGTTTACACTTGTAGATATTTTGCTACAATTTTGAAGTCATAAAAATTGCCAAAACTGCCAAAGAATAATTTAGGTTTACTTATATTCAAATACAGAATATCTCAGCAAAATCAGGTTATTTTAAATACATTTAAATTCATTTATACAAATACACTAATGCTGTGTAAGCACCTCAAATACTGAAGATTTTTTTCATTTTTTTATTAGCATAGACTTTTGGTGACTGAAAACATTGACTTATTACTGAAGTACAGTGCAATAAAACACTAGCAGTAGAATTTTCAAGAAATATAAATAAACAAACACAATCAAAAAACCATAAAGGAACTCTGAAGAACCACTAATGTGTTTTTAGGACAGACTCCTGGGTTAGAAGACTAAACATTGAAACAAGGCCATGTGCAGTTTGGCTCCAGCTCAAGAAAATCTCCAGGCGCTGACTGACTACAAAAAGAGAAATCGTAAGAAAAACTAACAGGAACAAAAAAAAAAAAAAGGAAAATAAGAAAGCTGTCTGAGAACCATCAGAAGAGAATATATTTATTTGTTGTATTGCTTTAATTGATACATTTTGTTAAAGAATTTTCTGCACAACAGTTTTGCTGTTTTGCTCTTAGATCTCTATCTCCTTATTTCATTAAGCTGCCTATTAATAAACATTCTTTTAGGATAAAAAATACAATTCAAATGCCACAGAAAAATATTTTAAGGGACTTAATACTCCATTAAGACTAAATCTTGAGGACTACTTGAAAGCCTATAATCATTAACCTATCTTGGTCATAATTCATAATATTCTTTTGGATACTTCATTTAAATACAGGTGAGAAGACAGAGAGGAGAGGATCTACATCCCTGTAATCAAATATTAAAGACTCTTATTGAAGATAGCTGTCCATTTTTTCCACTGGAGTACCAAAATACTGTAAAAGCTCAAAACTCAAAGACAAACAGTAACACAGTAAATCTTCCAATTAGCACTCCATTCAAGGACTCTCTTCAAAACAGAATGATTGCTTATAAAAATAAACCACCTTAAAGGATTTTCTTTTCTTTTCAATCACACTGGCAAGTGTTCTGGTATCAGTACTCTTATCAGTTTCCTTGAGACAAGTTTGTGATAAGTTTCACAAAAATAATGCTCTTCGCTACTATTCACTCAAGTACGAAATACATTTCTAATGTAACAAGCGGCTGTTTAAGGGTAGTGGACAGGAATATGAATATAGAAAGGAAAACATCTGGGAGACAATCATGCCTTCACAATGCAGTGCATTCACTTAATCCAGCATATAATGCCAGAGCAACAGAAATTCCGAACTATTTACTGTCCAAGCTTTAAGCCTCACCCGGCTCAGAGGCTCACAGATTTACACTGTGATTATGCACCACGTCATAAATGTACACCATTTCATCAGTTAAGATACTAGACTATTGGCTTCTGAATCTCAACCTTGCTTGAAGGTTTCAATATTACTAGCATTCCAGTTCAGAAAAAAAAAACGTATAGATTTCGAATCTTAGTCACAATTCCAATCAGATACTCTTATTGGACCAAACTCACAACAGTGAAACTGGAAAAAAAAAAACTGGACAAGAGAACCAAGAATTATTTCAATCAGCAGAATTAACTCAACAATCGTCACAAGGAATTAATTTTCCTCCTGTCTCACTATGAGGTAGGTAGTTTGTTGTTGTTTTTTTTAAAACATACCATGAAAGCTGTCCCCTTTGACAGCACTTAAGGAATCTGATCATGGTACATTTTTTGTTTTTGTTTATCCAATTCCTGCAGTGGTTCTCGACCAAAAAAAAAAAAAAGCCTCACCATGAAATCCTTAAAGTAAGTGCTGTTAATTGGGTCAGTTGTCAAAGTATTTTATTTATAAAGGGCCAATATTGTTCCAAATGTTTCCTTTCCTTTTCAAGTTTAACTTTACATGTCCCAAGTCTCACCAGGAAACAGTTTTGACACTTTTCTGCAAGCTGAGAAGGCCCTGAGTTTCAGAGATAACCTGTCCAGTCTCAGAAAGCAAGCATTCAACACAGAAGCATCCACGTTAACAGCACATTTTCTTATGTTTGCAATACTGTATAAGCAGAGATATTAGTAGATGAGCTGGTGAATAAGGAAAGCAATGAAATATAGCCAACTTCCAAAAATGCAAGACAAACCTTCACACTTCTCATTTATTATTTGATTTTTGTTTTCTTCAAACAAAGCATGAAATAGTACCTGATCTTTCATTCTTGCTTTTCTTGGTAGTGTGACTGCAATTTCTGTATCTGTTGTAATACTACCTATTCTCTGTTCTATTCCACAACTGTTTTCCTTTAACGCTGCTTCCACCTTTCCTGTAGAAGGAGCTGGGGAGGAGCGGGCTGAATCTGCAGGACGAGGTGAAATGCTTTCCATTCTCCTAGTGCTGCCACTATCCTCCTCCTCATCATCATCACTAGATAAAACAACTAAACAGAAAATATTAAATTCTCAACCACTACATTTTTCTGTAACAGAAATTTCTTTACAAGCAATAGTTTAAATAATAATTTATGTAATTGTCCTGCAGTAACAAAAAGCAGTCCACATTCACCATTATTTATAATGCTTTTACTGATAGTTTTTTGGAATCTGCTCACAGATGCTCTCTTCCTCACTTTTTATTTCCCACAGTTAGCTATACAAGAAAGATATCATCAACCCCCTTCTAGACACAGAAATGAAATCACTCATGTCATGTATTAACAAAGAACTAACAGTGAACATTAAGACCCTCTCTCTAGGAAGCTTAGTTTTTAAAAGGTTATGTAAAATAGGCAATGTAAAGAAAAAAGTCATAACTCCTTTAGTCAATTTAAGTTGCTCAAATCAGTAACATAACACAGCCTACAACACTAAACGTAGAACAAGAGCCACGATTCCCAAATTCCATTTCCCATCTGCTTATTATTCTGAGTCACACAGTGAAAACAACAAAAAATAAAATTTTAGAAAGCATGAAACTTAAATAAATGAGAAAACCTAGGTAGTATTCAGATGTGTAGCTCAGAACAAAATATGGGGGAAAAAAAATATCAGAGGTATTTCCTTTGTGAGAACAGACGACAGTTCTGCTAAGAATACATTTTAAAAAAATGTAAAATTTACATCTTTAAAAAAAAACCATATATATATATATACACTTTTTTTTCCCCCCCCGTGTTCACCTTTCACAGAGAGTACCTCAGTGTATGAAAAGGACATAAAAAAGTATGTTACGCCCCTCTTTCTCCAAGAACAATCCCACAAAAAGAACTCCATACAAAGTCAGCAAGTAAGCTTGCGTGGAACGTTTCTTCATTATACAGTATATAATACCCTGTATTCATGAAATGGTACTTACTTGGATCATTTAGTTCTGATGGTCTTGTATTTCTCTGTCTTAAGTTTCCAGTAATTTTAGCATTTTTTGTCCCAGCTAGAAGACCAACTTTTCCATTCTGTCGCAACAGAGAATGTCCTACAACTTCATTACTCAGTAGAATATCTGCTGGACCTTTCCCAACAGCAGAACTATAAAACTTCTTTGTGTTGAACCCTGTACCTGAAGATTTTTGCCCCGCTGAGTTCTGATGTATTGAAGAACGTGATAAAGGTCCCACAGATTCACTTAATGTTCCAGCTTGTCTGGAGACTCTTTGCAAATTTTCACAATGTCGACATTTGGTCTGGTTTTCATTTGCCCGCCCACAATTTGGGCAATCAGTAGAGTACTCAATTGGCTCCAAAAGCTAGAGGAGAAAAAAAAAACAAACCCCAACCGGTAACTGAACGATCTGAAAAAAAATAAAGATACTACTTGCAAATTTTGCACTTAATTCTTGTTCAAAATGAAAACTGTCCATGATACGTTAGCAATTACAGTAAGCACAAAGCAAGTACTAAAATTCTGTTACATGCTATCATTTAGGATGATTTCTAGTATGAAAAAATGTTTTAAAAATTTTTCTGCAGTTTAGCAAAGCTATACATATCTGAGCAAAAAATAACAGAAAAAAATACAAAATTCACAGCAGACATATTGTTTGAGTGAAGGGACAATATGTCAAGTCATGGGAAAAAGTGTTGTGCTTCAGTGCACAGAATCTACTTTTTACAATAATACTGCTAATCACATCAAAGTATTTCGATCAGACATGAAAACATTCAACAGAAGCTACCAATTATATGTGAAAGATCTTAAAATACAGAATAAATACAGACCTCTACCTCAACCACAAAACAAAAGTTTAGATCCAATTCTCTTCTATGGCTTGAGAGCCTACATTCTGATAGTAGGGGTACCCTTGGCTGATTAAAAAGGGCAAACTCCTTTTTTTTTTTTTTAGTTGGACTCTATTTCAAGATTAATAACTACTTAAGTAGATATTTTCTACACGTATGTATGTGTTGTAACTTGAATATTAAAGCATCCAGAAAACAAATATTATAAACTTTTGAGCTAGGTCTATAACATAAAATTTTTGCAAAATTTCAGCTTTTTTTTCCAGTAAGGACATACGAAACAAAATCCTCCATCTCATAAAACTTCTGTAAATCTTTAATAACTACAAAGTGCAACCTGTTATGCTGTAAGAAGATGAAAACCATTTGTATTTTGCCTAAAAAGTAGTTGGTTGTTTACAATTCCTTGTCATGAAACCACAATTAACACTCCTTAATTTTTCAAAAGTTCCATTCATTTAGATACTCTGGCAATGAATGGTTCATGAAAAAGCACACTGTCACAAAGAAGTTCATGACAGATGCATAAAACGTCTTAAAAGCCTACAAAACCTTTAAAAAAGCACTGTTTGTCATAAAAAATAATAGAGTTCTGCTAATAATATCAGTTGCAGTGAGATTTTTTTCTGACTTCCATATTCATCCACAAACTTGTAATTCACAGCAACAGAATTCTCTCCTTAACACGTCTATTATAATTCCTCCTCCTCTGTATCTGTTAAATTGCTGAAAAGTAATGCTCCTACTCAAAACACAAGGCTCAAGTTAACACAATAGGCCGTATTGTGTTAATAGGCATATCTACAAACAGCAATCATAGGGGATCCTCTAGGATCCTCTAATCAACCCTAAGGTATTGGAGTAAAGGTTAATCTGGCTTTGCGCTACAATTCTTGCACTTGCTGGCATTGGGCAGCACAAGAAACAAAGTTAAGGACATATCTCGTGAGCTTCACGTAAAATGAAATTTAGGCACCTGCTGAATTACGGGTTTAACTTAAATCAACCTGTTTGATACAATTTGTGAGGCCACATCATTATCAATCTCTCCTAACGCATTGTGGAAAAAGAAGATAGGTTCTATTCCCTTTTTAGGATTACTGTTTGACAATTTTACTACAAGCACAGAGCTCTTGTGTCTGAGAAGGAGTAAGTTTCCATTTACGAACTCAGCGTTCTCAACTCTACACACTTCCAAGACATAAACAGCAAAAAGCAAACAATGTAATTATTAAATTCTTTTTACAAGCACAATCTGTCTGGTGGTTTTAGAAATGAAATCAAGACCCTGAAACAATGTAATCAAGTCCATCACTTTTTCCATCAGAGACACAGAAGACCAGCTCACTATAGCTATGTGGTTAGCTAATCTAGAACAGTTCTAGTGTGCTCTTCCCATGTGTGGCAAGTGGTTCTAGAGCTCACTACCATGGCTTTGTAATAGGAAGGCATAGTATGAAAACAAACTTCACTTCTACATGAATACGGCCCTCCAGCTAGACCCAGAATTTGCTGCAAGACAGCCTACAAAGATCAAAATCCATCCACAAACGATGAGGCTGCTCTCCCTTCTCCTGAGCTGATTCACATAACTTGAAACAAACAAACAAAAAAAAAACGAAAAAAAAAACCCAAAACCCTCTACACATTAAAAGATGACGTTTTTTAGATCCTCTGAATGAAACTTCACTACACTGCTTTATCAAGGTCATGACAAGATTTCATTTTATTTTATTAACATTTTCAACCTACAAGATTTTCCCGCTTTTGTCCCTTACCTGACAAGACACAACATGTAACAACTGTTTCACTTCTTTAAAGGAACATAAACTAAGCATCAATGTCTTTTAAGGTTTGTGTTGTTGTTTTATTTTTTTTTTTTAAAACTGTTTTGTTATATTGATTTTATAGAGTGTTTATTTAAATATTGTGAAGTTCAGTGCATCTGTAGATGAAAAGCTCACCAATCAAAACATCCGGTAACATTATATATTTAGTTAATAAAGCAGTAATATAATTGAAATGTCTAATAGTAGTGTCAAGTGTTTCATTCCAATGAAGAAATACAGGTTGACTGAGTGACTAAAACACAGGAGAAAACAAAGCTGATTATATATAGTAATCATAGATCTGTTTAATTTTTACCATGATCCCCTTCTAAGTTATATTATGATAGGCAGCAAGATCTGAACATGTGCATTAAAAATCTTGTACAGTAATCTAATAAGAAACATGGAAAGAAGAATTTCCAAGACAACTTGCATCTGACATTCAGAAAAAATTCTGGCTGCCTGCATTTAGGCAAGAAAATGCCATTTGCATGTCTGCTGGTTTCAGTGAGAAAGAAACCTTCTTAACTTCTTGAAACTTTGTAATACTTCTGTAGTTACTGAGTACCGAATTATTATTTTTTTCTTTTTTTAATGAATTCTGCCAAATAACAAAACATTAATCCTCTACTTCACAGACAGCAAACCAAAGTTATCCGTTCCTGGCTTATAAAAATAAACAAGAATCAATTTAAACACAGGTTCTTCTGATTTCCTGTATAGCACTTGTCTAACTCAGAAAACATGTATTTCATAATAAGCATCAACAGTTGAATATCTTTATCACCATATATATATTTTATATATATGTATTTTTTAGAATGTTTAAATCTTTCTCCTATCTCTTACAGATGTTTGGAGTACTGACTTATTCCAAAATTGGTTTTTAAAATATGCATAAAGACTGAAAATTAAACCAAAGTTTACATGGTTTTGTTTTTTAAATCTAGCCCACCTTCAACTGGGTCAAGCCTTTTTTTGCTGAAGATAGTGACAAGTCAGACTGAAATGAGTTGCAGTGACGTTTTTGTTGCACTTTTCTCTTAATTTCAGATTCAGATTCTGACTCTGACTCTTCTGTGTTTTCCATTACACTGTCTAGGAGAAAAAAAAAAATGCAAAGATGTTAACAAGAAATGTCTGTTCAGATGTGCTTACTTTACGGTCTTATTTCTTCACAAACTCTAATGTTAACAACAACTCTAAAACATTCAAAAACTACACTGTTTAACTCATGGAAATAAATGTCTCATGATTCTTATCATGAGCAGGTAAGAAAAATTTCCTCCAAATAATTCGGAGAATGTTGTTTTATTACTATTATTTCTATATCTCTTTATAGCATCATGTCTTTGGAGGAGGCCTGGGTCTCAAGAATATACAGCAAATTCACTACAACTGGAAGCAAGTTTCTGCTGAAAGGTGATGAGGAACTGCTACATGATGCTGATGGTAATTTTCACAAAGAGACCACTGGTGAATGTATTTAGAATAAACAAAAATATTCTGTGCAATTTAGGATTTATTCCTTCCTCACAAAACTCAGCAAAATACAATGAATTATACTGCCATGGCTTGTTTTATATTGGGGTATTGATTTAAATACTAGGAGAGTACAGAAATAAAGAAGCTCACAATTCACTGCAAACTAAAACATACAGAGCGAGATTTTGTTCATAAGGGTCTTATTTCAGTGCAATGTAAAAAAGCCAGTCTGATTCACTAGTTTAATTCCTGTTTCCATCCTGAAGTTTTTAAAAGGCTACAATTTTAATATTATATATGAATACTTTCTCAATTCATATACTGAGAGTCAAGCTAGTTCACAAGTTATCTATATCAGTATTGACAAAGCTGAAAAGAACATGGTGTTTGTTATTGTTATTATTATTATTTTTTTTCTTTCCAATTTCACAATTTCCACCCCTCAAACCAAATTACATTTTCCCTCTTGCATGAGGTTATCTCCATAGATGGTCTCTACTAATGAGATAAGAGTGTATATTAGGCGAAATACAGGGCAGTGCTGATGCTGGGCTGTCCTATTCTTTCAGTGCATAAATGCACTTCTTACCAAATGTGGTTTAGCATGCTACATTTTGCTTATATTAAAAGTATTACAGAAATTCCTCATCTGTAACTCAAGAACAAGTTGGGGGCTTGGTGTTAAGACAATAATCTCCAGACATCTGTTTCAAACCCAATAATTCTCTGGTTCTAAATACAATTTCATTTGCATCTAAATCAGAATGCTGTTAAAGTTTATTAAAACATCACGGAACAGGTTGTAGAAATCTGTCAAAAAGAGCGACATTTTTCACACTTGCACAAACAAGAAGATATACTAAAGATTACTCAAAGTTTGGCAATACATCTGCCTAAAGTACTGATTAAAAAAAATAATTTGGCTTAAAAGGAAAGAGAACTCCAGTACTCTTAGATAACTTACCCAGTCCTTGAGGCCGTGGTAACCTAATGTGGTCTGCTTCTACTTTCTGAAGCTGAGGAGGGTATTCTTTTCTGGAAAATAAATTACACATACAGTTGTTCTTTGGAGAGACACCATTATAATTCTGGCACAATTACAAAAAAAAAAAAAAAAGAAAAATCAGAACTGCATCTGAAAGTTATGAATAAATAACAATTACAAGAGAACTTAAAAAATATATATCATCAGAATGCTAGAAACTGCTACAGTGAAGGCCTTGAGTATTTCTGATCTAAATCCTTATTGATAATAATCAGTAGTTGAAGTCCCACTTTCAGACCAAAGTCTTCAAGAACTGATGCAAATATCTCCTCCCCCATATTCATAATCTATTAACATTGATACTTCAAAGGCTAAAAATGGAAAACAACTATTATTTTAATATTAGATTCCACAGCATAAAGTAGAAAAAACACTGGCAAAACAGGAGAGACGTGCAATGTCAAAAATTGTGGCTAAAAACAAAAATAGCATAGAAGAAATAATTTCTACATCTTTAAGAAAACAATATTGTGCAGACAAACTATTTGATACGGGAACTTTAGACAGTATAATTTGCATACTATCACATTTTTACTCAGTCATATAAAGCATTATAATCTGATTCTCCTGAAAAAAAAAATTTCATTTGCAAACAAGCATGCCAGATTATCCTACTGTCAAATTAAGATTCCAAATACAGCACCTTAGTTACTACTTACGACAGCCATTCCCCTGCTCATGCACTGATCCACAGCTGTAGATTACTGTTATGTTATAACATAAGATGCCATACACCTGAAATACAGTAGGCCTTGCTAGTAGCCTACTTAATTCACTGCTGTGCAAATGGGTCACATGCATCACATAATGCTTCCTGTGATTGCAAGGACAAAAATCAACAGTGAAGGAGGCAAAGGAAACATCTTCAACAAACGCAATTAAATCTTGAGGGTTCACCTGATAAAAGAAATCATCTACGGTTGAAACAGACCAGAACTAGGAACAAATCTTAATTTGTTTCAGTATGTAATCTCTTGAAGCACCAAATTATCAGGACCTTTGAAATTATCACGTGGGTTTTGATTCAACTGTACTTGTATGGTAGGCAGGAGAGGTGGAGATAGGCCTGCACTGCACCCTCCCCTCCACAGCTCTCTGATGTCACTTGTGCAGTCCACACTCAGTTAAGCTATGCATAACTGACTCATGAAAAATAGTTAAAAATGACAAAATAATATTAAAATTGTACATCCTTGTGAGGCCATATTACTAGTCGTCCAGGGCAGTATGCAGCTCACAGCTTGGACAGAACTGCTGTAGTTGAAGAACGAACACCTAGTTAATAAGTTTGCCTTATTTAGGGAGAACACAGTAAATGCCAACCACGAAGCTTTGTTGGCTTGGACCCTCAGTTTTATGCATAAGCTCTCAACCTGCTCCTCACTTTCTAGATAGCTCTGTGCAGCCTATCTATTTTTTTGCAGAGAGGGCAACTGTCCCAGTCTTCCTTCCTTGTCTATCTCCTGAACAGTGTACAGCTACTGACTGACTGCAGTGCTTCAGCTGTGTGATTCATCCCACCAAGTTTCATTAACAGTGTTTAGACCACAGTACTCTAGGCACACAGCGACTTCCAACTCATCCTGTTTGTTACCCAAGCTACTTGCACTCCTGCACTGGGCACAGAAAGACTTCAGCTGGACTACTGTTACTTCTCTAGTGTAACGTGCCTTAACACTATGGACATTTCACAGACTTTTCCCTGTTGGCTGCTAATACATCAGCTTCTGCCTCTTCTGCTATTCAAAACTCCACTATCTTTTCTCCACTTAGAATCACACAATGATTTGGGTTGGAAGGGACCTTTTTTAAGATCATCTAGTTTGTCTCCCCTTCCCTGCTATAGGTAGGGACAACTCCTACTAGATCAGTTTGCTCAAAGTCCCATCCAGCCTGGCCCTGAATGCTTCCAGGGACAGGGCGTCCACAACCTCCAGGCAACCTGTTACAGTGTCTCACCACCCTCACAGTAGTCTTCCTAATACCTAGTCTAAACCTACCCTCTTCCAGTTTAAAATAATTTCCCCTCATCCTGTCACTACCTGTCTGTTGTTATAAAAATCCCTCCCCAGCTTTCCTGCAGGCCCCCTTCAGATACCGGAAGGCAACTATAAGGTCTCCTCAGAGTCTTCCCTAGGCTGAAGAGCCCCAGCTCTCTCAGTTATACTCATAGTGGAGGTTCTCCAGCCCTCTGATCATCTTTGTGACCCTCCTCTGGACTTGCTCCAACAAGTCCTTGTTGTGTTGGGGCCCCAGAACTGGACGCATTCTCCACGTGGGGTCTCACAAGAACAGAGTAGAGGGTCAGAATCACCTCCCTAGACCTGCTGGTCACATTTCTTTTGATGCAATCCAGGATACGGTTGGCCTTCTGGGTTGCAAGTGCACACTGCCAGCTTATGTTGAATATCTCATCAACAGACAATCCCAATCACTTCAGGGCTGCTCTCAAACCATTCTCTGCCCAGCCTGTGTCTGTGCTGGAGACTGCCCTGACCCAGATGCAGAACCTTGTACTTGGCCTTACTGAACTTCATGTGGTTGGTTGGGCCCACCTATCAAGCCTGTCCAGGTCTCCCTGGATAGCATCCCTTCCCTCTACTGCATTAACTGCACAACTCAGCTTGGTGTCATCTACAAATTTAATGAGGATCCACTTGATCTCACTGTCCATGTTGCCTACAAAGATCACAGAATCATGGAATTGCTCAGGTTGGAAAAGACCTTAAAGATCATTAAGTCTAACTGCAACCTAACCATAATACTCAAACTCTAACAACCCTCCACTAAATCATGTCCCTGAGTACATCCAAACAGTTTTTTTTTTTAACACATCCAGGGATGGTGCCTCAACCACCTCCCCAGGGACTCTATTCCAGCACTTAAAAATCCTTTCTGTAAAGAAATTTTTCCTGATATATAACCCTGGAGCAACTGAAGGCCATTTCCCCTCATCCTGTCGCCTGTCATCTGTGAGAAGAGACCAACCCCACTTTCGCTGTAAGCACCTTTCAGACACTGGAAGAGAGCAATAAGGTCTTCCCACAGCCTCCTTTTCCTCAGACTAAACAGCTCCAGTTCCTTCAGTCGCTCCTCGTGGGCCATATTCTCCAAGCCCTTCGCAAGCCTTGTTGCCCTTCTTTGGACCTGCTCCAGCACCTCAATGTCCTTTCTGTGCAGATGCGCCCAAAACTGAACACAGTACCTGAGGTGAGGCCTCACCAGTGCTGAGTACAGGGGCAGGATGTCTTTCCTGGTCCTGCTCACCACACCATTCCTGACACAAGCCAGGATGCCACTGGCCTTCTTGGCCACCTGGGCACACTGCTGGCTCACATTCAGCCAAATGTCCATCAGTACACCAAAGTCCCTTTGCATCAGGCAGCTTTCCAGCCATTCCTCTCCAAGCCTGTAGGGTTGCCTGAGATTGCTGTGACCAAAATGCAGATGTTAATAGCACTGGTCCCAAAATCCCAAAATCCCTGAGGAATGCCACTCATTATAGGTCTCCACTTGGACATAAGCCATTGACCACAAGTCTGAGTGCGGCCATCCAGCCAATTCCTGAAGAAAACTGAAGAAAAAACCCAAACTCAACCAAAGAAACCCAAACAAACAAAAAGGCAAGGACTACTATCAGCACGTAGTTTTTACTGCTAAACAAAGACTTCTTCAGCACAAAAATGTGCTTTTGAACAGTGGCAGATCCATTGATACATTCTACAGTGAAATACTTAACACAGTGAACAGTTTGTGTATAAACATAAAACAGAATGCAGAATGGAAATACATGCTTTAAAAGATGAGTAAGTCATCTACTCATCTATCTTTAAAAGGACTATTTGGAAAAGAATTTCAATAGTTTGGAAAAGAAAACAATATTACAGAATATTACAATGCATAAAGCACTTCAAAACAAATACCTTTTTGCTGTTAAATCCTGTTAATGAAACTCAAACTAGTAGTCTTCCTTAGGGATCAAACAGCTGAAAATGGCAGACTATCTACACATTGTATCTAATAAAGAAGGAACAAGCAGGGATTCCAAAGGGAAAATTTAAGATCATCAGAATGTGACTCAGTCCTAGTTTTCTTAGGGCATAGAGTACCAAATTAAAAGCATTAATGACCAAATGGTTGATCAATAACAAATACAGAACAAAGAAAAACAGGGAAAAAGTACGTGAATTCAAAGCCAGGCCAGTAAAAGGGATGACCAAACATCTTAATGGTTTAAATCTGTGTTACAGCAGGTTCATTAGACACTAGGAAAAACTTCACTGATAAGAGTAGCTATAAACTAGAACAAGGCTTCCTAAAGAGATGGTTGACTTCCTGCTCCCATCCATGTTTAAGAAGCGTTTGGATAACGTTCTTAATGATACATTTTAACTCTGATTAGCCTTGAAATTGAAAGTTGGATGTGATGATCTTTGCACGTCCCTTCCAACTGAACTACTCTATTCTATTCCTTGCAAGAGGGCTAGAGCTGACTGGTCAGTACTCCTTTGTTACTCTCTAACTAATAACAAAGGTAGTTAAACAAAAATGCCTGGTTTTACTACTAAATTTGAAATAAATCTACAAAACTGTGAATTGAAAAAAAAACATATCTAAAATAGATTTGTTTTATATTGTTACTGGTTAAACATTATAGATGTATTTTAAACAATTAAACCTGATATCAAGCTTATACTGCCAAAACCACATACAGATATATAAATAAATAGAAGCGAATAGATTATTGCCAACAAAACGAAATACAAAATATGCTGCTAAATGAAAAACCACAGGCACTAAAAGAGATGTCGAGCATTTGACAAACATGCGACAAGCCTTACAGCGTATCTGTTCTTGCTAACACTTCAGTTAACTGCTTTCACATACACACTTTATTAGCAGAATGTATGCAGTAATACAATAAAAGCCTTTAATACTACTCAAACCAAGATGAAAAAATAAGAGCTAAGAGTTTAAGTTGTCAAACAATCTACTAAGATATGCCTCAGAAACATTCTATTACATAAACTTTGTTACTCTAAGAAGGCTTCAGAATGAAACTCCAGAGAAAGTTAAAACTTATCTCTTTTAATAATATGGATATCCATACCCTTCCCCTTCCCCCAACACAGATTTCCAGTAGAAATATACCCAAAGTTCACTGCAACATGGTATTATTCAGAAATGGATGTAAAGGATCTTTTTGTGATCTCATTATCATCTTTTATCAAGGAAAAAAAAAAAAAAAAAGCAAACAAATCCCTCACATAGTTATGATTGACTGGATTATTTTTTAATTAGCATTGATACAATATTAATTCAGCTGATTTTCTTAATACTCATTGCCATGCTCATTTCATCAACAGCAAGCTTACCTTTCCTTTCGGTCCAGATTGCTTAAAATATGAAAAAAGAAAAAAACACATAAGATGCAAAGCCCCACATGTGTTGCACATCACTAAATTCAAAAGTTATTAGATGTAAGTTGTAACAGTTTCACTGCCTCCTGTACTCACTGCACTAGCTTTCAAATGAGCATTATTATTATTATTATTATTATTATTCACAGCATTTTTGCAACAGTAACTATAAATGCACAAACAAGAATTACTTCACAGAAAGCAAAGGTCAGTAGGCTAAATGCTACTTGCCCCCTTTTCAGTGTATAAAATTTAATTCTGAACAAATTCTGAAGAAAAAAAAACCCACATACAATCTGTAGAATGCCTAGTATTCTGGGAAGAGAGTAAAAGGAATTAAAAAACTATTTGAACACTTAATGTTTGAGAAGATGGGATGATCAGTAAATGCTGCAGTTAAGTGGCTTAAAAATATCACAACTGGAGGTTGACATTACAAACTTTTGGGTAGATCACGTCTGAGTTTATGAATCCAGTTAGATCCAAACCACCTCCAAACGTAGCCATTTTCCAGCATCTTTATATTCTTGGCACAGCAAATGTGTAGCTTGGATTAACTGTTTGCAAGTACAATACAGGCACTGTAAAGAATGGTAAGTGATAAAGAAACTGAAAGATTGCAGAAAAAATATACTGCACACTGTCATTACACTAAATGCCTCACCTGCTTGTTTTAAAATCCCCTATTAATATAATGCATTGAAAAAAATATCTCCATTTTGCATCTCAGAATGATTAAGAGATGGCAATCCTCAGCAGAGCCCAGAATCGTAACAAGCAGTGTCCCCACAAATTGCTCCATGCAAGTCGTGCATTAAAATTGGTTAGCCATGCTGTACATAGCACGCTCTTCCAATGCCAAGTCTTAGAGAACAGTCAGTCAATAGCGTAAGACAGAACTATGAGTCCATTAAATGAAGCAACATCTGTTTGAACCAACCACAACACCAGGCTATATCTGAAAATCTCTTGCATCAGAAGTGAATAAAGTTCAATTTCATCCCAAGATTCCACTGGAAAAAATATGAATAATATTTATCAAAATATTATTTTGAAATGCTTTTTTTTTTTTTTTTTTTGTATTGAAATCACATATTTGAAATATCAGCGCAACAGATATTCAGCTAGAATTTAAGTTAACATGCATGTGCAATCAAGTCAGAGGAAAAGATGAGAAACACAGCACATATCACAGAAGCTCCAAATTCAACTCCGTGAGGTTTCACAATTAGAATGCCCTATGTGACCCCACTCAAGGAACCGTACGATTCAGTCATGTCAGCGCCAGAGACAAAACCTACTCAGAAGTAATTTGTTCTTACTTTTATTTTATCAATTCAGTAACTCAATACAGATTTAAGAACAATATGTTAGGTTTGTTAAAATTTTTTTCTTCATAACGAAATTGATCAACATACAGGAAAAAATCTAGAAACAAATCTTTGTCAACACCTGTAAATTTACACAAGAAAAGAAAACAATAACACCTTTGAACTGTTTCCACGCTACCAACTTTTTTTGTCTTGATCTACCTGGTATTTTATAACTGGTTACGTTTTCTGCACATATTCCTTTCTAATAACTACCATTTTCTAACTCATAAATATAGACCTTCCAGATTAAGCAGCATTAGGAACCTCTTGCCTCAGGGGAAAAACGGTATGGCATGAGCCCATCTTCTATCTGCTAACTCATAAATAGATTTAGAAGCATTCAAAGAGTCGTCAGTCGAGTCAACTGGCAAAAGATAATGAAATTAAAAATCGTCTGGAAAGCTCACCCTTAAATTCTAAATACAAATCAGTCGGATAACACTGATCTGCAATTCCCCAGTTGCAAAACATTACTTAGAATTTTTATGACTATTTCCCACCTCTGAGAGACCAAAAACATTCTTGACAATAAGCATTAATTATGTGGAGTTAATGTAAATGAAGTAAAATAACAATCCCAGAAGTACATTTATTTAGAAACAACCAATTTCTAATTGACCAATTACTTACCAATTACTTCATGCGGTATTCAACTTGCTTATATTATGCATTAGTTTTCTCTCTGTATGTCACACATACAAGGTCACTACTTTCTTTTCCTCCCACATTATGTTAAAAGCTTATTAAAAAACCAACACATCTCTCATTGGTGCAAAAAGGCAGGTAGGCAAGTCAAATATCCCCTCATGATTAAGATCAAGGCATTCTGGCCAGATTCAGCCCTTTTAAATTTAAGCAATGAATTCAACGGCCCAAACAAATAAGCTATCAAACATCTTTCAACTGCAAAAGAGGAAAAAAGAGGCACTACTCAGAAATCTACACACTGATGGTGCCTCAGGGATGTCAGGTAAGACAAATCCATCTCCATAGGCCGCTTTGAAAAACCATTTCATAACAGAAGTTTAATCAGTACGCTAATGTTGTTAGGGACAAGAGCTCTCTCATGCGGTTTTCTGTCCACTTTAAGTAATTCTGATTAGCTTTTATACCTCAATTATTTTTTTTTAAAGGAAGAAAAGGAAAAATGAAGGGTAACTGCATAAACGTTTAAAGATGCCTCACGCTTTTCTCATCAGGATGTTGAAGAAAACTGTTCTAAAAAGGACTGCATATAAAAAGAGCATAGGTGGTGCAGTCTAAATTGTACTGTCAACATAAACATTGTCTTCTGATTTAATTCCCGGGAAAAACTCTACCAATCCTCTTCAGAGATCCTTGCCTCACAGTGATGTTAAGAAGTAGAAAAAAGCCATGACATTACTGCTGCATCCGCTACTACTGAGAACTAAAGGGAAGTGTCTGTGCTCTTTGCCCTTTACAGGCCACAGCGTAGGTGGAAATGGAAGGA
Organism: Tetrao urogallus; assembly: GCF_951394365.1. NCBI lineage: Eukaryota > Metazoa > Chordata > Aves > Galliformes > Phasianidae > Tetrao > Tetrao urogallus. The sequence goes on from NC_136814.1 coordinate 79,442,839, forward strand.
TGCAACAATGGTGTATGTTCTCAGAGACTGAAACGTAAAATCCATTTTTGGTTTGCTTCCTCAGTGCCAGATTACCCTCTGCACTTGGATCACATCACTCATTCACATTTGTACATGGTCTCTGTTATTCTGAAGACAGATGTGAAAATGAGGGAAGTGGTACAAAAAACAGGACGATGCCCACATATGATCTTCATGACCCCAAAAATTTACACACATACACAAAGGAAAAAAAAAAAAAAGGGCAGAAAAATGAGGTTACAAAATGCTGAGGTCAGTGGAGATTCATAAAACCCATAAAAGGGGCTTCGAATGGACAAATTTTAGAAGAAAATTTCTTAATGCTCGTATGCTAGCTCATATGTTTGTGAAGATGTTTGCATATGAGAAGTCTGAAACACTCGTATTATTGAAAATGTGGTATGCTCTGAGTTTTCAAAATAACAATGTTTAAATCAGTATAGTTGAATAAAATCCCGTAGTTTTCTATAATCTATTCCAACAGATATTAATATAAGTGTAAAATCTCACTTCTGAGAACTGGACCAGTTTATACATTTTATGCTGTATTTAAAGACATGACCATCACATCTACTGCTTAATTGTTAAGTAGGCCTTACACAGCCAGAATTTTCTTTGAAATATTATTTGATTATCACATTGCCAGTTACATTAAGTCCTACTGCATGCTATGTCTATTTCAAAGTATCTTCTCAACATATTTTCATCAGGTATTCTCCTATTGAATGTTTGTCAGCATGCTTTAGCATCAGTAATCTCTAAGAAGTTATGCAATGAGTTATAAACAATAAGCTTCATTAATTGAGATCAAGGTTCACGCTCAAGTATGCACCAGTAATTATGTTTCCTTAAAACACTTCACAGCATAAGGAAAACAATTATGTACAAAACCAGAAATAACTTCCTACAACAGGAACACCTGGATAAACAAATCCACTTCGTCCTACCTTTGGGCTGCTGTTTTTACTCCTGTTGTCTGTGCATGCGCATGGTGAAAGCGTCTACCATGTACCACAGTTACAGGACAAGACACATTCTGAGCATTTTCACTGCAAAAGTACAGAAAAAACAGTTGAAGAAAAGATTCTGTTGGGGTTTTTTTTGTTTGTTTTTTGTTTTTACAGCGCTTACAGTTAAAAATTGTGCTGCCCTACTTTTACAATAGTCACATAAAAACAATCAACAAATTACTTCTGAATCAATAATGTCATTTGTTATCTTATATTCAGTAGTCATAAAAGCATTAGATCGCAGAATAAAACAGACAGATAAGAATGCTCACCTTTTTCCCCCCAAGAAGGTTAACACTTTTTAAAATCAAATTTTATCACTATTCAAAACATCTGTGAACCAGCTCTCCTTTGCTCAATCTCCTCACTCCAATACTGTCTTTTTGAAATGAGATATAAGCATTTATAATTAACTTAATTTTCCCATCTACACATTTTTCTAAGACAAAGCATTTAATGCAATCAAGAAGATTTATACTGCCTAACATACAAACAGACTGAACTGTACGTTTGGGAAGTTCTCAGATATCACTACTCCTTAGGGAAAGCAAACACAGCAGATGTGTGGCAGTAAGATGGCTGGTAGCTGAAACAACGCACCACAGCTCAAAAAGGAAAGACGCTGCTGAACTATCCTGACAGGGCTCTGCACAGAAGTAGCATATTCCCCAATATTCTTTACTATTTCTTCATTTTCCTCATTTATTAAAAGCCTTTCAAGGCTTTAATCTCATTATTACATAAATCAGGTAATTCTGAAGGGACACCTCCCTCTTATAATTTTTTTAAAAGGAGATACAAAGAAACAATTTTCTGTCTGATAAATGAGTAACGTGATAGTCCTGTGAAGACAACTATTAACCTGTACACTTCTACTACAGAACACACAATATTGCATTTAAAATGTTCAAAAAATCATGCAATTTGCAACAGGTTGCATGCTGATAACACCAATTGCTTCAAATTATGGAAACATAACTTAGATTTAGGTTGTAAAATTACTTGGACTTTTAACTGTACTAAATAAAGGAACATGAAAAAGCATTCCAATTGATTAAAAATAATTATCAGAAGTATTATTCAGCTGAATATTCGTTTCCTCTATTCATCTTGTAATGAAAAAATCAGGAAATCGTTAAGGCCCAGATTTCCCAACAAAATTGCAAATCAAATCCTAATCCTTCCTTTTTATCCCCCAAAAGATGAAGATGAGAAACTCCTGATTTTAATTTTTTAAATTTTTTTTAGCTTTTTTTATTTATACCAAATATCGTAAGAAAAATTAGATGCTTTCCAAGCATTTCTGAATGACTGTAGCATAACGTGACTGTTAGAATCTCACTGATCATAACAGAACTGTGCATATAACAGAACAAGACCTACCTAAGCCAACCAAATGGTAAAACATCACATTGAATCATCAACATCATGGAAGTAAAGATAAATACTTTCCCACAAATCTCTAAGCCAAGACTGCACGTTGTCTAGACCTATTTACAGCCAATCTTCAGTTTAGTTCACCTGAGAAATATAATCCTGACAGCAGCCCGTTCTAAATACTTGACCATCTCTCACATCCTCCCTGACTTTAGGTTTCTCTCCAGAATCTCTCTTCATTATGAAGAGATACTAGACGAGAAAACACAGGGAGAATGCAGGAATTTCTTCTCAAATGCTAAAGAGTTGCACGGTTTAAAACAAGCAAGTAAAACTTGAAACATTCATTATGTTTCATGATTTTATCTGTTGTATCTGAGCTTTGCGAAACTATCATGATTTGGAGACTTCCAGTCTTACGTTTCCGCAGCAGATAAAGCCATTTAGCAGTGCTTCTGCTTTGTGCCTCACACTCAAGTAGTGAGACACTCCTGTAGGCGCTGGAAGAGAACATCACAGTCTGCTGGGTGATCAGATTTGAGTCAAAGCAGACTGTTCTAGATGGTACACTTAATCGTTTCATATGGAGTCAGATATCTTTCCATGTAGGACAGCTGTAAAATACTGTCTGCTCTATGATCTTAGTCTTAGAATAGAACATAATCAGTACAGACAGAATCATCAGAGAATTTCATCAGAAATGTAGCAAGTTGCAGCAGAGCCACAACCAAACAGAAATTGCCTTTGCAAGCTTCAGCACAGCTTCAAGAAAATCACAGAACATTGAAACTTGTCAGAAAGTATGTCCAAAGAACAAACGTTCTAGAAATCTCAAAGTTAGACTACAATGACAACACCGCATCACTTAAGAGTCTAGGCTCTGAAGAAAACCAGGTTACACTATCACATTAGACCAGCTGATCCTGCTAGCTTGGGAACATCGCAGATTAAGAAGTCAAAGCACAGAGAAATCTTGCACTGACAACAAGGGATAGATCTAGAAGTAACCGAGCACAGCATTTCAGAAACACAGAACACTATTACAGACTACATTAATTCTGCTGGTCATTGAATAACTTCAACTAAACATTACCAAAAAGAAAATCTAAGGGTTTTTATCATGAGAACCTTTGATGTAAGTTATTAAGAACTGGCAAAGAAATGAGCAATCCAAAATGAGATCTTACAACAAATTTTTTTTTTAAAAAAAAAGCAGCTAAATTAGGGTTTGATACTAAATTTGTTTAAAACACATGCCTTGTTGTACAACACCAAACAACAGGTAAAAACTATGGGTTGGTTTAAAATATCCTTCATGCAAGTAGAGCTGCTTAAGGAAAATTTCTTCTCATTAGCTCTGCATCCTTCTGTCCTTACCATCTTCCCATCCCTCATTTCCTGAATTTTAGGAAATACTAACGGACAATAATACTAATATTACTGAGTCACGCTCTCAGTAATCTTAATGAAAACCACCAATATGAAGTTTTCAATTCTTACTCTGCAGACAAGGTTGAAAAACTTCAACTTTGTGATAAAAAAAAAAATCACTATGCGCAGATGCTCAAGAATCTCAGGCATCTGATCTTCTTGAACTTCATCTAGCAGCTTAACTGCATTATCAATCCTTGGAATTTTCTTTAGTCCAGCCATTCAAACACAGACCTGATCACTAGTACCTTTCATGATACACCCTCAAAGCTAACACATCACCCAATCTTCACCACAGCAGCTGGATCACAAACCTTCGGTTATTGAGGATTTTGTTGGATTACAAAAGACATAACACTATCACAGTTACAGTATTGAATTGAGGCAATGGCTTGCAGCATAATCACATTTCCAAGCAAACTGATTTTGCAAAATTCAAATAGGAGTCAGTAGACAACAATCAGTAATACCAGTGTTAATCAAAAGTCAATTGTTTACATCAATCACAACGGCTGACTCCTATCCCTTCTTTCCCAATAAATTCATCCATTAATAACTGTTTCTTAAGGAGAAGGTGGATATTTATACTTTCCATGTAACTTCATGCAGCTCAGTAGCAGGCAAAAGGTGGTTGCTGGCTTTCAAAATAGAAGATGGGATCTTTCAGTAAGGTGACACACGTCCAACAGATTTAACTTTTTTTAGTTGAGTTTTCTAAATTTTCTGGTTTTAGGTTTATAGTAGTATCTGTCAATGGAAGGTAGATCCAACACAAACAACGGAATGTTGGAATTAAATGCTTAGCACTTCAGCAACTATTTATCCACATGCATTTATTTTTTTAATTTCAGTTACAGAAGAAACTTCAGGATCCCTAAGAATTGTTTTTTTTTGTTTCTTAATTTGTATTTTCTTTGATAAAAAAATAATAAACGAATTTAAGACCATACACATGCTAGAGAAGAACTACATTAGGGACTTGCATAACAATTGGTTAAGATATTGTGTAAGCTGTCACAATGTTGCTGAACTCCAACAAGACAGATGAACACATGTAAATAGCTTATAGTTACAACGTTAAGACAAAAAGCCTTTATTTTGCCAAAAGTATCTGTAATTCATGCATTCATTCTTCTGTAAGAATCTGAAGGATCAGTTCAGATTGGAAATTCAGGATTTGTTCCCTATACATCAGGTTCAATGACTGAAGAGCAGGAGAGCACACACATCACACTACAAATGTAGGATTTACTTTCTGAAGTGACTCTGTCGTAAGTCCCACTAACCACTGATGCTCTACTCCTCATATAATTACATAGGCATTAAATATCTGATGACTGGCAAAGTTATAGCTGGATAAGGATCTATTCATTCCTGCAAAAGTAACCATACCAAGAGTAATCTAGCAATATGAAATTCTTCCAGAGAAATTGTATGAACGTATCACTTTCTGTTACACATTAAATTAAGTGATCAGTCTTATAAGACATTAGAAATACTCTTTTGTCAGCACTGTATAGAGGAAAACAATAGTTCATTCAGACAACACTGGTAAAGCACCAACAAATGCAAAAGCTCTCATTTTATTTTAATCTTTTTCACTGTTTTACTAGTGTGCTTTACTAAGATTTCAGAAGAAAAATGATCTACTCTTCTGTCTTTGTTCAGAAGTGCAGAACAGTGTAGTTTCTTCATATGCACAGAAGATAATGTAATCATACTACAAGTTGTCTTCACTTGTCATTAATTTTTATCAATGATTAAGTAGTTAAGTACACAGAAAACTCAATGCAGTACCTCAGTTTCTTGCTATTTCCCATCATGTTGAGGCCAATTGCATTCCCTTTAAAAGGTCTCAAGCTTGCAGCTTTGCCTCGCCTCGCGTATGTTTTTATGGAATCACCACTGATGCCGACAGCTCCAGGCCGACAACGAAAGGACTGTAACAACAGAATTCATGTGCATGACAATACAATACTTGTATAAAAAGTAAAAAAGTAAAAACAAAACTTACTATATTTATAGAAATACTACTTTGGCTTCATTTTCAGATCGCTTTGACAAAATTTTATGTACAATCTACCCAGAAGCCAATTTGAATGGAAGTCTTGTTTTTAACTTCTTGGAAATTCTTCTGAAGCTCACAGTACAAACATGATTGACTGTAGAGTTCTCCTCTATGTACTTTTTCATCCTGGAGAACAGAATTCTACAACAAGTCCTCTAGTTATTCTTTTCCAGACAGCCTATTTATTAAATATTTTACATGTAAAACAGCTTTATGTCTCTCAGATGAACATGAAAAAATATACACAACAAAGCTAACCTGCTTCATATCTAGAATGCTGGCACCAAAGTTGTATGCACACCTTAGATACAAGTATGTCATCTTTCAGATGCAGAATAATGGGAAAGGCATGTTTTGAGAAAACTGAAATTCAGTGAGACAAACAGAACAAAATGACTTTTCCAGAAGGTCTCCCATTCCAATGACAAGGGAAAGTCATTGGATACAATCACCCTCAAGTTTGCATCTGTCTCACAGAACCAAGAAGTGTAAAATAAACTCTAATGTCTGAAATAATTCATTTTCTGTGAATGTAGTAAAATGCTCTTAAGTAGTGGGATTCCTTGCTAAATAAAACAGTCATACTTTCAAAGCATTATGAACCATCCCTGCAGTAATAAGGTATTTCAAAAAACACAAAAAGCATGAGTTCTGCCTGTATATACACATGTATGCATAGAAAATTGGAAATTTGATATTAAAATAAGCTCACTAATGAAAATTGTCTAAACTTAAAATTCGTTATTCAAGTTATTATTTTCAGAACACTCTAACAACTAAGGATCTCCAGGCTGAATAGGAAACAAAAAGCATGCAGATAAACAAGTTGAGCATACAGGCTGCCGAATCAACACGAACTTTCACTTTGCAACAATGGACAAATGACTATGCAACATTGTTTTAAAAACTAGCAAGCTTTGAAGATATCTCTTCACTATGAGATAAACCCAGTACTTACCTTTCTTTCTTCATTCGGACCGAAGGGCCCATCACTGTCATCTATGCTGAGCAGGTTTGCCTCACTAGATGATGACAGGCGTGGGAGAAAAAACAAACAAACGTTGTAAAGCAACAGAGTATAAGCAAAACATTTTAATCACACAAAGGTCTTCTTTTTTTCCTCTTATCTTTTAAATACAAATGCATATACATGCCCAAAACAGCAGGATCATTAAAGTGGGCAATATAATTATCAGGATATATTATGGGAACTTAAACTTGAAGCCTACATTGAACTAATTCCAGAATAGCAAACTTAAAGGACATTACTAATTCAAAACAGAGAATGCTATTGAAACTTCACTACTGTCATAGTAATTTTATTGACATCATGAAACATTCTATATAAACCTTGAGTCAAGTATTAAACTAGAAAATATACCATTATTTTGTTCATAAACAGAACGGTTTAAAACAGAAAACTTCACAATGCTTCAGGAGAACAACTTGTGTAACAAATTATTATCACATAGCAATTATTGTCAAATTACATCCTCCTAAAAATAGCACATTCCATTTGACTCATCCATTCATTAAAATGTTTCTTTAGTAATTCGGCATCCATAATCTTCAAAAAACTGCAATGGAGAGCAGCTAGATTAGGCTAACAATTCTTGCTTCCAGGAGAAGCAACCTGTTCAACACCATCCCTGGTAAATTCATTCCTCTCTCAGCTGCAACAAAAAACAACTTTTATCCAAGTGGTTCTTAATTAAGGACAGGCAGAAATCACATAAGATTAGATGCAGATATGTCAAAAGACTCAAAGAACATCTACAGCTTGTCATGAAGACGAAAAACAGTGATGGAGACAGGGGAAATATTCTTGGCTGCAGGTATGACGTCCTGATCATCACGTACATAGTGACTATTTCTAGCCTCCGTGTCAAAAGAAGGTAACAAACTGCAAAAGAACATTGGAAAAAAAAAATCCTTAAATCAGACTGAGCGAGAGTAACTCTTCTGATGCAACTAAGATGACATAGCTAGAAAAATATTTGGAATTGGATGTTTTTAAAGAACCAATATTTTTAGATTTTAAGGAATGCGAAGTATAAGCAACAGTAACAGAAAGAAAGGCTGTTTCTTCAGAGAGCAGAATACACAGCAACTGAGTAATGTCTATTTGCTCACATATCACATGCTTGCACTCGCTTGCTTAAAAGATGTAATTTATACAGACAGAGGAAAAAAAACATACAGCACTCTCACATATCACACAACAGCATTTTAATGCTACTAAAATGAAACCTCAGCGGTCCTCCTGTGAGTTTGTCTTCATATTTGATCTCTTTTTAGCCAGGAAACAACAGATGAATATTTTCACATTAGAACAATCATTTCTAACTACATTATACTTCATAATAAATGAAAGTTAAGCCTTTACTAAAATTAAGAAAAAAATCAGAATTATGTAATTTAGGTGAACTCCAAGAAGTCATTCAAAATTATGCACTAATATTTAGGCACTGAACAAGAAAAAAAGATGTTCTACTCCTCTTTAATCACTTATCATTTGTTTACTGTTTAAAACCATTAAGAATCATGCAATAGCCAATTAGGCAGCTCAGTTTAATAGAACATACTTCTACTTCCAATTCTGAGAATCAGAAGTTGATTTCTGATGCTGTGCCAATAAGCTACAACAATATTTTCATCAACAGTAGAATCACAAAACCGCTGAGGTTGGCAGAGATCTCTGGGTTCACCTGGCCCAATCCCTGCCCAGGCAGGGACACCCAGAGCAGGGTGCCCAGAACGTATCCAAGAGGCTTCAGAAGATTACCAAGGAGGAGACTCCACAGCCTCTGAGAAGCCTGGGCCAGCGCTTTGTCATTTGCACAGCACAGAAGTGCTTCCTTATATTTAGACAGATCCTCCGGTGTTCCAGTTTGTGCTTGCTGTCTTTTGGGCCACCCCTGAGCATCACTAAAAAAATACTAGCTCCATCCTCTTTGCACCTCACTTCAGGTATTTCTAGACACTGCCGAGGTCTGAGCAGTGCTGAGTAGAGGGAATGAATCACCTCCCTACACCTACAATGCTTTGTCTAACACAGCATAGGATGCCATTAACTTTCCACGTGCACAACTTGGTGTCCACTAGGATTCCCAGGTCAGTTTCTGCCAGGCTGTCCTCCAGCTGTGCAGCCCCCAGTATACACAGGTGCCTCGGGCTGTTCCTCTTTGCTTCTGTGTGATCTCCAAGTATAAAGCAACAGAAGTTTCAAGTCATCTGCTATCATCCTGACTAACACTCTAACTAGATCAAATCTAGTACATCATCACAGTTTCTGTTGTTTCAGGTGGGGTGAAGATGTTCTGCAAGCATTTACTTCGGGATAAGAAACTCATCAAACCCTATTTTTGTTCTCTTCAACTTAGCTCCAAACGAAATATCACCTCTAGCAGCATTTTAAAAATGTATATATTCTGTTTTGAGTGATGGTCCTATTCTTCCAAAACCTCTTCATTTTATAAAAGTTTTGTATTCCTGAATATGAGATCATTGCTTGACATCTTACCATGACGACACAGCCCATGTAACTCTCCAAATAAGTTAAATGGTACACTTTTAAATACTGCACGTATACCAAAAATTGCTTCGGTATAAAGTCCTTAGCCACATATTTTGTGTTGATCTCAGTGAAGAAAGAATGAAAGCTGCCACTGAGTACAACCTAACAATATCAGCACAGACCCCATTCTTAATTCTTAAACCACATCTATGTTCTAAGCATCGGAATGGTACTCTTGGGCTAGTCCAAAATAAACTTTATGTCTGCCATTACCACCGCAAAAACCTGTGACACGATCAGATGCTAAAATGCCAGGGTTTCAACAAGCAACAGAAACATCTGGATGCTTGTTTCAGATTTATAGCTTTTTCCTTACAGATATGCAGTAAGCTAAAAGCACTGCCAGTAAACATTAGCATAACCAATACAAGGGACATTAAAAGAATCCAAAGAATTACTGCTTGGCATGGTCAAGACAGGGGTTGGGGGGAACAACAAAGCTTTATTCTGGACACAATTATATGAACTCAAGTTGCCAATCTTTGAAATGTTTTGCTAAGTGTGAAAGGTTGTTTAAAAAGAACTGACAAATTACTGTCAAACTGCTTCCTAAAGATTCTGACAAAATACTGACAGATGTTATACGAAGTAAAAACATATCAGGAACGCAAAATTCAAAACTGCTCAAAGTGAAGCTTATAATGCCAATCACAAAACAAATAAAACAAACAAAAAGAAGCAGAAAACAATCAAAGAGTTTGTTTTTAACCAAAAATAAATACTTGGGCAGTTTAAAAGGTACAGCTGCCTGAAGTTAGTTTGTAAGAGGATGGCTGGCCAAAAAAGGCAGGATCTTCAGTTGAAAGCGATTTTCAGATGCTCTTTTACCTATACTACCAATAAGGTTTTGTATAATTCACAGATACAAAAAAGAACTACTAATGTTGAGTAGCAGCACTCCTATACTGGCTAGAGGAAAACTGTTTTATCATACAGAACATTTTAAAGGACTGAGAAATCATTCAGGAATGCCGTTATATAAAACATATGTTCAACAATCAGGTTTTCAAATGTCATTTTTTAAATAAAAAGCATTACTACTCTATGCACATCTCATTTTGTGTTAAGTCAATATCAACTGGAGATGGAAAACAGCAGTAAATTACTACAAGAAGAAACTGGGATACTTACAAATGAGAGCTATTTTTGAAGACAAGTAAAATGCAAATGCTAACTCTGCATATGCATTCGCTGCCATCACACTTGAAATGTATTACTGTGCACTTGAAATCATGTTTGCTTTTATAGAAGTAAAATGTCTTTAGTTTGAAAACCTTTCAAAAATTCTTTTTAACTTCTCACACAGTTCTCTGGACATACCATATAACTCACAATTAAATGAACCCCTGTATTGATGACTGAATGACTGAAATGCTACATTTCTTACATTTTTTTTTTAAGTATAGCTTGCTGCTGAAGCCTAAGTGGTTATGTGACTGTTTTCCTACCTCCTTTCTGCACATAATATTCAGCAGAGTATTACCTACTAAAATACTACTCTATAGCAGTCTCTTGAGGTTATTAAAGAGGTCAAACTACAGACCCATGTAAGAATTACTTTTGTACTTAACCACCGGACTCAGCTTCTCCTCATGACAGAACTATAGCTTTTTAAACTTACAGATTTAAACTTCAAATATCTAAGAAAAGAAATAAATGCATTCTTCACACATGGAACTTGCTGTTCTTTTAATAAATTATTAGATTTTTTTTAGAAATGAATACTTCTTGAATGAGAAAGCATACCAGTAACAACAAAATGTTAAAGGGACAGGATTTATTCTAACTATACAGATAGTATTTAACTTTTTGGAAAAATGCAAACATACTAAGTAAAGAAATTAATGACAAGGGAACAAAAATTTATACTGTGAGGTAAACAATGGAGGAAAAAAAAATCTTTTAAGCTTTGTTTTTTAAATACCTTACTCAGAACTGTGAAGTACTGAACGATATCACCAGTATAAGCTCTAACGACTGTTTCCTCAGTTTGCATGTAATGCATTTCATGTCTGAGTTCTCCAGACTTCTACAGTAGCTCTGAAGACAGCCCCAACACTTCCCAAAATGTTGAGAATCCCACATCAACAATTAAATTTACAATATAATGCACTTTCTATATCATAATACTAGTTAAAATAAGCATTTCTACCAGGATAATTTTCTCTTCATCACTGGAATTTTGAAGACGTTATATAATGTTTCTTATTAATAAATTACAAAAAAAAATTTATTTGTAAGTAGACAATTATACTTTCAATAGCCTAGATAAAAGCATCCTTACTCTTTCTCTGCATCTCCTTCACTTTCTTCTGCATGATCAAAGCTCCAATTATTTTTAAAACCTCCATCTCTCTTGGACTGTGATCTATCCAAAGCTGAAATGAGAACAAGTTAAGATAAGTCTTGGTTTCAAGTGGAGTTATTAATCAATACAATCTAGAGGAGTAAACCAGGTGTATGTATTTTCCCCATATATTCATTTTATTTTGTTGACATCAGTGTTTAACTATCATTTGAGCAAATAAGTTCAGTAAGGCAGCAGCAAATAATTTTCCTAAATAAATACAAATAATAATCAGTCAACATCTTGATTTGTAATAAGTTAACATGCTACTAAAAATTATGAAGTGAGGGTTTTATTGTTTTACCTGTAAATTTAAGAGTTCCTTTTGTGATATGAAGACTCCTTACATTTATTACTTAAACGTCTAACACCCAAATACATGTTTCTTTTCTCCACATGTAAGTAACAGTTTTGAACTATCCCAAGCACAGTTTCAACATGCCATGTTTTTTTAATCCGTCATCTGACAAGGACATGAATTAATGTCTGCCGCTAACTGAAATTTCAGGGTTAGCATCAAACAAATGAGCGAAAACTTGGATTTCCTGAGAACAGTCACACTACACCTGATCTCAAATTTATCTACTCCAATATCCAAAAGTATGGAGATTTTTTAATAAGGTAGAATGCGGCTATCTAAGTGAAGGAGATTCAGAACATGGAGGCAGCAGTCATTAAGGTGAAGCATTGTTCGCCCAGATCCCAATTACTGCAACTAAGAGCTGCCACGCACCAGTTCTGTATAACTAATTTTATAGCAGATTTGATTGGAGTGCAGTTTAAATGCATCTTTTCTTACTGTTTTTACATATTTTACAATACATTCAGAAATAATGAATGCAACCTCATGCTTTGCAAGGAAAAGGAAAGAATCATAATCAACAAAATATGTATAGAAAAAAGTACAAACACTGCAAAAAGCAAGATTTAGCACTTTCAATCTCAGCTTCCAGCTATTTGCACCTACCAAGGACCACCTGAGCCACAGATGATATTTTCATGAGCAACAGCTTTTTTTCTTTTTTCTTTCCTTTTTTTTTTTTTTTTTTTTTTTTTTTTTTTAAATCAACATTACTTTGTAGAAGAAATAGTATTTTGCAGCAAACAGCACTGCCTTTTCACTATATAAGTAAGTATCTCCTTTTTTATTGATCCTGATTTAATCTGGCATCTTTTACTTCTATTTAGTACTCTGCTCTCCTCTGGTTCTTATGCTGGCTAAGACAGTAATCCATTCCTACCGCAATTACATACATCTCTCTTGTGCTCTTGCAGTCATCTTTTCCCAGGCAGAAATCAAACAAACACCCTGTCCTTTTCATTTTTCCTGTGTCATACTTTTAGATCACCCTCAATCCTCCTCTCTGAACTTCCTCTAGCTCTACTGTTTTCTTTTTGAGATGGTGAAGAATGGAAACCCATACTACTGAAGGTAATATTCAAGATACTAATGCACCATAAATTTCTACAGAAGCAATGTGGTATTTCTCTTTTGCTATTTATTCTTTTTGTAATAAATAATATGCCTGGAAATGCTATTTTCACTGCTATGGAGAACTGCTTTGATGTTTCTGCACCAGTTAATTTCCACCTTTCATTTGATTGGTAAGAACCAGTTCAGATTCAATCACTGCATACAAAAATTTAGATAAATCATTTTCTTATCAATTTCTCATCCAGATGCATTACTTGGTGTGTGCCAACATTTGATTTAATAGATAATTTTTAATGCACACAGCACAAATCATGAGCACCTGGAACTTCCTTGAAGTACCAAGCCATTCTACTAACCCAACTAATACTTGCAACATCTACATACTTTTGTCACTTCGCTGTCAAACTTTTTTCTTCTATCTGCATCCATGTTATCACAAATCCTCATGGGATTCAACTGGTTATTCCTACTTTTAACAAAATGAACCACTTCTGCCCTCACCAGTAATCTGTTGCCAGTTGTTACTTATAATACTTTCCATTTGATCTAAAGGAAACCTAGCATTTCCAAAAGCCTGTGGTAAAGAATATCACAGAAGGAAAGACCGATCCAATCTTGGTCTTCATTAACATTTCTATAAACTTCAGTTATACAGTCACAAAGCTGACCTACGAAGAGTTCCTCAACCAGTCCACCTACCTATAAAAAAGCTGGTATCATCCACAGATATCAGCTACTTGTAGCAGAAAGACAGTCCTAACCAACAAGTATCAGACAACAGCCATTTGCTCCTTTATCACCAAGTTCCTCTCAGAACACGTGGATGAACGCTATCTCATCCTCACCTATTGTTTGCCTCATGCATCTTTTCCTCTACTGATGCTTCATTTTGAGACATAAACCCCGTCATGTTCCTTAAGAAAAATTACGGCAATAAGACCTCACTAAGTGTTGTCAAAGTGGGTGCAATCAATTGTTTGTCAGTTTTCATCTCACGTTCACCAAGATTTTCTGCAATGTTTCTGTCTGCTATCTCCACAACTTTTACATTTCTAGCAGGCTACTGGTCAGGTAATCCCACCAATTACATCTGACTAATTTTCTTTATGGTCATTGAATCCACCCAGACTTCACAACACATTTTGAGCCATTTAAGTATGACCTGACTTGAAGGTGTTATGGAATACGTTGTATTTCTTCAACCAACACTATCTATTCTCCATTAGTCCCCTTCAGTCTCCATTTGTCCATCATCTCTCTCATTATTTTCCTTTTATCTAAGTTCACTCTGCCAGCTTCCAGCTCTCTCATTCCACCTGGACTATTTCTCCATGCTCCTTCACACAAGTAAGGCAAACATTTTTATTGTAGGATTTTTTTGCTTGTGTTTCTTCTGTTTAAATCAGACTACTTGCACATGCTTGTCTTGGATTCTTATTTGAATTTTAGCAGCTTCAGTGGAGAAAATAATTTTTCGTGCTAAATGTACATTACATCAAACCATGTGCTGCTCCACTACTATCAGTCTCTCCCCACTCTTCAGGTGTCAATAGACTGGCTCTAGACTTATTTTGAGAAAATCCATCTCACTGCACACAACTCCCTTCCTTGAGAAGAAATTTGCTCATTTATTCATCTTGGCTCTACCAAAAATATAAATCTAAAAATGTACTGCCACTTGGAATTAGATTCTACGCAGGTGTTTTTTTTAAACAAATGCTAAGTTTATAACTATTTTGTAAAACCTGAATTTACAACCTGTATGTTGCAGTTTTTTCTATGCATGCTACCAGGGCCAGTACACTTTGCATACTCTTATATGCTGTCAGCAGTGCTATGCAGTGTAGGTGGTACGCCTGCTACCAGGACAGATTCGTATCCAGACATAATTTTAATTATTTACATGCCTTTTTTAAAAAGCCAGTTGAACAAAATTTGCTGGAATACTGCATATTTTAGCTTTCAGAAAAACTTTTTTATTATTAGCCACATCCCAAAGCCATCCATTTTGTGTGAAATTTACTCAATTCACATTTGGGATGACAAAAATCAGCACATTCTTAGGACAAATGGTAGAAAGCAGATTAACATCTTTATGCCCCTGAATGTTGGCACTGCTTTGTAAACTCCTTTAGCAGGAGTTTCCATCATTTAATAGTATTATTCATACAACCATAGAATGGCCTGGGTTGAACAGGACCACAATGATCATGTAGTTTCAACCCCCCTGCTATGTGCAGGGTCACCAACCACCAGACCAGGCTGCCCAGAGCCACATCCAGCCTGGCCTTGAATGCCTCCAGGGATGGGGCATCCACAGCCTCCTTGGGCAACCTGTTCCAGTGCGTTACCACCGTCTGTGTGAAAAATCTCCTAAAATTATTATGAAAGGAAGTCATTCCTGAACTTGAATGGGAAAAAAATAAATAAATTAATAAAAATCTGCCCATCTGCAACAGTGAAGTGAGGAGTATTTAGCAAAGTGCAAAAGAAGATGGCATCTGCTAAGATTTGCTTTTAAGTCTTGTGCTTTGTGGCCTAGGACCAATCATTACATATGAATCTATATTATGGCCAGAACAACAGACCTTTTTATTTTTCATTGTTCCAAATGTGATGCCATGTGCTTACCGATCACATGAAGAACACTTTCAACTTTTCTCATAAAGTAACTTTTTCCTATTTATCAACAGATTGCCTAAAAAGCTTCCCACCACCTCCTGAATGTGCCAATAGAAACTGCAACATTTCTACTACAGCACAAAAAGACAGTTTACAGGTCTTTAATCCACTGAGATCACATCTATTTTTGTGCATCCAAGAAACACCCCAAAAATAAACCTAAAGCACACAAACGTTTCATTCAGGACTAAGGACTTGTTCCAGAAGAACCTCAAATTTCCATACTTCTTCCCAGTTACGCTGGTCTAAATAACGCAAACCTTATCTTACAAATGCTTACACTATCACAACTGCAAACAGCAGACACTGTAACATTCAGCACAAGAAAAAAAGAATTCATTTCAATGCACTCAGACTCACTCTCTTCATCTAGACTCATATTTAAGTAAATTAAAAAGAGCTTTCTAATCTTTTGTTCATGTAGTCACTGCATATATTGATAAGAAGGTACAAGTACTCATAAATATCTGACACAGGAATCATTTTTAATTGTGTTTCTTTCTCTTTTGTTTCATCATTCTACCAGAGAGGCTTCTTCAGGCTTCTATGCAAACTAGTTTTTTTTATCTTCCAGGTTCAATATGAACAGTTCTAACATGTTAATTGTTTAACCACAGTGAGGTTGCATTTTCATACCCCACAGTAAGCACTGCATGAAGAGTTTTATGCACATCCTCACTTCCTAGAAGCTGGGGCTTCTTGCTCCTATCCTGCACACTGCATACAGCAGCACAGTGCCCACCTGTTCAACCACACTACCACAGCACAGCTGTAACTGCACAGTGCAGGAAAGAAGCATCCACAACCAGAGACTCTTTTAGGCACTAATGAAACCTAAAAAATCTGCACAGAACTGCAGTCTAGTCTGAATTTATAAGTAAGCATTCAGAGATTCATTGTTTAGAAGATGCTTCACCTTTCCTCTCCCCAAATTACCTGCAGATGCAAAAAAAAAAAAAAAAAAAAAAAAAAAAGGCAAATTTACTTCCAGTAGTAGACAATGATTATAAATTGATAGTAAGTGAGATAGTGAGATGCTCCATTTAGTACAGAGCTCAATGGCAGAGCTGTGTGATACATATGTAAAGGATACAAGTACGGACATCCTGTTAGAACTGAAGGCGATTTAACTTCTCAGCTATCTAATGAAAAAAAAAAAATCACAAAGTTCTAAGAATGGTATTTCAACAGAAAGCCAGTGATAAACAAAAAAGAATCCACATCCAGATTAGAAAGGAAAAAAAAGCAACAAAAAAGCATTTATAAGCAGTGCGGAGCTGAGAGATGGAAAAGCATCTGCATATCCTGATAAAAGATTTCTTCCTACTCCATTTTCACACACATCGTACTCCTTACTATAGAGTATTATACAGAATGACTGGCATAACAAACACAGTACTGCTGCGGTATGATCCAAACAGTCTAACATTTTCTGAGAAGTACTGACAACAAGGACTAACAAAGTACAATAGCTTAGAAATACATAAAATGTTTTCTTTACAACCTCTTTGATGGCTTTTCTGGTAAGACAGCAGTGGTAACCATACAACAGACAATTAGTGTTTCCCTTTGCGACAGCATCAGAAAACAATACAGATTTCAAAAGAGCCTCTTTAATCACATCAGCAGTGAAAGAATGCTAAAGAAAGGGTGGGCTGGTTGCTCACTGAGAAAGGAGAAACGCACCTAGTTACAAGGGTCACTGAAAGGACTGACGAACTCAAGCCTTTTTATATATTTTTTTTTTAGCTCCTCCAAAGGTCTCTGCTAAGTTCTGTCCTCCAACCCTCAAGTTCCTCAGTGCTATCAGCGCAATCTAGTCAAGGAAAAGATGATTAACATACAGTTAAGCCAACTATACATGCTGAAGTCCACAGGACCAGACAAGAGGCTGATAGCATTGAGGAAGCTTGCTAACATGACTGCTAGGCCACTTCCTATTAACGTGGAAAGGTCATGGCAACTGAAAGAGGTTTCCCATGACTGGAAAAACATTGTATCTTTCTTCAAGATAAGCAACAATGATGAACTGGAGAACTGCAGGCTAGTATTTCTCACCTCTACTCTGGAGAATGTTATGGATCGTATTCTGCAGGAAAAAACTCCATAAGGACAAGAAAGTGAATGCCAATTCACTAAGGACCAACTATGCCCAACTACCTGACTGCATTCTGTGCATTCCTTCACTGCAGCAAGGCTTTTCACATGGCTTCCCATGGGGGCCTTATATCCAGACTGGAGAGATGTGGAATAAGTGAATGATAAGGTGAGTGAAAAATGAGTTGGACCAACGGGAAACCGAAAGAGTCTAAAGGATGATGACTAGCAGTACAAATCAGCTGAGAGCACACCTCAGCAATCTCTACCAGAACCAATACCTTTCAGCTTCTTTGCTAATACTCTAGATGATAAGACCAAACATACTCTGCAGCTTTGCAGATGATACTAAATTAGAGGAAGCAGTTCATACACTAGAAGCAAGGGCTGCTATTCAGAGAGACATGGCAGGCTGGAGAAATGAGCTTACATAAAACTTACTAAGTTCCACAAAAGCAAATGCATCTGGGACCCCAGATGTAAGTCCTGCATCAGAGACAGAAGCCCGTGCAACAGTACAGACTGGAGGCAACTGGCTAGGAGCTGCTCTTCAAGAGGATCTGTGGGGGTTTCAACTGAGAAGCTGAAGATGGGTCAGCAGGACCACCCCACAGCAAGGAAGGCCAACCACTTGACACAACTGCAAAAGTTCCCTCGGTGTGGGGAAGTGATTCTTCCTCTCCATATGACCCCTGTAAAACCGTATCTAGGGTACTGCAGTTTTGCACTCTCCAGTGTATCAAAGACACAGACACTGCAGCAAGTCTGGAAGAACGCTGTCAAGATGGCCAGGGGGACATATATCATATCATACAAAAAGAGGCTGAAAGAGCAATAAATAAACAAATAAATAAATAAATCAGAGGCAGGAAGGAAAATTAGACCCTTTTGCCATCTTCCATTTCCTAACTGGAAGGAAGAGAAAACATGAAGCCAGACTCTTCAAAGATGCACAGCAGAAAGATGTGAAGAACCATACACAAGCTGGAACAAAACAAATCCAAACCCATTGTAAGAATTGATTTATTTCTATTTATTTCTGTAACAGGGGCCAAGCAACAAACCAGGTCATTCTGACAATTCATGGACACGGAACAAGGCCCTGAGCAATCTGCTCTCACTAGGCGTGGGTTGGGCAGGAGGTTCCAATCTACATGATTCCAACCAGCAGTCAAGTGATTTCTAATCTACATAATCCTACCACAAAACTAAAAAAAAACAGTGATTAGTCGTAGGTACAAACTTTCAGTTAAAGCAAACCCACCACTGTCACAAAGGCTCCCAGAATTATGTACCTCAATCACTTTCATTCCCTCCTCTCCATAAGTCTGACACCTACACAATCTTCCCAAATAAGTTAAAAAACATCAAAAGCAGAATCCAAACAATAAGTAAGGTTAAAAAGGAGAAGAAAAAAAAAAAAAAGAGAAGCAATATTTTAATCTCAGAAGTACAGAAGTACTAGCTCTGCTGCTAGACTGAAGGCATACTAAAAATTCAGAAAGGAGACTGTTCTCATATGAAAGATAGATGCAGGAAATATATTCTACTGTTACATAGGAAAATTCAGAGACTGAAAGGTTAAAATAGGCTAAGGATGATTTCTGAACTGTCAACTCATTCTAAAAAATACTGGAGTGCATAAAGCACTTTAAAGAGGATGATAAGTAAGAATTTCAGAACACAATTTCTGTGGCAGGTCGGTATGTGATACCAATCATACATGATCATTGTTAACACTGGAAGAGTTTTTTAAGATAAGCAAAATGAAGTAAGAAACCTTACATTTCTTTTCCAGAGTATCTGGAAAAGTTCCCCTATATTAAAAAAAAAAAAAAAAAAAAAAAAAAAAAAGTGTCCAGAATGTTTCTGTGAGAAAAAAAATAACATGTAAAGGTATGAAAGGAACTCTATGATGCAACTAAAGGAGAAATAGAAAACATAAAACTAGACCCTTCTTCGATGCTGTCAATTCTTCAAAATTCCCCCAGATAACACCACCAACAACAAAAGCATACAAAGAATGCTCAACAACAAAGAAAACTTCAGTAATTTATTGAAATGAAAAGGTGCACCTTAAGAAAAAAAATCTGAGTAAGGAAAGCGTGAAAGGAGGATGAAAGAGTTCTTTAAACTCTAAGCTGTGGGAACAATTTGCACTTGCCTTTCTGTACAGGCCAAAGATCATCTTTTTTTTCCCCCTTTTTTGTGAGGGCAGTGAGCTGGACTAGATTGCTGATACAGCTGAAAGGTAATGCAGACTAGCTCCACCAACACTTTTCTATCTATCTAAAATTAGTTTTCTGCCCATTTAGCTCAACTTGAGGTGAAGTGCTGGAAGCGTCAGCGCTGACACAAGGAAAGCTGCAAAACACTGTCAGTGGGAGGGGCAGCAGGACTGTCACTCTGAGCAGCACCCAGCAGCTAGGAAGGCCTGGTCCTACTGCAAATTGCTAAAACAAAGACTTGCAGGCTATATATTATGGCCTCACATGTGGGAACTGCTAAGAGTTAAACTGCCTTTGCAATCAGAGATAATCAGAGCTGTGAGTCAAGGGAATCAGAGAGCAACTCAGCAGCCAGCTGGTCAATTGTTCAGTAGGCTCCACTGGCTACACTTTAACACTAGACATTCCGCTCCTGTATCTCCAGTATCTTTACTGAATCTTTACTGAAATCCCATCCCACAAAGTTTAAATAAAATGTGAAGAAAATAGTAATATGTCTGTAAATATGTTTGTATTACATTATTTTTCTAATAGAAGTACTAAAGTTCCAGATCTAATCATGCTAAATTTCAGGAGCACCAACAACTGTTAACAAAACCACAGCATGCTAAAATTCATTACATAGACTTCTTTTTTTTTAACAGCTAAAAAACAAAACAGACTCTACCTTTAATATCCCTGGAAGAACAAACATTTTCTCAATAATTACTTTCAAAGGCCATGAACACAACTGAAAACCACTGATTAAGTAATTAAAAAAAAAGGGAAGAAAAAACAAAAAACAAAGTAACACTTGCCAGCTTGCTAACTGCATCCAGTTCTGAACTTGCTTTTCAAGAAATACCACTCAAAAGACAGATGAAGCAAAACGCTCAAGCTTTCAAACTACTATCCTGCAGCTGGAGATAGGCTGGAGCCATCTTCAGCTAAATACTAAACCCACAGACACCTTCATCAAAAACCTATCAAGACCTATGAAACTGCTCTGAGTTCCCATCTCCCTTTCATTACAAGCCGTTCTTCCAAGCAAGGAGCAGCGTCTTCTCCAGGTAACACTTTGCTTGATGAGAAGGAACTTTCTGACTGCATTCATGGCAGGGATTTTTCTCTGCTATCCAGCAGGTAAAGATTCTGAGATCACCTATTTCCCTTACAGCAGTATCCAGTAATCTTGTTTAAAAGTTTATTAGCCCGCCATGTTAGGTAAATGTAGCCATAATAACCCAGATCAGAGAAACTCAGAAGTCTATTTTCAAAAGCTTATTTTAGTTGTAAATGATCTTAAAATTGTGTTTTGAGCAGCGAGCCCTGGTAGAAATAAAATTACAATGGACAGCAGTGTTTCTAGAAGATGTGAGCCTCAGAATATACAAAAGCAACTGCAAACATGAAACCTTCCATCCCCTGCATAGTTTGAATTCTCATCTAATGGGCTCTTGAATAATCTTTCTGTTAGTCTGTCATATTAAATTCTATCATCAGGGAGATATTCATATCTTGTTACATGAGCCATAAAAATGGGATATGCCAAACAAACACCACATTATATCCTACAACTTTAATAAAAATACAGCAGTAGGATGAATTTTTGTGTAAAAGAAATAACTTTATGGCACTAGACAAAAACAATCTCATGAAAATAAATATTTTTGCAGCTGTTTCTTACAGACATAAATTTCTAAGATTAAATAATATTAATCATGTCACACAGCATGATGTTTTACTGTAACAACCAAACACTATTAGCATTTATCATTCCCAAAAATCTTTGTGGCAAGTTTTACTAAATGTGCACACACACACACACACACACACACACACACACACACACACCAGGGAGTTTGCTCCAACTCCAGCAGTTTGAAAATAAACAAAACAGGAAGGCCTGCACAGTTTCTGAATGATTACTATTCTTTACTTACAATCATTCAAGATTTAACCACAGAAAGATACCCTACACTCAGTGCCTTTCACTCCAAATTATTTGTTTATAGGACTTGGACAAGCACTCAGGAAAGTGTCCTAACATCATGCAGCACTTCCTCATTAAACGAAAATCTTTTAAAGGCCGGCTGACCAATGGGGGAAGAATAACCACAGCTTCGTGATCCTGATAACTTACTCCTTCCAGTCTCCAGCCTTCACCATAAACTAGTTCTACGCAGAACTTAACCTGTTATTTAAAATAATTGAGTTTTCCTGGGCAGAGTAAAGCTGATGTTGCACAAGAGAATTAATTCTGAAGATGAACTTAAGTACTGCATCTTAAGTTGAAATTACACCCACTAGAGACAAAGGAGGCACATCCTACACCTCTCACACCCAGGGGCTGTCTGCTCTCCCCAAGCCCACCCAGTGTCCTACTCCATATGTTCCCCTTCAGTGAGCCAATTCAGAGTTTTGGCAAAGCACAGTCTGGCAAGACAGTACCCAACAACAAGCTTCACCTCTTTGGCAATACAGCGGTGAGTCCCAGGAGCGGAGTTTGAGATGCAGCACAAGACTGAAACATGGACAAGGTCAGAGGGGAAGGAGCAGCTGATCTCCCCCACCTGTGGCAGGGAGCCCTCAGAGCAGCACAGCTGTGGTATGTTCTGTAATCAGTTTAAAACATTCTGTTAGTCCTCCCTGTGCCTAAACCAGTTAACAATGCTAAGCCTTGCAAAGAGAACCAATAAATAGTTGGCATGCAGCTTTACATTCAAAATGGAGCTGCACCATAAGATAAAAGCAGCCATGTCATAGTTCACTGCTTCAGGAAATCCACACGCACAATTTATCATCACTCCGTATGAGACAACAGCACCACACTGCAATCACCTCGCTGTCCTCTGGATAGTTTATTCTGAAAGAATTATTTGCACATTTGATATCTGTGAGCTGCAGATTGCTAGTTTACATTAACCACGAGACATCGGTATTCATGCTTTTACGACCATCATTTTAATAACTAACTATCTCCATATATTATTAGGACATAATTCTTTCCACAGATTACTTGTAAAGAAAAGTTATTCAAATAACAGCATTGCCAAAGCTTTATTTAACATCTAGCGGATATTATACCATAAATAAAAGTAAAAAACAACTTCAAGTTATTTGCTCTTCATCATTTCTGTTAGTTATAGTACCAAAATAACCATTAGCTGTTCTGTATTCTGATTTATACTACACACTAATTCAGAGATTGAATCCCATTTGGCAAAATCCCCAGTCTGATTCAGGGAGAAAACACAGTACAAGAAAATCAAGTAAGTGTACAGCAGTTTTACTCCAATCTGTTTAAAGTACTCAAAAGGCATCTCACGAATTAGTGTACACACTAATAAACTAAGTTCTAGTTCGAAAGTGCACAGTTCTCAGAAGAAAAGTTTCCATCCTAGAATCACAGAATGGTTTGGGCTGGAAAAGATCTTTAAGGTCACCCAGTTCCAGTGCCCTGCTATAAGCAGGGACACCTCCTTCTAGACCAGGTTGCTCAAAGCCCCATCCAGCCTGACCTTGAACACCTCTAGGGAGGAGGCATTCATAACCTCTCTGGGCAACCTGTTACAGTGTCTCACCACTCTCGCAGTAAAGAATTTCTTCTAGTATCTACTCTAAATCTATGCTCTTCCAGCTTAAAATCCCCTCATTCTGCTACTTTCCTGTAGGCCTCCTTCAGGTACTGGAAGGCCATGGTGAGGTCCCCCCAGAGCCTTCTCCAAGCTGAAGAGTTCAAACTCCCTCACCTCAGCCCATCGTTGTAGGAGCTACTGCCTAATTTGTGTGACCAAATCAGGCAATGATTTAATTTGATATCATTTGATTTTAAATCACTGAGTAATACCTCGTTATCTTTGCCACACTTCCTAAAAGCCAAGAATTTTATTGGCCTCAGAAGCAGAATCAAAACCATCTTTTAGCCTATATTTTTGATGAAAAAAATATATTACTTGGTAATTATTTGTGTATCTATCAACATGGGCTGCACAGCACGTATGAAGGCAAGTGCCATTTACTCTTCTGACCACAGCATTAGCAAGCACCCAATCTGCAAACACAAGACACCAACTTTGACTTCACAGCTTAAGAATAGTATAACCTAAAAATACTACACATTCTCTGCTGCTGAAAACAGTAACAGAAAGCTTAAGACATAAAAAAATAAATAAGATGAAGATAATAAAAATACATTTTTGACTTAAGCAAGAACCAGCAGAGAGCATCAGGGAGATTTCAACCTATGAAACACAATCCTACCTTAAAAAAATACTCAAACTTTAAACCATACAGGCACTAAAATTGAGGTCAAGAAATATTCCAAGCCTCTGTTTCTCCCAATGGAAGTATCTTCTAGAATAAGTAAGAGAATAATTATACTTGCCCTCTAGTTGTCCCCTATACCTCTACAGCCTCCTCTGCTAGAATATCTGCATTTTTAATCTTGTTTTCTCAGCCACCTGCTGTATCTTCAGCTTTCATGCACGTTCTTTCACTCCTTTCTGCAGTGCACACACATATGCACGTGCACACCCTGACCTGCACATCGAGCCCTCCAGCCACTCTAACCCCGACTGCTCAGCCAGCATCCAACATCACTTAGTAGCAAAATGCACCATGCTGAGGAAGCACTGAAAACTTCTGCTTCAAAGACATTGATTTCTGATTTCTCACTTTTAGGAAAGTGCGCAAGTTTCACAAAGTTTCTTGCTATTTACCTCTGCAAACAAAAGGCTTCAAAAGATATCAGTGAAAAGGAAGGAGACAAAATGACCGATGACTCACAAAACAAAACAAAACAAACACCAACAATCCCTCATTCATAAAGCAATATTTGAAAGCAACAAGTTGAGTTAGGTGATTAGTTTCACTTTATAGGATCTGCTACAGCACAAGGCACTTGGACATCCCTCAGTTATCTCAACTACAGCCACAGCTAAAGCTCTATAGGAAAAAAAAGGCTGATACTATATTGAAATCTATGCATAATGTGTTAGAAACAATAGAAAAAAAAGAAAAAAAATAACCAAAAAACAACAACAGTTGTTGAAAACACAACAATAATAATCCACTGTTTTTTGTCCTTGTACAAAAACAGGAAGCAAAACATTAAAATACCCATATAGGCTTATTATAAAAGTATTTGTGCAAAAAAGGTATATGCAAAACGTTGATTTATCCTTCACAGAATCATTAAGGTTGGATGAGACCACTAAGATCACCTAGTCCAACCATCAACCCATCACCACCTTGCCCACTAACCCACAAAGCTCAGTGCCACACCTACACTTTTCTTGAAAACTTCCAGGATAAATGCACTTCTTTGGGCAGCCTGTTCCAGTACCTAACCACTCCCATTCACATCAACCTACCCACCATGTCACATACTTAAGATATCATTATATCATTGCTATTATTTTTACAGTTGCACTTACACACAGAAGAGAGCAAAGATCTCTTTTAGGAACATTCCCATGTGGTGGGTTTTTCTTCCTTCACAGAAAGACAGAATTTCTATACTTTCTCTGAGGGCAGACTAATGCTTTCCTATCAACCCCCCCCAAAAAAAACCAACAAAAGCAGATGAAGCTTCCTGCGCAAGGCAGCTTCTCTTACACCAAATAACAGATGCTCCCATCACAAAAACAAACACACACACACACAAAACAACACAACCAAAAAGAAACAAAGTAAAACAGAAAATTGCACAGAGGTGCTTTCCAATTCAGAAAGCTGAGGACAAGTCTGGGCTCCTAAAATCCCATGTCCAAATTAAAGGAAGGACATTATGTGGAAGCAGAATTAGGCACAGGATATTATTTTAGAATGTGCTACCAAGTGCATTACAGCGTGTTTTTATAGAGCACTAATAGATAAATGAAGGGGTTTTTTACTATCTTTTTAAATGCTTTAAGAAGCAGTTCATCTTTTTATTAATATTTTGTGCCACTTATCAGTCATATTAGATTGATACATACAAAAAATAAGACAGTGTGGAGACAGTTTCAATTTAATTTTGCTGAGAGAATTCTCAACCAGTGGGATGAAGATCATTACTAGCAGATAATATTACTTAAGTGAACGAGGTTTCCTGTTCTTAAAAGCTTTGCAAGGAACAGTGAAACAACAAAGAAGAGACATACACAGTGCCATAAAGAAACTCTGAATGGGACTGAGGACAGGGAGACATAAGAAAGGCATCATCATGAATTCCTCACTTTCAGGTAGAAAATCATTCTCAAAAAAACAAAAACAAAAAAGAAAAACCAAAAAACCAAACCAAACAAAACAAAACAAAAAAAAAAAAACAAAAAAAAAAACAGGAGAAAAGAACGTATTCAGACACTGATTGAGCTGACGGAGACCAACAGCATGAAGTAGTTCAGATTCTGAAAAAGACATGGAAGAAAATGAATGATCTTCCTCCAGTTCCAAGTTAATACCTATCTCCATGAAGTCATAAAAAAGCGTCAGAGATGGCAGTGGAGACACTTCAGACATAATTTCACAATCAAGAGAAAATAAATAAGAGAACAGTCATAGCAGGTAAAAAATTTTCAAGTATTCTACCTAAATATAAACTCTGCTCTGCCATCCTAATTCGTGTTATTCTCATCAGATATTTCACAGAAAGATAAAAATAATGAAAAAGCAGGAAAGGCTGACGGCCGCTTCAAGTGGCAGCACTCTGTCTATACAGTCATATACACAGACTGTGTGTTTCTGTGCTGCTTCAGAATCTCAGCTTCCCTTAAGAAAACACACAAGCCCGCAGCCTCTGATTTTCAGAATACAGTTCTTAACATGTGAGATGAATGAAAAACCAAGCAGCTTTCTGGATTCCTCAGACAACTGAAGCTTCAGCTGCTGCTGCTGCTAATGGGTTATCCAAGTAGTTTTCTCTATTGCCATTAGGAAACTTGTAGCCAAGAAAATGGAATGAAAATTGTGTAAATTCCTGTCATGACTGCACCAAAGTCTCTCAGCAGCTCTGAAGGTAGTGACTGGCCACATTCCTTAGAGAGGAGGTCCTCAAACAGAAACTTAACAGAAAATCAGCTCTTGGTATCACTATTTTAACTACTAGGAGACTGAAAAAAGAAAACAGGAAGGAATAAAAGCATTTTTGTTTCTTCTGCAAAATAAACGTGTTTAGGAATACTTTAAAGAGTTCATCATTTCTTGTTCTCCAGCCTTAAAGTTTCTCCATGTTCCTGTAATAGGTAACAGGCAATTTCCTCGCAGCTCAATAACATCCAAAGTGGCAGAATAAAACACAGTTCCCCAAATTTTTCCACAGGGGAAATAATAGTACTCTCCACTCCTACAGCAAGCACTGAACATTTCCCTATCCTAAATCTAAACAGATTTGTCAATCCTTGCATTACATTTTATGTCTATCAAAAGCACACGAATTGATGCAGATGTAAATCTCTGTTCACCAAATTTTTAGTCCTCCAAAACAGGAAAGAACTCCCATGCATGGGGCCTACTTTGTTAGCATAAATTGCTGCACTTTCTTCCCATGGCTAAAACTTACTGGAGGAAAGTAAATCCAGAACAAGGAAAAAGTTTTAGTAATTCTAATTCCAAGCAAGCTTAAATTTGGTACTCTCAGTTCTTCTGAATGTTCAGTGTCTCAACATTTCAAAGAAAGTAAACATGTAAGTCACACATACCAACATATACAATATCAATATCAATTATCAATACTAAAAACTAGGAGCGCTACTGCAGAAGGATAGCGAACACAGCTTTAAAGAGACAGACATTATCATTCTAGGGACCTTTTTCACATCTTCCATAAGACAGTCTGTACAACACACAGCATAATAATATGGAAAAACTGGCCAAAATGAATATCTGTATGAATCACACCAGTGAAGAACAGCGTTACCAGAAAGACAGCAGATAAATCAGTCAAGGAACACCCTTCCAGAAAGATTACTTTGTTTTTATTGGAGAACGAAATAATAAAAATATTAAAAGGAAACACTTTGACAACAGAATGACAACCACATTTCTTCATAGTAATGTCTATTACACTAAGTAAGAAAAAGAAGTAGTATCTTACTGGACAGTTGTCATCCAAACCAAAATTCTGAATATCGTTCTTGGAAGGAATAATTTATTTTAACTGCATGTTTATTTTAAGTCAGATTGATAGTCAACACAAGTTTGACAGCATCAGAATTTTCTTTCTGTGTATATATACAAATACAAACAGAGAGACACGTATTTCTATTAGACTGAGTTCAATTACAGTTGACACAACTGCATTTGGTACCTAACTCATTTGTTTTGCACATTAATGGCAGAGATTTACAGAGGAATTCTCAGTTCTCCCTCTCCCAACCTTCCAAAAAACATCACATAAGCAATTGGTGCTTGCTGCTTTTGCAGATTTCTGCATATGCTGGAGTCTGAGAAATATATAGACTCAGACTAAGTATAGTTAGAATTCTAGGCTCACACAGTAATGACGACCTTGCAGTAGAAGTTGCCATGCCCCCTACTCAATACACGTGTATCCTTGCTCCTCTCCATGCTGTACTTGTTTCACAAATCTGGCACTCTCATGCTTGTCTAACATTCAATCTTTGAATAATGGTTGTTCTACATCATCAGGGTTAATCTAACATGCTATCATGTGTGTCCAGATTAAAGACTGCTAGAAAACCTACATACATATAGCTTAAATACCTTTATTTTTCCCTATGAAGTCAATCCTCCCTTCCAAGAGCCTCCCAAGTGACATCTTAGGCCATCTTTTTTTTTTTATTCAAATGAGTACAAAGTTAGACTGCTCTTACTAGATCTGCCCCAGTGTGATTATCCTATCTGGATTTGGTCCACCCTCAGGTATTTCTGTCACCACTGTACACATTAGGTTTTCTTCACACAAGATTCCTAACACACGCATGCAAATGCACCCGCACATTCTCAGGTTTTGTACCCAATCATGCCATTAGTGCTAAAATTAACATGACCCCAAATAACAGGGAAACACAAAACTGATTGATTACCCTGTCCATCAGTCATGCAATACTGAAACTTCCAAGGAGGATGCTACCCAGTGTCATGCTGGTAACTGCTACTGAAATATGACCTCAAAAATAAGAAATGTGGATACCGTGTATGGAGCTTATCGTCTGTAAGCCGCTGCCCAACCAGTATGCACGCAAGGTGCACAGGGGAGACCGCGACTAAACATCTTTGTGACACTTTTAGCAGCACACCATCTTCACGGTATTCAATGGAGAGAGTTCAGAAGAAAAATGCAGTGCCTGAAATGGAGCACCTGTGTTTCACCATCAAACGCTTTAAAGGCAGAAGTAAGGTAACGGAATGGTAGTTACTGACCAGGGGTTTCTGAACATCGGAACTTCAGACCAATTATTCAGAAGAACAGATACTGTTTTATTTATGCAGAAATTCCAATTCAGAACCTCTAGTAATAAAAGAACAAAATTCAACATCCCTCAGGAAGATAAAGGCTGTGAAGGACAACACCTATCAATACAGGCACGCAAAATCTCAACTGCTAAACTTAGATCTGACTTGAAATATACTCATGAGAAACAGTCTATTTCATCAATATACTTTTTTTACATATCGCTATGGTAAAAACTGAGCAGCTATCAGCCTGTGTCTATCAGCTACGCGCTTACTGCAATTTTGAGAGACTGCAATAATATTTTCTTTCCCATGGGTTAAACTGTGAAGATTCAACAATTAAACATATTCGAATTTCAGCAGACTTTTTACACTACAATTAAGAGCTTCACAAAGGAAAAAAAAAAAACAAAAAACAAAAAACAAACCCTTGTAAATTAAAAAAAAAATTACGCAAGGCTTCACAACCGCTAAAGGTTCCTTTCATTTGCAGCTGACAGATTCATCATCGGGCTTGTAAAACAAACGTAAGAATAAAGAGACCCCCTCCCCAAATTAACCTCAGCCCCACGTGGGCCTTTACGCTAGCGATTCAGAAGCGGACCAGCCGTACGGTGGGGGGAACGGGCTCAGCCCAGGCCGGGGCCCGTCAGCAGCACGGCAGGCAATGCCGCCCGGGCGGCGCTGCCCTCACCTCGCGCTAACCTTGCCGGCCCGGCAGCCCCCGCCCTCCCGCGGCCGCTCCCGCCGCCCGCCCGGCCGCGCTGCGCCCGGCCCCGACCGCGCTCTGCCCCGGCAGCAGAGCGCCACGCTCCCACCGTCCCCGAAAAATACAGAAAGAAAGAAAGAACCAGAAATCAAATCCCTCTCGCTAAGCCCTCCCCCGAAGCAGGTCTCTTTTTACCAAACGAAGCCACCCTCTACGGCACCCACCCTTCCCCCACGCCACCGAGGCACCTCTCATTGTCGTCGTCCCCCCAAGGGGACCCGTTCCTCCCCCCCGATGCGCACACACACACACACGCTCGCCTCCCCCGTCCCCCAGTCCGTATCGTGCCCCTCGCCGGTTGCCAGAAGGAAAGGCGGCCCACGGGCCGCTCTCCCCCTGCCAGCCGTGCACGCACCTTCCAGAAACAAGCTGTCTCTGCAGCCGCCGCCGCCGCCGCCACCGGCCATCTTCCTCGAGCCGCGCTGCCTCACTCCATCGCCCAGCGAGGCGGCGGGGCCTGGCCCTTCCCCCGGCCTGCGCGCTCCGCCGCTCACCCACCCCCACTGCGGAAGGCTGCCTGACCCGCAGCGGCGGCGACGCCGAGGCCCGGCCCTCCTCCCGCACGGCGCGCACGGCTGCCCGGGCCGCGCTGCCTTCCGGCCCCGCGCAGGAGAAAGCGGCGGCGGCGGCGCGCCCGCTCCTCCCTCACCCTGCCCGCCCGTCGCAGCCCCCCGCGCCGATGCCGGCCGGGCCCGGCCCCGCGGCGGCCGGTGGCGCCCGGCGAAGGGAGACGGGCCTGGCCGGGGCTCCGCCGGAGGCGCCTCTGAGCCGAGGGGGAGGACGAGGAAGCGGTGCGCGCTGCGCTGCCGCCCCTCTCCTCCATGAACGGCGCGGCGGGGCCTCCCCGGAACCCTGGCTCGCCCGTCCCCGGGCGGAGCGGGGCCGCCAGCGTACCCCGGCCCCCGGGCGATAAAATGGCCGCAGTAGGGCTGCGCCCGGTAACGGCTCGGGTCCGTGCTCCCCCCTATCAGATCGGAGGCGGCAGCTTTTTGGAGGTGAGGAGGTGGATCGGACTGCGTAAAATGAATGAACTTTCAAGAAGCAGGGAGCTCAGTGCGCAGGACGGGACCCTGCTGGCTTCCCCTGCTCGGGCACAATACGGCAGCGGGCCACAAAGGTCTGACGGACCGTTGTCGGTCGGCTTTCTCGTGGCCGAGTTACGTTTAAATGCAAAACTGGGATTCCGCAAAAAGCACGGCGTTGGCAAGGCAACTGCACAGAAACTGCAAGTCATGGCCTGAGATGTATGTGATTTTTACAATAAATATAAATAAATAAAAATACACTTGTTTTCTAACGTGTGGATATTTATATTTTAAAAAGGATACTTCTAAAATACTTTCCCAGGATACTGAGGTACCAAATGCGCAGTTTTTAATAACCAGAAGGTAAATTCTGACCATTTAGAACTCTCAAAAACCAGAGACAGCTTTATTTCACAGGTTCCTAATGCTGGCATTTCATTAATGTTACCTTTACTGCAGAAATGAGAAATTTTTATGACCAATTACTGAAAAGCAAGCTTCCACAACTGATGAAACTTAAAGAGTACGTACGCCCAATGAAATCCTAAACTAGGTTGAGTTCACGTGCCTAGCGCTTCTGAAGATTAAAAGTTAGACAAAGGAAGACTGCAAGATTTCTCAATTATTTTCATTCCTGAGGTTTCTATACACATAGCAACCATAAGCCCATGTGCTTAAAGTCACGTAAAGGAGAGTGCTTAGTTTGGACACGAGAAAGAAATGCAGAAAAACAACTAAAAGCACAGAGGTGCCCTGTAAGACCTGAAAGATATCAGACTGCTCCCTGAATGCTATGTTGCCAGAGCTAATAAATAAAATAATGAAAATAAAAATACTGAAATAAGAATTCCACAACCTGGATCAGTGCTGCCACATTTACACTTCTCCATTCTCAACATATTTAGATGTGGAAAAAATGACTTTTCATGAGAGAAGTATCACAAAATATCCCGCTTTCATTAGTAACAAAATTAGATGGAAATAGATTAGGAAAATTCAGTGCAAGCTAATTATAGATTAAAAAAACAGAAGACCATATGTGCATACTAGAAACCTAACATTAAAAGATCAAAGTATAAATAGCAATAGAAGAAATTATCAGTATTAATCTGGCTGCAGAGTTGATTTTAGAAGAGCTCTCAAATTACATCTCATTGCGATATTCTGTTTGGTTTTG
This sequence comes from Tetrao urogallus, assembly GCF_951394365.1. Lineage (NCBI taxonomy): Eukaryota > Metazoa > Chordata > Aves > Galliformes > Phasianidae > Tetrao > Tetrao urogallus. The sequence goes on from NC_136814.1 coordinate 79,475,461, forward strand.
TTCTTTGTGTTGGTTTTTTTTTTTTTCCCTTTCTTTTAATAGGATACAAGCAGCTAGTATGCAGTAAAATCTTTCTCTCCTTTTATTCCATGAAGCTTTTTAAAGTTATTTTATTATGCTCAGCTTTGTTGGTTTGGTTGGTTGTTGTTTGTTTGCAAAGTATCTGGGGGGAGCGCCATACTGATGAGCCAAGCCTTTCCACCAGCCTCCTAACTCTGGTTGGAACCATAGGATTTTGTCATGTATAAGAACTGATTGAGTGAGCAATGAGGAAATGAGCATTCCTATCCCTGCTGATGAAAATCATACAGAATTTACAGTGGTTTTTTTTCAGTCCAAACGTTAGTTCTCTGAGTAAGAACCCAGGAACAAAATGGAGCAGCTCATTACTTCCTGGCTTCTAGCAGCCCCTACAAGCTGACTATTTCAAGTATGGATTTACAAACACTCACACAAGATCCTGAATTTACAAACATTTATATCTGCATTGCTCTATTGTCACAGCACTGCATAGAATGAAAAGCTGATTACCACCTTAGGTGAAGATGGATTTTTATTTCATCTCACAAATCTCATTTTTCCTTCTCTTCCCGCATTAAAACTTGTATTAATAAATGCAACTCAGATGACTTAGTAGTTAAATGACAAAAACGTGTTTTTCTTCTTTATATTTCTAATTCTTTCCCAATTAGTTCTTGTTTTAGCTATAGTTTTGTAAGATTAGCCAACAGAACAGGGAACATTACCCCTTGGAACTCTATTTCCTCACTTAAGAAAATAGAATCAGGGTTACATTTTTGTACCTTCTATAGTTCTGGCTGTATGCATTACTTATTTTGTTTTACTGTTACATAAATCAAATATAGACATTTTAGAGAATTTATAGGTACTCTGAATCAAATCTTTGTAATGTACAGTCCACGAACCCATTTTGCAGACTACAAATTTAAGTTTTTTAACAGTAATGCCATTTAGAAAATAATGATTATGGACTGAATTATGTTTCATTGTTTTCCGCTGCTGCTTTTGGAACAGTTCTTTGAACGTATTATTGATGCACCATCTATTTCCTCTATTAAATATATATTTTCCTTCTATCTTTATGACCTGATGCCCATTTTCCCCTATGCATTTTTAAAGCAAAATCAGATATATTTACTCTTCCAGAATATTCCCAGATGGAAAAGTACCCCTTGCCTATGACAATGCATCAAGATAAGTTTTTCTTAAATTTTGACATTATAGATAGTTTGTTGAGTAAATAGTAAATAAGTATGGGCTGTGATCATCAGGACTTAGTCTGAAATGTCTTCTTAAATCTTTCAAATCTGATCAGCCTATCTCAAAATGCAAGGTTGTGTTCTTGCAGATTAACCATAATGAACATCTATTAGATTTTCTGTTAGTGTCATGAGTATTTTGAAAAGAAAAATCTAGCTCTTCATTGCTGTGGCTTTTGCTTAAGTACCTGCTGTACCTTCTTAGCCATTGCTGCATTATAATCATTCAGAGAGAAACAATTTTTCCTTAAATTTGAGTTCTCTGAGATCAAGCAGATGTATTGGACCAAAAAAAGTTACGACTCGTTCAGCATCAAAGTGAGAGTTATAGATATAAAAGACCGATGGAAAAGTATGTGCAGCATCATCAGCCTCAGGAAAGGGCTTCAGGAAACAACCTTTCTTTGTGGAAGGTCTGGGTTACATCTGGATGGTCACATTTTTCTAGAAGAAAACAGGAGTGCGGTGCACAGCCCAGAACCATGCACAGCTACTGCGAAACAGTACCTCTCCTAAGCCAGAGCTGTGATTGTGAGCAAAAGGGAAACTTTATGGAAGGCAGCGATTTCAAACTTATGTATGGAGTCATGCAGAAGAAGAAGAAAATAATGGATGCAACTATGTCATGAAAAATAAAAATCAAAGACTACGTAATCAGGAAAACAAAATTATAGAAAAATTTAACGTAGTAAAAATGAAAGCACTTAAGGCATCCAAAAACATCCCACATCCAAAACACATTTTGTATACATGTACAATGTCAGATTCTGTCTCTAATCTCCTGCTTTTCAAATCTAAGGTATGTGCCCAAGTCAACTTTAAAGCAGTTTTAAGCACATTTAATAAATATGGAATCTTTTTTCATGTTAAGTTACACAAAAATCTCACAATTGCACATGGAAGTAAAAGTGCTTAATTGTCAGTTAACAAAGCAAGGCTTGCTAATGGTCTTTTTTTGCAATGGTCTCACCCTTTAGAAAAGTAATTACTGACTTGCAGCTGAAATCATCAGAGATGCTTCAAAATTAATCTCAAGGTTTTTTAAGTTGGTAAAGCTATCCAATTTAAACAAATACGTGTCAGAAACAGAAAATATGTAATTGAAATTGTTTCAGCAGGATCACACATGTTGGGGGAAGATCACCTTTCCTCTGCCTGTTTCATGAGATGCCCATTTCCATAAGGCTTTAAGAATACTTGTGTTTCAGAGCAATTAAGGCAGTCTTTCCCCAAACGGTATGTATTATATGTAGGTAACTTCTGTATGCATCTTAATTGTGTTTCTAAAATTAAACTACATCCAGGACACACAAAACATCAAATATTAACCTGTATGCATACAAGCAGAAATACATATTAAAAAGCAACAAAAAAAGCAGGTTTGTGTACAAGGGGTTGTATCATAATCAGAATAAAAGCAAAGCAAAAAAAAATCACTACATCCTACCAATGATCAGTGTATGTGTTCGTATGATGCTGGCAAAAACATTGAATTTCTTTCTAACAAATTTCCCTCTCATAAGAAGAACCTCCAAAATCTGTTCCCACTGCACAAAATTGATGAGAGATCTGGACTGTGATGATGGATGTTCGTGTCTGTGTACCTCAGCGGTTTTAGTGTATTCAGTCTCATCCGTGGAGTGGAACCAGTAAAAATACACGTGGCAACAGCTACACTGCAAAGAACAGAATCCACACAATAAGGATTTGAAAGATGTAAAGGGATAATTTAGTTTGACCTCCTGCAGACAGCTAAGTCTGTTGTTACGTTGTCTCTGGTGCATGCCTTTAAAAACTCTCAGTTTATGATCAATCTTCAGTATCCACAAATGATGTTTTTCCCTAGTATCAACCTGAATTATCTTGTCTATGAGTAAATTTCTTCTTGTATCTTAACTGGAGATCACTGAGCAACTTCTATATACAGGGAGAAAGCAGTTATGTTTTTCAGTCTTATCTCTTCTATAATTCCTTCAGCCTTCCTTAATTTATTATTTTTAATCTTCTCCCTGGAGTCCCTTTAACTTGCCTGCATTTTAAAGTGGGACATTCAAAACAGGACACAGTACTAATGTAGGTCTCTCTAAAGTCGAGTAAAGCAGAATGACTGTCATCTGCTTCTGACATACTGCAATTCCCCTTAATATAGCCTAAAACTTTTTCAACAAAATCAGTTAGATCATCAATTTGTAACCCAGTGTAACTTCTTGTTGTTTTTCCATTCTGTTGTTCCCTAGCCAGTTATATCTCATTTTGGAGTAGTTTGTTTGATTTCTCCTTCTGAAGTCTATGATTACTTGCCTTCACTACATATTAGCTTGCTGGTTTTAGACCACTTCTCCTAATCTCTCCAGATTGCTACAAACTCAATCCTGTTACATTAGGGGCTTACAACACCTGAGGTCTGACAGTGAAAATGCTAGCAGAATTCTGGCTAGGACAAAACAGCACAGAATCAAGTGCCTTTCTCAGGCCCACTGAAAAACTGCCATTTTTTCAGCCTGTTTTTCCTAGTTCAGTTTTAAGATGTCACACAGGACAATGGATAAAGTCTTACTACAGTCATTATCACTCGCATTTTTTCCCTAGTTATCCTGTATGCCAACAATTCCATTGAAGATGGACAAAACTGTACTTTGACATCAGAATTTTCTGTTTATTCTCAGGAACAGGAAATTGGAATACAAGTCCAAGAGATGCATAAGAAGACCTTGACATCTCCGTCAAAGCTTAAGCCCTTGCTCTTCTCAATCTTTTTCATCTCACCCACAAGAGGAAGGATGTTATTCGGTGGCATTATTTCATCTGTCAGAAGGTTGTGGATGTCTGTTGCTATTTCTGAAAATAGTATTTACATTGTTTAATGGAAGTATATTTTAATAACATAGGTCCACATGAATTGCTGTCATACACATAGCAATTTAGAGAGCCATGGGCTAAAACTTGAACACAGGAAGTTCCATACTGACATGCAGAAGAACTTCTTTATGGTAAGGATGATGGAGCACTGAAGCAGACTGCCTGGAGAGATGGGGGAGTCTTCTTCTTTGGAGATAGACAGAACCCATCTGGATGCCCACCTGTGCAATCTGCTGTAGAGAACCGCTTCATTGGAGAGGTTGGACTCGATGACCTCCTGAGATCCCTTCCAACCCCTGTGATTCTGTGATCTGTAATTGTCAAATGATGGGATGTATGTTTGAAAGGCTCTAAGCAAGATGAAGTTTTCTCCAGAGTTGTATGGCTATCCAAATTAGTTCATGTAAAATCACTGTGAAATCAGAAGTAAGATAAGTTCATGGAGTAAAGTCTTGGTAATGAGAGAGTAGAGAATTTTGACTGATGGAAGTTATGTGGGCCCTGACACAGGAGAGTTTAAAGAAAATGGAGTTGCCTCACGTGCTCACATTTCTACTACACAAAAATATCTCAGTGCGAGGAGATTTGTTAACTCATAGTGAGTACTGAAGTATTTGCCAGCACGCTGTTCCAGTTCATGAAGCGTATGAAGTGTCTGATTTCAAGGTTTTTTTGTTTTGTTTGTTTGCTTGTTTAAATTTAAAGATCTTCCAAGCCTTTACGCTCTTTGATAAATAACAGTGTCTTCACTATGGGTCCATCTGATTAATTCATTCCAGGTGTATGCCATCCCTTATCACAGTAGCTACGTGCATATAAATTAAATGACTCTGATTGTCACTGGTGTATTATTCATAATGGGTACCATTATGGATTAAGTTTTTCTAGTAGTCACATGTAGCTGATAGGAAGCCAAGAGGCTGGAATGCACTGGGTTGGTTGCTCCATTCTAGAAATCCCTGGAGACCCCTTTATTTGACACACCCATGTCACATAAAAATGTCAGTAATGTAACTTCTGATTTTGTCAAGAGTGAAGGAGATGTTCACTACATTGGGCGTAACAGGTGTGTGATCTGCCTCCAGTGGATTAGACTGGTTTAGATGTTTCACTCCTTTTTCCGTTAAAATTTCATGAGAATTACTTTGGTAGTTATTCACCTTCTCTGGGAGCATGAAGTCCACACAGTAGGTAAGTATATTATGAACATGCGTGAGCATATTACTTAGTCTGTTTAGAGTCAGAAGAAAATGGCTGTTGCTTTTAATATTAATGAAGACAATTATCTCTATTTCTTTTTGATAAAACTCTTCAAACTCTTCAACATGAAATTAGATTTACTTATTTTAATATACAGAATTCTGCAAATTTCTACAAAGGGGTCTGAGATCATAAGGACCGTCTTCTTCATTTTTAAACAAAATAGAGATATGAACTTCAGTCATTCATCGGTTTGAAGATGTGAAGTACTCTGACTGAGGATTTATGGTTGCTAAAACAATGTGAAATTCCAGCAGACTGTTTAAACTACTTACCATATGATATGATGACATTTAAAGTGGAGCATACCTACTACTAACATCTGTTCTATTTGCTGTCTTGTTGTATAGAAGCTTAAAGCACCAAGAAGTTTTAGAGTGCTGTATCAGTTTTCATCATAAAAATTCCAGATATGTACCAACCATAAGGATGGATAATAGTTGTAATTGTTCTCTGGAAATCTCAACAAATAAAATATAATCTTTTTAGAAGTAAGTAATATGATTTAAGAAAGGAAAATTGAATCACATTCATTACTTACAAGCGGCTTTCTAAAAGGAAAATTATCAAATAACAATTCTAGAAAAGTATTGGGAAGATATTTAATGCTATAGAATGCTTCTGCGCTGAAAAAACAGTGTTTTCTAACAGAGACTTTGCTCTTTGTATCTGCTCTGGTTTCCATGGAAATAAATAGGAGGCATTACTTCTGGAGAGATATACACATATGCTAAATATGTTTAAATATATTAATATGTTTTTATGGTTTATAATTAACAGGATACGATTAACAATATTTTCACAAATTGGGGACATTTGTTTTGGAGCCTCATTTTTGCCCTCATCACTCTATTTAGCAGCAACCCATCTGCTGCCATCTCCCCTTCAGCAGACAGACTCACCTTGTTCTCAAGGGTCCCTTTACCCATTTGTCTCAGTTCTCCCTGTGGCTCCTGTACTAAAAGCAATCCTTCAGCTTCTTGTCTGTCATTGTTCAAGCTCTCTTCCCAGTATTCCCCAAAATGTTTTTCTGTGGCTCTTTTTATTTAGTTTCCATTTTCAGCTTCTTTCCCCCTACCAAAACCGGTACCAAAAACTCCTCCCATGCTTCCAGCAGAGATTTCTCCAACTCTTTCCTTTGACAATTGCTACTCCATTCCTGCCTATTATTGCAGCTCTCTCCCACTGCTGTTTCTTCTACATTAGTTTGTTAGTATCCATGAGCCATATTCAATAACTGAGGGTAGTAATAGCTGAAATTTAACTAAATGAATAAAACCTAGTCCCTATTGAGTATATTTTCTTCAGTGCTGTAATTCAGTTTGATAAAAAGAGAGATTCTGTCCTTTTTCCATTAGCTAACACAAGTCATTTTGTTTTTAAAAATGTTGCACACATATATGTAAAACTGAAACAGCAATCCAACAAATTTCATATTCAGTGCAAAGAACCTCAGCAAAAACATAATCAGTGCAACACAATGTTTGAGATTTTAAGCCAACAAAAGCCAGACCATTTAGAGCTAAGGTTCCCATAGCAACCTTACTGTCTCCTCCTGTGTCTGTCTTTTTTTTTTTTTTTTTTGAAGAAAAGACGACATATTGCTAGAGAATGTGCTATATTATTCCATAAATAGAACCTCAGCCTAATAGGTAAGTTAACTACAGAAAAACTTGGAAAATTGTATATGTGACTGCAAAGGAAATTAAGTCAACGTGGCTCATAGAAGTACTGCATGTATATAAATACTACAGGAAATTTTCATGTAAGCTGCTGTTACAACATCATCATTAGCACAAATTCTGGTTGCAAGTAAATTTTTGGCATGCTTACAGTTACACCAATTATCTATTTCCCCAGATAAATAGAAAATATAAAAGGTAGTTAATTAGAGGAGGAAACATTTCACATTTCTTAAAAAAAATACAGGAATACTCTTCAACTTTTAAGGGATTATTTTTCAGAGAAGGCAGCTACATAGAACTACCAAGGAACTCAAAACAGGCAGTCAAACTTTAGGGCCACTTTAACATTGATTTTGCACTTTACATTGAAGTTATTTTTGATACAGAACCATCTCAGAGAACCTAGAATATATCATTACAGGCACAGCAGAAAGCACTTCAGCATCCAACTCATGAGTTTGAGTTTCTCATTCTGGATGCTGGTTTAGGCACTGCAGTTCAAGAGAATGAAACCCTTTTTTTTTTTTTTTTTTTCTCCTGGATCTAGATTAAGAGGATTAAGTTGATGTCCCTGGTAATTTACCATAACTTAAAATTGTGCTTTGTAGAATTGGAAACATTTTATGTATCATTGATGCAAAACTCTGGCAAACCACATGGTAATCAGTTAATTTGGACAGGATTTTAAAACAATAACACAATGAAGAAAAACAAGAAATGTCACTGAAAGAAATACTCCTGAAACAAATTAGAAAAATACCATCCATTTGCTCAGCTGGGCTGTAGCATACATTTTCCTTATTCAGTTTCTTTGTAAAATCTACAATGAAGCCCTGGTTAATGTCCTGACAGTTGTTAGCATCAAAGCAGGTGGATACTCTTGGTATTCAAGCACTGTTAGCTAAAGAAACCTGATGCTCAACAATGAGATGACTGGCAAATCCCTGAAGAATCTGCTTTTTCATAACAATATATGGACAATAACAGTGTGTCCAACTAAAAGTGGGTAGCAGTCTGAAATACTGAATAGATCCCCAGAGAAATAATAATGAGGAACTATTCAACCAATACCCTCTATCTGGCTCTCAAGGACATTACAAGACAGTAATCACATTTTGCTAGGCTGGATTCAAGTTTGTTGGAAGGAGCAGATTAACATTTACTTGTTAATCTGCATTTAAAATAGGAAAGGGAGGAAGTTAAGATTTTTTGGGGCGAAAACAAAGGAAATGTGTGGAATCTTAGCGTCTGTATAGTGAGTTTTCTTCTAGATAAGGTTAAGGTAGGCACAAAGAAGTGGCACGGATTGAAAATACAGAAACAAAACATGAAGGAAAAAAAAAAAAAGGAAAAGCGTAATGATGAAAAAAAGAGAGAGTTTGAAGAATGTAAGTGTGTGAGCTCAGAAAAGCCAGTGGGCAGAGCACAGGCCGGAATAGTTTTCCATACCATGAACAGGGGTTTGAAGTTACCTAGCTCCCTCTTGCACCCAGGGAAGTTAGTCTTTCAAATTCTCTCAAGTGATCAGAACAGTAAACTGGGGTATTTGACTTCCTTAACAGTTTGCCTTCTAAACTAAAAAAAGAAGTTAAAAACATTCCTTATAATGGGTCGATATACCTTTCACTCACGTTACAAAGTTCAGAGATAAGAACATATAATTTGCCCTTCTAAACCAGAGCCATGTGCTCGAGCTAAGTGCAGTGTAACTGCATCAGTGCTACTCCATCAGCTCTCATCAGCACTGCTGGTGAAATCCTTCTTCCCTCACTGGGCTTTCGGTCGTGTGTGCAATTTTGCTTGTTTTTCCTTTTTAAAGTTTCATCACAAATGATTACTTACATACTGGAAGCAACTTTCTGAAGGAAGCAGAATTGGAAGCAGGACCGAGAAACATCTTCCCAGTGTTGCCTCGGGGGAGGCTTATGAATCCAGAGAGAATGGAAAAGCCTTGGCTTGTGGGAAAAACTGAAAGCAACGCTTCTAGCCCAGGAAGACTAGCTTTCACCCGTCGGGTGACACCAACGCTGGGCTTTCCCGACCCCCTCCTGCCCGCGGGGACGAGGCTACAGCACAGGTGCGCGGCCGCCTGCCCGGATCCAGCGGCCGTGAGGGAGCGACAGTTGGGCGGCCCCGGGCACGCGGCCGCGCGCCGCCGCCTCGTGCTTCCTCCGGCAGAGCGCGGGAAGGGCGCGCCGGCCCTCGCGCCTCTGTGTGTGCGCGGGTGGATAGAGCAAATTCTCAGCTACGAAATGTTATTTTTCAACATAGCCACCAGCATTACCTGTGTGTTTTCACCAGCCACGAGCAAGAGCCTGCATGACACATTCATAAATGTCTGCACCAGCAGAGGGAGCGTTATTTGCGCTGCTGAAATGCACCACTGGGTGCCATCTTCTTTCCACATGGAGGAGTTTAATTCCACACCTCTGCTTCGTACACGCTTCCATGTCAGATGCCATGTTGTCAGACTGCCCCATTGCTGCAATCTGTTGAAAGGCAACAAAATGGAATGGATGATTGATGGGAAGGTTCAGCCTCCACTGTTATACCACCAACATCCTCCTCTGACGCCATGGGCAATGTTGTAAGAGAGGAGGCACTACTTTCAGAGCAGCCCTTGTAATGATATCCTGCCTTCACAGGTAAGCACGAGGGAATCAAGTTAGCAGGCATTTATTTAAAATCAGTGTTTGCCTTTTTTGGGTCACAAGGATTTTCGTGATGTTCTTATGCTCCCTAAGTGTTGTTTGCAGGATGTTTGCAAGCCATAACACTGTGGGAGTTGTGTACATATAAAATAGCTCAGAACTGGTTTGGAACACTGTAATGGCATTCTGATATTGAACTCTATTTTAAGAAATAGCTACAATTTGTGACTTTGGTGAATGAGCTCAGAAATTTATGTTTCAGAGGTAAAATTTTCTGGATATATTGCTGCAGCAGAGCTTAAGTTAGTTTACTAGAGATCCACCATCTGTCCTTATTTGAATCATGACTTCTGGGGAGATATGTTTAATTCTTTATTGGAGCTTCTGGTGCAATACTCATAGTTTACAGCAGTCGTCCAGCTTTTAAATGTGTCGTTTTGTAGGTCCAAAACCAGAAGCAATTACCTGCATTAGCAATAAAGTGTCAGTGCTGCAAGATAAACTCATCTGTCAGCATGAGATAAATTAACCCTTAGATTACTACTTTTTTTGCTTTACTGTACCATTCAAGAGGTTGAGAATGAGCAGTCAGCTGTAAGAGAAAAACTCTCTTTTTCTCCTTTGCTCAATTTGAAAGAAGGTGATGAAGGTAATTCCTTCAGGTCTCAGTCAGGAGCTGTTGAATACAGCAACTCTTTCAGTTACGAAAGCAAGGAATCTGAAGAACTGAAAACAGTGTACCTCAAGCTGAGAAGAGAAAAATACTTGACATAAGACTACAGAAGGAGGAGAAGATACAAATCAAAGTCTTTATCATCAGGACCAACTGGTGAATATTTTGGAAAGTTAGGTAATTTATTTAGACAATTTATTATGAAATTAGAGAAGTAGCACTTTGCCTAACTTTGTATTTTAGGAAACAGCTGTAATAGTATTTATAGTACAGACAAATTTTTGTAAAATATATGGATGAAGTGAGGTACTATTAAGAACAATATAAATATATATATATATACATATATCTATAAAATCTCAAATTACTGACCCCCAAAGATAAGATTTTTCTATAAATACTATTATATAAATAAAATTGTTACAGCTACCTGCCCCATAAAAAGTCAATTTTTGAGATATTCACAGCTTCTAATGCCTTAAAATTCTTCTATCGAAGTCAGAAATGCGGTTATCCTTTGTTGCAGAAACACAGACAGTGCGATTCATCACTTGCCTTTAGATGACTACAGAACTGGTCTACTTTTGAGCTAGAGGTCTGCCCTTCTTTTGAGCTTAATAGAGAGGAATAGGCACTTTTAAGGTATGATTTATTTCAGATATTTTCGGATAAATACCTGAGTTAAATTGCTCTCCTGTTTCTTTCAATTTACTACATGGAGAATTTAGATTCCTAGCTCAGACATAGATTTCTATAGCATAGGAATCTCTATTGGATTAGATGAATCCTATAAACTGGCAACTGAGTTCCAAAGTAGCATTGAAATCACAGAAACATCCCTAGACTTGAAGAGGAGAGTACTGGATAATTTTCCTTTTCTATGCCACATCCAAGTGTCTCAAATATTAATTGAATTGCTTATCCCCTTCCTCATTGATGTTTCTGGGCTAGTTGTCTTGTCTGATGGTCTTTGCAGATGTAGTGGTTTTTCTTAGTTTGTCACCAGGGGGCAGATTCGTACTGTATTGGCTCATCTATTTTTCTTTCTTTTTTCCCCCTATCAGCAGTAACAATCTGCAAAAGATGTGTGTGCAGGCTGATCATTTGAGAAACCTTGAAGTATATACTGTTGCATACAGTTTCATTTTAATATGACTTTTGTGTGATTAGGGTTTTGTGGAAACATTTTAATTACAGACTGAATGTTTGATCAGGGATATTCTATTTATAATCATTTAATTCAAGAAATCAAATTAAACAACACAGTGTAATGAATTTTCCACTCTACTTATCTCACTACTTACTTCAGTCAGTCATTACAAATGGTTAGATATTGCCACTTTTGTAATTTTTATAACTTACAAGTGTGAATGAGAAATAGTTGATTCATTAAAGCTTGCTTCCAAAACTTCTATCTCACGCTTGTGTGATAGTAGTGTGTAGTGCTGCTAAAAAATGCTATGAAGGTTCAGAGGTGACCTGATAGCGGCCTTACAGTACGTAAAGGGGAGCTACAGGAAAGAAGGGGACAGACCCTTCAGCAGGGTTTGTGGTGATAGCACAAGGGGAAATGGCTTCAAGCTTAAAGAGGGTAGAATTAGATTAGATATGAGGAGAAAGTCTTTTACAGTGAGGTTGGTGAGGCACTGGAACAGGCTGCCCTGAGATGTGGTGGATGCCCCATTTCTGGAGACTTTCAAGGCGAGGCTGGATCAAGCCCTGGGTCACTTGATCTAGCTGTGGCGTCCCTGTTCACTGCAGAGCAGTTGGACTAGATGGCCTTCAGAGGTCCCTTCCAACTCTAAGAGTTCTATTATTTAGTGAGAAATAAAATTTATTTCTGAAGGTAATTTGAAAAGTGGAAATATAGTTCCTCAAATACACCTTTTTCTTAAAAAACAAACAAACAAACAAAAACTAGCAAAAGCAAGCTTTATTCTGTTCTTTTCTCTCTTTTACCCTTTAATTTTTGCAAGCAGTATATTCTTACCTCATTCTTCTGTTATTTGCTACTGAAATTTAGTAGCCAAATGAGTTGAATGATGTATACCTATTTAATCTTAATTTTAGAAGATTTTGCCATTGCAGTCTTTACTGCAAGGCGGCAAGAATTCTTTGTTGAAGTAGATTTTCTCAAACTGAATAAAAATAACCTGAGTCAGAAACTGAGATCCTATGTAGAAAATTCTGGCTTAGATGTTTAAGGTATGAGGCAATTGTAAGAAAACAAAGAATCTAGCTAATAGTGTTACTTCCCCTCCACTCTTTCCATTCTCTCACCATCTCTCTTTATCTGTATAAATATATATATAAAGTTCTTTTAAGGGAATTTGCATTTGAGTAAAACATACGACACGTTAAATTCTGATCCCATTTTCAAACCCAAAGTGTTTAAATGAGATTATATCTCTTTGTACCTTTGTAAATATATATTCATGTATCTTCAGATGTCGGGCGTTGCCACAAAAAAAGCGAATACTTTAGATATCTGGTCTCAGTTTGCAGGTCAGAGGTATGTGGGATGAAGTACAGTGTGGTGATTGTTTTAAGATCAAAAGAAAGGCATTAAATAACCTTATTGTTGAAATTCGTACTCTATTTTTAAAAGAACAAGATGTCAACTAGCCTTTGCCTTTTCCTACATCAAAACTTACATATTTATTATGTATAATTCTCTTGCTTTAAACCGTCCCTTGGTAATAGTTAATGGGAGAAACAGAAATGTATTAATTATGCCAAATATTTATTCCATGCTGCCATTACTCCTACTGGTAAATCTAGTGTGTACTGACCTTATTCATTGTATCCAGGACATTATGTAAGGGAAAAGTATGCATAATGTTGTTGTGGACAGTACATCCCACACTTAGACAGAATCAAAGTAGTCTTTAAGACATTTTCTAGAATCTACGCAGTGATACAGACCAGATGGCAAACATTGAGTATACTGTGTTTGCAGATTTCAGCTGAGCCCTCTAAGAAATCTTTCTGGGTGTGAATGGACTTTCTACTCTCTATACACTTTAAAATACCATTCAGGATTTTTGTTCTTTTCACCTTCAATTTTGAATTTGGCAACAAAATATTATGTCCAGAAACTTTTGGAAAACAGTGACAAAGGCTATGGTAAGAAAGTGTGTTTTGTTGCTTTTTAGGCTTCAGATTTCTGATATAATCCTTCTAGAAAAAAAAGTTGGAAAATTAATTTAAATTTTAATTCAGTGGATAGACTTATTCTGTTGTTTAACATATATTCAATTATGATCTACATGATGTAGCATGAATTTTAAGACCTGATGTCAAATATTCTGTAGCTAATGTTTATGCTGTTTGGATTTTTTTGGATATACATACTGATACTTGCATTTGTAGTGAATGCATATACATGAAATGTATACTAATGAGATATTTGGTAAGTTTATTACATTCAGAAAAACGTACTTTGTCATTCTTAGGATGGTATTTTTGTCACATTTACTAACCTCATGACAAAAGATTATACATTTCTACAGGAAGGAAGAGGGTGTTCAACTGAATGAGAGTTAGAGAGTTTAGAAAAAGTCACTGCAAAAATGAAAAGGGTATCATGCATTTTAAGTGTTATCCAGCATTGCAGTGAAAATGTCTAGACACACACCATGTAAAAATGAAAGCTTAGGCTGCTGCAGCTTTTCAGGAAACATCGTGTAATGGAGCATCAGAAATGCTCCCTCTGTGTTCTCTGTAGAGAACAGGAGATGCAAATGGAGAATGGGAAAAAGTTTGTGAATTATTTTTGTAAGAAATATATATGGTTAACTTATCCACCATTTATATGCGAATCTAAGACCGAAAGTGTTGAATGCTTCTTAAGAAGGGGCAATCAGAGATGGCTGTAGTTCATGTGTTCAAGCCATGTATATACATGAACTGTGAGAGGAATGTCCACTTGTAAGAAATTTTACCTTGGAAAGAAAATAGGAAATGCATATGCAATGCTTCAGGTGCCTAAATACCAGGTCTGAGTGGAGTTCCTAAACAGGAACTTTGCTGTGCAGTGACACTGGTGGTGCTATAGGCCTGAGAAGGTTAATGTAGTGCTGCTGGAATATTCAGGAACCATTTCTTTCCATCGTAGGCTAAATACTCTGAAATGCCATTTACTGCTCCACCTGACTATTTCTGAAAAGGCCGCCTCATCTTTCAGAACATCAGAGGGGTTGTGGTAAGCTCTCTAGTAGAAACTGAGCTCTGTGGATGTAGCTGAAAGAACAGCTATGAAAAACTGAAAAATACTTCTTTACTGTTGAATTAAACTGGTGCAGAGTAGCAGCCTGAACACCGCCACGTGACGATACAGTGAAATTATTGGAGCAGACTCTGTGACAATTTTGCTTTGTACCAGCTAAACACTTGCCTAGATAGTGTCTGGGGAAGGTTCAGGTTAGCGCAATACAAGGATTACTAGTAGGCAATCTGGCAGCAGATAAAGGAATGCCATATGGCCAGGGTATTATTTACTTACACAGATGTAGACAGGGATGGTGAAGCCAGAAGCCAAGACTCAGGTTAAGGAAACAGGTAAAATGAGACATGAAGGCTTGTATGAAGGGATTTATTTCCAAAGGAATTGTATAAAACATCCGGTAGAACAAAAGCTCCTGTGGTTTATCTTGATTTACAGGGCACATAACTGTGCTGTGGGTGCTGTGTACCACACAGAGTGTTCTGCACTGGCTCGGAGGTGTGACCTGCACAGAGAAAGGATATATGTAAAATGTAAAGAGTTAAAAATAAATAGTTGCATCATTATTATTTTTTGTTATACGCCTCATGTTTTCTCTCTAGTATACAAAATACATTTGTGTTAGAATGGGTGCTGTATATTTGCTCTCAGACTCTAAATATTTATTATACCTGCTATAAATGGATAATAACAGGCTTTGCAATCTATATAAACACGGTTTGAAACGTTTAAGTGTAGAAGAAAAGTTCATTTAAAAACATCAAAGTCATAATTGTGATGCTTTTTGGTCACAGGTTGCACCATTAGATCTCCTAAGTGACAAAGTTAATTTAAAATTCAGCTGTTCTCAGAAAACTACAGGCCTCACGCCTCTAGGTGGCATTATGTAGTCATTTAAGTCCCATGGATGCTAATAACCCATACAGAGAATGTGAAAGGCTCAGAGTAGTTCTGCAACACAGTAAATCTTTTTGTTTTTAAGTAGTAATAAAAATATATCATACAGCTTCGAGTGGTATCACTGCAAGAGCCAGACATAGGATACAGAATTTGAATATTGTTTTTGTAAAAGCATGCTGGTAATTACTAGCTTATTAACTCAGACTAGAAGCAAATATGTATTTAAAATTATCTCTGTAGAAAATGTAGTTATGTTGTAAATGGGAACAAAAGACAAGGCACTGTGAGTGTAATGCAGTCAAATGATGGAAGTTTTTTTATGAAGTTTCTCTGTTTTTATCCAGCCTTGACTTTGAGCTACAGATGAGTTTCAGTTAAAAAACTCTGGAGATTCATAACTCCAAACACTGATGATATTCAACACTCATTTCCAGTTAGGAATTTTGCAAATGTTCCCTATGTTTAGAATGGGAAAAGCTCGTGGAAGGAATTATTCCTGATCTTTGTTGTGCTTGAAATCCAATCTCAGATCCAAAATCTGCAGCCTTAGTATATGTCTACCAAGAGTACTGCAGCTCTTGGGACTTCTTTAAACAAAGGCAATTCAGTTTACTAGTTGCTATGATGGCTTCATAATGACAGAAAATATCCATGAGAAATTGCTTTTCAAATACCTGCGTTCTGCAGGTAATACCTATAGCCCAAAGGCTTGTCCTAACAGTCTCAGTTGTGATCACTTCTATCCAAGCATCTACCTCTTGTTTCTTGCATCTATTTCACATTTCTAAATAAGGGGAAATTCAGTATTTAGATTTCTCAAGATTTTGATGAAAAATTGAGCTTTACTTACCCGTAAATCTTGTTTAAAGATGCTTTTAGTTTAGGTTCCTTAAAAATTACTTATTTCTGAAGTGTATTAAACAGACAAAACAATCTTTAGTCCTTTCCCACTTTACTAGGTGAATTGAGTTCAGACCCCAGTTCCAGTGAGAAAAGGCTGAGCTCTGGTTCAGTTCTTTGCAGTCCCAGTAGGGCAGATTTTAAGTGCTGTATTTTCAGCTTAGGGGAAAGCTTACCTATCACATACAAGAAGTGCACATCTAGTAATAAGATGAGAAGGCTTTAAGCATAATGTTTTAGATCAGGATTATGCCTGTTGGTGCAGCTTCTGTAAGCCCAGGACTGCACTAAATGATATACCTGCATTTCCTCATCAGTAGGTACACCGTACAAAAGTACAGTTGGGACAGACCAGCCATCTGCACAGGATGTTCTCAGGACTGGGCAGAAGAGTGACAGTGACAGGCAGCTATTGCTTTCTGAGATGCAGGTGCAGCAGTGGGAGAACCTGATATTGAATATCATTCCCCATGGAACAGATCTGCCAACAGAAAAGAGATGTTGTTACCAAGTAGCACCTATGAAATAAGAAAGGGGGCTGCTCCTTTCAACACTTCTCAGTTTCTGCTGCATGGTGAGACACTGGAACAAGTGGTTGCATGGTGAGGCACTGGAACAGTGAGGTTGTGGATGCCTCCTCCATGGAAGCATTCAAGGCCAGGCTGGATGGGGCTTTGAGCAACCTGGTCTAGAGGGAGGTGTCCCTGCCTATAATGGCGTTGGAAGTAGGTGACCTTAAAGTCCCTACCAACACAAACCATTCTGTGATTCTATAGCATAGGCTGTCCTGAATGAATGAGTCTCCTAACAACCAGAGCTTGGTGATACATACATTCTGTTGGTAACTGGCAAGAAGTGGAGAGATGCAAGTCATAAGAGATGTTCAGATGGAAATCCTCCATGGGTTGTAACAGTGTCGTTCAGAACCAGGACACTGCCAAAATCTGCAGCTGGCATTTCTGGTGCCTGAGTAGGTGCTTCAGCTGGTTGCTACAGGAAGAGGCTTTCCATCCCATATGTTTGTCATTAGGATAGTGAACAGAAGGTCTGAAAGTATACATTACTTCTAATTTAACCTTGTAACATCTCATTCAAACATACTTACAGTAAACAATCTATTCTTTCACCATCTCTGCTACTGACGAAAGTATCTTTGAAGCAGTTGATTTTTTTTCTGGTGTTTCTGGTGTCTTTTTGGCTATTTTTTGTTTTGTTTGTTTGTTTTTTTTTGGTATACATATGACTATGATGAAATGCTCTTTATGAAAATCTGACATAAATAAGACTTGGATCTAATTAATAAGTCTTTCCTGAGATAAGTAGGACGCTTTCAAGAAGTTTTAGTTTTTGTGCTTGGCCCTTCCCTGTTTATACTGGCTTCAGCTGTTGTAAGCATGACCACAGAGATAGTTTACTTCAAGTTCAAGTAGAAAAGTTGGGTTGAAACTCAGAGGAAAGCATAATTATTTAGCTAAATGCATTTGTTCACAGGGACAACTCTGTTGACCCTTTATTAATAGGTCTCAGCAGTCTTGTTGCATGTCTGCTTGTGTCATAATCTTTTGACTAGACAGAAGAGCTGAAGAAATAATGAAAAAATGAAAGTGGAAAATGTCCAGAAATACAAAATTAGCTGTTTGAAATAGATGGTTGAATGAAAACTGAAAAGTTTGAAAGAAATACAATCCTCCTGTTTTCAGGGTAGAGACTGATACCTAGGATCACAAAGCAACTAAGACATCAAGAGTGAGTGTTTATCAGCTAATTTCAGACATCAGAGAAGTCTGATTTAACCTCAGCATTTTGTCAGTGGAGAGAAATAAATACTTCTAGGGATTTCACAGGCTGTGTTTGTAAAGGAGGAACTACACTTTAGAACTGCTTGTTTCTCTTGATGCCCAGGAAGTCTGGATAGCTGGCCAAGAAGCGTTCATCAACAGTATAGATTTCTGTATTAGTACAGCTGAATCCCGAGCTGATCATAATGTATATGATCCACTGTATAGATACCATGGTGATGGAGACTTAAATGAGAGCTTGGGTTAAAGAGGATCCAGCCCTATTTCTTCATCCTTCCTCTAGGACTTCCTCTAGGATACAAAACTCTCTTAAAGTAATAGGACTATGGTACCAAGTGAATAAACCAGGGAATGTTTTTTTTGTATGCAATTTATTGACATCTTCTTATAGTATAAAAAGATGTTTGTTTGTTTGTTTAAAAAAAAAAAAAAACAACCAAAAAGTGCATTGAATTTTTACCATGAGGTGTACTACAGAAAGAATGAGAAGCTTCAGAAGTTGTGGGCCGTTCAGGGAAATGTATATATATCACTTTGATTCCATATTCTGTGAAGGTGAGGTGAAGGCTGATGTTTTGTTGGCAGTTAAACAGAAAACAAAAATGTTTACATGCAGAGGAATTAATTTAATGATTGTCATGAAGTCAAAGAAGAGGAATTTGGGAGGGTTTGTTCATCAGGGATTTTTCAGACAAACGTTTTGGTGCTTCTCCTTTTCCTTTTATATGTTTGATTTGTTTCATTCTATTTCAATAGTTCAATTTCAGTATTAAAACAATCTGTTGCCTTTGTTTTTGAAGTTGTTCTTTATGAATACTGTTTGTTATGGATGTGCTTATTTGGTTGTCATAAGTAGGTAATTTCATAATATTTACAAAATTCTAATTTGAGAAAATAATGATATTGGAGAATTACTAAAATATGAAGAAATTTTGCTACCTACTCTTGTATTTACTTATTCACTAAAGAAACCTGAGGCAAGATCTGGGATGTGAGAAATATTTACAGAAAGGACAAGATAAACTCATATTCAGTTCTATAAATGGATTTAAAATATATTTGACCCATATATGTTTGGACAGAACTTTGTGCTTTGTGGTATCTTTAGAAAGTACAGATTTTAGTGGAAAAATAGGCTACTCCAAAAATATTCGTTCTTGTAATGCATCCAAGAAAAAATCTGGGATAGAATCAAAGGACATGCACTAGCTAGGATCGGTGGTTTAAAAAAAGTGACTTAACAGTCAGAGGCTATTTGCTAAAAAACCCTCCTGCTTCTGTCCATTACTTGAAGACAGTAATGGAAAGACACCTTCCCACTGAGCCCCTGTAAAGCTTTCACTTGATTTAATGGAGAAAGATCTCGAAGATACAGCTCTTCATTGGGACATGATTCCCTTTTTCTAGGGTGCAATGTTGGTCTGCCCATACCCTTGTTTCCAGCCCAGTGGAGACTCTTCTCTCTGTGCAGCCGAGTTATGCTTTTAACTTCAGATCCTGGCAGTCCTATGCTATTATGTAACTCGACTACACTCAACTTCCACTAAATCCCTTATAATCAAGAAGATAAAGTGTAGCAGGCAGCTGCTCAAGAGCTGTGTTGTTTCCTACTGTTCTAATGGAGCTTCTCACATGTAGCTCTCACTCTATACCCACCTTATTTTCAACTCTTGCATCCTGAGAATTTGAGATTAATAGTTCGTTAGTGCAGGAGTGTCACACAAATTGTCAGTTGTTCCTCAATGAAGTGTTTGCCCAGATTAACTTTGTCACAGAATCACCCGGGTTGGAAGGGACCTCAAGGATCATGTAGTTCCAACCCCCCTGCCTAGCAGGGCCACCAAACATACACATTTAGATCAGGTTGCCCAGGACCCCGTCCAACCTGGCCTTGAACACGTCCAAGGACGGGGCATCCACAACCTCCCTGGGCAGCCCGTTCCAGGGCCTAACCACTCTCCTTGTAAAGAACTTCCCCCTAACATCCAACCTAAATCTTCCCTCCTTCAACTTGGATCCATTTCCCCTAGTCCTGCTATTGTCAGCCCTTTTGAAGAGTTTACTCCCCTCCTGGGTGTAGGTTCCCTTCAGGTATTGATAGGCTGCAATGAGGTCACCCCGCAGCCTTCTCTTTTCCAGGCTGAACAAGCCCAACTCCCTCAGCCTGTCCTCATAGGGGAGGTGCTCCAGCCCCCTGATCATCTTAGTCGCCCTCCTCTGGACCCTTTCCAAAATCTCCATGTTTTTCTTGTACTGAGGGCTCCACACCTGGACACAGTACTCCAGATGGGGCCTCACAAGAGCCGAGTAGAGAGGGACAATCACCTCCCTGTCCCTGCTGACCACCCCTCTCCTGATGGAGCCCAGGATCCCATTTGCCTTTCGAGCTGCCAGAGCGCTCTGCTGGCTCATGTTAAGTCTCTCGTCCATCAGGACCCCCAGGTCCTTCTCTGCCGAGCTGCTCTCAAGGACCACTCCTCCCAGCCTGTACGGGTGCCTGGGGTTCTTCCGGCCCAAATGCAAAACCTTGCACTTTGCCGTGTTGAACCTCATTAGGTTCACCCGAGCCCAGCTTTCCAGCCTGTCGAGGTTCCTCTGAATGGCATCCCTTCCTTCCACCGTATCAACCGCACCACTCAGCTTGGTGTCGTCAGCAAACTTGCTGAGGGTGCACTCAATTCCCTCATCGATGTCATTAATAAAGATGTTAAAGAGCACCGGTCCCAAGACAGACCCTTGGGGGACACCACTTGTTACCGGCCTCCACATGGACATAGAGCCATTGACCACCACCCTCTGTCTGCAGCCTTTCAACCAATTGCTTATCCATCGGGTCGTCCACCCATCAAATCCACTTCCCTCCAATTTGGAGATGAGGATGTGGTGGGGGACCATGTCAAAGGCCTTGCTCAGGTCCAGGTAAATGACATCGGTCGCCTTCCCTTCGTCCACCAATGCCGTCACTCCATCATAGAAGGCCACAAGATTAGTTAGGCATGATCTTCCTTTGGTGAAGCCGTGCTAGCTGTCTTGGATCACATGCTCATTCTTTATGTGATCGAGCATGTTGTCCAGGAGGATCTGTTCCATGATCTTCCCAGGCACGGAGGTGAGACTCACCGGCCTGTAGTTCCCCGGGTCCTCCCTGCTCCCCTTCTTGTATATGGGAGTGACGTGACCCTTCCTCCAGTCGTCCGGGACCTCACCTGACAGCCACGACTTCTCAAATATGATGGAGAGCGGCTCGGCAACCACCTCAGCCAGCTCCTTCAGGACCCTGGGATGCACGCCATCCGGCCCCATAGACTTGTATTCATTCAGTCTAAGGAGGCACTGTCGGACTTGCTCTGCCCTTACAGTGGGGAGGGATTTACCTCCTTGGTCCCCACATAGAGGTTTGGGGATGCAGGGCTCAGGGACGTGAAAAAGACTAGAATCCTGGCCACCAGTGAAGACCGAGGTGAAGAACTCATTCAGCACCTCAGCTTTCTCTTCATCTGTTGAAGCCAGTTCTCCTTTTAAATTTACCAAAGTAGGTATGCCCGTTTTGGCCTGTCTCTTCTGGCCAATGTACCTGTAGAAGGTTTTCTTATTGTTTTTCATGTCCCTTGCCAAGTTCAGTTCTGCCTGCACCTTGGCTTCCCTGATCCCATGTCTGCAAGTCCAGACGGCATCCCTGTACTCTTCCCAGGTGACACAGCCTTGTTTCCAGAGCTTGTACACCCCTTTCTTCGCTCTCAGTTCTCTCAGCAGGTCCTTGCTGAGCCATGTCGGTTTCCTGCCTCGCCTTGTCCATCAGTTCTAGGTATTTAAATGACGTGAGAGGGCTAGGATAAACTGCTGCACCATGCAAGTGCAGTTTCAGTGACTCTGTGCTTCTGCCTTGTACACTGACATTCCTGAGGCTGCTCCAAACATGCTGTTTAGTAAATACAAAACAGTTCTTTATTTTTCTCCTTTTTTTTTTCCCTGTACTTCCTAAAGGCTTACAGAGCCTGCGTGACAATATGATCAGATGTGCAGAATCAGATGGAAAGAATATAGATTGCCCATCCAACACATTTACTACAACCAGAGATATGCTGCCTCTTCCTCTCTTCCAAAAACAAAAATGCTTCGAAAACGTAACATTCATGCAATGTTTTGGCCTTTTTGAAATGAGTGCTGTCCTCTCTCTCCTCTCTCTCAGGCTTCTCTCAAGCATTCTCAGGAATGCTTACGGTCATCTGTGTTCATAAAAAGCTACTTTATACTTCACTGTAGTAGTTAACTGGATTCAATTATCAGTAAAGAAAGCTATTAAAAATCCCCGTTTCATTATTTCCCATCATATTTCTCTTCCCATATTACAGTAATCCATGAACATGATTTTTGATTCAATGGTTTTTGAAGTTCAATTATATGTTTGGAGGCAAACTGGTTTCTTATATGTATTTATATAATTTCCTGTATGTATTTATTAAATAAATAAATGGATTCAACATGTTTGTAGCTTAAGGCCTGTCTTAGTGACTTTCACTTTATGCTAAAGTTTCTGATTTCATTACAAATGGCAGAAATGGACCTCAGTGCAGGTGGCGGCTTGGAACTCACATGCCTACTGAAGAGTATTTTTGTGGGATTTGAAGAGATGTGTTTAACAGTGTTTGTCAGCTGGCACTGTAAGCCAAACTGATAGCACAAGACAGTCATTTTTGTCTAGGCAGGTTCTTAGCCTTCATCACTGGCATTTCTGCATTCCTACACTAAATACACTTAGCCATTAACTGCCCATCCTATCTCTTCATTCATTTCTGTTTTTGTCAGTGGTTAGACAAAATTCCTGTTTTCGTCCCTGTCCTGTTTGGTTGGTTTGTTTGCCTGTTTCCCTTACAGGGTTTTGCTTTTGTTCAACAGAGAAGATACAATTCCTACTGATATTTAAGGTGAAGGAAGCAGAGGTCTCTTTTTCCTCTCTTTGACAAGCATGCAATTTTTTGGTTTCACTGTTTTATAGACTTCAGCTGCTACAGCTTTATATGACAAGCCAGCCATATCCTTCAGCAACAGCAAAATTAATCTTGTCATTAAATGTTCAGGTTCTGCTTCAGCACATTTTCAACTCTCTGTTGAGAATGATTTGTTTTACTTGTTTTGCAATGTTTTTCTGATTTGTCTTATTTTTAACTCAAAATGGTCATGTAGTTCTATTCTGCTTGAGTTAATTGCCAGATATGTCACCATGGTCTGGTGAGTATTAGCTTTTTTTTAATCTACTGCTTGTTTTCTTGAAGGCTAAACTGCCCCTAGAAGATTCTCAGTGATGGTGCACTGGAGAGTTGTTATCTGTTGGAAAACAGATTATATCCCAGTCTATCACACATGCAACCCTAAAAAGAAGCAGTGCAGAAGAAACTTAATGGATGATCTGGATGGCATCCTTTTGACAGAAACAGAGAAGAATAACTGGAGGTTCAGGAGGACCTTCCTGACTTTCTAGAAAGATTTGCATACATGTGGAGGAGAAAGAAAATTTACTTAATATGAAAGAGTTGTGGGGAAAAACAGGATAAAATAAACTTAAATTTTTAAAGGTATATATGTGAGAAGGAAACACAAAACGCAAATTTTGGCCTCTTGTTTTCTGTAAAAGGAGGAATGTGAGGGTAATACTTGCCAAAAAGAGATCTGTTTCTTGTTAAGGCTATCTTAGGCTTAATACACTTTCTAGGGATAATATGACAGAGGTAGAGCAGAGTGTATCAGCTCTGAATATATAACTGAATCATCTGTTTTCTCAGTATCATTTAAATATGCAGTTCAGAAAATTCATTGGACTTTTCTTGGGCAGTTAAATATCAGCTTTCAAAAACAGATACTGTGCTCTTCAGTGTTGGAAGGCCTACCTCACTTCAGTGAAAGTACTATCAGTTTGAGCAACCAGCAATGCACATTGCTCCCTGATTTTATTTTATTTAGAAATGTACTGAGGCTTAGGTCTTAGCACACTAGAAGTCTTGGAAGCATAAAAATTAATACAATTGCAGGAATTTTGAGGGAAATAAAAGAGTTATCTTTTTTTTTTTTTTTAGAGTTAGCTTTATTTACTTTCTAGTTTGAACCAAACCTTATTTGCTTTCAAAAAGTACAGCATAAGATAGCACATGAAAAATACTACTAGATACACTCATTAAATTTATGTAAATTGTGACTCTGGGAAAATGATTAAGATGTGGAATTGTGCTGCAGAGCAGATTCTTCTCATGATACTCAGACCATCACAAATGATTAAACATATCTTCACAATAAAAACGATTCACTGTGAACCAGCTCTGACTGTACGCCTAATTTCATGAGTGATATAGGTGAGATAAATTCATCTCTGATGTGCTATTTATTCTGTGCATTGCCTCCATCCTCGGAAATATTCACAGCTGTCTGAACGTGGTGCCTGGGTAGCCTTTGCTTGAAGAAGAATCGGGAGATGACTCCAGATATCCCTGTTGATCAACCATTCTGTGATTCTGTGCCATCTTAAAATAAACACATAAAAATTGCAAGTAGAGAGAAGCAATATTTGCAACGAAAAAGGTGCCCTAGTAAAGCAAGTAATAAAAAAAAAAAATTATTACAAAATTTTGAAGCCAGTACTAGCTCTAGTTTCTCTGCTCAGTCTTATTTGTTTTGGTGTGCTTTTTGAGTACTGCAAGATGGAATACTCAGGAGTTAGTTAAACATAGATCTACTGAAATTAGCTAACAAAAAGGAAGAAAAGCAACGTGGTTATCAGTTGTGATTTTTTGCTTCCATTTGAGCTGGTATGTACCTCCTTCTGTTGAGGTTGCTTGTATCATGAAAACCAACAGTTTAGTGGACACAGAATATCTAAGCTATTTTTAATTTTTTCTCCCTTTCTGTTTCTAGGCAGATATGCCTTGCTTTGCTTTTCTGCAGTGCTCTTGCTATAGCACTGGTTCCTCTGTGTATCCCCTCTCACGGTTTCTTCACCATGCAGTTACACTCTGCCCTATTGACTAGGGATTCCCCATCTCATCTGCATTCACATCACTTTGATTTCTCTAAAAACTGCATTTTAATTTACAAGGACTGAAAGGAAACTCTAGTAACTTACTTTAACTTACAGATTTAATAATGAGTCCAAATATGTTACAGTTTGATCTTTTTCTGTTATTGCAACAGTTGACTGATTACTAATAACAGTACTACTGGGAAAATTGGTCCTAAAGCAATAAAAGCTTTTAACAAATAAATACATGAATAAGTAGATAAATAATCCTGCTGTCATTCTCACTTGTTACTGTCAAAATTCTGCTATCTACATTTTTTTTCTCTTCCAGTGGTTAACAAATAAGTCAAAGCAATTCCCCCTAATGCTCCCCAGTGATGTTATGTGGTTAGAGAACTGTTTTCAACATTGCTACTTAAAATAAGACATTTTGAAAGACCATTTCATTTTTGAGTATCACTAGCAAGCAATGTGTCTTCATGCAAATGAATGTTACAGTGATTTAACTCCTCATTATTGTTCACCAAATTCTTAAATAACAGGAAGTAGAAATAAGTGCTTTGGCAGATTCCTCCTCCCTGCAGTTGTGAAAGTAATACCACAAAGTGTAATTTATGGCAAATGTCAAGAGATATGTGGAGAACAGGGCTTGTTGTTTGCTGACCTGTTTGACAGTAGTAAGCTATTTTGCATATATCTTCATTTTCTTTATATTTCAAGCTTCAGGTCTTTGAATCTTTGTAGAGAATGTAATCTTGGATTTTGAAGCCTTGCTTCCATCCCCATGCAGAGATGTTCTTCAAGCATGGATTTGACCCTATCCTATCTTGTTCTCCTTTTCAGTGCGCACAAATTCTTTTTGCAAATACTGTGACTGTCTTTGAGACGTGTGTGTGCACAGTTCAGTAATGAGACTAGAGGCAGTTCTTCATGAAAAGGTTAGTTGGACAGTTACTTACATTCCAGAACACAACCGTGGCTCATCTCTGGGCATCCTGTCCTGAGGTAACCTAGGAAACAAAATTAGGAACAGCTACTCCTGTTCAGCCTACCTGTTCGTAGGGACGGGATGTCCAGAAGTTCTGTATTTTGAAGCTACTGAGCTGCTCACTTGTGTTTTAGCCACTGCTTTCTCCTCAGCAGTTTTTAGTTCTACATCTCCACAAATAATGTAACAATAAATTTAGGCTTCTGCCAATGAAATCTGTGGGAGAACTGATGATGTCAGAGACTTAGCTTGAAACGTCTGAAATGAGGTGAGGTATGAACAGTGAGGACTTGACACGTCCATGCAACTGAGCTGGTGACAGAAACCAGTGTCTTTTTGGAGAAGCAGCTGGTGTCTGGAGCCTCCTCCTGTCAACATGAAGCCAAGCCATGGAACAGTGGATCCCGCTAAAGTGGTTACAACTGAAAAGAATCCCCTTCAGGTCCTCTCTTACCATGAATTAACCCTGAGGTACTGATAGGTGGCACTGTGCTATTGGGGATGTCCAAAGCAGAGCTTCACCTCCTGTTAAAATCCAAGAGAGCGGGACAGTTCGTAAGGGCAGAGGTGCTATTCAGACTGCAGCAATTCATTTGAAGATGACAAATTCATGTGGAGAAGAAAGAACTGGTAAAAAGGACATCTACAGCAAAAATATCTTGAGAAGTTCTGGTGGTACCTGTAATGCCATGTAATTGCAAGAATGAAATTACATCTATTTGATAATGTCAGTTTCCTACTAGCTGCTGAACTAACAAAGACAATGCAGTAGAAAGAAATGAAGCCATCTTTAAGCTAAATGGCCAGACACTTGCATAAAACAGCTGTCGATCAATGGACTGTGCTTAAGCTACAGTTTTCTCATTCACAGCTTGTTAGGTTTTTTGAAGAGTGTAGTGCTAAGTGGGCTGAGCACAATTAAGCTGAACTACAAGGAGAACAATGTTTTGTTTGGCCATATTCCATTAAAAAAAAAGAAGTGAAATTTGTGTTTCATTAAAAGTAAGTGTTTATAAGATATTTTCATTTGTGCTACTGATAATTACTTTCACGTTCCTTTCCAACTGTTTGTTTTTTATTTCACATAGATCTTTAGAAAAGCTTCATACTAATATTAAATGAAAAGCGATATTCAAATTAATTACAGTAACTGGTAACAATTCTTTTGGAATCCATTTGGGGATGAAGAATGCACAAACAAATCTTGAGAAGATACAGGACTACTGTCATTCAGTGGGATTATTCATGAAACGTACTCTAGGTGTCTTTTCAAGGAAATATTTAATCCTCAAAATAGTACATTACTTGTATCTAAACTTATCTGCATTTACCCATATTGATCTGAGAGCTAATTTTATCATAAAATCATCTGAGTAGGAAGGGATCCTTAGAGTTCATCTAATCCAACTCCTCTGCAATGAATGGGGACACCTACAGCTACACCAGGTTGCTCATAGCCCCATCCAGCCTGGCCTTGAAAGGGGTTGTATCCGCCGCCTCTCTTGCTTGCCATGCTCCAGTACCCTAAAGTCCTTTATGGGGATCACAGGCTTGCACAAGTACGGTACTTGCTTATTTATTTGATTATTTTTTTTTAACAGCTGTAGGCAACTTGAGCGGACTCTTTCACAATATGCAAATAGCTGCTAAGGGATAGTAAGAAGCTCACTGAATTTAGTCTGGAAAAGAGAAGCCTCATAACCAATTTGGTCTTCAGTAACTTCACCAGGGAATAGTAGTTGAGAACTTTTTCATTCTGTGATCCAAGGACATCTCTGCACTGTTTCCAAGGGGGGCACAGAAAAACAGGAAAAACAAGTCTAGCTTCTGTAGACTTAGATTTTCTCCACAAGACTGTTAATCTCTGCAGAAAAATGTTTAGAATTCCACAGACTGAGAGAGGCTGAGTGTTGCTGACTACCCATTGAATGGGCTGAAAGCTGAAGTCAGCCAACAACAAACTGGAAACAAATAGTAAAGTTTTCATTAACTTGAAATAGTAAGAATAATTACCTGTTGGTCTACACTGTATGTTGATGTTTCAGATTATCCCTATTTGATTTATATAATCTTTCTGAAAGCTGTGCTTTAATTCACTGCAATTTGCTGCTGTTCTTGAGGAAAATTCTGTGAAGGAGACTATATTAGATTATCAGAATAGTCTATTCTGGCCTTAAAAACAATCTATCTTCAGCTCATTTTTTATCACAGTCTTTGAGCAAGTTGCATACCATTCCTGGGGTGTGGCAGCTGAGCAAATGAGCAGATTTGTTCCATTTCCAGAGACCTGAGCAGGCATTTTCCCCCAGGCTTCAGACTCTCTCCATTTGACCCAGTTGGGAATGAGTGACAGGATTTGGGGCTTCAGACTTAAGTGTCCAAACATGATATAATATTATCACTATTTTTACTGTGCTTTGTCACGGATGGTGTCGTGCCCTCAAAGCCTGATAGGCCATCTGACAGTCTTGTTGTGGCTGTGTATCTGTCTGTATTAATCTTTGAATTATGTTTATTTCATTTGGAAAAGACTTGTGAAATGGTGATATTTTTGTTGGCAGAATGGAGAAACATTTTAAATAAATGAAATATCCAAGCATTTTAACATTTCTTTTATTAAAATTACAAAAAAAAAAAAAAAAAAAAGACAAAAATTATTTATGAAGATAGAGTATAGATGAAGACAACATATGATAAATCAAAATGAAAGACACTCTATTTTTATATTTTGATAAAGCAAGATATTACAGGAAAAATTATAAAGCTCAAGATAGTGTTCCTGGAAGTTTGTGGCTGTGGCAAGGATCTTAAGGTGTTGATTTTTTTTTTTTTTTTAATATATCTGAAATGCTTACAACTTGCAAAATTAAGATTGATTGTATCTGTTTTGCAGATAACAAGAAAGGGAGAAAAAAGTATAAGTAAAACAGAAATAGCAGTGTTAATTATACAATTTACTTTTTAACTTCCCTTAGGAAAAGAATTTGTGTATCTGGCAAGATATTTGGGTTGTAGAACATCACCAAGTTTTATTAGTTTCATTGATTTGGCAATAGTATCAAAAGAGATAGCTAAATGAAATCTATGAACTAAATGGCAGAAACGTTTTATCTTCTGGTTCTAAAAAAGCAGATGCTTAATCTGAGGTTTACAGTTGATCTAATGTCTAAAAAGCAGTATCAGTTTCATGAAGTGACAAGAGTATCAGCAAAAGTGAAAGAAGAAAAAAAACCCTTCCCTTCTCAAAATAAAGACTGAGGAGATGCAGCCAAGACCATGGCAATCACAACGTGATCAACCACCCTGCCTGCCAGGTAGACTTGAAAGACTATACAAAGCTGGAAGCATCAATGCAACCTATAAGAAGATAGCATTTATGGAAGGGAACATTAAGAATTAGGAAAGAAGCGTGTCAGAAGACCATGGCACACTACCCTTCAAGCAAATGAAAAATTAATTATTCAGAAACTAAAGTTCTGATGACTCTTTACCCTTCAAAGTGTTTTAAGGAGCAGTGTAATAAAATATTGACCGTGGATGCTTTCACCAAATTACATCCACAGTAGAGCTTTTCAGGAAACAATAAGGCATTTGTTTAGATTGTTTCTACTGTATTGGGCTAGTTAGTTAATTATCATGTAAAACATTTGAAAAGGAAGAAGATATCACGCCCTATGGCTTAGGAGAATGATAGTCATGTACTAAATGATGTAGAGTTAAAATAAAAATTATTTAGTAATAGTGTTGTACACATTTCAGAAAAAGCATATTTACAGACACGCATTTTAAGGTCAAGAGAGACCAATAAGGTCAGAAGAAGAAATACGTTTTGATCTTGTCATTAAAAAAAGAATGGATTTTCTGCCAGTTATTACTGCCTATAGTCATGAATTCCCCTAGAGCAGCTATGGTTAAAAAAAAAAAAAAAAACACCTTCCATTTTATGGTTAAGTAAGCACAGATAAATATGGCACTGTGAACAATGACAGTCTGTCTTCCATATCTGTCTAACGTTATCTCCAAAGGTGGGAATAGGACCTGCTCCTCCTCTTGTTCACTCGCTCAGGCCAAATTCCATCCCCTTTGATTTACATGGCTTTGGGTTTTTGTTTGAAATAATGCTGAGAACTTTGGCTTCCATAATTGTCTTTTGAGGAGGTATTTACATTGGATTCCTGTACCCTGGTTGCTTAATTAGGAGATGTCATACCTTCTAGATATAGTTATAGGATGTTGCTACGACTTAGGGTGGTCTGTGTTGATAGTAGGACCTCATGTAGGATGGATGCCAAGCTCAAACATCTCTTCTGTAGTTCAATTTATCTTCTTATTCTCCAGCCTCCATCACCTATGTTTTATAATTATCTTTTTCTCTCAAGGCAGTAGGGAAAACATTTACATACATACACGTGCAACTGTGAAACATTTTTATACCACACTAAATTACAAGCTTCAGTAATGCAGATTAATTGCATTATTTCCTATGCAAATGTCCTTGTAGTCCTTGTATTTTCCTGAATTCACATGCAAAATCTTTTGCTTTCCCAAAATTTTGTTGAAATTCCCACTTTTATAGTACTGATGTTTTTTGGTGCACAGCCAAAGAGTAAGATTGCAAGTGTACCAGAAGTAGCAGCCTTGCATCAGCAGGTCACTGTTGAAACCCACCCACAAGGGCTGGCAGCAGAGATTGCCTTCTTAGAAGTTGCATTGTTTTCCACACAGTGAGTATGCCACTAGCTAATGGGAGAGAAATGCTGAGAATTATTTGGTTTCTGTGAGTTTTATGAGCCGAGTTAATTGTTTTGTTTCCTAATTTTTTGTAGGTGAATGAAGTGCTATTCATATTGCACTTTGAGTAAGAACTTAAGGCCAAAGTCATCAAAAAGTTACTCATCTGATTGATGTACACTAATTTTATAAGAGAACAAATTTAGAATGTGGGTATGTGTAACTCACTTCAGTTCAAAGTGGAAGCATGCAACAGCAAGCTTTGTGCCAATACATTATCTGTTCTTACAGTAATCTTCCAAATAGCTCTTTCTGTAAAATAGAAGTGTTTATATTTTTGTACATTCTAGATATTCTGTCCAAGTTAAATATTTAAATGGACAACATGAAATTAGTGTTTATTACTCGGTCTCCAAAATAAAATATATTTCATACAATGGAAGCATTTGGGACATTTATAAATGTACTATCCATGTCTAAATATCAGTTATTTGACATAATACCTAATATTTACTACATGTTTTCCTTATAAGCTCATTGGGAATGAACGTCTTCCTTCACTCTTCCTTCCTTGTTTAGAAAATAACACAAATCAAGCAAAATGCAATTCTGTCTCATTTCAGAGACAGACAGCACCAAGCTACAGCTGCTTCCCGTAA
The DNA here is from genome assembly GCF_951394365.1 of Tetrao urogallus. NCBI lineage: Eukaryota > Metazoa > Chordata > Aves > Galliformes > Phasianidae > Tetrao > Tetrao urogallus. The sequence goes on from NC_136814.1 coordinate 79,507,077, forward strand.
CGGCTTGTGCTCAGCCCTTGTCATCTCATGTAGTTGTGGCTAATTAGGTTCCTACATGTTGAAAGCACCCTAAAGAGCATGATCCAGTTCTGCTGTCCATCCTGTTATCTATACAGTGGCCCAGTGTCAACAAAGAGTGTTATGATTTGCTTGAATCTCTTGCTTTTGCTCTGAAAAGGATAGCATGTTTCCAGGTGCAAGTATGAAAGTAATTAAATCATTTTTTAGTATCTTTCTACATTTTTCTTCCTTCCTTTCTTTCTGTCCTGCCTCTTCATTTAACCCTAGATGAATATGGCAAATTGTCACTAAGGTAAGTCATTCTAAAAGAGCCCCTTTTGACTCAGGTCAGAAAAGAATTGTTAGGGTCAGCAGTTTTCCTTGCCAGGGATGTTGAGGGGCTGTTGTGGCATGATTCTCCAGAACTTTACTCTGGATTCTAAGACTGCAAATTATTTGTAGAACATTAATGTATGGTTGTCTGCAGGCTGAAAAGCTGTCTGATGTTCCTGCTGATCATTTGATTAAGAGACTTATGACTTGGAATTAGCATCAGTAATTAGATCCAGAAGCAAGCATGGATACACCAAAATGTACACAATGCTAGAGTGACATATTCCTAATGCTCCTTCTTGCCTGCTTCAGATCAATCAAATGAGGGCTTGTGTGGCTTTACTTTTCTTCAGTCAGAGTATGAATTTCTATAGGAAGTTCTTAGTCTAAAAGAAGAAGGTTATCTTTGGAATAAACATCACACTGAAAACTTTCCAGGCTAAGCCTTTCATTAATTTCTCTTTATGTCACCTTAACATATTTAAACTCTGTAAAAATTATTCTGCAAAAAGTTCTTCCCGCATGTAATTTTTCCTCAAGTGAAGTGCATACCTTTCAAATTATAAACTTCCTACATGTCCTAGGAAAATCTTCACTGTATAAATAATTGAACTCATCTGCTGTGAACACAAGTATTCTTTCTCTACCAGTCTAAAATACATGCCTAAATACACATCTTGTACTTAGTGCTTTAAATAGTAATTACCCCCATGAAGTCACTGGAAGTCCATAAAAGGATTTGACAGTTTCCCCACAATCTTTCAGTGAATGTAGTAGTAGCTGGGCTGTGTAGTGCTACATCCACTGATAATTCAGCAGCTGAGGAACTCAGTAAAGCCTGCTCCAAACTTCTCAGCTGTTGACAGGCTTGACTTGCTGAGAACACTGGTTAAATATAGCACAAGCGAGCTGAGCTCAACAAAGTCATTGCTGTAACACTGTGTGAAGAGACCAGAAGAGGGGAAATACAATCTGAGAACTAAACTGCCAAAGCCTAACACCACCTAGCAACAGTTGAAAAAACTTTTAAACAAAAGTCTGGGTGAGACACAGACAGAGTATACCTCCTACTTCTTCTGCCTGGGATTTCTGCGTGAAGCAACTCCGGTCCTTAGTACTCTGCCCTGTTTCCTTCATTACTTCAGCTGCTGGTAGACCCAGAAAAGTGGGAAAAGTTCCTGTCTTTTTGTTCTCTTGGGCTGGATCAGGCTACTGCTGTGGGACAAGCTACTGCAATCTTGCAGTGCAAAGGATACATCCTAAGTTCCTGCTGACAGGTAAGATTGAACTAACCATTCTGAGGCATTCTTTTTACAAGTTGTTTTTTTTTTTTTCCTAGTGATTATTGTCTGCTTCCTTCTATGGTCAATCTTCTGCATGATTTGGAAACTTCAGTAGGTAGAAGCTGGAATAAACATTTTGGATGTTTACTTTTATGCTTTTGTCACAGAAAAACTTTGCTCAAATAACTTTCACTGTTCTTAGAGCAAGCAGAATCAAGTAGCTAGTAGTAATATGAAAATAGTGTGCATATTTTGACTTGTATCTTTCTTATATCTGCTCATGTGCTGACAGAAGACAAACCAAGCTTTAAGAATAGAATACATATCACCCCTTACCAGTCACAGTTTAGCAGCTATTAAAAAGCAGTGACAGCATGTGACAAGTAAGAGAAAATAGCAGTTCGGCAACTAAATTAAGTGAATACTTTGTGACCTAGGACATTTGTTCTTTTCGTTTCCGTAACAACTCCAAGCATGCAGGCACACCTGGAACCTTTCATACTACCCTTGTGACAACAGCTCTTGGTTCTTCCTCTTGCACTTATTTATATCAATTTATATTTATTTATGTTTGACTGAGTAGCTGCATAATGCAACCTTCCTAAAAACTGACCTTACATTTACTATAACCCAGTATGCTTGAGCTGGGGTATTGCTGTTAAAGTGTTTCGTTTAGGAACATAAATAAGAAACCAGTTCTCAGATCTTTTACCCCAACAGCACAATAGAAGCCTGTTTATCTGTTTGAATGTCCTATGGTCACATAATGGTCGTGTAATTTAAGGGAGGAATTGCTCTGTATGATTTGCTTTGACTAAACTGACAAAAACTGTTCGGTCAATTGAAGAATGAATTTCCCCCCATCTTTTAAAGCCATTTTCTCCAAACAAAATACATTCAGTACCCATGATTTTTTAAAAGATGCAAGGATTATTAATGTAATACAAATTTAGTTATGAAGGCAAATATTTTAAAAATGCACTTAACCCTTGCAAAAACCCTGTTTGCAGATTTATGTGAATTGTCTCAGCTGAAATATATTTGTCCTAAGAAAGGAATGGATTGAGTCTGTACTGACTGTCTGTAGTTTGACACACAGTTTGTGGACTCGGGCTGCCTCAGTTACAGGAGAAGGTCTTGCTTTAGCTGAATAATTCTAGGTTCATGCCTGCATACAATATAAATCACATTAATACCACATTGAGGCAGTGACATGCTTACAGATTGGATGAAAATACAATGCTCTGAAGTAACTTTGACTTGGTGTTTGGGAATGTGACTGCCTATGAAAAAATAAGATAAATTAGAACAGAGAAAAATTCTTGAAAGCAAAAGTCATATAGTTTGCATTTCATTTCAAAGCCAGGGGCACGCTACTTAAGCACTAAATAGGAATGCATTTTGGTGGCCATGATTTAATGTGATAATGATTACTGTGGAATTACTACAGCACTATGGTATCCCAAGTCTGAATCTGAGAAGGAGACTTTGGTATTACTTTTTAATATAGACACATCGTGAGAAAGTTCTGCTTTTCATAAAAAAAAAAAAAAGCTGTACAATAAGAAATAAAGCTGAGATGATATGATTTGTGCAGTTCTTGTAATCTTGACTTTGAGTAATGTTACTGTTTCTTATTTTCAATGAATTAATTGGCAAATGATAAAAACTATGGAGAAATGGCAAATTTGACCTTCTGAATACATTTAAATGACAAAATGTGGGAAAATGTGTTTTTAGTTGTTGCTCGGTGTAACATATGGTTTTACAATTTTAATTTTCTTGCACAATTTACAATCAGCCAAGCTCTTAACTGCTAACAGCAAATTTATTAGCTGCAAAATTGTATCAAATGAAAAGACTTTTGAACCTTCTGATAGCAACTTCTAATTCTAACACATGGAGTTGTGATTCTATGTACATCTGTCTTCCTTTCCATTTCAAAATGGAGGAGGAGGCTAAAATTACTCTTCTCAACAGGTGTCCACAAAGAGGCGCTGAGATTTTCCAATCAAATCTCTGGAATATGCAATGTGGCTATTCAACAGATGGCTTCATTTTTGAAGAATAGCCAATTCTACTAATGATTACTGTGAAACCAAGCTCAATTTTATATCAAATCAAAAAGTCATTACGGTTTTGGCAATTTTCTCCTTTGCAGAGATTTTCTTGGAAGACAAGCACACTCTTTTATTTTTCCTATTATATTATTTTGATTTTGTTTATATTCCCATAGCTGTGCAAAATGAATGATGCCATTCATGGTGCTAAAGACTGTTTCCCTCCCATTGAGAATCCTCTTCTAAGCTCAGCCTGTGTCTCATTCTTTCACCTTCATAATAAGAATATTCCAATTTATGACCTCTTTTAACCAATCTAGTCACAGTAAAAGTCAGCATCTAAACTGAGTAATTTGTCATCACCTCAGTTATTCAATCTCTTTATAGAACGTCTGGTTCTTTTTAACACCAATTTCTGAGACTTGAAGTTCATCTTCAAACCTCACCACTTTACTGTCGTGTTTTTTCCTTAAAGTATAGTATGAGCAGGTCTTGGTGTTCAATAATTAATAGGTAAATTTTCTGCTTTCTCAAGAGCATTTAACAAAAGATATCATCTCTATTACTATCCAATTATTATTTTTTTTTCTCAAGAGACATTTTACTTTTTCTCTCATTTCCTGTTTCTTTTGTTCCTTTCTCAAGACTTGCTATTGCAGCTTGCCATACTATTTTAATACATAATTTGAATTTGGGGCAGGGATTTTGCCCTTCTACATATCTAAAATGCCATTTGGAGAATAGAGCTATAATGTTTGTGAATACACCAGATGAAACAAAAAAACAAATTAGAAGGAACTTCAACTATTCATATTTCCCATTTTAACAACAGTATTTAATATTTAAAGCCTGAAATAAGAACTGAAATCTAGAAAAACATGTATGTGACAAGATAGTGCTGTTACCTGCTAAAATTTGAGCACTTCTTTACAAGAAGCACAAATACCCGTACTTTTCAGTTTTGTCATCTTATTCTGGTTCTTTTGCTCATTCGCCTTTTCTCTCATTTTGCCAGCTTTTTCTGCTGAAAGTTGTTTCCTAATTTTATGCATTATACCAGCAAATTTCAGAAATCATTTATTGCATTAAACTGATGAGAAGTTGGAATTACAGGTTATTTTGATACTGGCTTTATAAATAATAAGTATTTCTTAATCTCTCTTCTTCTCAATCAGTAGTTGGTTTTTGTACCAAGTTAGTGATACTGGAAACAAACTAACTTATAACACAATCCTGTAATTGTTCTTTGAGGTACTGGTGTCCAAAGGATAAGAAAAATTTTTCTTATTTCCTGTTCAGGAGAGGCAGTGGGAGTATCCAGCATTGCAGATTGTGTGATGCCTATTGGATTTGTGAAAATCTTGTCTCTAGTTTAAAGTTGCTTAGAGGTTTGGGGTTGGTTTGTGTTGTTTTGTTTTTTTAAAATATTTTCATCCATTCCTTCAGCTTCTGCAGATAATCTGCATTTTCTACATTACTTTTTATTCTTAGTATCGTAACACAACAAATACTCAATTTGTTGTTTGCAAGTAATCAATGCAAACAGAGTCTTTCCAAGTTGGCACAAATTTTTTTGTTTTTTTTTGTTTGTTTTTTACACTCAAGATGGCTTTGCCCTATCACGTTCATTGTGCTTCAACTGGACTATAAATCTTTTTCAAAGGTGATATGTAAAATTGCATCGATTGTGGTTGCTTCCAAAATGATTTACACACTTTGCAAATACAGAGAATGAAAGAATTCCTACCATTAAGAGCATATATCCTAAAGGCACAAGTAGATGTAAGAGAAGAAATGCTTTTTGGCATTACAGAATGAATTGCTGAAGGAGTGGGACAAACACATGTGAAGTGCAGGGAAATAGGCTGGAGCCTGTAGTTTTTCCCTTAAATGGGCAACTCATCTAGTTGCTGTTAGCTGACACAAGCCAAGGGGTGTGTGAATCTAAGATTGTTGAACATTATCTGAGTAAGTTTCATTTCAAAGATGATAAAACTGCAATTAAAATATGAATGATCTGTGATGTGAACAAACTCCCTTCAGTGTAAAGCAGTGGGTTTTCAGAACATGAGCAAACGCCTCAATGGATTTGCAAAAAACTATCTGGGTTTTATTTGTATGCTTTAGCAGTTCTCTAATACTGTAAAGATTGCTTTGATTTATATACTTTAATGGTCCTTTAATACAATAAGGTATGCTTTCTTTGCTTTTCTTTTTGAGGGAAATGGTGTGAAAGAGTATTATATTTTGTAATTTATCCTGTTCAAAAATTTCCAATATTTTGGAAGCTAAATCAATTTTCTTTTCAAAGTCCACAGTATTTAGGAGCTTATAAGTTGAGAAAGTGGGAGAGATTATCTTGCTAGTGTGTTATGGCCATGGATAACAAGAGATACAGCTTCACTAACAAACGTGGGTTTTTCTGTATTTTTTTTTTTTTTTTTTTTTAAGTAGATTCTACTGCAATAATAGAACAGGAATTTTTAGGAACTGGTTTTAAGGCTGCTCCCATTAAAAAAATGTAACTGAAATGAAAGGTCATGTGTCCTTGGTACAAGAATTTTCATTAGAGTTTATCAGACTGCTTGCATTTTTCAGAAAATACAAACCAAATGAATGCACCAGAAAGCAGGAGATGCTTAACATCAGTGTAATCGAATTGCTGCCAACTTGCCTTGTTTATCTAAGAGATCTCTGTGAAAAGAAGGTCTTTCCCACACATGCATGAGTCATAGAATGTAATGGGGCTAAGCAGACTCACTTCAGCTTTCTAATGCACACATATCTAACAACTAATATCTATCACACATCTAAACTAACCTGTTTTAGTGCCTGTTCCTGTAACTAAATGAGATCCAGCCTGACAACAGGAAAGAGAAGTGGCGGTGAGTTCATGATGCTATTTCAGTGCAATAACCTAAATACTTAAGGAAACGATGCAATTTCCATTTATTAGGAAAATTGCAGTTACTGTGACAACAAATACACACTAAAGAAAACATACGCAATTTATCCTCAAGTTCAAATTTGTGAACGTAGTAGATAGTATGAGGTTTTATGAATATCCTGTCTGGTTATGTGACTCAAAGGACATTCTTGCTTTTAAAATACATAATTCAGATTCTTGAAAAAATACTCATTTAAAAACCATTTGCAAGAACGTACATGAAAGGGGAGCAAAAACCCTTACTGGATCTACATTTTAAGGTAAAGACTACTGTAAATTTTCTGCCATGTCTTAATTTTCCTTCTTTCATTCTTTCACGAGGGACTTATTTAATAACACGATCTTGAATTGTATTTCAGTGGATAAGGATTTCAATTCTTCAGTCTGGTAAAATTCTTTAAAGAAAAATTAACATTGTGATTTTTGACACTGGGCAATAGGCAGAAGGAGGGGAATCATGCCATGCTAGATGTCCTCAAGCATGTGAAACAACACAGAACAAGACGTCCCTTCTGTGCAGCGGGACACACGTGGCAACATAGCTTCTGAGTGCCAGAGGAACTGCATATTATAAGGCAGCTGGCAATGAGAACCACTCTTGCTTTGAGTGGCAGAAGCCAAAAACTGGAATCCAAGTCACAAAAGATATCGCATTGCAAATAGTAAAAGGCAGAGTCATAGTTGAGCGTCCTCTGAAAGGAAGCTGCCATGGAATTCCAGCACCAGAATTTAGATGTAAGGAACCACCAGAAGCTGTTTAGTCTCACTCAAAGTGGGACTAACTGCAGTTTGATCAGTTTGCTCGAGTCTTTGATTATTTTCAATTATGTTAAGTACTTTAATGTCTTACATCCTATTTGGCTTAGAAAGTTCTGAATGTGTCTAGCTGAGGAATATTTTGCTGGTGATGATAATCAGTGTATTCCATCCATATGCTATAATAAAACATGGTTAGAAACAACATAAGCCACAGTCCTTTGGTCAACGATTTGAAAACTGCAAATGAATTAATACTGGGACTTAATTTTTAGTGTTTGCTGTTATGTCCTAAAATAATAAGAACCAACAATGTTGTTTTTAATTTGCTATCCTAGCTTACAACAGCTTTTGAAAAGCAGTCTTCTCATCCATGACACATTCTGTTTGGAACCAAATATTTTTAATTATTCCATTCAGATGCTATCTTTCTACAAAAAATTATATTCTAGTTTTATGTTTCCATTTCACCCAATTGAAATAGCGGCATAGATATAGTAGAGAATAAGCAAATAAGGGGAGAAAACACTTAGGAAGGAAACCCTGGAGACTGCCTTCAACTACTGAGTTCACTTTTCTTACTGAACATCTATTTCTAATTATGTCCAAAATAGGAAGAGAGCACGATGCATATATGGCAAACAGGATTCCTAGGTGGAGTCTGATTAACCTGAGACTGGCTTAGGCTCTTCTTGGTCTGGAAAGGCACTTACTTGTGGAAGTATCTGAATTTACCTGATGATGATTGCTGTAGCATACTGCAAAGGCAAAACGGTGGTCAGAGCTTAGAGATGGTCAGACAGATTTTCCATATATGATTTCTCATAACTGAAAATGAGCATTCTGTTTCTCTTGGATGAATCAGCAAGTAATATTCCTAAAATTGGATACTGTAACTAGAAGTTTGCCATCATCAGTACAGATGAATAGAAAAAAAAAACAAGGGAAATTTCAATGCTGATGGTGAAGAGGGGTCTTAGATCCCATTGTGTTTGGCTAGAGCAAACTCAACACTTGTTTCATAAGGGAAGAGCTTGAGCTTACATCATCTGCACGCGCACAGGTCATGCATGTTACCCTTCTTGAACACAGGCTGCCCATATGCTACAGCAGTAGTTAGGATTGCAAGAAAGCTACTGAGATTTAGGAAGAAGGAACCATGCTCTGAAAAACACTGGAATGGGCAAGGACAGATGAGAAGTACTTTAACACTAGACCAGGAAGCTTAGTGTTTTAAATGCTAGGGTATCTAAGTCACATGTTAATCAGATAATAGCATTTTTAACTACCCTACACTGAATCGATATGGCCAGTGGTTTTAAAGGTAGATTATAGGTGCAGTGGAATTGCCAGGTCATAGCCTGAACCAGTGGTTGAACACCAGGTGAGAAGGCATGGCTAACCCAGGGAGCTTAGGTGCAAGCAATATACCTGAGTGACCAGAAAGGATGGAGCCTGGACCCACCCCTCCTTACCCTCATTTAACCGTTAGCAGCTAAGGGAGCAGTATCTCTCGGGACAGTGATTGCACTTCTCTTGGAGAGCTGCTGGTTGTTGGAAGGGTTGAGCTAACTTTTCTTCTTCATTATCTTCTATTGCTCCATTGTGCTTGTATCCCAGTAGAAGGTACTGGCGCTGCTTTCTTTTTTCACACAGTGGGTTGGAAAAAAAAAAATCACTAAACTGACTTTCCCATTTTCAGAAAATATTTTCTTAACCACAATATTAGTTTGAAACCTCTTTTTATGAGAATGGGGAGTTACATAAAAATAGCATTTGATAGCATTTGATCTATTTGTACATAGAAATGCGCAACAGGAATACATGAAGGCCCTGGAGGACCTCTTCACTTCCTTCCTGTGACAATGGAAGTTGCATAGTTCCTATGTTATAAGGAAGTCCATAGTTGCATAGAAATGCAGATTCGCTGTAGTGATACCAATTTCTAGTCCCTGCTCAGCGTATCTGTGAGCCATGCAACCTGTACTGCCACAGTTCTTTGACTAGTGATGAAGTACTAGAAAAATACATGGAGCTGAGTATGGACACAAAAATAAATTTCTCCTGTAGCATGAAGAAAATGCGTGAAGTAATGTATCAGGGATAAACCAAATAATCTGTAAGTATTCAATAAATACCCTGATTGTAACATCAAGTTTTGTGATAGTTTCTTAAGAAATAAGCAGAGTGGGGACACCAATTCTGTGGACTAGTGCTGTCAGCTCAAAAATGCCAAGACAGCATTGAGTATCTAAGCATGTGGCAAGCATGACTGCACACAAGGAGAGTTAATTTAGATACATCCATCATTAACTATATAAACAAAGACTAAATTGCACTGCAGGGAATAGACTGTAAGAGTGACATGACATCTGATAGATTACTTATTAATGAGAAACGCTTTGCTAATTTCAGGTTTCCTTGCCAAAATATTCATACTGTGTTTGAATGTTGTTTTTTATCCTTTTCAGATACTTCTACTGTAAAATGTCAGGTGCTACACGATGGACAGTGGGAGGTTGTTTAAATGTCTAACTTTCATATCAGTGGCTCCTTGTATGACTCCTGGCAAGTTATTTACTTCTACACTCTTAATAACACCTGGGATGTTACAAGGATAAATATAGCAGTGACTTTGACACCCTGAGATGTTGCAGCGTTGAACATCATGTCAACAGCTTTGAATAAGGAGATTTAAATAGCCTTCCTTGGAAACCAGATTCTACTAGGAGAAGTAGGAATAGCAGTTGAATTTATCTGAGTGACAAGAATACGTATTTTTAGAGGAGCTTTCCAGAGAGGAGCTTAGCTGTGCCCTGAGTTGTGGGTGGCAAGAAATTAGTTATACACAGCAGAAAAAGGAGGACTAGAGTTGTGACTAGAAAGCTACGAGAACAAAAGTATGCCAAAATAGGAACCAAACTAGTGAAAATATGTAGAGATTCAGGGATTCAGGTGCAGTTGCACACAGGGCAAAGAAGGTGGTGTTAGCTCTGGGAATGTTGTTATTTCGCTAAAAAATGCTACAGAGTTAAAGGTAACAGAAATTCCCATGATTTCTAGTGGTATTGGTAGGGACCTATTTGTTTTTTTTTTTTGAAGACGCTGAGGAAAAAACTGTATGGAAGGAAAAGGTCCTTGAGGGAAGGCAGATGGGGAAAGACAAGCTGCCATTTTGGTGTCCCGGATCAGCTGGTAGTAGGGCATCCCAGAGCTGCCATTGGGCTGAAGGGATGCTCACCAACCTTTTGCACTGACTGGAGTAGGAGAGAGCTCCTGGAGAAAAGGAATGGCCAGCAATGCTGCCTGGCACCTACAGGACCAGTGAGCAGCTTGAGTTTTCAGACCAGCCCAGTTGGTTAGAGTAGCAGCTCAGATGGCTCTCTCAGCAACTGGCATTTCATTAAGGACTTACTCTAGGAGTTATGTTGCCATTATATGTCTGTCAGCTTTGATTAAAAACAGATAAAATTAAAAACAGAACAAACAAACAAACAAACAAAAAAAACACGAAAAAGTACAGCCATCAGAGCTTCAAGATTTGAATGTTACAAACTCTAGATGATCTGACACCAAAAGGCCACCAACATGACTCCATGATGTATTATTTTAAAATCTCTTGAACCCATGACTTCTTAAGCTTAACTCGAGATCTTAAATGTGCATGACTAGTGATACCATTACACAGGGGAGACAGTGAGGCTGGCAGCAGGAAGGAGTCCAACACTCATGTATTTGCCACAGCATATAAAAGACTGGCCAAGGTTTGCAGGCACAGCTGCTTAAGCACAGCACAGAGAAGCCCAAGCCATCCATGTCATATGCCCTGCTTGAGTTTAAAAGCAGTGATAACTGTAATAATGGGCCCAAATCTAGTCCAGAGCAATGCAGGAGATCTGCAGGTTATTTGTTTACTTCAGAGCCTTCCTGTGGACAGAGAGAATTGGGCAATAAATTGACTTTCTAGGGATTTTATGAAGAGAAGACCAGTTCTTTATTGTGAGAACTTCCTCTGACAGAAATAAGAAGTGCAGTGAAAGCTGTAGTCCTCCTTGTGATGAGACATGGGGAAGGATTGAGGGAAGAGAAGGAAAACAGCTACTGAGAAATGGTAGGAATAGTGAAAAGTCTGTGTTGGTTATATTTCCCTACAGAAATGGGGAGTGTAAAGGAAACAAAGCCAACAATACCTATTTATGTGATCCCCAGGTTGATTTAGGGAACCAGTTATTTTCCCTTGAAAAATAAGAGCCCATGCTAACATTCTAAACTCTAAAAGTGCTAGGGGGTTGTATACATGCCATAGCACTGTACTGAAATGCGGCAGAGTTTCAGCAAATGATTTAGAGTTGTGCTGAGGGGAACTTCTTATCCATACTCTTACAAGAAGGTCCTAGAGCATTTAGCAGGCAATGAGTTTGAAATTTTAAGTCTCATAGTAAACTATGCATTTCAAGGATTTTTTGGAATTTGTGGTTTTTTTTGGCTTGGTCTTTGTGTGTGTTGTTGGTGGGATTTTTTTGTTTGTTTGCTTTTGTTTTCTTCATAATAGTGAAAGAACAAAGTAAAACCTTGAGGGCTTGGACCTGCTGTCTCAAGTATGAGCCTAATAGCTAATCTCTAAGCTCCCCTGGAAAGCCCACTTCATTTTTGTTTTCCTGATGTTAAAACAAAGGAATCTGAAAATAGCCAGTAATTTTGTTTCAAGGTGGTCATTTGGTTGCTGCTTGAATCAGGAAGCTTAAGATGCTCAAAACAACTCTGTGTGTCTCCCCCAGAGGATGCATATGCATCACATTTCTGATGTGTCTAAGCTCCCTTGGCTTCTGTCCAGGAACATCCAGATTTCCTGACTCATGGCAGTATACCCTGTCTAGTTGTATTTCATTGCAGCAGCTCAAAAATCAGAACAGTATTATGTTATTGCATAAATTTTTCTGAACAGTAAACAATAACACTCTGCCACAACCATTATTACATTTATCTTGGAATTCAAGATCCAGAAGAAGCTGTATCTTATTATTTTCTTTAATCCCTGCCCGAAAAGACTGCAAATTGTTATTTTTCAATAAATATTTCTAGGATGGCTAAGTATCTTATTAATGAAGTGTTCTGAAAAGGAAGAAAAAAAATGCTACAGAAGCTACAGTAAGAATTTTTCTTCCAACAGAGAGGTATGGCTGTAATTTTTCTATTGCTGTATCAGTATTATTCCCATATCAGCACTTACACTCCAAAACAGTGGGGGCAAATTTATGGATACAGAAGCTGAGAATAATTATGACAAATTGTATATTAACGTATCTTTCAGTAAGTCCCATTCTAAATACCTCTTCTTTGCTTGCATTTCGAGCTTTTTTGTTGTTGCTGTTTTGGACATTTTAAAAGCAGTGGTATTAACAATTGGCTCAAGTGAGGTTTGAAAATAAACAGTTCATGACTATTAACAGGGTTCATTAAAAGAAAAATCCATCTGACTCTAAAATCTATTTGGAGCAATGATTGCTCCACTCCCCGGCTCAGGGTATGATGCAGCTGCTCTTTCTTTAATATTTTTGCTGACAGCTACAGCTGACAGATAGCATTTCAGTTCACCCCAACATCAACCCTGTAAGGTTCCCTTACTTAGGCTGAAAATTCTGGCTTCCTTGTGGCTTTACCTGCATCACAGCACAACTGTGTAACTATGAAATTAGTCATACTGGTTATTCGTAATGAACCACATACACATTAAAAAAATTAGTTTCACGGAGCAAAGTGCAAACACCAGAGAACATGAGTGGGGTCAGTGAGAAAGGGATACAGGAATAAAGTAATTGATGCAGCTAGTCTCTAAAAGACTGCAGTTGCGAGTTTTATGAAATACTAGAGGAGTATTTGCTAGCCAAGGGAGAGTTGACATAGTCAAAGTGCCAGAGGATTTCCCAGCCTCAAGGCAGCTCCAGCCAGAGCAAGGGTGGTGGGCAGGAGCCCACCATGGCTGCAGTCATGTCATGTTCTGGACTATGTTCTGGGCTGTGAGCCATGCAGCAATTGCTAATGGCGCAACGACAGCTCCTCTTCTTTCCCTTGCTTCTTATCCCCTCCCACACTCTAAGTAAATATATATGCTTCTGAATCTGTGAATAAAAAATAATAATATATATAGCTACGCGATCTGTCAGTTGCTACTTGTTACCATTACAATAGTTGTTACCTTGTATGTTTTGCGGTAGTAGTAGTTGTACTTGTTACCATGGTTAATAAATATAGCTTTGATTCCTTGGTTCACAAAAGTGTGCTATTCTATCACTCAGTGATAGCGTACTGATTCGCGCACAAGAGAGAATTTTCACAAATATAATACTTCTTGTCCCAGATATAAATGTTGAAATGTTCTTTTTTTCTAGTTGTTCCAGAGCTCCAAGTTCTGCCCCTCAACCTCCAAAAATGTAAGAGAGGGGAAGAACTAAATAGAGGGTAGGTTTGAAAAACAGTCAGCCACAGAAATAACTGTAGGAGGGAGACATTGCTCAGTTAGTCCTTCAAAGGACTACCAAGAAATTTAATTCTGATATAGGCAGTGCACATATCTATATTTTTTTGATAGTTAACTGAACCTAAAATAAAACCAAGTAAATGTTATATTTTTTTGGGATTTACAATGAGGTGTAGTAGTTTTTGTTTGGATTAAATATTTTAGCAGATAGCAAAATACTGTTTTTCCTATGGGGCACTTCTAGCAAAATTTAAAGAACAGAAAGAACCATGAAAAAGTCATCTGCATCCTGGGTTGCATGGCCATCAGGTTGGAGGAAGTGATCTTGCCCCTTTACTCTGCACTGATAAGGCCTCACCTGAAGTACTGCGTCCAGATGTGGAGTCCTCAGTACAGGAGAGACATGGACCTGGTGGAGCGCATCCAAAGGAGGGCCACAAAAATAAACAAAAAGAATGGAACACTCTCCTACAAGGACAGGTTGAGAGTGCTGGGGCTGTTTGGCCTGGAGAAGAGAAGGCTCTGGAGAGACATAAGAGCAGCCTTTCAGTATCTAAATGGAGGGGTAGAAGAAAGAAGGGGCCAGACCTTTTAGCAAGGTATGTTATTATAGGACAGGGGAAATGTTTCAAACTATAAGAAGAGAGGTTTAGATTGGATATAATATTTACCATATTTATAATATTGGTAGTAAAGCATTGGAACAGGTTGCCCAAAAAGGTGGTGGATGCCCCATTCTTGGAAGAGCTTGAGGTGGCTTAAAGTTAAATGCAAAGTCTTAGAATTTTTGTTTCTACCTCCGACCTAATACATAGTCATGTCAAAATACCTGTTTTGAATCATATAGGCAATTTCAACCATTTTTTCACCGTATAGTAAAAACTTTAAACAGTATTTGGACTTGAAAGGCTAGTGAAAAAAGATATTAAAGAAACAATTTTCTTAGATTTCTGCCTCACTCTCATATTACCTCTGGCATCTTTTGACTTTAGTATAGGAAAAAAATAAAGCAAAAATAGCAAAGTTCCTACAGCTTATTCTCATATATGAAACTGTACACTGAATTTGACCCAAATCTGCTTCAGATTAATCAAAACTGCCCTTTTAGGTGGAATGAATTGTTTATTAGAAGATATCACTCAGCATCATTACAGCTGCGGGGTCCAACTAGGCAGTCTACTTCCTCTACTGGTAGTAGGAATTCTCTACTTTTCTCTAGGCCATGAGAACTGACTCAGTGCTGGAAAATTAGGGAATTGATGTTGTAATCCCATTTCTCTTCATATATATAAATAGTTAAGTACAAAGCTATCACTGATAAATAAATAAATACATCTACCAGTGCAAATACGAGGGAAAAAAAAACCTAGATTTCTTGTGTTTGAGCTTCTGTGAGTGGAGTTATTAGATTATGTAGACACTGACAATTTTAAGAAATACCTAGTGTACGTATTTTATGTATTTTACTTTTGGTTGATGATAAATCTCTTTCTTTGGTGCAATTATTTTTTCCATAGGCTTCTCAAGGGTGGCAGACATGTCCTATTATGCAGTTCTGACAGTGCAGCAGAATCTTTTGGACTCTAACTGAAGAGTAGTGTTGCATCTACGCAAGGCATAGAATCAAAACTGTTTCTTTATGGAAAGAAATATTGCCTTAAACAGCTTGCATCAAAACGTCATTCTTGTGTAATAGGTCAGAATTCCCAAGGACATCACAGAGAAGTCTGGCAGAGTGTCAGGTTCGTCTTAAAAATACTGCCATAGTGCATTACAGTCAGAAACACACGAATTGCAGATGTTACATTGTTTTTAATATATTTTCAGAGTGCTGCCAGAATTGGTCATTTGCAGATCAAATAAAAATAAAACTTAGTAAGCTTGGCTGAAATTGTTATAAGGTATACTTAAGACATTTCTAAGGGCATCTTTGAGAAGGTACTGTGTATGCTCACCAATCTCCAAATCTCTCTTTTTTCATGTCCTCTCTAAGAAACTGAAATCTGCAGAGAATACAGCAGTGAATGCGAGAACGGCTACTACTTCTGATGTTTTCTATACAAACAAAAATTTCATGAATATATGAATTATAGCAATAAAAACTATGCCTTTATTTTTAGCATCTTTTAAAATAGGTGAGATTTTTTTAACACAAAAGGAATGGGATGGATTTGTTGATAAGTCTTATGAACACAGGTATGTTCTCAGTCTCATCTTTTTAACTGTAGCAAGAGAACTAGTTGATAAAAGTCAATTGCTTCAGATACTTTCTCTTAATTTTTCTTTTCAAGTTCTTAAAGTCATGGGAAAACTGGGAAAAGCAAGAATGTTCCATACAAATCTTTGTGTGGCTTACACAGATTTCTCTGACCTAGAAAATAATCTGAAACTCTGCAAAGAGATGCATTTAAAAGATTTCTGTTATCATGCTTTGATATCATGTTAACAGATATAGCTTATCAACTGTGAAGTAGCAATAGATGAAAACTGGAAGTTAGAATGTGAGCAAACGTTACACTACTTTGAAAGCCAGGTGTGACAGTTGACTTGCTAATGTAGCATAGCAGCATAGAAGAGAAGACAGATAAGTCTTGTTATCAGCTTGCTCTGCAGTTAGTTTGTCTGACAATTTTTCATTTAAAAATTGAATATTGTATGAAATGCAGTTGCTTACAGCTTTGCCAGACTTCAGTTGTTCAAGCTGGACTTCTGGCTGAGTCTGAATTGTTTTTGGAAGTTCCAACTAGAATGCTTCAAGTATTTCCAAGAATGAGGGGGGAAAAAAAAAGTTGTTTGCCCATGAAAAGCAATCTCATAACCATTTTGCTGAAGAGTTTTAACCAGATAAATCTACTGAAGTTCAGCTGAGGAACTGCTCAGCAGCAGAAATCTGACTTTTGCCATCCCTGAAAAAATGAGGCCAGGCCAAGAGCCATGGAAAAAAGTATTTCACTAAGGTCACTGAAAAGTATTTCACTAAGATCCCATGACAGGGATTGGTAGCTAAATTCTCAAAGTAGCCTATGTACACTCATGCTGTCTCAGTTCCTCACATCTCACCTGCTGCAGCTGCCCTACACATACCCCATTCCCAGCAAACACCCTCATCTCAGGGCTGCAGGGTTAAGCCATGCCCTTCCCACCTTTACTTCTTCATTTGATACCACAATGCAAAAGCTGAGGTCATGGATCTTCTTCCTGTTTCAGCCATTTTTCCTCAGCACCCTGTGATACAATGGGGAAAAATGTGTGGACACCGTGATTACCCTTGCCTCTGGGAAGGGAGAGAGTGGGGAGGAATAGCACTGTGACAAGCCATTGTATAACATTGTGTTCCTGTTAGCTGGGATCTCTTTGCTATTGAGAAGCATCAGCTACCACCTTTGCCATGGGAAGGAAATGCTCTTTGGAAGGCAGAGGGTGACTATCAGCTGTTGGCACTTTGCCATTGCAAATAGGATTTTACTAGCAATTTATCTGCATTTCCAGCTGACTCATTCAGAATCAACATTATCTCAGCTTATGTTTCTCTGTGGTCTGAGCTCTGTCATTGCTCTCTTTGGCATTCATCGCTGCCTGTTGAGCTGGACAATCCTCTGGGTCTCAACGTATACTGTGGCTGACTCCGTCTGTGAGCTTTTGAAATGGTCTTCATTCCCATTCCAGCAGCTGCCCTACACCTCCCATCTGTGTGGCACCACGCTTCCCTGCAAAGCAGCATTCTCAGTATTCCCCTCTGGATGTGGCAGAGGGCATGCTCCTCAGGCGATTTGCTCAGCTTGTTTTACTTTGTAGGAGCATCTATGGCAGCTGCTATTCCCGTGTTTTTGCCACGCTCACTGTTCCCCTTCTCTCTGCTGAGATCCTCCTCAGGAATTCATTCCATCTGACTGTACCATCTGTCTGAGTACTTCTCATTTGCTTGTCCCCCTCTCAAAAAAAAAACACCAGGGCTTTGCATTTCTGCTGTGGTTTTGTAGAGCAACAATATGCATTTCAACTTCTCACAATTGTGTCCTTGTTTGAAAGCAGTGTGGTAATGGCCATGCAGAAAGTGTTGAGAATTTTTGGGTGGCACTTTGGTTATGTTTGTTATCAGCAAATTAGACACTGCCAGGGTCAATTCTCTAACCCTGAGTGCAATTATCACTGCTTGTTCAGGCCTACATTATTAAACCTGCCTGGCCTTCAGAGCAGGTTGGCTGTGTCCAATCTGCCAGCACTTGTCCAGGCAGGTCCCCGGCCAGTGCTAATTCCAGGGCCATTCCAGGAAGACTGCTAGTTGTCTGTGCCAAAATTTTGCCCTAGCCCTTTTTAACCTACAAGTTCAGACCTAATCCTCATGTTGTATTCATTTGAACACTTCAGGTACCTGGGATTGTCTGAACAATCACATGAAATCTCTGTCTTATAAGCAAATATTTTATTACTATTGAAACAGACTTCTCTGAGATCACAGATAGGATGTCTGCTTTCCAAGAATATTTTGAACTTCCAACAGTGGAAAATTCTAATACTGGAAAAAAATTTATGACATGTTTAAATTTTTTTTTTTTTTAAGTTGGTTTAGGCATTATTTTAGTATCTCCTTTGAATGAACATTTGCTTTCTGTTGTTCATCTTCAGATGTTTGCTTCCTTGTTCTTTCATTAGATGAGTTTTTTAAAAAAGCCTTAAAAAAAAAACACACAACCCACACAATTTTAATAAAGCCTGGGGGCAAATGCTTCCTCCTGGACTACTGTTGTTGATGAGCATAGCAGATGATACTTTGATCTGATTAGATGAAGCTAATAATATTCTGTTGATTCTTTCAAGTTCCTCGTGGACAAACAGAGCTTAGCATTAGCTACAGCACACAGAATTTTATAGCACTGGCTTTATCTCTTCTCGACATGAAACATGTGAGCAAGAAAAAAAAAATGCTAGCAAAAATGCTTATTTTAACCATATGTGGTTTTAAAGGACTGACTTTTATTGAACTGCAGTTCATTGAGAACCGTAAAAATATCACACAGGCAATTCTAAGCTCTGTCAGAGAAGATAATAATAATAATTCAATGATACATCAAAGGCTGAACTGGAACCAGCCAATAAACCAACCAGAAACTCAAGTGACCAGTTTGTACCTTTGGCTCCAGCATGAGGGAGTGTAAAGCTTTATGTGATGACTGTGCAGCTCAACAAAGCTTTCCATATTGTTATATGCAGGAGTAACGTTAGGATTATATTAGGTTGTGCAGGAACTCGTAAGGATTTGAAGCTGTCTGAATCTCTTACCTTTCCTCCACTGTGAAAGGATGGTGACAGTGCCTTTAGAGCCTCCAAAAGACCATCTCTTTTCTTGCACATTTCCAGCGCCCCCATGTACAATGTACATTTCCCTACAATTAAAAATTAATATATTGCAGTTTTAAATCAAACCAAAAGGACTTGTATCTGCCAACATCCTTATTCAAGGTCCTTCTCCAAAAGCTGATGAAATCATCTGACATAAAGCAGAGCACAGCCTGTATTCTTTGTGCTTTGAGTGATGTATGTTTCACCAACTCTGCCATGAGAAAGGGATTCTTGAGCAAAATGGCTAAGTGACATACACTATGAGCATCGCTAATGATTTCAGGGTCCATTCTGCAATTAAGCAATTCAATGCACTGTTAAATTGTAGCTTGGAAAATGTAGCCAATGATTCCAGTACTTACATCTTAAGTAGTCTTTCTGGCTTAACAAAGATTTGGATACAGTGTTTGTAAAATTACAACTCCAGCAGTAATTGGGCTGAAAAGTTTCTGAGGAACAATTGTTATATAAATAAGCATGACTCTCTAAATATACGTAAGATTAAGCTCCTCCTTGTTCAAGTTATTCAGCTTTAATTTTAGTTGCTTGAGGCATTACTGAAACTGAAAAGACATGGAAAAGGGTGCTGTGACATCTGAGGTGTGGCATGCAACTCATTTGCAGTGACAAACAATGTTCTCTGCCCTTCTTTCTGTCCGTGGGAACAGTTGACTTTGGATTTAATTTAGGGGTGAGGCAAGTGCTTTTGAGATAACATTTTGCAGTTCCCTGCTGCTCTGTTCTTATTTTCAGGCCCATTAAATACTGATTTGCAGGAACAGCTTTGTCATCTGAACTGCCCAGTAATGACAAGAAATGTTTGTGGTTTAAGGCTGACATGAGCCAGTTCCAGAGCACCTGCCAAGAGATATGATTTCGTGTACCTCAGCTGAGGAAAATATTAACTTGTGTTTTTGCAGAATATGAATTACAGTTTTTTATTCTAAATGTGGAAGAATTTTGCATTCAGATAAAAAAAGAAATGTAACATTTACATTCGAAACAATCTGATGGAAGCATCCTTGGTGAGTTAACAACATGTTTTTCATGTCAGAATTACTAAGCCTGCTTCAAAGATCTCAGCTAACCCATAGTCATTTAAAATAGCTGAGCATCACATCCTACAGCTTTGGCTCTACGTCCTGTCATAAGCAGTCAGATGAAAACAATGAAGTATGCTAAGTTCACAGTAAGCCACTGATTAGTTTTCCCAAGGTAGGTCTAAGCCTTGCACTCTCTCTTAGCCAACCTCTGCAATTCAGTGAACTGCAGGGAACCGCACTGCATAACTTGTGGCAGTTCTGACCTGGAAAAACAAACAAACACCCAAACAAAACAAGTGGCCTAACACAAATAGCCAGGGAGAGCAAGTATAGGACAGGGATGTAGATCTTCCTCTGAGCACTCTTCCCACCTCCAGCTGTTTTCAGCTTTAGAGATGCTTGAAGCTGATGTGATTTATCTGATAGCATCGGTGAGTGTTCCACCCAAGTATTTCTTCTGTCTCCTTCTAAGCCACGTAAGCTTGTGAATCCAGAGACAAGGAGGTCTTCATATCTGCTGTTCAACACACAAAGAACCACCTCAGTTTGTTGGTCTGCGGAGACTGTTTGAAGGCCTGTACAAACCAAAAAGCAACAGCCAAGCAGAGCAGGTGCCAGGACACTACAGAAGCATAGACTAATTTTCTAATAGAGTTCTATCAGTTGAAAAGAGACAAAGTTATCCACCTTCCTGGCTTCCTACCCAGACAGTTCATGGAGTGATGGACAAGCAAGGGTGACAGCAAATGTCTGCTGACCAGTGCAATGCACAGAAATGATCAGATCAGTCTGTGAGAGCGTTGAGAACAGGGTTGCCTCTCACAGCTAGTAAATAAAAATTGTGTGTGTGAATTCTTGCCATGGGATCAAGTTCTAGAATTAGTACCATAGTCTTTCTGATCATCCCTTAGACTGTTTACCTCTAGTATTTCAGAGGATTGGAGAAAGCAGCTGTCCTTAGGGAGCTTTTACTGCACTCATACCAGTCATAAAGTAGAATTACAGCCTATAGAGCTGAAGATTCCTTAATGAAGCCTTCTCTTGTATCTGAGAAATAAAGCACAGTGAAATAATGTGGCCTGCTAGGACTTTCTTAGATACTATCTCTTCACTGACTGACTTATTAAATTAGTTCATTATCTTTACCTTGACATTGTTTGGCAGCTCACTCTAAGGTTGCGTGCCAAGGTACCGCGGTGCTTTTGTTACATGAATGTGTCTTTTAGCAGTTCCATCTTAACCTCTAATTCATTCTACAGAACACAACAGGGAACTCATGAGAAAATATGGAGTTCTATGAGCCTAGCCCATTGTCATGCAGGCGCATTGAAAGGCTGCATTTTGATCAGCTCCTGCTAAGTGCATCAGCCCTGTTTAATTCATCTTGCCTCAATCAATTCACCTCAGTTGGATGTGGAAATGATTTTTAGTGAAATCAATCTTTTTACACAGTAAAATAAATATCAAGATTTGAGAAAGAAAATTAGAAAATGCCCAACCATCATTTTTTTTCCCCAAGACTTTAATAATAATAAAGATAAGTATAATCCAACATGTTACTGTTTTAGAACTACAATAGTGTGTTTATGATAGAATAGTGGAAGAGCAATTGGACATTAAGCTTTAAACTGATAGGTGACGCTGACTTTATTGTGAGAGGAAGAAATCACAAATTAGCAATCTGATGGCAAATAGATCTCAGCAACAAGTTTTGAATTATGGATATGTAAATTCAGAAACTACTATCAGAAAATGTAAATTCAGCTGTGCATCAAAATGTGTTTCAAAACTTCGGCCTTCCGAAAGCTCATCATTCTCTATCTGTGTATGGCCAGTTTGTTCCCTACAGAATTTGGAACACCTGGGCAGTTTCTATTCAAATCAAGGAGTACTTTTCCTTGAGATATAAGTAGCATCTTAAAGAGGAAACAAGATTGTTGAGATGTATGTATGTCACGTGCAATGCTGAGGTAAATGGGGAACTTGAAAAATGCATAGCCCTTCTGACTCTGTCCTTAAAAGTATGTAGAGTATAGAAAGTGATGCTATGATGAAGATCACTAGCAATGTAAGAGTGAAAAGTGAAACTGTGATTGTGCTGTTGAAAGAAAAAGGTATAAATAAAGTGTGTAAGGGGGGATGGTGAATAATGGGAGGCTGGGGAAGATAAATGGATGCTCCTTTATAATGCATAAGTGAGCATACACATGGTAAAAGCAAGAGACAACAGAATTATAATTTAAAAAATACATATAAAGATATGTGGACAAACACATACATAAGTGGGTGCTTATTTTTCTGCATCCTCATTAAACCAGAAGCACAGTATGCTTTAAAACATATTTTTATGTAAGATAAAGAAAGGTACTGAAGGTCAGTAATTCAAGTCCTAAGCCATCCCTTAACTGATGATAATGGAGAGATGTTTTCCATTCTATTGGATCCTTTCTTTCTGAGCATGTCATGCTGAAGCTGAAGAGCTGAAATTACAGAATCACAGAATCACAGAATCACCCGGGTTGGAAGGGACCTCAAGGATCATGTAGTTCCAACCCCCCTGCCTAGCAGGGCCACCAAACATACACATTTAGATCAGGTTGCCCAGGACCCCGTCCAACCTGGCCTTGAACACGTCCAAGGACGGGGCATCCACAACCTCCCTGGGCAGCCCGTTCCAGGGCCTAACCACTCTCCTCGTAAAGAAAAAAATTAGCATTTTTTCACAAGAAAATGGTGAGAGATTTTTAGTTGCAGTTTCTGTTAACTGGTAATCTACTAACAAAACTACTAAAACTTTCTAGGTTTATGAAACCACCTTAGGTGGAAGTAGGATGAGTGAAATTAAGATTAACAAAATCTTATAGTAATGTTTTGGGCATCTTTATAGTAAAATTTGCCTTCACTGTACTAATACACTTGGTATGCAATAGCATGTTGGTGATTCCTCTCAAAATTTCATATAGGAGCTATGGAAAAGTCAAAATATGCACTACTCCATTGTGGCTACAGTTTCGTTCCATTGCAGAGTGAGGTGTGTGTGTGTGTGTGTGCTGAGGAAGAATTTGACTATATGTAAAAATGCTGCTGTCTTTGAAGAAAGTAGATTTTTGTTGTACTTTTATTTTTTTTCAGTAGTTTTGCTCTAAGTTCAACATGAGCTCTCTTTTAAGTGGGAGAAGAGTTTTGTACAGTTTCTCCAAAAGCAGACAACTCTCTTTTTAACAAAGCGTACAACTCATGCTGTGACCCAAGTAAATGAGAAACAATCATAATTCTGTTCCTTTGGATATATCTTTTGGATACCCTCCAGCACAAAATGCATTAGTACAGAAACATGCTTGTCCTTAATTAATTTATAGCTTAGAGCAGAATACCAGAAGTAACAGTTGAACGTCAGATGCGAAGTCATGGATAAAATATTGCATGAAATTTGTAATAAATCTTAATTAATGCTGGAAGGCAAGTAAAACTAATTATCAATAATCTGAGGAATTTCACTGATGGAGAGCCGAATGTAAAAGATGTTTATTTTGTAAAACATTTATATTGTATTGAATTTATTGTTGTCGTGGGAGACAAAATAACTTAAGCTTTACCACTGTCCTAAACAAACACTTTTACTAAGCTGAACTATTTGGGAGACTTTTTTGTTTTGTTTTGTTTTCAAAGAATCACAGAATTGTAGGGGCTGGAAGGGGAGATCTAGAGATCATCCAGTCCAATTCCTCTGCCAAAGCAGGCTCCCTAGACTTGGTTGCACAGATTTGCTTTTGTTTTAAATAGTATGAAGCATATAAAATATGCTGTAATATCTTGTTCTGAAGTGTGCATGGTATAAGGTTACAGAATCTATATTATGTACTTTGTACAGGAATACAGGACTGAAAAGACTAATGGGACCTCAGACTTATTCTCCTACTATTGCAATAATCACAGTTTGTAAATCCCCTTCATAAGTTACCAAGTTTCACTGTAATTATGGTTAGAATATTTGCTGCTGTTACTCCAGCTAG
Source organism: Tetrao urogallus (assembly GCF_951394365.1). NCBI lineage: Eukaryota > Metazoa > Chordata > Aves > Galliformes > Phasianidae > Tetrao > Tetrao urogallus. Next base: position 79,531,330 of record NC_136814.1, read on the forward strand.
AAAATTGTTACTCTCTGCTAGAAGTGAGAACCTTGGCATAGAGTAAATGTTGCCAAGCTGGGCTCATGGTTTCCCTTGCCAACACTATCATATAGTGTAAATGGCTCTTCTATCTCCCTGATTTTATAGATATATTTATAGACAGCAACTGGATCCCTTAACAGCCTTTATTTGCTAGGCTAAAGAAGCCAAGCTCTTCATTCTCTCTTCTCATATGATAGGTTCCCTATTCCCTAATCACCATAGAAGTCCATCTTTGTACCTGAACAAGTCTGAGGTAATGTGCTACAAATGACAAAGTGCAACAGTCTTGTATAATAGCATAATAAAAGAACCCAGATCAAACAGAATAATAATTTCAAGCTTGCGAGGATGTGCAGTGCCAAATAGTTAGGAGATTAAATAAAGGTTTTGAAGTCTTCTAAGTGGATCTTTATTACAAAGAATGTTTCGGGTTTTTCTGTCTTGTTTTGTTTTGCTTTGTTTTGTTTTTATTTTTGTTTTTGTTTTTTCCTTTTTCTCTAAGCAGCTGATTGAAATTGCAGTATCAAAGATTTTAGGGCTTTAATTGAAAGCTGGGAAATCAATGAAAATCATGATTTGGATCCAAGTTTCAGCCAGCAGAGTATACAGTTGATTACAGTGTTGACAGTAATCACTGAAGGAAGGAGTGATGTTGAAAGTTTATTTGACAGTAATAACTGAGAAAAATCCTGTTAATATTACCTAGAATATGATAAATCTTTCCCAGAGAAGCCACAGTTGCATTCACATGTTGTGTTTAAGAAATTTCAGTGGCAGGAGGTTCCTTGGAGTGAGTGCTGTGGACTGTAGTCCTTGTTGACATGAGGCACTGGAACGCAAAGAGCGTGGGGACACCTGAACCTACCACCTCCAAGGACAGTATAGAAAAGTATATTTGATCACATCCAGTATCCCCTGGTGTCTTGTTCTGTTGCTTTTTGGAAATGTTCAAGGAACTCCCAACTCCCAACTGCTAAGGCTGTGACAGCTATCTTATCTTTTTTCTTTGTTTTGCATTAAATCCGTACTGAATCAATGGTTTCATAAAGTCAGATGAGAAGTTTCATACTGAAACTGCTGAGCCTGCTTTGACAGAGCTTGGAGCCACGGTCACTGTGGTGTAGGAGGCTACTGTTAGTTTGAAGGAGAGGCTTCCACAAAATCTTTTTTTTTTTTTCTCCCATAGGAATTAACACAGTAGTTTCCTTCTAGCTTTTCTGTGCCTGTAGAACAAGGGAAAAAAAAGGTCTTTCACAATGCATTGTAGGAAAACTCAGTTTAAGCTGTACACACATGCTAAGATGAGTGAAAATGAAATGCTTATGAATACACAAGCAATTTCTTAATCGGGAACACAGGAGATTACCAACCACAGATAGAAGCAATTCAGTACACAATTAAGTAAATGTGTGCTGGGTACAACATGGGTGGTTTCTCCCTGAGGACCAAGGCTGGGAGTGGTGGCACTGGGCATCTCCTTGGGGATTTGGACAGGCTGAGGCCAGGCTGGGCAGGGCCCATGGCCAGGCAGGGCTTGGTGTGGGGAGCTGGATCCAGCCCTGCTGTGTCCTCGCTGGGATAGGGGCTGACAGCCCCAGGGCTGACATGGCGTCCTGGGCACTTAGGACCCTGGCAATAAATTGAATGGAACTGAAATTGTGGAGAAAAATTCTGAGAGTAACTGGGTAAAATGAAGGCATAGAACTCATACAAGTGTCCACATATGAGACAAAATGTCACCGGTATGATCAAGTAGACATTGGTAAGAAGGGAAATTTCATCAAAGATCTTGTTAGAATATATTAGCTAACATACCAAAGATTTCAGCTTTCTTCATGCTAAATTTGGTTCTGCAGTCAACGGTGTAATGTGCTCCACCAGGGAGCAAGGGATACTATAAATGAAATTGAAGAGCTGAGTGAGTTTCTCCAAAACAGATCTACAGAGAACCAGTAACTTCACAGTACTGCATTGAGAGCAATAAACAAAAATTAACCTACTTATATTTATTCATTTAAACTGTAATTTTTACAGACCTCATGTTTTGATGTCATACACTAATGCACTTAGTGCATGCGATTAGTACCCTACGTGACTGGTATATAAAATCAGAGAAGGGGCAGAGTAGTTCAAGAGGCATCCTGCTGTGCAAGAGGTGGGATGTTTTTGCAGCCCTGTTAGGTGAAAGGTACTAGTGGAGCAGCAAAGCTTCTGCTTTGGTCAGTTCAGTGGGTAGTTAGGAGCAGTTTTGATGTGTTTGTGTGATCATTGTGAGTGAAATCTTTCCTAAGCAGTGGGAAAACTGTGTGCAGGTGACAGAGCGCTGGCATGTGCTGCCTAGAGAGGCTGTGGAATTTCCTCTTGGAGAGTCCTGGGCACCCTGCTCTGGGCATCTTCGCTTGAGCAAAGATTGGGCTGCATGACTTCCAGAGGTCCCAGCTGACCTCCACCACTGTGATTTTGTGATTCAGTGAAATACCAGATTTATTCAAGTCTATGGCAGAATCCCATAGACTTTTCATTAACACAGTTTTGTGTAACACAGAGTATTTTCATTGAAAGATGGTGATATTTAGCTTGTTTCTTTTACTCACTGTATTTATTTGGCATCATTTAGTTAAGATGGAGAATAAGTCATGTACAACCATAAATGTTATCTCAAGATATTTTAAAGTTTAATTAAGAAAAGCATTTTCCAGAGTAGTTTTAAACACCCACCTTATCCCGGTGTTTGGTAAGATCTGAGAGGATCTGAATGATTTAAGTTCTAACTGTTCTGTCCCTCCTTGGGAAGATTTAGGAGTAGCTACTACATCATAAGATGACTATATATTGTGGAGGCAAAATACTCCAACGGGCCTATTTTTAAACTATGTCTCCTGTGAACAAGGATTTTAAAAACGATGAAACAAGCCACTTTATTATTATTATTATTCAGTATATCTAATTTTTATCTCATTTAGGTTGATGAAAATTCAGATTTTGTAATCTCAGGAGAGTCAAGTTGTGTGAAGTCAGAGTTTGACCCAGTAGATATGGCAATTTTAATAAGTGTGAGCTGATTGACAGAAAACTGTTCTTTATTTCTTATAATTTGTGAATTGCACTGAAAACTAAGATCTTCATTATGAGAGCATGGCTCACTTTATCGTCTCTAGATCATTGCATGCTGACTTTTAAAGATAATAATCTTGCTGTTTCCTCTTTTTGAATTAATTAGAAAATTCTCACTCTTTTGATAGACAAACTATTTGTAGGGAAAAAAATTAATTATTTTATCTATGTTATTTATGTGCCTCATGCAAATTATCTCCAAATTACCTCTTATAAACAGTCGTGTCAGGTGTGTCAGAGCTTGTGATTTTAACGAGATAACCTGAATCCTTATGCTTATAGGAAAAATTTTCTATGATAAAGAAATAAGTAATTGATCAACTTTCACCTTGAACTAGATGTCCAAGACTGAAGTCTCTGAATCAGATTTTCAAGAAAATATGTTTATCAGTGAAACAATCTCTGTAGCCAAGTTTAAGAGGTTTACATCACTGTAAACTGACTGCAGTTAGTTGAGACTTATTTATTGTGTCTGTCCTTGCATCATTCATAATCCACTTAGTGGTGTTTTGTCAATTTAGAATGGGGACAAAAGTCATCTGCAAATGCCAAGCTGGTACTTGCTACTTTGCAAGAATTCACATACCGTTTGTTTATAAATTATGAGGTGCCATGTACCGTTCTGTGTATAACTACATTGTTACTAGGAGAATGCTGTGATTTAAAAAGCAGACTGTAGTGGTGAACAGAATGGTTACTTTTTTCTTTAAAAAGATGACAGCTTTGAGTACACCATGTTCTCCTTGACCAAATGTTTTGCCAAAGGAAGGAGCTCCATCCTCTCAGTGCCCTCAGAAGCTCTCTGGCACCTCAGCCCTTCCAGGGAGCCTTCACAGGCACCACACTGCACAGGTCCACCTGGCTCTGCTCTTCCCATGCTGTCACTGAAGTTGCTTTAGCCTACTAAGCATTGCTTATTAAATAACTGCACTGCATGTTTGAGAAAGTTGGGGCAATATTCAGGGAGGGTGAAAAATGGATTCAGATTCTGCGTGCTTACACAGACTAATCAAATCACAAATGAACTTTTTTTCAACCTGAGATTTTTCCTTCCTCTGGTGTTATGACTTTGTTCCCTGTGTACCCTCCAATATTCTAATTCTCCTCGCGTCTGCTACACTTCCTTGGTTTTTGGAGTTGACACCATGCTCCCAGTCTTTATTTGCCTTGCAAGCTCTGCAAGAAACTGGTTTGCAGCTTCTGCTGTGCTGCTGATTGCCCAGCTTGGCCAACCAATAGGGTCATGCATTCCCTATGAGCAGCTAGAAATATGCAAACAGTGTGCAGTGGGACTACAGGATGGGCTGAGCAAGATGGGTTACTTCTCTGTGGTTTATTTTATCTTTGCATTGAATTGAGTTGTGTCTATTCTGCAGAACTAGTCCACTCGGTGAGGAACTCAGCACATTATCTACCAGTTTTTTTCTTCACTTGTTAAAGTTGTTCTCTTTCGGATGGAGAGTTTTACTTGACATTGATTGCTAAATTAAAACAGAGAGCTTCAGTTTGTGGCACCAGTTCTCAGGTGGCAGCAGGAGATTTCATTGCCTCGATTGGTATTATTATATAGTATTGCCAGATGCATTGTCCAGATTCTTCATGTTGCTGTGCACTGGCTTTGGAAGACACACTGATAAAGTCAAAGGGAATCTTTAAGGTAAACAAACAAACAAAAAAACATATATGTTTTTAAACCATTTTAAATCTGGAAGCCCATGTTTTCCAGCTGGCCAGCTGGCTAGGAGGCTGAACAAGCGTAAGATGCTCTTCTCCATTTTGTCATTGTGTGCAGTCCCTGAGCCTTATCTTTTCTCCAGGGAGCAGCAGGAATTCCAGTCAGCCCCAGGTGGGAGCAGCAGAGTGATGGCACAGGGACAGCTCCATCCTCAACCCCCTCCTCCCCCGTGCAGAACTAGATTCTAGCAAAGCCCCTGCCCTGGAAGCATCCCTCAACACAGGTACTGCTGTACACCAGGGGCTGAATGGCTGCCACCTGGAGCACCATTTCTAAATTAGTTACCTTTAAGAGTTGCTGTTTCAGTAGCATGGCTGGAAAGCACCTCTTGAGTTTCCTGCAGGTGTCAGCTCCAGGAGGTGAACAAAATGACTTGCTGCCTTTCAGAGGCTCATCTGAATTTCAGGGCTGCCAAAGCCCTCAGGAATTATTATTTCAGTTATTTTTCCCTGAAACTTCCAGGTATTATGAGACAATAATGAGCACTTTGCATTCAGGAGTAATCGAAAGGATGAACTCTTCAGCAGGAACCGCAGACTCCAATGACTACATTGGGTGTCTCATATTGTTTGGGATTTTGCCTCTCTTACAAAAGCCCTGTTGCTAGAACCACATTAGTAATACAGTAAACTCTATTTCCAGTTTTAAAATGTTTCACAGTGCTGGAACATACCTTGAAATTTTGAACTCAGTTCAAAAAGTGGTTTTATAAAAATCTCACAACTTTAAGCCCAATATCATTTCATATTATGAAATATCTGACTTATTTGGAAAGTTTGGGATTGTCTATATTAATTATGGCCCAAGAAGATCTGTCTTAACAGGCCGAAAGCAACTCCATTTGTAGTCAAGGATTGCACACACAATATTCCTGGAACTGCAAATTGTACATTGTGCAATTTGTATGGCTTGTATAGCCTTTCTATTTTTAGTTCGTTGAAACCTGCAGTAAATCGTATAATCCTCCTTATACTGTCACTCATAATGCTAACTTCCATTAACTTAACATAAATAAGTTTATTTCTTGAATTTACCTAGTTACTATTTTACCTAATAACATTACACAAAGAAAAGTTTATTTTTCTCTGGTACAAAGTTGATGTGAATGCAAACAGTTAATGATGTGTTTCTAGTTAACAGATTTTTAATTTTTTTTAATCAGATTAAAAGCCCACAGTATCTTCTTTTTTATTTGAAAATGTGCATGTATTATGAGGTCCAATAACTATTCCATTACTTAAACAAGCCACTGAATCCTCCATCTTTTTAGGAATTTGGAAAAATTTCTGTGAGGTTTGGGAAAGCCAAATAAAATGCTACTTTTCAGTTTTTTGGAAAGAACAATTCTGTTGTGAGTTGGGTTTCTTTTTGTTTTTTTGGTTTTTTTCCTTTCTAGAAATACCTCTTCAAGGTACAAGAGATGATTAAGTGACAGGAATGCACATGGATCTCTCCAGCTTTGTTGTTGTTTACTACATGGGGATGGCAGCCAACCGTGGCAGCCATGATGAGGTAGCCAACTGTGTAATTGGCTACCTGTAGAAGTCAAGTGCCAAGTACACAACATTACTTCATACTGCAGCTGTGCTGAGTGCAGGGAAGATGTGTGTGCTGCTGACACAGCAGTCTGGGGCATAATGCTCAACTCTGGGTTCTGACAAGATTTTTATTTTCTAGTCTTTCCCATTACTCTAATTATAATTCTTTAGCCGTCTCAGGCCAATCATGTGACAAGCTCCCAGCTATGCAGAGACTTTCTAAATATGCTAATTTCACCTCAGGTCAGTTTTATAGTCCCAGAGCCAAGTGGAAAGCCAATGGTTAATTGTTTTTAGTATTTATACTCTTTGACATACACTCAATGTTGTTGTATGGAATGAATTTAAAATATGTAGTAGGATATCAGATTTTGAAATTAACTTTGATTAAATGAGTTATAGAACTTAATGTGGAGGGCAATAATATTTTGGGGTTTTGGCTGAGTTTAATGGCTTCTCTAAGAAAGTAATGTACAAATGCTAAAAGACTGCAGATAAAAGTAAGAGTAATTGAATAGAAATGAACATGAATTGATACATTTAATTTGGCTTCCTAGCTGATAAGTATTTTAACAATAAGTGAATGTATTCCTCAAATTGCATTTTGTTTAGCAGAGTCGTTCAGGTTTAAGGTATACAATATCCTCAATTATTCAGTCAAGAAATACATGTATTTTATAACTCAAAGACTTTGTCCTGACTTTTCTGAAATCCTTCCGAAGTGCTCCCAGCAGCACATTCAGCAGAGGCTCAGCTGCTCTGAGCATGCTCTCCTGGAGAGCTGAGCTCACCACTCAGGTCCCTGTGCTGTGGTCTAACTCAGCTGGGCAGGTCTGAAAAAAACATTCATCCCTTCTGAAAGCATGTGAACTCATACAGATAAGGAAAAGCTCTTATCGGTAGGCCGTGCAGGGAAGGAGGTTGTACTGAAAGCTCATCCTGATATTTGCATGAGAGATAGAAACCTGAGTAAGGTTTTTTCTCACTGAGAATAAATTGTGGAGTGGCAAAAAATGAGCACATGAGGTTATGTCCTGTTTCTTAAGATAGCTGAAAGAATAAGATAAAAAAAAAAAAAAGGAAGCATGGCAAGAGGCGAATTTCCATCCTCAACGGAGGAAAACAGGTTAATCTTCTTTTTCCCAAACCATAGGTGAGAAATTTAAAAGCATTAATTATATTAATTATATTGATAATGATATTATTAAAAGCATTAATAATATCAGTTTGAGCAGTTCAGGTAGAGAAGGAAAGATTAAGCTTTTGATCATAACAATCATTTATGCCTAGGAAAACTGGCATTAAGCTCTTGTTTAAGCCACATAGTCTTTCTCCACATGATCAATAGCGTATCAGATTTCATCTAATGTCCTTACTGCTTTTTAAGATCTATTCCCATCCTTACCAACAATTTGGGAAAGAGAGGATATTTTATTCAAAGTTGTCCCAATGCATTTGCGAATAGCCAGCAGTGTCAGCCTTCCTCATGTGCTGCTGGTTTGTCGTCCTGGTTCACCCATCCTCTGGTCGTTGCAAATCTCTGTCTGTCCAAGCACCCCGCATGCAGTGTGGGCTAGGGGCTGGCTCCCTCCCCATGAGCCAGCAGCTACTGCCAGCATCACCCACAGCAACTCCTTGCCAAGGCCACAGGTCCACCACACGACATAGGGGAGAAGCAACCCAAAGTAATTTCTCAGTCACCTATGCTTCCGTGAAGGCAGATGAAAAATACTTAAGTAAACAAATAAGTAATGCTGAGACATTACATAAGTGCTGGGGAAAATATTTTCTCAGACAGTTTTTCAGTAACTGAAGAGAAACAGTGATTTCTCTGTACGCTGCTTTCTTATGTGGCTTCTTGCCTCATTTACAAATTAGATCTATGTACGCCTCCCCTCAGCTTTTTTTTGTTACGAAAAACATTTTGTTCTTTTTATGAAAGGTCAAATTAATCTTTTCAATTTGCATTACAAGGCTGTAATATTTAGAAGCACCAGCTCCCTTCAGCAATGCTCAGAACCAAATTGCTCTTCTGCCATACACTTCATAGGAAACAGGTATTTGAAATTTTTTTTTCACACCATCATTAACAAAAATGAGTCTGATGTATTTCACTTGCTCTAACTGGAAAAAAAAAAAAATCAAACAATATCTAACATAGATCCACTGCTTATTGCTGTTTCTGAAATTGTTACCTCATGGAAACAAGCACAAGCCACCATTACCATGAAATTGGTAGGGTTGCTTATGACAAGGATTGTGAGGGAGCAGAGGAGCACATCCCACAGCCTCCATCCTATTCTAACTCTTGCCACCAAGCAGGCTCTATGCCAGGTGCAGATAATGAGGTCCCAGGCACCTGCCGCTGCCGCTCCACCCAGCAGCAAAACCAGCCTGCGTGATACTGCATTTATACATCCAGCTCTGGTCTATCAGCCAGCTAAATGCAGTGCCCAAATGAGGGGCACAGACTTTTTAAAGACTCTCTCTGAGGTGCAAAGTGGAGATATCCCAGAGCTTTCCAGGTGTAGGATGCAGCACTGTCCTACAACCAGGCCTTCTCACAAGGAGGCTGGAGTTCCGCTGCTCTCTGCACAGCACATTTTTTTCAATAGAAAGAAAGATGGGAAATGCATTCTCTGATAGACGGGAGCCATGGCAAGCTTCAGCAGTGGTCAGTGAGGCTGTGTGACTGAGCTGGAGACCAGTCCTGATGTCTTGACATAGCCTCAGAGAGCTCGGACTCCATTTCAGAAACATTGCAGATTGCAGATGAAACCTAAACTCCTAAGCCTGTCACACAAGTGAGATACTTAAAGCTGAGCAGTGTGAGTTTGTGCCAGTGCAAACGATTTTATCTTCAGGCAGGCTTGTAAAACACCCACTCCATTTGTAGTTGCTCCTTCTAATATATTTTCATGGCTCTGAACTGAAATTACTTTCTAAGAAAAGCAGCTAAGATGTTTTTACTCTAAACTAGTGGAAAAGAAAGAAAATTCAATCCTTTTTTCCTTTTTTTTTTTTTTTTTTCTAGTTACAGTGAGGTAAATGCAATTCATTTAATGTTATTCTCATTGAAATTGCATTTTAAGAAGTTCAGAGGTTCTGGCAAGCCAAGGAATTTTGGTTTTGTTACTGTGAGACCAGACAGGGATATTTATTTGCCTCTTCCTCTCTTTTCCTCTGCTACTGAAGGCAGCTCTACTGTGTTTCCAGTTAAGCCTGACTTTTTATGGTGAACTAAAAAGCCAGATAAAAATTTGAGCAGATTAACACTGAGAGGATTGTCAAAAAAGATCAAACTGAGCTTAAACTGTAGATGCAGCATAACTGTTTAACTTCATTCTTTTAAGTGAAAAAAAAAAAAATTGTCTGGGGATTCTGAAGCCAAGACATTACGAGAGCCACCTAAAAATGGTTTCCACACAGGAAAACCATTGAAGAAAATGTGATCACTATCAATGCCCAGGTGAAGTCTCTCAAGGTTTTTGTGCTGCTCCCTGTCAGCATTGGTATTATTTAAATCATTCAGATTGACATTTACTTCTTTGCTTTTTTTTTTTTTTCACCACATGTTAAGTCAGTGGAAAGCTTGCAGGAATACAGGGAAATAATGACAGTCAGTTGGCTGGCACTGCCAGGAATGAAGTAAGACTCTCCTTTCGTTTCACCTCTGTACAAATGGTAATGACAACTGAAAGCCAGGGCCTTCAGTAATGCAAGAGTCACTGGAGCCATGCAGTGCAGTCCTTTTATCAGTGTCATGTTCATGTAGCAGAAGAGCTCAAATTTTGTGTCACCAAGACCAGCAAAAGCCATAAAAAGCCTGATAAGAAGTGAGAATGTTGTGCAGCCTTCAGCTGCAGCAAATTGCTCCACCATCCATCAGTCCTAGCTTAAAAATACATCTCCAGGATGAGTTGTACACTTTTGCGTGCCTTGACCTAACTTACATAAAATATGTTTTCTTTTCTGTTTTCCCACCACCCTCAGCTTATTTTCTCTCCGTTTCTCTCGGTATTTATGGCGAGTTGCACTTTCCCTTTGCAGAGCTGAGTAGTTTTCCATTTCCTTTGTTTGTAAAGGAGCAAGCTGTGGAGGAGAGAAAAAGACAGGCTAGAAATTATGCAGTGCCAGAGCATGAGCACGGATAGTGAGAAGTGAATGTACTCTTAAACAACTGGAGTAGTCCTTGGCACACTTTTGAACGGGTCGCTTAACACCCTCCCATACCATCTCAGAGCGTGTTTTGGGAGTCAGCGAGGGATAGGAGCTATTCCCACTGAGCAGTGTGGATGCAGCCAGCATGTTATGGATGCTAAGAGGGCTTAAGAGCCTGAAGGATTTTCCAGGACAGCTGGCCTCACAGGCAGAGAGCAGCCCTGGCCATGGTTAATCTCCAGTATACATGTAGCCAGAGAATTCGTGCTTGGTTTTTTTGTTTGTTTGTTAGTTCTTTTTTGTTTTTCAACTGGAAAGATATTATTGTAAATCACCAAAATTGATAGTGAAGCCCACGGGTGTGTTTAGTGTCGGGGAATTTTTAACTCTTTGTTTTGAAACCAGTTAGCCTTGGCAGAGGAGAACCTCTTGGAAGGTGGATCCCAGCTCTGTTTAATGAAAGGAGTTAAATTCACCTCTCACCAGTAGTTCAGGCATTCATGTGCAGGCTGGTACTCTATGTCTATCAACAACTGAAACTTCCCACAAAGGAGTCACTGAGAGAGTTTTGGAACTTGCTCCCTGCTTTGGTTGACAGCTGAAATTTGAGATGCTGCAGATGTGTTTTTTCACTGTTGTCTCTTGGAGACAATATTTGTAGAAGATACAGGTCCTGTGTATAAGTTTTTCTTTGCTGTAAAATCTGGGAGCATATCTACGTACTTCTTCTCATTCTTTTATTTTTTATTTTTTGTTATTTTTATAAAACGAGAAATAAAAATGAGTCAAGTGCAAAATATAGCTACAGTTGTTTACCAGTTTCTGTAAAACCACAGCTCTGCAAATCTGCAAATCAGTTACTGAAAACAGATTCATGTCTGGTCAGCAAGGAACACAAAATGCTACCCTAGTCCCAAACCTTGAAGTTAGCTTTTGGGACACTTTGCTTTTTGTCTTGTCTCACACCTAGTAAAATCCAAGTTAACTTTGAAATGAAATATAATTTTGAAGTGAAAAGTTGAAATAGATTTTGTAGAAAGCTAATAATAGTTGCCTTATTTTCTAAGAGCGTTCCCTATTTGCTGTGTCATTTGTCAAAATACATTTTTAGTTTAAGTGGAACTGCAAGGACCGCAGACTGACTTGACTTTCCATGCTGTGTTCCTTCAGTGGTAAACTGGTTTTAGGTATTTTGCTTGGTCATTCTAAGGACAGAGACAAGGTACCTGGGGACAAAAGCCAGGATGATTATCAGCTAGCTCCTGCCCAGTGCTCCTTTCAGCAGTTTTCTGCCATTTTTGCAGCAGAAAATGCATTGCTGTAATGACAGTGATCTTCTAAAAACTACTCAAAAGAGGTATAACATCACTCTTGTTTGATCTTGGAGGTTGTAAGCTTGATTGTATACTGTCAACAAAACAGAAATGACTAATGTTTACTTAACACCAAAGACTATCCATTTGCAGAACTGAAGAATCTTTGGTAGGCCAGCTAATCTGTATCACCTCCCTCACCATTTTCCAGGCATGTTCTGGCTGTCAGGTGATAAAACAAATGTTCAGTGGATTCAAACCGAAACTGATGTGACACTGCAATTTTTATCTTCATCTGACGTTCACAGTTTGATTTTTCCATCAAAATGGAATAACCGAAAGGGCTGAAAGCTCTACAAGGTGCAATAATCAAACGAGAGTCAGTGCTGATCCAGCCCTTGAAGGGTGGCCATGTCTTGATTGATGCTGAGCAGCCCATGATTGATACTGAACAGACCCCATGAGCTGCGTGTGAGCTTTGCAGACCCAACAAGCAGCGGTATTTTTCTCCTCCAAAAATTTTTGGAGGAGATTTTTTCCTTCACATCAGGAGTAGTCCTGGGCATGAGCTACTCCAGAAGGATGTAAACAGCCTGGGAAGAGGGATGAGTGGGAGCCAGCTTCCCATCCCTTCCAACTCAGTTGGAATATGCTAGAAAGTCTGCACCACAAAGACTGAGCACTTCTGCCACCTCGCTTGCTCCTGGCCAGTCTGTTTCAGCCAATCTGGTGAATAAATACCTAAACCCTCACTGGACCCAAGGGCATGTTTATCTAGTGCTGTGAGTTACTCGAGCCATCTTCTCCATAACTCCTGTTTGTACCTTCTGGCAACCAGGAAGCACAGTAATCAAAACACAAGTAGAGTGTTAAAGTGTATGTAAAAGTGGAGGATTTTCTTTGACTATGATGAACTAATAGCTTATCATTCCTCATGCCTCATGTATCCAAGATGTTTTTCCAGATGAAGCCTGGGAGACATGAATTTCTGTGAAACAAGACTATGTTACTATTTAGTTTGGTCAGCATGTGTTACTCAAGCAAAAGTATTCCAGCTGAAACCACAAGTTTGTCTGAAAATGACAAAATTAATGGAATTATACCAGCATAAACTATGTTATTTGTAAAGCTGTGCCGTAGTTTAGCCAGAGAAGAGTTTATCTTGGAATTAAGAAAATGGTGTTAAAGCAGTATAAATCTGCCTTAGTGATGACTGGGTTTCCTCTGAGCTTTGTGAAATTATTTTCTGCTTTCAAGTAGATTATAACCATTCAGAATGGCACTTGAATATGGAATTTTCGGACATCTTTTTCTTTTCTTCTTTCAAACACTCATGCTTATCCCTCTCATTCCTTTTTCCAATTATGGAAATATTATGAATATACTCTTTGGTGAATATAATCCATGTGCTATTATGCTCCAGTGTTGTAAGAATCAATTTTAGGAGCTATAAAAAACATTTGATGAAGCAAAAGGGCTTTACAGAATCTCAGCAAGTATATCTGCTATAACTTTGACTACCCTATCTGTTCTACCCTATTTGCTAGCAGCATAAAAGAAAAAAATGACAAAAACAGATCAGGGATTAATGAGCTAGCAGTGGCCTGACAGAAGAAAACAGTGCATGTTCTGCGTCTGAAAGTCACTGCATTTTTATCCTACTTCTGTTAGGGATAAATAATCCTTCTTTCTTATAATTAAAGCTACACAAATTTCTTCTGCCCATGCAACTCCATGTATTGTACCCCAAAATGAGAAAGGCACCGTGACACTATTCTGTCATGTTGCATTGTCTCTGTCCTGTGCGAGATCCCTGAACAACACCATGACCTCTCCACCTCTCCTGAGTGCAGGCAGTAGTGCAGCTGACAAATGGTCCTGCTATCCAGGCAGTATCAGCAGGAAGGTGTATGCTAACATCTCATCCTCAGTGCATGAGTCTCAGCACATGTGCTTGGGTGCTGCTCATCACACCTATATGATAAGTGCTATTCCTGCTCTGGAGGCAGACCAGGTGACGGGATGAAGGCAGCAGTGTTGCATAGTAGCCGCAAGTCCTCTCCTAGTCTGCATAATAATTAGAGCTTGGTTATTCGGGCTGTTCATTGACTAGAGACTGTTCTGATTCATAAGGTACCTATACTTCTGTACTAAACTCCAGCATTGAGGGTAAGCAACTAGTGCAAACTCTCACAAAAGTACACATATAATGCATAATACTGTCAGAAGGAGCAGAGGCCTTTCATTGTTTGCTTTTGCAGATGTCATGGTTTGTGTGAGGACAAGAGACCATGGGAGAATCAAGAGAAAAATGATTAGTGCTCCACTAACCAAAGTTTAGAAATTCAGGAAACTCCAGAACTGCTAAGGGTAGATATTTGTTCTGTTCTTCATTGGATTAGTCACTTGGTTTAAAGATCTCTTCTGACCAGCATGACTGAAACAAACACTGGATTCATCTGTGAGAGCAAATCAAGAATGAGGTCTGTGCTCCCCTGGCACACTGTTGAGCTGCGGACTGTTTGCAGTCTGACACATGTCTGCTTCGCACAGCACCCAAGCCCAATGGGGCAGCACAGCTCAGCCATCAGTCTCCACTCTCCTGGGAGGGAGAGTGGGAACCCACTGGTACTTTGGTTCCCCTTGTTTTCTTCAAGTCAGTCAAAACAGCAGTAACAAACACAGAGTTCAGGAAAACTGCCTACCTGATAGCAATTTTAGCCAGTGTCTGAGGTGGCATGAACAGCTGTCTCTAAATATTTGTCCTGTAATGACCACTCTGCTGAGGCCAGACAGCCTTTTTCTGGCTATCCAGATCTCCTGGGGCTAAAGCCATCCATCCCCATGTGGGATGGACCCTACTGAAGGCTTTTAAGACAAAGTCAGTTTGATGTCCTTATCTTCCTCTCTTCCTGAAGTCTGAGAAGGTGTCATCCTTTTTTTGTTTTGCTTTGTTGGTAGCTATTGCTTGCAGATTTTGACTGATTTTATTTAAACATTTTGTCCAGCTCTCTTCCCCATTTATGGGAAGTTTCAGGTTTTGTCAGGGAGTTATTTGCTTTGATCTTCACTTGGAGCATTTTTTAATTTTTCACTCCTGGTGCTGCTCAACAGTCTTTGGACAGAAGTCTCTGCCACATACCAGGCCTTTCTGCACCACACTCTGTGTCACTCCTGCAGCCTGTCCAGCCCCTGAAAGATGCAGTTCCTCATCATACAGCTCTGAAAGCCACAGCTGAGGAACAATTTTTTGGCTCAGTAATAACCCAATTGCACTGACCCTGCAATTCACTGTTGGCCTGTCAGAAACCCAACACTTTCATGTGATATCTTAATCAGTTAGATCTTCAACTGAACTGCAGACTACAAATTTGCAGCCAAAGGCAACAGCCATATCATGGCTGTAAATCAACATTATTTATTTATTACATTATTATTATTATTATTATTATTATTATTATTATTATTATTATTATTATTTATTGTTATTATTATTCTTGGAGAAAGCACTACCAAGCCAAAGTCAGCATGCCCAGTTAGCAGGATGGACTACATGTTAAGTTCAAAGAACCTTTATACATTTTCTGATTGTAACAGCACAAATAACGGAGCCTAATCTTACCCATCATTTAAAGAGCTGTGGGGAGAACAAACTGCTGTCGACGGGGGAAAAGTCTGGAACAGCGAGCAGACTGCCCTCTCTTGACATCCTACTCAGCAAATTCCTCACAGATTTCCTCCCTCTGTCAGTAAAACTAACATAAAGGTTATTTCATAAAATTTTGTGTGGATTGCTAACTTGTGAAAACTGAAGGATTTGTGCCCAAAGCAACAATACAGACTCAAGTAAATAATCATAGCATTTGTCTTTAATGCTTATAGCTTAACAGACGAGGGAAGCAGAAGAGAGACTGAAGAGTTCCCCTGCCAAGTACTAATGCTGTGAGAACATATTGAAATGAGTAGCCAATAAATGTCGAAATTAAGGTGACTGATCATATAAAGCCTTCTTGTTTGACTGGAGACTATTAGGAAAGATTTCCAGTTTAATGTGCAATATGAGGAAGGATGGAAAAAAAAAAACCACAGCAGAATTAAATATTTAATGCTAAAGTTTTTATAAATCATACCAGCTATTTCTTCAGGGATCACAATACCTTTAGCAAATTAGGAATGCTATGAGACACAGAGATGTGATCAGGGTGGACAGCAGGAGAACATTTGTTAGCATCATTAGACAGGCAGTGTCCCCAGTACCAAATTGGATACTGGGGTGAAACAACAAATCTGCCAAGTTTGGGAGACCAAAATAATGTTGTGCAACTGGTCAGAAACTTTTCATGTTTTTGATGGTTTCAGAAATGCAGATGGATATCCAGAATGATAATATTGGGCCTCATTCCCAAACACTGTATTTCAGCCAAGATCACTGGTGTGTTCTGGCTGCTTCACACTGCTCTAATTAGAAATCAGTCTTACAGCTGCTTTGTAGTCCTAGAGCACTGCGGACCAGCTGGATCATGCCATTGACTTTGATCCCCAAACTCCTTGGAAATTACTATGTGAATTCCAGCCTTTCCTGTCATTGTTTAGGCTTGAGTTCACCTGCACCTCTGGTTTCAGTATACAACACCTTTGTGTTTGGATAAGATCGGAAAAGTATCAACACTGTTAACTGAAGACAAGAGTAGTTGTGGTCATTGCCCTGATTTTGACAAGCTTTTATACAAAGTAATGCTATTAAGGGCAGTGTCCCCGAGTAGCACACTGACACACTTAGTGTGACATAAGACTTGCTGCAAAATAAATCTACAAATTTCAAATAAATTTTATGAATTACGAAGGTTTGATTTCTTTAGTGACAATCATAATCTAATGAGCTAGTTGATGCAAAACTCCATACAGTTGGTTAAGCTACTGTGCCTCTGCATTCATGACTTTTGAAAAAAACACAAATTGTCATTTGTCCTCGTGGACTTCTCTTGATTTGCACTGAGTTAAAGCACACTTTAAATATGTATTTGTCATTTCTTCATTAGCATACTTAAAAAGCTATAGTCTACTATTCAGTCTTTACAAAGCTTCATGAATTGCTATCTCTGTTCCCACGGGGACAGGTGGATTAAAGTGGCTGTCCCGAGTTACAGTGTGACAGGGTGACACACTGGTTTACATGAAGTTTGGCATAGGCAGCTCAGCGCAGATAGTTGATTAGTTGATAGTTGATAGTTTGAGCTGGGCAGAAAAAAACCGGATGAGGTTTAACAAAAGCAAGTGTAGAGTCTTGCATCTGGGGAGGAATAATTGCATGCACCAGTACAGGTTGGGGGATGACCTGCTGGAGGGGAGCTCTGCGGAGAGGGACCTGGGTGTCCTGGTGGAGGACAGGTTGGCCATTAGCCAGCAGTGTGCCCTTGTGGCCAAGAGGGCCAATGGCATCCTGGGGTGCATTAAAAAGAGCGTGGCCAGCAGGTCAAAGGAGGTGATCCTCCCCCTCTGCCCTGGTAAGGCCTCATCTGGAGTACTGCGTCCAGTTCTGGGCTCCCCGGTACAAAAAAGACAAGGATCTCTTGGAAAGAGTCCAGCGGAGGGCCACAAAGATGGTGAAGGGCCTGGAGCATCTCTCCTATGAGGAAAGGCTGAGTGAACTGGGTCTGTTCAGCCTTGAGAAAAGAAGACTGAGAGGGGACCTGATCCAGGTCTATAAATATCTAAGGTGTGGGGGGCAGAATGGCGAGGCCAGACTGTTTTCAGTGGTGAGTGGAGACAGGACAAGGGGAAACGGCCGGAAACTGCAGCATAGGAAGTTCCGCACAAATGTGCCCAAGAACTTCTTTACAGTGAGGTGACGGAGCACTGGAACAGGCTGCCCAGGGAGGTGGTGGAGTCTCCTTCTCTGGAGATGTTCAAGACCTGCCTGGATGCCTACCTGTGCGACCTGCTGTAGGGAACCTGCTTTGGCAGGGGGGTTGGACTCGATGATCTCTGGAGGTCCCTTCCAACCCCTACAATTCTGTGATTCTGTGATTCTGTGATTATGCTGTATCTCAACTAGTCATGAGTTAAATTTAAATTCTCTTGTGCACCTTCAGGCTGTCATCTTTCTACAGGGGGATCATTAACGCAACGTGTTACCAAGCAATGTAATGAAATAATCTGTTTTCCAGTGGAAAACACATGTAAGAGAGACTTGCAGTATTCATTCTTAAAACGTGTAAGATGTTCTAGAGCCACAAGGCCATTCACTGTAATCCATGAAAAATAAGCCATGGTTAAGAGATGAAAGTAGCTGGAGGCTGTGGCCCACAGGGACTCAAAAGGAAATACTCAGAAAATACAGACAGATTGGATCCCAAGTGCTCTCTCCTGAGAGGAAGTATGGCTGGAAAGTTAAAAACCCATTAAAGTTAAACAAATTGAAAGTCCCTATCTGAGAGGAAACATAGTACAATGTTTATTTTTCCATTACAAACCTGAGACCTAAAAGATTTCCTGTGGTTCTCAGGTATTGTTTGTGGCTATAATGGAGAACTGTTTTTAGAAAGTGTAATTTATGTGTTTAATCCAAGCTATTTGATGAAAAACATACTACACAAGCATTCGGGAAGTGAAAGGCCATTGTATACCTGTATCCCCCATTGTTTGGATAGGAGCAGACCTACAATGCAAGGAATCTCATCATGAAACTCTTGCACTCTAAAACTTTGGGTCAAATTCGCTCCTTGCTTAGGCTGTTGGCTGAGTTCCATTAAGTTAATGAAGTAAAGGCATGAGTAACCAATGATAATAAAAATCCTATCTTCCTGCTGAGTGTGAAACTACCAAAATACAAAGCTAATCTGAGCAAGAGATTTATAACACTGGCCTGAGTCAAATAAGTAGCAAGCTGCAACAAGCCCAGCATAACATTAGCCAAGCTGATTAGTCAATGTATTTTAGGGTTTGCTCCATTTGCTCCAGTCTGCTGCTCTGAGATCCTTATCAGCGAAGTGTGTGACGTTAACAATGTTGAGAAGCATCTGTTTGACTAACATACAAGCTGCAAACTAAATCTAGAGGTGAATTTAAGTGACAGGAAAGATTTGGAAGCAAAGGAATATTATTCATTTGATCTACTGATATGAAAACTAGGCAAGTTTCAGGCATACAGGCCCTTCCTCAGCTTTCTTTTCTTTGTTTTGCTCCAGCAACTCAGACTGTAGTTGATCCAAAACAAGATACTTTTCTGCACAAATCTTGCCTTCTTAGTGTTCTTGATTATCTTAGGTCAACTGGCTTTAAAAAAAAAACACAAAACCCTTAAGGTTGCAGAAGATGTGACCATATACAGAAGTAGATTGGAGTAAGGCAATGTGAACTTCTGATAGTCTCCCTTGACTGTTATATAAGCCATTTCAAATAAGACTTTTTAGGAAACCAGCTTAATTTAAATTCACACTGCCTTACATTTTACCTTTGACTTTGATCCTGAACCAAGCCTAAACTCACTATTGCCTTTTATTTTGTATGGCAGAAATAGCTTGATCCCAAGCAATGATCAAGACTGCCTAACGGACAATAATGACAGGACAATTACAGTCCTAGATGTACTATAACTATTATTTAATAGGAAGGTGACAGAATTGAAATATGGATCCATGAACAAACATGTCTGAGTATGTTTTGTGCATCTTTTTAATATTGATAAGTATTGAAATACACACTGATGAATCTCTACTGTCTTCTGTGCCATTTTTAATCAGTGGCAAGGATGAAAGGTTACAGGGTAAATGGGCCTTTAAGGAATGTCAACCTTCTTGGTCAAGTCTTCACTGTCAAGGGAGAAGAAAAAGAAAACTTTTTCATTGGAGGAGAAAACAGGCAGATTAGTCTAGTTTCCGTTGAATGTGTTGCATATATGTTAACTTGGAAAGGGCTTACTGGTAAGAAAGAGAACTATGAAAAGATCTGAAGGGCAAGTGGCTTGATTTGATTTTGCTAATGGGATCCAAAAAGACTATTGTTTGGTGAAGATGATATACAAAGGGTGATTTTAGCAGCTGTGTTTTATGTGACACTATGTTACTTGTAAACTAAATGATCCCAAAGCTCCCATTCTGTCCGTGAGGTCCAATAGCATAATCTGTATCTGCTCACACTACTAAACTCTTCTCTTTTGGGACAGAGTGGCTGCAGCTGGATGGTCTTTGGGACTAGTCCTTGGCTTGGGCCAGGTGCTGGTTGGAACTGTGGTGATTCTCCTGGACCAAAAGTGTGCTAACGAGCTGCCAACAATTTGGTGATAAAGAAGGTCCAGTACCAGAGCCCAGGAACATTTACTGTCACTGTTTGATGTCCTAGGATAGAAATAGGCTCAGTATGTAGTGTAGATGCTTAAAGGAACAGAGCTGTGAGAGGTCAGTAACCAAGACCTGACTTTTTGGAGAAAAACTAATTTTCTGGAAGGACTGCTCTGATTCTGCCATTTAGCTCTTAATGTTTTCATGCCCTCTTGCGCTCTCAATCCACACTTCTTTTCCGGTTTGCTTCATGGCATTTGTAGCCTAACAACCTCAGACAGTACTTAGCCTAAGATGGAGTTTGCCTTCCCAAGTTTTCTTAGTTACCTCTAATATAACCAATAAAACCAATCCTTTGCAGAAGGAGACTGTAGAGTGACCATTGTCATCAGGTAGTCACTGCACTCTCTCATAGAGAATTTATACTCAAGAAATATGCTTTTAAACAATTTAATTGCATTCTTGTCTCTCAAGTAAACCTGACGTTAAAATAAGACTTACTACAACAAACTTTTATTTTATAGTGATAGATTGTGAATGATCAAAATGTTGACTTTTGGAAAAAGACTCTGGAAAATGTTCTTTATCATCTTCCTGCAACACTTAATGCTCCATACATTGTAACTCATATCAATGTCTTGACATACTGGCAAACATGGTTACCCTTACTTTAGGACTGTCTTAATTTATAACCAATGCTTTGGATTCAGTGTTTGCCACACACAAAATCGTTGAGATGTTTGAGCGTTCTGTGCCCTTCCCTTGAGTATAACAGTGTATTTCAGTATTTATAAGATTGTTGTTCTTCCAAGAGACAGTATTTCTGCTGCGGTTTTTTTGTGAGTAATTTTGTTTATAAAATGCTTATTTCTTTCTAGGTAGGGATGAGATCCCGAAACCAAGGCGGAGGAAGCTCGTCTAACGGGCACTTGTCCAGTTCCAAGCCTGTCATCAGCCATGCAGAGAACGAAAAACTCCAGGATGATGCCAAGAAAAAGAACAAACCTCATCGGAAGGAAGATGAGGTCATGGTTTCAGCAACTGTCAAACGGCACTCAAAATCACCTGGACCTAGTGAACGAAAGAACAAGAAATCCATAGAGTTTTCTAAAGAGGACTTGATAAAACTCCTCAGTATAATGGAAGGAGAACTACAGGTAAATTAAACATCTTTTTTTACTATATCTATATCTATTTTTATCCATACATTTTAGGTTGTCCATCACAGGGCTCAGGAGACTGTGACGTGCAAATATAAGCCAAAGGATTATAAGGAGAGAGCAGTGCTAGCTGGTGTTTAACAAGACAGTCACAGTTTAAAGTACTGCTTTATTTACCATCTTTATATCAGGTAGTGAAGCAAGAGAAATTACAAACCTGTAAGAACTGATAAAAGGGACTTCTGATTTTGTAGAGGAAATGGACCTGGGGGTATTGATTGATGCTCGGCTGAACATGAGCCGACAGTGTGCCCAGGTGGCCAAGAAGGCCAATGGCATCCTGGCTTGCATCAGAAACAGTGTTGCAAGCAGGAGCAGAGAGGTGATTGTTCCCCTATATTCAGCACTCGTCAGGCCGCACCTCGAGTACTGTGTCCAGTTTTGGGCCCCTCACTGCAAGAAAGATATTGAGGCCCTGGAGCGTGTTCAAAGAAGGGCAACGAAGCTGGTGAGGGGTCTGGAACACAGGCCATATGAGGAGAGGCTGAAGGAGCTGGGAATGTTCAGCCTGGAGAAGAGGAGGCTCAGGGGAGACCTCATTGCTCTCTATAACTTCCTGAAGGGAGGTTGTAGTGAGCTGGGGGTCGGCCTCTTCTCTCGTGTCATTAGTGATAGGACCAGGGGGAATGGTTTCAAGCTACGCCAGGGGAAATTCAGGCTGGACATGAGGAAGTATTACTTTTCAGAAAGGGTGGTCAGGCACTGGAATGGACTGCCCAGGGAGGTGGTGGAATCACCGACCCTGGGGGTGTTCAAGGAAAGACTGGATGTTGCGTTGAGGGACATGGTTTAGTAGGAGCTATTGGGAATAGGTGAACGGTTGGACTGGGTGATCTTTTAGGTCTTTTCCAACCTTAGTGATTCTATGATTCTATGATTCTATGATCTCAGAAAGAGGTGCAGAGCAATCACAAGGGAATTAGTTCAGAACAAAGCAAGCAAATACAGTGAGTGTAATTACAGTCTTTAATACAAACATTCAAGGGAGAAATCTGTAAGGTCAGTAATACTGGAAAAAGACTCAAGATGGCCCAGGACCCTGCACATATCAGGGGGGTTGCTCAAGTCTCAGCCAAAGCTCTCTCTGCCTGGACTCTGTATATCCCCTGCTTTGCCTATTGGTTTTCTTTCCTGGAGCAGTGCTCACTGGAAAGCTTTCAGTTGTCCTGATTTGCATGCTTATTCATCCCTTTCTGCAATAGGACTGCTTGTCTAATTTATCCCGTCTTTTATTTCCACTTTAATGGTGTTTTTTTTATTGCATTTAGACAAGCAGAAAACAACTGCCCATTGTGTTTGAAAACATTCTGTCTCAATGCTTTTATTCCATTTAACCGTAATTATTTAGTATTTCATACTTTATTTTTCCTTGAAACCCACATTTAAAATGTTTTTACTTTAATTTTGGAGTCCTTACCATCATATCATAAAGCAGATGTTTTAGAAGTGATCAATTAATTTCTTTGGTATGTGAGTCACCTTAGTTACACCGTTACTGCAACTGCCATTTCATCGTACTTCAGGTTACCAGAAAGTACTTTTGAGTTTCAAGAAATACGTTTTCAAAGTAAATAATTGTGTTGCAAAGACAGAGAACAGTCATTTTACAGTGAAAAAGTGGACAAAAGCAAGAAAATATGTTGAATGCGATTTCAGGAGGAAAAAAAAAACTTGTATCACTGCAGAATAGTACCCACATTCACAGTGTTTAATTTTACTTTATACAAAAGCTTATATGTGCCAGTTCCTAAAAGATGAAGCTATCATTCAGATAGAATAAAGCCAAACCTGATTAGAAATGTATGATGTTTGTGTGGTTCAGAAACCTTTACCCTGAAGCCATCATTTTGGTCTTGGAAGGGAATTCCAGGAAAGTCACTAATGTTTCCTGGGTTGCAATAACTATGGTCTGTATTCTTATCTCTGAGTAACTCTCCTGTTCTATACATGGAAATTTAGATCTTCGCCATCATTTTACACCTTGGAGCCAAGTTATGCAACCTTTAAAGGACTGCCCATCTTCTCATTATCCCCATGAGTAAGGTGGGGATAGCTGCCATCTACTCTGTAATATGGGCTGAAATTTCTCAGCAAGCTTATAAATCCATTGCCCTGCACAATATTTTTAGGGATATTCCTCTAAATACAAAACCTATAGAGATGTTAGGCACTGCTAAAGTATCCCAGCATCACAGGACAGCTGTGAGGACAAACGCTCCAATAACTGTAAAGTGAATCTGTTTTTCTGCTTCCCTACAGTCAGGGACAGGAATCATTTTGGTTTTTATTCATGAGTTATAATTTCATTTAAAAAAACTCTGTTTGAGTTTGTTATTTACATGATACCTGGTGAACTGTTGCTGAAGTGGGCAAGCTATAGCTCATTGGCTTGAGATGAGAGCCTGGCTTTGACATGAGAGCCTGGCTTTGACAGTGCAAGTGAAGATGAGCCAAGGCAGGCTCCAGCCAAAGTAAATCCTCTGGTATTACCTCCTGGCTGTCACAGTGACCTAATACACTGAGTCATTTCGTGGCTTTTCATTTTCAAATCTGTACAGACGTCGCTGGTGGCTGGCTGGCATTTTGTTGGGGTGGAAGATCAGGCTGTGGTTTATTTTGAAGACACTTCAACATTGGCAAAGCAAACAACGTATAGGCATATGTGAGAAGATTTTGTTTTCAGAATAACAGCAGGCTGTACTTATAGGGTCATCCAATTATTTCTATAGAAAGAATGCCATTAAATACCATGACTGTTAGCTCAGCAGCCATGATCTGCACTACCCAACGCAGTGCTGGATGACATTGCCTTGCACACTCCAAACAGTGATCTCAGCTAGGGAAGTAATGGCCATGGCAACTATGGGCTTCAGGAACATAAACTGCTAATGTATGCATATGTTTCATATGCTTGGCTCACTGTGCACACCATCTGACATCATAGCAACTATAGGCACAAGTCATACGGCTGCCAGTATCAGTTCTGAGTCCCTACCGTGAGACCTCATTTCTCCTTTGTAATTTGTAAGGTGAAATTGCCAGTAAACAGTGTAAGCATGCCCCAACAGTGATGTTTATGTCTCTTTTTTTCCTTCATTATAATGACCTCAGGTAGCTTGCCTTTATTTTAGCTTCCAGTGCCAAGTTGGACTCAACTTTGCCTGTTGTCAGATTTCCTGTCTGGGCCTTATACTCTCACTGCATGTAGAGGAGACAAAGTTTTCATCAACAGCTGAGGTCACTGTAGCTTAGGCCTTATTTTGTAAGAAAATGAAAGGAGCAAAAAAGTACACAGAAGCCGCAGTGATGAAAATGTGTCCTAATGTTCATGACAGGAGAGCTCTTAAGTACAAGTCTCAGAAGGAAAGGGAGAAGCAAATAGACTGATGAGAGGAACTGTTTTTAAAGCCATTGTAGCTCTGTCAAGTGTCTTTTCTCTTGTAGGATCCTATTGCTTATATTAAAAAAACAGTGTTTACATGTTTCTAAACACATGCTGAGTACACAGAAGCAAAATTCCATGAAGATGTTTTCTTCCTATGCAAGGGAAAAAAAAAAACAACAGTTTTTAAAGACTATCAAACTGATTTGAACATAAAATTTCAAGTATCAGTAGAATACATTGGACCATGAAGGCACCGTGTTAATTTGTATGATTGTTTCAGGCTTTCAGTCAAACCAACATGTAAATGTTACTAATTACGGAGCAGCGCAGACAGTGTGAATCTCCACAATGATGATACAGTCCTATCTGTGGCTCACGGATTTTTGTTCAATAGCCCATGTGTTTGTCATGCATATATTTCCTGTATGCTGAGCACATCTCAGCAATATCAAAACTGATTTTCAACATTACCTGGTTAGGGGTCTGAGGGGAAATGAGCAACAGTGTTCATATATTTTTATGATTTGCTCTTTTATTGCATGTTTGGGAAAAGAACAATTATAAAATTTCATTTACAAATACAACATCCACTGCAGATCATTGAGTTTTTCAAGGAAAAATAATAATAATTCTTAGCTAGATTCTGTGCCTTTGTAGACAGATGACTAGCTTGGGAGATGGTTTCTATGTTTCACACCAACTAAAATATGAGCAACTAATCCACTTCAGGCCTTTGTTATAGTCCATGCTTTATTGTGTTTCTCCAATGCAGAAATGGCATTCATCTCCTGCAGCTCAGAAACCCATTCCCACTGAGGTCCTTTGCATGAGTTAGGACAGACGGACACACTCCCTCGGGTAGCTGCTGTGGTGGAGCAGAGGTGCTCCTCAGAGGCAGTAGAATGGGGGTGCATGAGATATGTGGTAAGGTACCTGGTGTATGGGATGGGCAGTATGTGAAATGTGACACATTGCAAATGAGACTGTAAAAAATACAGGTTAAACATAGATAAACCATAGGACACAATACGTGAGGAGTCTTCAGAGTTTCAAATAGTTTAATGTGAGATTGGTTTCATACTTACTTCTGAGAGGAAACACTGTGTAGCAGATATTAAGAAGTAAATCCATTTGCTTGACTTCCCTCCTTCAAGCCCAAATGACTCTGGTGTCAAAGAAACTGTTTCCTTCAATTTGTATTTATTTAAGATTTCATCTGATGGTTCCTCTGAGGGCTTACCCAAAGCATCAGAGTAACAGTGCACAGGAGAGGATGTCTCCTATTTTCTGAGGAGCAGCATCTGCTGTACTGGAAGGTATACTCCACCAGTATCCCCATCCCTGGCTTGGCAACCTTCTTGTCATGGCCAGTCTGATTTGGTCATTCTGTTGAGGTTGCTAGTCCAATGCAATTAAGACTACCAAATATTGAGAGGACGGAATTGGTTTTAAGGTTTGGACCTTCCACATGTGAAGGAAAGCTCCTTTTCTGTGGCAGTCAGGGCTTGTTTGCAAGCCTCAAGCCAAAGGAAAGGATCAGAACAGGGAGATCTAGAAGACAGGATTGCAGGCAGGATTCTTGGGATAAAGCCCAAGAATTACATTGGGTCTTGTCTGCTGTAGTCCCTGGCCAACCTTGCTGGCTTCTCATAGGCCTGACAACATTGGAGGACCTTTGCCTTAGTAAGTTAATTGTGTTTGTGCTGCTGGTTATCAAACTGCACATTGCACTGGCAGCTTTATTAGCTGCTGGAGGGGTTATTGAGGGGCAGTTACAAGTCTGGTTGCTGCTGGCTAAAGTAGGATAACCATGTGGGGGAAGAGCTCTTACCTGGCTGACCCAGAAGGAAGTTGCCTCAGGCTGCTGTGAGTTTCTCCTTGCCCTGGGCATTTCAGGGAAGGATTTGCAGAGGTGGATGAGGGCTCTGTTTTGTTCTCTCTGGGATGGCGCTAGGGAAATACTTAGGTACAGGTGGCTGTACATCCTGCCACAAAGTAAATCCTCTCTCATAACAAACTCAAACAGCAGGATCCTTGATGAGTTTGGTAATATACTAACTATAGCATGCTAATATTTTAAAAGATATTTTAGCATTTATCAGCTTTCTATCATAAAACTAAGCTTTGTAAATGTAAAGGGGGAAAAGAGAAATATTTCATCATTCCATTTCCTGCTTTCTACTTTATTTTCTCTTAGTACATATACATATTTTATTAATACATTTTATTCTATTATAATTATGCTCTGTTCTCTTTCCTAAGAAAAGTTTCTTCCCCTTCTTTTGTTTTCTTTCCCTTTTCTTATTTCTCCAGTTTTGACCTTTTTCCTTATTCTGCTTTTCTGCCACTTCCTAATTCAAGGTTTTCTTCATTCTCATATTGTATGTGCATTCATTGACCCATTTTCCTTAGAGCCCTTGACAAGCAAAAAACATTCATCTGCTGCAAATCAAGTCCCTCCACCAATTCTTTAGACAACTAGTTCATTTAGCCTTCATTGTGAGTTTATCAGGACGTGTTTTAAGACTGGGTAGGTTGTTCACCTTGGCTACTTCTATTGGAAAATAGTACCAGAACTGAAAAACTTTAATGCTTAGCATTTTTTTTTTTTTCTTTTAATTTCTGGTCCAGTTTTAATTATGTCCAGTGAAACTTTATGAAATCTGTGCTAGATGCCAATCACTTTTTAAATAGCTTGCCTGTCTCTCTATGGTTTAAGATCTGCTGTGTTTACAGATGGCAGGCACACACCCTCTGAGCCTTTGCTTTTCTATGATAGCTGTGTCACCTTCTTTTAGTCTCCTCTAGCAGAAAAGGCTTCCTACTTTTTTGATCATCCCTTGATCAGTGCCTGACTTCATCTTAAATTTCTGCAGCTAGAACTTTGTGCATAGTGTTTTGTACACTGATTTTAATATTTCCTTTTCTATGCCAAAATGGCTTTACTTGACCCTCCCTTCACTTGGTAGTATGATTGACACATGAAAGAATTTGATTCTATAACCATAGTTGTATTATTTTTTCTCTGTATCTTCTTCCTCTTGCTGCTATGTGTAAACTTTCACACAATTCCTTGAACATATTTTGCTTGTTGCAATTCTTTGTCAAGGAAACAAGGGTTTCCTGAGAAGCTGAAGCACCATTGTGACAGCCCCCTCAATATTTCTTGGTTAAAAACACTGTACAAATTCCCATATTTTTCTTCAGTGCCTTTCTTGTTACTCTTGAATTGTTGTGTTTGAATATTGAGTTGCCTGAAGATTTGAGTGATGGGTGTTCGTTAGATGGGTGGAAGTCAGAAATGTTTCTTTTGGATAATATTCAAATTGCAGGAGAAAGTTGGAAAAGATGCCACAGCACTGATCTAGGGGAAAGAGTACATAGCAAAGTGAAGAGGTAAGAGCTTCCACATGGTCATTAGCCATATCTTACAACCTGAACAGCTACAGTTATCTGAAGACAAGCCTGAGTGAAAACAGTATATACAGCCACATAAGAGTGTATGTGGAGCAACTTAAGTATTTGTAACTGTGAAGTCTTAATTGGATTTGGAAGAGTTTAGGATTTTCTGAGCATATCGTACAGATGAAATTCAAATTCCCCCCGAGAGGATCCTGGCATGCACAGAGCTGCAGTGGAAAAAATGAAGGTAGGGGTAATGTGAGGAGAGAGAAGTAACTTAAGGAGAATTGAATGAGAAGAAAGAGGTTAGACAAGAAGAAAATGAGTGTGATAAAAGGGGAATGCAACAGCGATAAATGGATCCAAGCTAGAAACATGGAAATAGAACAGAGAAAAGAAGAGAATTAAGATGGTACCCATATTGCATCCTAAAAATGTCTGGCATAAGAGTATCACCATGAGGAATTAAAAAACACTCTCCCATCTGTCTGACTCCTTGTTTGTTTGTATTTTCCTAGTGAAGCAGGCTTTTGCAGGACAAAAAATCAATTTAAGGCAAACTTCAGACCACAAATGCTCTTATTTTCATTCAGTAATTTGTAGCCAGATATGTTTTTGTTTTTGTTTTGTTTCAGCAGCATGTTTTCTTGTAGTTTGCAATCGTTTGTGTTCAAAATGCAAGAGATACTGATCTTGTCTAGCTAGTCACAATAATTACAAATTAAATTAAAAAAAAAAAATCCTGCTGTATTATGAGATAAAAAACAGATAAGGCAATATACTGAAGGAGTTAAATTGTGCTATTCAGGCAATTTCCTGCTCCCTCTGAAATTAAGGGCAGAGGTGCTATCAACCATAGTGATGATAATGATCTTTTTGGTCATAAAACTGCTTTAGAATTATGTTTTTGAAATCATTATCCTTACTAAAATGTCACTTTCACTGGACAGCTATAAGCTGAAAACCTCTTCCACAAAGATGCTTTAACATTCTTTTTTGCTTATGCCTGAACTGCACTCACTGGAACTAGATGTTGCATAGGCTTAGAGGACCAGAAGAGGGAAGAGTAACTGGCAGGTGTCTCCATTCCATTGAACATCTCATCTAGAGTGGAGGGAAGGGGATAAGCAGATTGGTTTGATGGTGTTGGTGTTTTTTTTAATGTGTTTGTTAAAAAATTACTAATCTTCTTTCCAAAACCATACAGAAAGTACTGCTCTGGACCAACTTTAAGTTTTTGTCTTGTTTCCATTGGGATCAGTATCCTTTACTGATCCTCCTATCCAATCTTTTTAAAATCATTTTAATCAGCTAATATCATTTAACTGGTTTGGTGTTGTTTTACTGTGTGTTTGTTTTTGTTGTTTGGTGTTTTTTTTTTTTCATTTACTCAATATAAATTGTACACTCACTGCAACATTAATGAGAAATTTTATATCTTTTTGCGTTTTCTTGGGGGAAGGCTCACACTGTGGGAAAGAACACGGCCAGTCCATTTGCAATAAATGCTAGATGCAGGGCTTTAAAATATCTGGGATTCTTGGGAAAGCCTGCAATGAGCATATGTCTTATGTGTCATGCTGCTGTCCAGTTCTCTGAGTCACCAGTTGTTAATTTAACATTTCTGTTGTAGCTGAGTTTTATTAACTTTGCTGCCCCGATTGTGTGTTTATTGAGTTTGAGTCTCTTGTTCTCCAGCTGAGGATCAGATAAGCTCTTGAGAGCAAAACTGATTATTTTCCATCCAAAATGAGCCTTAATAAAAACAAACATAAGCTTTTATATAACAATTGTGGGAACATGACTATCTTGAGAAAATGTTTTGTTTCTAGGGTTAAAGGCTCCACCTATTGGTTGACTAAAACGAAAGAAATGCAACATTTTCACATAGAAGACGGCTGGCCCTACAGAGCATCCTGTGTCTTGCCACATCTTTGCGAAATTGTTGGCTTCAGTGTAGAATTTTGCATAAAGTCCAAAGTAAAACGAGCTCAGTGATTATGTCTGAGGGCTGCAAACACGTGGCACCCAAACTGATGCACTGCTGAAAGATTATTGAAGGAAGTCCTTTAAGACAGGAATGGTTTGGATTTTGCGAATGTTTCTTATCCTAGAAATGATTGTTTTTCTTTGGGAAAACAAGACAAAACAAACTCACACACACAACAAAAAACAAACAAACAAAAAAACAGATTAAAAGCCTTCTTCCATACCAGCAAAATTAGTGGAACCAATTGACCTAAGTACAGTTAGATGGTAACTTCCAGACATTTGTGGCCTTTGTGTTTAAGATGGAAACAGAAGTGTTGATGGAGTTAGGTTTATAATGAAAGCTTGGTTTAGGCAGCCTCAACATCTCAGGCAAAATGGCATTTTAAGAAACTCCATTATTGTTCCTGGGAATGCAGTAGAGCAATGGAAAAAGGAGAGGATACGTACATGATGTGTGGGGAGGGCACGAGGAAGGACAGACATAGCAAGATCCAGGGACTTCAGAGGCAACTGGAGGCTGTGAAACATCAAGGGCATGGGCAAGGGCCCTTATTCTGTGCCTTTCCTTGTCTATCCTAAGTGACTTTTTTCAGAGAGCTCACTCCCCTCCTTTGATGATTCCTCTATTTAAATAAGCGGCTATGCTGGTAAGTGCTTGCTGTAATGCAGTCCTACTATATTTGCCCATTCATCAGTCACCAGTAACTTAAAAATAATGCACAGAGCACTGAAAAACAGCTTCTTGAAGCCAACAAAATGCTTGGACAAGAGAAAGTTGTGTATACAGTTTATTATACGTGTATACACATTTATGTCTGCTGGTAGCTTGCTCTGGGTTATGCTCCAGCCTCTGTGGGAGAAGCCGTCATCCTGACGGCTATGTCCCCAGCGGCACCAGCTTGTCTTTCATCCTGTCCTTCTCCACACGTGATTATTCCTGCCAGAGGATAGCCAGAGCACTGTAGAAAAAAATGCACGGGTGGATTTGTTACTCTTGAAGAGAGGGTAGGTAAGTCCTTGTAGAATCAACGAATCATGAGTCGTATGTGGTAGTCACTGGAAAGAGGTCCATGAACAGAAAGTGGATATCTTCGGTTTTGGTCCAGACTGGTTGCCATAAGATTAAAGGAAAGATGATAACACAGGAAAAAGGAAATTTACTGCTTTTTCTATTATCCTTTCATAAATCATCTTTTTTTTCCCCTCTTAAATACGTGCTAACTGATCACAAAATAAATTGTGATCACTAAAGGAATACAGCCTTACTACCCAAATCCAGCTATAAAGATTGCCTTAATGTGGGTGAAATGTGCTATGATTTTAGTAATTTCCTATACCGCTGCAGTGGCTCGAGATCTGCCATTCATCTGGGATATGGAAAGCTGCAGATCATTTCCTTAACATGAATAAAGCAGAACAGGGACTGGAGCCACAGGAGATTTCCACGTTTGATTTGAAGTACTGCAACCAGGGAGCTCTCTGCCTGTGCAAACATCGTGGTGAGCAGTGCTCCCACAGCTGCTCAAAGATCTAAAGCTGCTTTGTTAATTACCTCATTTGTTAGGTTGTGCACTGCAAAACAGCAGCCACACACCAGCTCTGAATTGTGAATGCAGTTCTTCATGTGCTGTCATGAACAATTCTCCCTGCTCAAGTGTCCAAAAAGGTGCTTTAACAGATGTTCCTCCATTTCCCTATTGACTGGTTGCATCAATCTGGGGCCTCTGCTTACTGCCGGGCTTCAGATCATGTGCAAAATGTTATTATACGCTTAATGTTGGCTGAGATGTATGACTGGATATGGTAAACCCAAACCAGCGGGTTTAGCTTCTGCGATTCATTCCTGAAGCATGTAAAGCACATCCCAACATGCAGAGTTGTATGCATGATTGACAGTGACCTCTTGCACCCATCTCTCTGCGCTGATGGGATCGTGGCACAATAATTCTGCATGCTGCAGTAACCATCCCATGATTTGGTACTATTAGCAAAAATCTCTTTCTGGGGAAAAGGCAGGATATCCCAAACCCCAATAACTCTGAAAACATTAAGCGGCGTGGAGTTAATACTTGTCGGGGCCTTGCCATGGGAATTTTCTGGCTGTGGCCCAGACTACAGATAATTAATTATGTCAGTGAAAGGCTCTGGTGGCCTGTTTTCTTCAGAAAAAAGTGACATCATCCATGGAGCTCTCTGGCAATAAAGCAGAACAAAGCTGTGTGGGCAGGAAATAACAGACAGATGTCTTCTAGTGCTCATTTGATCTGTTTCAAAGCTTGCTGCAAGAAGTACTATACTGCTCAGTGCTGCTTCTCCCCAGCACTGCAATCTTTAGCAAGGATGTTTTTAAATACAAGAGACTAAATTAATCTCTGATGTAATTCTTCTGGAGCCACTTCAGAAGATTTATGCAGCAGATGAGCTGGTCTGTCATGTACCTTTCCTGCAGTATTGATTTTAGGAGGACTTTCTCTATTATCACTGTAAGATAACTCAGACCATGGTGGTGCACTGCATATGATGATACTGAGGGCTTTGTACAAGGCCAGAAAGTTCTGTACAGTGTGACCAAGTGAGGTCAACTTTGTTTCATATCCCTACAGTCACAAGAGATCACTTGCATTTCCTGATGTATTATACTAAACCTCTGCACAAAAAAAAATAACTCTTCAGTGCAGAACGCACTCTTTACTTCCAGTGCAAATCACACAAATGTGAGTCCAGAAATCTTAAAAGAAATTAGTGCACATGAACTCCAAAGTTTCAAGTATTAGGAAATTTCGCTAAGATGAAGGGCAAGTGTCTTCCTTGAAAGAAAATCAATGCATTAATGTCATAAAATCATAGAAGCAACCATAGAATATCTTAGGTTGAAAGGGACCTTAAAGGCTATGCAGTTCCAATCCCCTACTGTGGGCAGAGCTGTTCCTCATGAGTTCAGGCTGCCCAGGACCCCACTGAAACTAGCCTTCAGTGCCTCCAGGGATGGGGCACCCACAATTCTCTGGGCATCTGTGCCAGCACCTCACTACTCTCCAAGTAAAAAATTTCTTCCTAAAATCTAACTGAAATTTCCCCTTTTAGTTTAAAGCCATCCCCCCTTGTCCTAATAGTATTAGACCATGTCATTAAGCCATCATTTTCAACCATTAGATGAGTGTTGTGAACATGGCTATTTCAGACATCCAGTATAGGAGAGAAAAAGTATTTCTTGAGTTTTTCGCAAAAAGGAGCTTTGCATGATGCAATACACAGTAGAGCATCTAACTTATCAGCTTTGAAGTGTCCATTGTACACTAAATACTTATGGCCCTGAAAGCAAGTTTATACCCAGACCCTGTAGCAGTGTGGAGGGATTGCTTGGGGAAGCAAACCTTTAGCAGAAGCATCCTTCCAGTAGGCAGGATAATTTTTGTGCTCATAGTATCATGAAACAAAAATAAAGAAAATTTGCTTTCTTTTTAATTGTTTGAATTTCATTTTAAAGTAAGAAAAAAAGGGAAGTGACTAAGTTTAAAAGCAGGTTTGTGTTAGGAGCTTTTGCAGATATAGTTTTTCAGCTACAGTTGCCTAAAGATGCTGTCTTCACAAAATCAGAGTAAATAAACACGCTTTATTTACTCTCTGAGGTCTCTAATGGGAACTTTCTGACACAAGACTATTCCTGCCCTGGCTGTGACACAGCATGAGTATGTCCTGGTTAGTGCAGAAAGCAGTGTGAGTGCATCCTCCCCATTTCCTTTAGAAGTATGCCTTGGTCGTGATGTTTGTTAGCTCTAGGTGAAAAGTTGTTAAAGTCTACTGGAATTTAGGAAACCAGCCACTGGCAAGATTACAACATTGCAGGGAGAACCTGTGACCTTATCTAGTTTCTGATGTAATACAGGGCAGCTGCTGCACTATTAATAACCTGAACTGTGTGAAATACAAGTACCAGCAACACAAGTAAGAAGTTAAGCTGTCTGTGGTTTGATTGATATTTCTTGCCATTAATCACTGGCAAGAAAAACCTGACTTTATAAGCATTAAACCTCTGTTACTTGGTGCTTTTACTTCTGCAGGCAGAACAGAATGCTGTGGTAAATAGGAAAAAAGTGCGTAGAAAAAAGGTGTAAGTATCAGAACTTGCTAATATTCTATATGTGTATTCCCTGTAAACATTGTTTCTGGACCTGAGTTTTCAAAACTTCTTTCAGTAAATGGAGAGGATTCTCTTCATACTATTAAAGTATTTAGATCCCTCTGAAGTCATTAGGCGTACTTTAGATGGAGGACTGAGCTATGAGGGAAATAGTATTGGTGGGTGATTTACAGAGCAGTAACACTGTACATTTGCATGAATGCAGTTTATGAACAAACAAAATTTGGGAGAAGAGTTTAGGAAATGGCCTGGCGAAGGATTCCGAGTTGGATTTTATTCTCATCTGGCAGTGATTACTTTGAGTCCATTCAGTCCATCTCGAATGCAACTGATTTTTTTTCCCAATTTATTAGCTGCCTTACATGAAACAAGTCTGAGCAGCCCAGTCCCATTTCCCAGGTGATAAATGGGCTATTGCAAAAATTCCCCGTTTAGTGGGTGCTAAGTTTTGTTGGCGGTCTCACGGGAGAGGCCAAAGACTGTGGGAATGGGGAGAGAGGGCTGTGGTAAATTGGCAGGGCAGGGCAGGAGGAGGAAGCACGTCCGAATGCTGGTCTTGTGTAACAGTCTTTCCATTGACCAAGAATTTGGTTGCTAGGCTGCCAGTCCCCTTTTACAAGCAGCAGAGTCATGCTATTGTTTCCTAAATGGTTTCAATTTTATGCAGGGACTTCTTTACATCCTTTCTATATTATTTAAGTATTTTACTAGGCACGTATTAAAGTGAGAACTTTTGGAACTCAGACCCCTTCTCCACTCTGGCCAGTAAGCCAAAGAAAGCCTTTCTCTTTTATTCTGCCAAAAAGTGAGTATTTCAAGGGAACCGTGTGAAGAGTGGTCCCATGTCAGCCTTCCATCAGAGCGTGCAGTAAGTACTCCTAAGAGAAGAGAGCTGTGTACTGAGAGAGTTCACAGGTAGAAACACAGACCTGCAACTTAAGTATACACACCAGCAACTGAGCAGCAGAGCAGAGCAGGAGGAGCTGTGTGGAACAGCAGTACTTCATTGAATTTTAGCCCCTCAGCGGATGCACTGGAGATTTGAGATGATCATCCTTTAGATTTTGGCACCTGCAGTAAGGACAGAACAAGGCTTAGACAATACAGTTTGATGTAGTTCCTCTGTCAACAGAGGTGGCAGAAAGAGTTTGATGAATTCTCAGCAAACTT
Organism: Tetrao urogallus; assembly: GCF_951394365.1. Classification (NCBI taxonomy): domain Eukaryota; kingdom Metazoa; phylum Chordata; class Aves; order Galliformes; family Phasianidae; genus Tetrao; species Tetrao urogallus. Next base: position 79,566,804 of record NC_136814.1, read on the forward strand.
TGCTCCTGTAGAAAATGAGTGTAGAAAAACACTTCTCAACCTGTATGGCCTTTTGTGCTTCCCGATAAGTATTTCTAAGATGACCTGTTCATTAATCTGTCTCAATCAGTCCTACTGTTCAGTGGATCAACTGTTTGATAGCACTTGTTAACAGAAAAAACATCTTTATTTTCTGAGTAACCACAGTATCAACAGTACAAATAGAAGCTTATCTTAGTGTTTTCAGGACAATTTAAGTAATGAAGAACTGTAAGGGAAGATGCATTTATTTTCTTAATTCTGCACCTAGACTTTTAAGAGCTTTTCTGGATATTTGCAGTTTTCTGGACTTACTCAAGTAATTCTGTTGAAAGCTGTTGCAGTGTGTGGCCATCTCATGCCTGAATATTCTCTCTCATCAGCACACCTCCATAAAATAAAAATGGACTTGAGAGAGGGCTTTATTGTGTCAAACACCATGTTTCTTCAGCCAAAATGGATAAAACCTTTACTCTGTGATGTACATACACCTTTACTTCCAGTTTGAAATCTCTTCCTTGTATTTGTCTCCGAGCTTACGATTTATGCTAAACTGTGTTGTGCTTTGGAGCAAGGAAGGGCCGTAAGTAGATATGGAAGTAGAAGCAACTTGCCAGTATAGTTCTTCCTAGCTAGGAAGAGGGACCTCTCACACTTCTTTGCAGGTGTGTGTGTTGAAGTAGCCTAAGTGTTTCTCCACAGTATTATGCTGACTTGTTATCTGGGAATGGTTTATATCCTGAAGCTTAGTTCAGTGATGGTTGTTCTCTATACATGGAAAGAAAACATTTTCTTATGAGTTCTCTTCTGGTTTCAGTGGAAAATTTGTCATTTGAAGAAAACATGAAATCATGAAAAATACAGTCCTGCAGTTTCTTCCATGTACTTTTATCTTGAGGGGTGTCAGAGAGACTAATTGGAGTCTGTAAATCCCAAGGCTGGTTGGGAAGATAGGATGTAACTGCCCAGACCTGGGGTGGTGGCATGGCAGAATCTTTCAGTGCTGGGGCTTGACTCTGACCAAATAAAAACAAATTTGTCTCCAGTTTATTATTAGCATGAGATTAATATTAGTATGAGCAACCTGAGTGTCTGTTTATTAGTTTTACAAACTGTTACAGGAACAGAGTATTTGAAAAGATAATGATAGGAGCACTGATCAAGCCCAGAAAAGGCAGAATACATCTTATCATGTGCCTGTGATCCAAGTCCTGACTGCCCACAAAGGAGGACATGAGTGGGTGAGTGCCCATGGGCTGGATAATCCTTCCCTTGGGCTGCAGCAAGGGGCCTCTTTGCTCAGGGTTTCCAGAGCACTGCACTGTGCTCTGGAGCTCTTAGAGATGATGAAATGAATAACTGGACCTGATCCTGGGTAACCTGCTCTGAGTTTCACTGCCTGAGCACAGAGTTTGGACCAAATGGCTTCCATAAAATCATAAATCATAGAATGGATTGGGTTGGAAGGGACCTTAGAGTTCATCTAGTTCCAACACCCCCTGCTATGGGAGGAGTTGCCAGCCACTTTATCAGGTTGTCGAAGGCCCCATCCAACCTGGCCTTGAAAGCCTCCAGGGATGGAGATCCCCAGCTTCTCTGCACAACCTCTTCCAGTTCCTCACCACACACTGAGTGAAAGAATTTCCTCTAATATCTCCCTCCTTTCTTCATTCCAATTATAAGCTCCTTTTAAGTACTGGAATGTCACAATGAAGTCTCCCCAGAGCTTTCTCTTCTCCAGACTGAACAAGAACTGTTTGCGCAGCCTTTCTTCATAGGAGGAGTCCTTCCAACCTCAGCCATTTTGTTGTTCTGTGATGCTGTGGAAAAGAGTGTCCTTCAAAGCTCTGACAGAGCTTGGACAACCTCTTCTTTCTTGATTAGGGGTTTAGTTCCTCTGTTTAACACCACCTACTTCCCAGCTCCTCTCCCACTGGCTCCTGGGGACCCAAAACTGCAGCATCCAGAAACTTCTCTTAACTGGCAAATTTGTTTCAAGGACACTTATTCTCACCTGCTGAAGTTGTTCTGTTTCAGACAATGATGATTAAAGACTAATGAGGCTGGAAGGAAAGTATGCAAAACCTGGACAGGCGCTAGGACATTCGCTGGGAATAGGTTCCTCTGCCAGCGCCTACCGACACTAAATCACCAAGCCGGGGTTGTCTCTGCTTTGCCTCTCAATGTTTAATTACACCATATGGGGCCTGATAGCTGCAATAGGAGAGAATAAATTCATCCTCCCTCCCTCCTTTCTAGTTGAGTCTTCCAACGTAGACCCATTCTTGAGAAATGGGGCTTGACACTTCCTGTGCTTAGGGCCAAAATGAGTCAAGGTTTCAGCATGGTGCATCTTTGGTGTTGGTGCACAGGGCGGAACAGTGCTGCTCCCTTTGTCCCCACATTTTCAGCGCTCCCTTTGCACAGAGATGGCCCCGATCACCGCTTAAGGCGCACAGTGAGACACTGAGTGTGCCTTGGGACAGGACACAGATGGCCCAAAAACTGAGGCCAGGGTCCCCAGGTGCCACTTAATGGACTCAGTGGTAGGTGCAAACCAGCCAAGAAGATTGGACCATCTGCTTGAGGAACCCAATTTAGTCGCTGTCTGACAGCCAGGTGACTGGGGAGGGAGAGGTTTCCTATTCTCTGCCTTGCCAGAGTGTATGATGATTATTACATTCATTCACCATGGAGAAAAAAAACACTCAGATTGGAAATACTAACCTCTTAATAATGAAGACATTAAAATAGCTGTTATTTCTACAGACATGTAAAAAAAAATATATAATATGTTCTTGCAACTGTCTCAGGCTTTCCTAAAAAAACTTTTTTTTCTTTTTTTTTCTTTTTTTTTTTTGTTTTCTGAGAGCAGCATACTACCAGGACATGATGCAGGGAGGTGTACAGGCATTCCTTGGGACTAGCTCACATAATTCATTTGTAGTTGTGACATCCTTGAGTGATGCTCTCTTCCACACTCATGCTGAAAAAACATTCTCTACCATTCCAGTCAGTTATTTGTATCTTGTAGGCAGAACTGCATGCAAGGCTTTCAGTTGCGGTTACAAAGTGTTGTACAGGGCTACCTTACAGGTAACTGTTTTCAACTGACTGGCATGATCTTTGCCTCAAACTCATTTTTTGTTTATTTTCATATCACTTTATTAAGGAAAGATTGAGTGGTCTTTGCCATTTTCTGCAATTGTTTCCATGCTCGTTTTAAGAGCAGGTGATTTGCAGAGCTGTGATGTCTCTGTGGTATTGGGTAAAGATTTAGGATTTGCTACAGCGATTACACCAAGTGCCATTATGAACACTGGAAAACATGAAGCGTTGGCCAGTTCATAAATCCTAAATAGTCATTGTTCATACTGAAGCTGAATTTCTAAGAGATTTTTCCTAAAATATCTGAACTTTTCCTTAGCTCTTGACTTGTCTCCCAGGCTCACATGGGTTGAGCAGGGGAGGGGAGAGAAAAAATGGTGCCGCACCTTTCTGCTTTCCATTGCCGTGGGCTTGTGGGAGATGCATGCTCCAAGGAAACCTGGGACATCCCTTGTGGATTTTCTTTCCAGGGGTTTTGTTTAAGCAAGCAAAAGTTAGAAAACTTTTTTTTTTTTTTAAAGTATTTGAAGATAACTTATAGTCACAAAGTCAGGTAGGAGGCTACTTGGAAATATTTGATGTGAGGCTGTCTGAAAAATATTAATTCAGCCCATTTGTGCTGCTTGTTTTACTCATCCCCTAAATGCAGTCAGAGAACAGCAAGGGCACAAAATAAGTGAAAAAACATGTCAAGATTAATGATGTTCCTTGGCGTTAGTTTCAAGCCAGATAAAAATCCATGGCATTCAAATGTAATGACAAGAAGGAATAGAATAAATAATGCCTACAGGGAGTGCATTTGGCTTACACAGATTGTGTTTACTCTGATATCTCCCAAAGTTCTGAATTTGCATTGGCAGCCCAGCATTCTTCTCATTTTTACTTTTTCTCTGTATGCAGTCTGTATGTATGAGTGCCCCGATTTTCCACGTTTCCCCTGTTGGTTAACAGATTGGCTTATGGTACTGATCTTCTATGTTACAGGCAAGGGAGGATGTGATCCACATGCTGAAGACAGAGAAAACCAAACCTGAAGTTTTAGAAGCTCACTATGGTTCTGCAGCTCCAGAGAGTGTGCTGAGAGTGCTACACAGGGACGCCATCCTCGCCCAAGAAAAATCTATAGGAGAAGATGTCTACGAGAAACCAATTTCAGAGGTAAAAGCTTCTCAGTTTACATCTTCAAGTCTGTGCAGGGGGATTCCTAACCAGAAGGGAAATTGCATGCATTTTGTGTTTATGCAGAATATGGCAGAGGATAATATAATGGTGGTAGAAATGACAAGAAATCAAAGGAAAATTGAATATTCTTGTTAACTTAACCTGCTAAATAAGGGTAAATAAAATCACAGGGTTTGAACACAAATAGTCTAGATGCTCCTTAGGGCTGGTGCAGGGAAGAGAGAATAAAATCTTTGTGTGTTGCATTTCTTTTTTTAGAAATGCAGAATTACAGAAACATTATGGCCACAAGTTGTATCAGAGGAGGTTTAGGTTAGACATAAGGAAGAACTTTTTTCTCAGAGAGTGGTCAGGCACTGGAATGGCTGCCCAGGGAAGTGGTGAAGTCACCATCCCTGGCAGTGTTCAAGAGGCGTCTGGATGAGGAGCTATGAGATATGGTTTAGGAGCCTGTGGTAGCAATGGTAGTGGGAGAACGGTTGGATTCAATGATCTTGCAGGTTGTTTCCAACCTTGTGATTCTATGATTTTTTTTTTCTATGATTTGAGTTGGAAGGGACCCTTAAAGCTCATCTAGTCCAAATCCCCGGCAGTGAACAGAGGCATCTACAGCTACATCAGATTGCCTACAGCCCTGTCCAGCCTGACCTTGGATGTCTCTGGGGACAGGGCATCCACCATGTCTCTAGGCAATTTGTTCAGTACTTCACTGTGCTTATTGTAAAAAATCTTCCTTATATCCACTGTAAATCTCGTCTCTTTTAGTTTGAAGCCGTTTCCCCTTGTCCTATCACAACATACCCTGCTGAAGTGTCTGTCCCCTTCTTTCTTATAGCCCCCTTCAGATACTGAAAGGCTGCTCTCAGTTCTTCCCAGAGCCTTCTCTTCTCCAGGCTGAACAGCCCCAGCTCTCCCAGCCTGTCCTCATAGCAGAAGTGTTTTGTTCCTTGGATCATTTTTGTAGCCCTCCTCTGGATGTGCTCCAACAAATCCATGTCTCTCCTGTGCTGAGGACTCCACATCTGGATGCAGTACTCCAGGTGAGGTCTCACCAGTGCAGAGTGGAGAGACAGGATCACCTCCCTCGACCTGCTTTTGATGCAGCTCAGAATACTGTTGGCTTTCTGGGCTGTGAGAGCACACTGGTGACTTATGTCCACGTTGCCATCAATCCACCTGTATCACCAAGTCCTTTTCTGTGACATAGTAGAGCACTAGCATAGTTCAGAAATGAATACCGTCAGAGATTGATTTTGACCATAATTACAGGATCAAAAATCCCTAATCATATCTTGTCTCTTCACCACCAGGGCTATGAAGTTAGTTCGGCCCCTAAAGGAGATCTGCAGGACTTTAAGCCAAGGATTTAAACTCTTGGCTTAAAATCTAATCTGATAAATAAATATATATATAATAAATAAAGCTAGAATAGATCTGGGAATGTTTGAGGCCACTGTGAGTGCCAAAATAAGCAACCATTGGTCATGGTCATAGTTTCATAACAGTCCAGAGCACAGAAAAAGAGCATGCAACAACATGCCATACAACACACTGTAGCATCTGTCCAATTCTTCATAGTTCTTCTGTTCAGAACACACAGTTTTTTCACCAGAAATTGTCTACCCTGGGTGCCTTTATACTATTCACTTTCGTCGTGGTATCTTCTGGGATTTGAAGGGGTGATAATAAGTAAGAAAGGCAAAAATTAGTATTTAAGAGCATGCATGAAATACTGGCTAGGGGACCTCGGTGTACATCAATCTCTGTCGTGTCTAGGCATACAGAGGTTATGTGAGAGCTAAAATAGGGTGGTATAAAAAATTCCTAAGTGCACAAAAGATATCGTGACTCCTTTATAAAATGCAATCACTTCTTTTTTGACTGTCACATTCAGCTTCTGGAAAGCTGCTTCAGTGCTGCCCTCCAGCTCTCCTATTTCCCTTGGTTTGCAGAGGTACCCTGTGAAACAGCAGCTGCCCAGTGAAGCTGGGGCAGAGGGGGAATCGTACAGAAGATGGGCAGGGCCTGTTCACACTTTTTATCTCAGCAGTTGTACAGGTATAACGTATAACTGTGTTGAAGATGCACAGTTCAAATTTCAGCTTTGAGCTTATACCTTATGCTACTCACTTGGGTGTCTGTCCCCATGGATGCACTTGAGCTCAGGGTTCAGATCCCTCCCAGAGATCTGCTGCTGCTGTTCCTATGTGAAATGAGGAAATTTTGAGCAGCACCTCATCATAGGAGGCATTCTGCACTGCAACAGTATTGTTTGTTACCCTATAACTACACAAAGTCCTGTTCTTTGTGTACCCAAGAGCTATGCAAATGTTTATTGCAAACACCCTGTCCAAAGAAATCGTTATTTTTATGGGACAATTACTCCTATTTTTAGGCACTGTTTTATGTAAAGCGCAAGATGTAAAATTGTGGGACTCACATTTACCAAACATGACATTGTTTGTTAATAAATCAGATGAAATAAGCAGGAGACCTCTGAAACAGCCTATTCTCCTTTTCTGAATCCAGCTGGACAGGCTTGAAGAAAAGCAGAAGGAGACATATCGACGCATGCTGGAACAGCTCCTTTTGGCAGAAAAATGCCATCGCCGCACAGTTTATGAGCTTGAAAATGAGAAGCATAAACATACAGATTACATGAACAAGAGCGATGACTTTACCAACCTCTTGGAGCAGGAGCGAGAGAGGTGAGTGTCCAAGACAGTGCAAAGCGTGCCCTTAAGTTCAGCAGTGACATAGGTTGGTCTTTTCTGTGTTTAAATGGCGCTAAATTCATGTAATCCATTTGTAAATGTCACTTCTTTCACGCTAGCGGTACATTATTTTGCAAGTCTAGAGCTGGAAGAGTACCACTGAACATTCTTTCAGTGTGTGCTTGAACTTAAAAATGAATTTGTTTTGTATTATTCATTCCCATTTTGAGTTCATCTCCTGGTAGCTTTTGAGAGATCAGATGTTATTTGTGTTGGCTAAGGTTTGGGCTGGCTTGTTCAGCTGAGCGGCACATTTTGTGAATGACGGGGCACAGTGTCACAGCAGGAGGACTGGGTAAGGAAAACCACATATTTGGATATTGGCACACTCATGGCAGGGAATTTGCCATGCCTTTCACATTTAGGCTTATAAAGCCACAAACAATTTGCATTATTTTTCATGTTTTTGAAAGAACGTGCCTCAGGCAAGTTCTACATTCCTCTGGAAATAAAAATGTTCATATTTTATAGAACACATTCAGCCTGTGATGAACTGCCTGCAGTTGTATATCTAGCATGCTTGTGTGCTCCATTTTTTTTTTCCTTCAAGTGTTTGTCACTGTACGAATAAGTTGTTCTCTTAAGTCACAGAAAAGAAAGGACACCTAACTTAGGTGAAGAATGAGCACTCAGTAACAGCCTGAGTTTTTCAATATGAAATTTCATGCACATACCAAACTGCTTAATATCTAACCACAAAGTTTGGAAGAAAAAAAAACCTCTGAGAAGAATACTTAGAGCGAGTTGAAAGAAGAAATGCTTTTGAGGAAACCACAGTCTGATGGTGGACTATTGCAATAAGCCAGGAGTTGAACTGTTCAGTGGATTTCCTGAGCTCTGCTCAATGCCAGCTATGAGTAGGTGGCACATGAGCTAAAGTGACCGTATTTCCTGGTTTAGTGGCTGTTCTTTTTCTGATTCTTTGATTTCCTGTGTTGATTGGCAAACTTTAAAGGACAAAAATGTGTCTATATCTTAACAATTTTATTCCCGTAAGATAAAATAAAAAATCTGCTGTCTTTCCAAGTAGTTATTCATATGTAATTCTCTTACGTGACATTTTTTTCACTGCGGTGAGTATCTGTGTATGTGTGGAGATACAGGCAACTAAATTGCTACAAAAGTAAAAGCTGTGTTAAAATACCATTTACGTTTCTCTTTACATTTAAAATTCACTTTAACTTGTCAGTTGTTGCCTTCTTACTATTCCAGTTCCTGAAGACCATTAAGCAGCCTAAGTTATAGACTGTTTGCTTTGAACCAGTATCCCTTAATGAATTGATTTAGAACTTTTCTGTCTCACATTATTACTGCAAAGATATCAAGTCCTATCCCCAGGGGCTTTTTTTTTATACTCTTACTGCTCTTTTGTGTCTTTTAAACTCCAGTTTTCCCACACCCTACTTTTCTTTTTGGAAAAACAGGAATGAAAAGGAGAATTTGAGTTTAAACTTGTATTGAAAGCAGATCTTTAAGAGCATCCAAGTCCCCCAGCTTTAGTTGCCGTTCCCTCTGTACTGTAGGTGAAGAATTGCAGTGCCTCTGGTTTATGCCGAGTGACAATAGAAACCTGATGTTTGCTACTTAATCCATGTTGTTCAATGCACTAGTTGGGAAAAATCACATTAAGCTTAGTAGTGACCAAGGAGAAAGAAGATGGCATGTGGCAAAATGCAAAAAACCAAGTGCGCACGTTCCTCTCTCCTTAGGGTCCTCCTCCCATGTCCTCCTCCCTCTGTCCCATGTCCACACACCAGGATAGAAAAGCCAGGGAAGATTGGAAACTACTCACTAGTGTATAGTCTTGAACCACCTCTACTCTTCACCTTTGCTTGCTAGGTGCGCACAGAGTTTAGGATTCCTCTGCATTTTTGTAAGTATTGAAAACTGAAACAGTGTGGCTCTAAGGCTGTACTCTAAAAGACAGTCAGGTGCCTAGCTTTGAGCAATTCATCTTGTAGTCTTTTTTTAATCCAGTTTGTTGACAGCTTATTTTGTTCCTAATAAAAGCACTGAAAAATTCCTCTTGATTTTTAGTGGCAAAGAAAGAGGCCTGTGGTCGGGACGGCCTCAGCAATGTTGTGGGACAGCAGAAAGTCTGCAAGCCTTCTGACATCAGGGAAGAGGGAGTTTCTTTTGGAGGCATGGGACATTGCTTGTCACAGCCATGGTGACATGTGGCAACAAAGCCTTGCTGGAACTTATTGAGGGTGCTGTGTGCAACAGTTCATTGTGGCCTTCCAGTACTTGAGCTTATAAGTGGAAAAGGCACCACGTTTTTACAGTCTAGTAGTGATAGAACAAGGAGAATGGTTTTAAACTGAAAGAGGAGAAATTTAGGTTAGGTGTTAGGAAGTAATGTTTTACTCAGAGAGCGATGAGACCCTGGCACAACTGCCAAGAGAAGCTATGGATGCCCCATCCCTGGAGGCACTCAAGGCCAGGTGGGATGGGACCCTGGGCAGCCTGAGCTGGTGGAGGTCAGCCCTGCACAAAGGAGAGTGTTGGAACTGGGTGGTCATTAAGATGCCTTCCAACCCAAGCCGTTCTGTGATTCTATGATTTGATGATTTCCTGCATTGTCCTTGAAACTGCTGAGTCTTCTACTACATCCCACAATCTGTCAGTAAATGTACACCTGATGTCTAACATTAGCATTGTTTGTATGAATGCATTGATATCACTTGTTCACATAAGCAGTGATGATTTTAAGTTCATTCTTGCTTCTCCTGCTGTGGCTTCAAGTCTTTCTTTACAACCAAAGTGTCTGCGCTCCCAGTGCACTGAGGCATTCTGCGTTTTCCTCAAAGGCAGAACTGAGAGGACTCGTTCTGTGCTCCCTGAGCAGTGCCCTGCTAAATCTGGTTTTAGTCAAACCCTCTTTTTGAAGTACACAGCCATAATTAGATCTGCTTAGAGGAGACAGCAGGACTATGACCCCAGATCTTTCCTCTACAAAGTTTCCTTTCAGCCTTTGCGTAAAATCATCTCCTCTCTGCCTCCCCCATCGCAGCACCCCCAGCAAGGAATGCACTGGCGAGTCCCTCTGCGGTCTGTGATAATACATTCCTCTCAGCTTCAGTCATCCTGGCACCAGGATGCTCTTGGCTGCTCCACTGGTGATGTAATTCTGGGCCCGCATCACCTGCAAAGGAAAGCGATCCGCAAGCAATAAAGCGCACAGCCGTCTTTAAACAAAAAATGGGACTGTTGATGTTAGCAAGTTTTAGAAAATCCTCTTTTGTTTTCCCTTTTTACATTTCTGCTTTTATTGCCCAAGTGTCCCTTCTCCCTTTTCCCACGAGACGGCAGCACCAAGCCTTTCTCCGTGGAGCACTTGGGCATTTTTGCTTCCCTTTATTTACTGGACCCAAGCAAGCAGAGAGGCTGGGGTGTGGAATCACTTGGAGATTTTGTGTGTATTACCTTTCCAGTTTGCATTTTCTCTTGATTTTTATTGAGACTGAAATAATGAAGCTGGCAGAAAAACAACAGAACAGAACATCCATCAGTCAATTACTTGTTTAAAGAAAAATCAAGTCAAAGGTATGAAGTGTTCAAGGCTAATAAATCTCTACAGATTATCAGCTTAAGGCCAAACTCTATGATAAGAGTAGCCCCATACAGAGATATTAGGGTGAGGTACATAGTGAAAACAGACAGCACAGACTCTAACCTGCAACTGTGCAATTTGTTCCTTTAAAGTCTGGAAATTAATTTTATTTACCAAAAAAAATTCTTATTTCAGTGCTATTTTTTTTTTTCCAAGAATTCTTAGCCATGTTCATACTCTGACTAGATTTTCTCATCTGTTGGTTATTTCTCTGTCCTGGTTTCCAAATTGTGACCCAAAAAAAGGGAAAGCCAGCCCAATGGGACTGTGGGAATTCACCACTGCCTACAGTAGTTACTCATCTTACCGCACAGTGCTGGCTGTGGTAAAGCACTGAGTCACTCTCTGTCTACTTTTCAGTAATTGCATTTCTAAACTTTTAATCTTATAAGGTAGGGAAAACAGTTTAATAACAGAGATAAACACTTTTTATTCTTTTCCTTGCAATATATTCTTAGGATCACAGATTACAGATCCTGTGGTAGTCTATTAGAAGAAATAAATGAAAAAGAAACTGGCACTGACAAATACCATTTCTACACAGTTAAGTAAATGTGAAGGTCGTCCATTTTACAGGTCCTGTTTTACAGCTCTAGCTGACTGCAAGGCAGCAGCTGTTATTTCTTGAGACTTACTCAAAGTTTGTGTTTTGACCAATGAATTTTGTCCCAGGCTCCAGCAAAATGGCTCCAAAGGTAATTTAAAAATGAGAGAACAAACAGCCACATTCAACTGTGAAGAAACAATGGGAAAGTATTTTGAGTCTTACACAATGCAAGGCTTGCCATGAGCTGGGAGTAGTCCAAATCCATCTCTTCACACTTGGATAGTCCTCAAAACTGTCCAGTCTTTCAGTCACTTCTGGAATTATATAAAAAAGCATTATGTGTTGTTTCAGCTATTCTTCCAAAATTATTACTAAGTAGGCACCAGCTTCACAGCCCTTGAGAGAGAATTATTATACAAAACTATATGTAGTTCATTATTGCTAGCAAGTTTGCTTGCTAAAAGCATCGATTCAAATGCTCTCAGGGTCAGACGGGGGGAGGGGAGAAATTGCTTCACTCAAAATCTGCTCATGGACCCGAACGCTGTCCAGGGTGCAATAGGTAACAGTTTCAACATTTAAGGGGCCTTTGGCATTTTTCAGAGTTATACTGCTGAAATAAATATCAGCTCACAGCTCCATTGAGGCCATCTTTTTAGGTTGTTATTTTTTTAGGCAAAGAAAACAAAATCTGAATTAGGGTCATGTTAGGAAAATTGCTTCCTCATTCAGAGATATTAGAAACAGATTTCAGTGGACATGCTAAGTTTCACTGAAATTTAAAACTTTTTATACAGATACCACTTATTTACAAGTATAAATATATGCTAGAATGGTATTTGGGCTTGAACATGTTGAACATTTGCTTTGTGTTTAAATGGAAGTTTATCTGCTCAGAGATATGCAGAATGACTAGCAAAGAATATGTCATATAATGTAAATTAATGTCCTACAGACATTCAAGGCTTGCTCACAGTTAAACAACTTCCATTAACTCGCATGAAGTACCTTAATTTTACACCTGATTTTGCAGGCTGTTCTTACTCGGTAGGCCTATACAGGAGCTTTCCTATCCCTAAACAGATGCAATGCTTTTTACATCTTTTTTTGTCATTCAAAGGCGGGTCTCAAGTACCTTTTCCTTGCAGTTGTGAGAATTTTGCTGAAATAGTAGAACATAACCAAGAGCAGTGGTGAAGAGGAGGTAGAAAGAAGAGAACTAGGAGAGAAATGGATTCAAGTGAATCTCTGTGAGTTTGGCATAATTGACAGGGCTACTGACAGAGATCATTAATGGAAACAGAAACTGACTCAAGGTCTCACCTGAGGAGTTAGTAAGATCAAAAATTAAATTAAAACTGAAATTAATTAAAACTTAATTCTTAATTAAAACTGAAATCTTAATGATAGTACTGCTGTTGGATACCTGAACAAGTGATTTTACCTCTTCATGCCATATTAGTCCTCCTTTCACACAGAAGTGTGGATTCTGAACAGTGGAGATAATCAATAGAGGCTTTGAATGAGGCTCCATGACTTTGAATTAATCCCAGTTACCTGGGAGGAAGTTGGGGCAGCTAGGGTGAGCTGAAGCCACAGGCAGGACCCTGCCTTAGTCCTTTCTGTGGTCTCATCTCCCCAGCCATAATTAAAGACACAATATTGGGAATGAACAGGCCCAGTCTGACGCAGCATAGCTCCTGGTGTGTTCTCATATCTATGTAAGTCAGCCATAAGAGATTTTTGGCAGAAGTCCTTTCTACTTATGAGTTTAAGTGCCAAGTACCATGAGGCAATAACGTTATTTAAGACCTCTGGAAAACACTGACAAATAATGGCTGGTAGATTATAGGCACAGCAACAACGGTGAAGGCTAGCAGTAATTAGTTTTATACTTGCACCATTTCAATTTCATTTCCTTTTAAGGCTTATATGAAGAAAAATCTTAATGCCAAATTGAAAAAAAAACAAACAAGGAGATGCAAAAATCCAAACTAGACTTTCCTGTGAAATTTCCAAAGCAAATGTGAGGAAAAAGGAATGTAGAACACAAAACGTATAATTCAGCTCATATTTATAAAGCACCTATGATGATAATACTGTATTGCCATGGTTTGTGTTCAGACTATTTTTTAAAAAATTATTTTACAAAGGCCCTTTTAGTTATAAGAAGATTGTTACAAACAGTGCCAAAGAAAATCTGGTGACTATTCAAAGAGCATATCAAATGATGCTGTGATTGTGCAGCTCACTTGGACTGGGGGATCCAAACCCTGATGGAATCTGAACTCAGCTCTTGGAGGATGCCATCCCAGTCACACTGCCTCCTCTGGTCTCCTAAGGAGATGTGTTCCCACTCTTCCCAGGTAACCTTTTACAAATTGCTTACATACTTTTGAGTTCTTTCCATACAAGGGGTGAGAATGTCCTGGCAGGTCAGTGCCTGGGCATTCACATTTCCCAGACACAGGAAGTTACAGAGTCAGGGCTCTGCATTTCCTGGAAAGGGAAGACATCTCACTTGTTGGTTTGGTGAGTGGTGCTAATTTTCTCTTAGTCTGCTGCTTTTCTTAAAATGACAGAGATGGAAGGAAAAGTCTCATTCAAGATGAGCAAATGTTTCACTGAAATCCATATGAAACATTTTTTTCACTCGAATTAGAGAGAAAAATAAAGCTTTTTTTCCCTTCTTTTTCTTTGATAATTACTTATTGAATTTTTGGTTCAGCTATGGAATTGAAAAATCAATTATTCACACAGTTCTATTATCCAGTTGCTTATGCTAGGGAACGATTGATAATAACGTAGCTACATATGAAATGCCTTAATGAGAGGAGACAAAGAAATTAGCAGAAAATGAAGCTAAACTATGGCAGAGTGACAGCAGTGCTTCTGTGATGATAGCAATTATGTCATAGGTGAAAAACTGTCTCTTGATGACAAGTATGTATATCACAGATGAAAGTTCCTTTACAGTTCCATTTAGAATGTTTATTTTCAGAGGAATTAGAAATGGATAGAAGTATTCTTTTTCATCATTTCAATATCAGGCTTTTCCTGGTGACTTAATTCATTTTAGAATGATGCATAGCTTTCAACATTTTTTCATTTTGCAAATGATTGAATGGAATACAACCCTGGTTTCCAAAAATAGAGGGTCAGAACACCGTCCTTTCTGGTGGAAGGGGGAATAAAGTGCTACTGCTTACAGTTGTTGCAGAGCTCATGCTTTGTGTTAATCCTTCAGTAGAGACACCCATGTCCTGGTGTGACTGGCTCATGTCCTCACCTGACAGCCCAATGGAACAACTTGCTGTTGCTGGCAGGCACTATTGCGTTGTGCCCATCATTAGCACACTGAGCTCTCTCCATCCAGCTTCTTTGGCTCTTAGAAAGTAACTAATCCATAAAAGCACCGACCTGTGTCTGGATTCCATGAGCACAAAGCTGGGAGTGGTGCAATTCCTTTGAAGTCAGTAGAGCTCCTTTTGATCAGTGGGTTAAATGAGACTCCGAGTAAGAACTCTAAAAATGTTGTGCGTGTCTGCACATATCCACAAAAGTATACAGTTAGAAATATGTAATATTATATATATGTGAATATATTACATACTACGATTTCTTCAGTGGAATTATGTCTTTTGAATAAGAGTTTGCTCTTCAGCAAAATAAATCATCAACAATATTTATTTCTTTTATGTTTTTATATAACTCCTGTCTCCATTTGTTTATGGTGATAAGCATTTATGACAATCTTATTTTATCACATTTTCTATAGACAAATGATGTCTTTATACGTATTTTGAATTATTTTGAATCATTTTTTGGTCAGTGTTGTCTAGTGATTCTACCAAGGAGGCTGTAAGCTTTTCCAAACCGCTGCCTCTCTTGTTATGTGAGGCATCATTTGTACTTGCACCACTGCAGCATTTTGAAAAATAACACCAATTTGTAAGCAAGGATGCTCAGTGGAAGTCAAAAGTCAATAAACACAATCAGTGAGACCAGGACACATCAGTGGTGCAGTTATTCAGAGAGTGATGCAGAGGTGATGGAAAAAAAGTTGTAAGGCAAGTACAGGCAGGATGATAAAAGGCCTAGAGCATCTTCTGTATGAAGGGCTGAGTAACCTATGTCTGTTCAGCCTGGGGAAAAGAAGACAGAGGGGGGATCTGATAAATATTTATAAATATCTGAAGGGAAGTGGGAGGCAAATGGATGAGGCCAGGCTCTTCTATGAGGTGTGTACTGATAGCACAAGGAGTAATGGCCTAACACTTGAACATAGGAAGTTCTGTACTAACATGTAGAAGAACTTCTTTAGGGTAAGGGTGATGGAGCGCTGAAACAGGTTGCCCCAAAAGGTTGTGGAGTCTCCTTCTATGGAGATATTCAAGACCCATCTAGATGCCTACCTGTGCAACCTACTGTAGGGTATCTGCTTTAGCAGAGGGGTTGGACTTGATGATCTCATGAGGTCCCTTCTGACCCTGCAATTCTGTGATTCTGTGAGGAGCAGCAGCTTATGATCCAGGCTTATTATATGAGATTGACCTCCTATCTTGCAATGCCACCTTCCCTGCCAGGTGTCATTCAGCTGCCCTGAGGTGTGAAGAAGGTCCTGGGGAGGGCGTATGGGCTGTGGAGAAGTTGAGGGAAAACATCTTGCCCGTGTTTGTCACTGGACTGCTGTGCCATCATGAACATAGATTTCTAACATTGCTGTAGACCAGTAGGTCTAGAGTGATGGGAGGCCCATGGGTTCTATGCATCCAGACTCACAGGCTTACCAGTATGCTTGCCTGATCCAGTAACACTTTAAAGCAGCACGGAAAGCAATGCAGAAAAGAATAAAATCAGGTGTGCCACTTCTTGGGCCATTAATGCAGCTAGCAAGTGCTGGTTCTAGAGGCAGTCCCTTGCAACTCTTCCTTCCAGTGGAAGCGCTATGGCTCCCATCCATAAACAAGCACTGTGGTCAGCTCATGTCTCCTTGGTTCCCAGAATACGCCTCCCCATACTGTTGTCTGGTAAAAAAGTGTTACCAGGCATCCCAGATAACCTGTAATGGAGATGTGGAACTCAGGTAAGATGACAGATCTTCCAAGGGTAGGAAGCAAGCAAATTAGGGTGACCAAAATATAGATTTGTCCCTAGATCAGATTTACATGTAGGGTTTCTCATCTTTCCTTCTCTGCTATAATTGCCTCTCAGTAGACACGATGCAAGCAGCAAACCTAACAAATGCATGAGCTGTGTGATTTAGCTATGTGGCACTAGAGAAATTTTGTATAGATTAAGGAATTTTGTGTTATACTTCTCCCCTACCTCCCTATTTGTGGTGTAACTCCAGAACACAGGGGCAAAAAGCATGAATAAAGCTGTGGTTGTGAGACAGATATGGGGGGCAGGTGTGTTCTCCTTTGTGTTCAGGGCAAAAGCTGAGGGTCCTGACATGAATGGTATCAGAAATACCTTCATAGCTCTTCAGACTGACAGTTGGGACATGGCATATTAAGATGTGGTGACAGCTGGGATTACTCAGTGCTGATGTTAAAATCTATCAGTCTCAGTTTAAGTCCTAAGAGCAGCAGCCAACTACTCTCTTGCACAGCATCTGAAATTTCTACTGAGGACTCATTATTTGATAAATCAGTGATTATGGAGCTCACAGGAGCTCATGTTTAAAAATCAGAAAGGAATCTTTATGAGATGATTTATTTCTGTGTGTTATTATAAGCGCATGTTGCTTTATCCTTGTGTCAAACTGTGATTAAGGTGGCAAAATGTAATACAAAATATTGCAAGCAGTGCCTGCATTTCTAAGAAAATCTGAGACCCTGCACTGAAGGAGAGATCCTTTCTACTGACTCCACTTGAGCAAACTCTTGTTCTCAGGCCACCTGGCTGCTGTACAGTGCAGCCTGAGACCAAACCTGGCTAGCACAGTGCATGCAATTACATGGACGATTATGCTTCTTAAATCTAGATTTTTAAGCCTCTCCACTTGTTTACTTGTAAACACTCCTATGCATAAGCTCCTGTCACAGTGACTCCAGACACTACTACCAGGTATTGGGGAAGGTAGAGTGCAGTAGGGATTGATGGGTGGACAGCAGATGGAAGGAAGATGATGAAGAGGTAAGGATGGAAAAAAATCTTATCTAAAGATGTAGCAAAAATAAAGCAGAAGTCATCGTATCAATCATGTTGTTTGGCACAGTATTACATAGGCACTGGGTCTTCCCAGAACTGGTTTGCACCAAATGATCATACAATAGTTAAAGTAGTTAATTTTTCTCTGTTTATTTAGTAAAATATCTGAGTCACATGTGCAATATTGGAGATACTGATCTTTCCCAGATTCCAAGATGATACACACAAATATGATGAACAGTAGAAAAGCAGAAGACAAAAAATGTGCAAAAGAAAAACAAAGCCAGAATCGCTTTTGTTAAACTTTTGGATCATGCTTCCATAAAAGGCAGCAAATCCTGGTGTAGGGCAATTCTCGTGCTGCAAAGAGAAAAAGAATTTTAAATCTAAGCAGCATTACATATTTAGAAAGATCTGGGGAGTAATAAAAAAGCCCGTGTGTGAATGTGTGTGCATGTGTGTGCGTGCATGGCTTTTTTAACAGCTGCATGGAACAACCTGTTTTAAATAAGAACAAAGGTGAACAAAGCCACTTGTCAGTGTAGCTCACCAAATTAAGTTCTTAGTGTGCATGACGTAAGCCGTATAAAATATATTGCTTGAGATATAACAGCACGGAGTCCAACTCGAAATCTTTTTTCTCAGGCTTTTCCCACAAAGTCATGTTTCAAGAATTTGTTACCTCTATCTTCATTATTTATTTGTGTTCAGAAGGCACAAGGTATCATCTTTAGCAGCAAATTAATATCAGCCTCTGCTCTCCGTCAATATTTGGAGTTTTCACGTTCTATCAAAATGGCACTGAATTTGTATCTCTTAAGCTCAGAGCAGGCAATTGCATAAATAGAAAGTGGAGGACAGGTTTGACTTAACCAGATGAGTTTGACTTACCAAAATGAAAAAGTGAGAAGTGATGGAAAGTTTTCAGTTTGGGGTTTCATAAACAAAAATTTCAGTCTGGCAAGCTGCAGAGGGTACTTTTCTGTGTGTGTAAGCACAAACCAGGTGTTTTGTTTTGCACAAACAGAAATATTTGGACTTTTTGCAACATATTAGAAAACTTGGAGGGAGTTGCAAAGGCTGCCTTCCTCATAAATGTTACATATGTTGCTACACTGAAGATAAAGAGCCAACAGAGAATAGGGGAGTCCCTGGAAGGATTACAAAGCCCCACTTACAGAAAATTTTATAATAAGGCTATCATTGGTTACAAGCCTCTACAATCTACAAGAAAAATCCATTGCTGTGCACAGTTCAGTGCATTTTAAAGAGCGCAACGTGTCAAAGAAATGTGTAGGCTATTAGCGCATCATTAAATAGTTAAACCAATTCCATCTTTTGCTTCCCAGTTACTCTCCTTTATAGCAGAGAGCCAGATGCACAGTGCAATTTCTGACTTTCAGAGATGCACAGTGCAATTTCTGACTTTCGGGGCTGAGCGGGAATTTGGAATTCCTATCTATTCAATCTCCTGCATTTATTTTTTGTGATTTTCTTATCTGGTCCTACAATGTTACAATTACTGCTTTATTCGGGAACGCAGTTCTTGGACAGTGTCTTCCCAGTGAAAAAAAAAGCTGTGGAGGTTGAAGGTCTAGCTGGCCTTCACTGTGACATCCTACAAGATGTCTTCTGTACCTCAAGTGCTGCCGTTGTCTTGGGTACCAGAAGGGGTTGGCCTGGTGACGATGCAAACATAGCTAGTGCAGACTGTAGGTATGCCACTACTGTGCTCTGCTTTCTCTGCACTGTCTTGCACTGTCGGCTCACATCCAGACAACTTCTGTGTCTGCATCTCATTTCATGTGCTTTTATTTCTGAGTTAGAGAGTAAGCTGGAGAAGCTGGTGGTCAGTCCTAAGTGCCTTCTCAGGATTGCTGATGGTCACAGGTGTCAGTGGTGACTACCTTGAAGCAACATGTATGGTGTACGTCACCTTGTCTCTGTGATCTGACCTAATCAAGATCTCTTTCAGCATGAAGCTGATCAGGCCCTAAACAGATTGCCCAGAGAGTCTTTGATGCCACATCCACAAAGGTCTTTAAGACTCAAGTGGAGCAGGCTGTGTGCCAGCTGCTCTGACTGAGCCTGCTCTCAGCCCATGCCTGGATTAGACATCTCCAGAGTCCACTCTGACCTCAATCAGTCAGTTTTAGAATTTGGCACCATCATTGGTGTCCTTGTGACTCTGCTTACACCAGGGTGATGTGGCTTAGACTGGAACAGGCTTTGAGCCATACTCTGGGTATTACCTTTAATGTGTCCCTTACTAGATTGCCTAGTAAGGACGTTAGTAGTGCCTTCAATCACCTTCTGATCTTCTTATAGCATACTATTGTTCTGGCTGCTGATTTTTGCTGCCAAATTGGTGACAGATAAAGATAACACCTTGAGGTGTGTGGTACAGACAGGAGTCAAATGGCTGCTGTGAGTGGTCAGATTTTTTAAGATGATCTGAACCTGCAGTGGCTTTCCCATCTTTAAGTCATATCTGTACAAAACTGGCTGCTATGGACACACAGCTCCTCTGTTAATACAAATATTGAGTAAGAATCCTCTTGACATCCCTGGAATGGAAGAAAGAAGAGCTAGGGCAGACAGAAAGGGACATCTATGAAGGCTGTGAATTTGGAAGAAGTGAGGGCTGGAAATGGAGTAGAGTGGTGAGGAGGAGGCCAGGACTGAGCAGTAGGTGCTGCAGGACTGTGACAGTTGTGCAGGGAGTGAAGAGACTGCAGCCAGCCAGGTCTGGGTCTGAGCCAGGAGCAGCAGCAGCGGAGCAAATCCTCTGCCAGCAGGTAGCTGGCTCTGAAACCTGCTTGCAGAGTGCACAGTGCTTCTGGGAGCAGGTTGCCTTGAGGCTGCCCTCCTGCTACTGCTGTCAATTATTTTGAAACTCGTGCCACAGACTTTTATGTAGGTGATCTACAGGGTCAAAAAACTGTGATCCCTCTACATGCCACATTGTTCTATTTCAATAGTGAATATTTATTTTAGTGTTTTTCATTGTGTATGTGTAGTTTTCCCTTGTTAAATAATGTGTAGCTCTACCAGAACAGTTAGTAGGTCTGCAAAAGCAAACATGTAAGGACAGGGTAAGTAGATTAAGCAGAACATTTGTCTGCTTGAGGCATGTAGGTTGTGGTAATTTCTAATTATATAATCAAATGTGGGTATTGTGCAGAAACTTTCCTGTGACACTAAAGTGACAGAAATATCTTGGGATGCATCAGTTTTGCATACAGGAGGTGTCAATTTCTCTGTAGCAGAGATTCTAGAAAGTTGCTTCATTCTAGAAAGTGTTTAGTTCATGAAATTAGGGGAGAATGGAAAGGGAGAGCGTGATTCAGGCTGATGTGTGTTTCCCTGGAAAATGTGACCTGACCCCTGTTGAGCTCATGTGACACATTTCCTCCATGGCACTTGTAAAGTCACACGAAGCTGATTTGCATGGATAATGACGTTTTTACGCTGAGCATAACTCCCATTTTTGGCAGCTTGCTGGAGCTGGGGCTTGGATGTGCCAGGGTTCAGAGGCAGACAGGGCTGGGACCCAACTGTCATGTCCTAAGTACCCTGCAGCCAGTGTCCCCACCAGCCCCCACCCCGTGGAGTTTCTGTTTCCTACTCAGAAACCTGCAACTGTGCCCAGCAGCCTGATGGGCATGCGGAAAATAGGGCCTCGAACTGTGAGCATAGAATCAATTGTCAAGCACCTGCTTTGCAAATGAACGCTGCTCAGCCAGCATACTGACAAGGGCAAGGGTCCTAAGGAAAAGTAGTGAAAGGAATTGAATAGTTTCCCCAAATTGTAAGTGCACGCTGGCCCATTTTTGTGGATAATTGTATATGATGTGATATGCTTTAAGCGGTTTGGGGTAGCAGAGGCTTCCCAAGAGTAGGGGGTGAGCAGTGAGAAGGGGAAGAGTGAAAAATAAAAGAGAAGGAGAAGGGGGGTGAGAAGAGCATAGTGGTTTCCAGTTCTCCTGCTGAGGCTGGACAGGTGACCGTGGCCAATGGATGGAGCTATCAGGAAAACTGAGGGAATCCCCAAATCCCTTTGTGTCACTTTGGGAACAAAAAGGGCGATTGAAGACATTTTATCACAGGGATCTGGCAGAATGGTGCTTTCAGACCTCATACACAATCTCGGTTGGCCTTGCTGCTATGCACGATTTTCCCAAACCAAATATGCACGTGCACCAAATCCCCAGAGGGTTTCTTCATGCCTCCGTGCCTCCATCACCTGCTCTGCAGCTCAGCCCCGTTCCGATGGAACGCGTGGACTGAATCGAGGAACCTCTCCTGTGCGTAGTAGCTCAGCTCGGGGCAAGCAGCACCCTCCGACATCACATGAGCGCTTTTCCATCGCTCGCCTACGACCTGCCCGTCCGGCGGGGCTGCGAACTCCTCCGCACAGACTTCTGGCAGGGGGGCCTGGAGCGCGGCCCGCGTTGCTACGGGCGGCCCCGAGCTCAGCCCCGGCCCCAGGCGGGCTCCTCCACACGCCCGCCGCCGTGCCGCCCGCAGCCCGCCCGGAGCCCACCATGGGGGCGGGCAGGGCGGCCCCCTCCCCTCGCAGCCCCCCTGCTCCCGCCGTCGCCCCGCGGCCGCCGCCCCGGCCCCGCGGCACGGCCGCCGCCTCCCCGCTCCACCCCTTCTCTGCCCCGGCCGGCGCCGCGGCCCTCCGCAAGCGGCACGGCGGGGACGCGGCGGGGACACGGGGAGACCTGAGCCACGGCTCCGTCCCTCCGTCGGGGGCTGCCCGGTGGCTGCAGGTGATTTATTTTGGTAGCTTTAAAAAAAAAAAAAAAAAAAAAAAAGCCCAATTATAAGGTAAGATCATTGCGATTTATTGTATTGTTTTTATCTTTAATACGTACTATTTTTTTTAATCATCATTTCCCATTATTTTCGTTTTTGTTGTTTATTTTCCTTTGTGTTGTTGTTGTTATTTTTCATTTTTATTACTTTTCCTTTCATACTTTTCCTTTCCATTACTTTTACCATCTTTGCTGTCGTTTCGCTGTGTTTACCGTGAGCGGTGCCGGGCGCTCTCGTACCTGCGCGCTCCGCCCGCCTGCGGGATGCGGGCAGCAGCGGGGAGCGGGGGCCGGGCCGGGCCGGGCCGGGAGAGCTGCAGGGACCGTGCCGAGGTGGGGATGCAGCCCGCAGGTGCACCGGGAACTCTCGGGCTCCGAGAGCCGCAGGTTGAGCAAGGCGGGCGTCAGTGTGGATGGCTTGATTTGGAGCAGGGTGGGGATGTCGGGGAGGTGGAAAAATTTCCGTTTGTACAACGTCAGCGCTAGAAATTGGCAAAGAGGAGAAGAAATTACAATGTAAGACAAGCTGTGCATACTCTTAGATCGAGAAAATGTTTCCCGTGGTATCATTTGGGAACTGTCATGTAGTTCTGAAGCAGCAAGAGTGTTGATTTGCTTTTGATATGCTTTGATACAGTCACATCTCAGAAGTTCATTCAGCAGTGAAGAGCGTGTGATTTTTTTTTGCACTTTAATTTTGCATGGAGGATAGCCACAAAAATTTCTCCTTAGGTTCACCAGATATACAACTGTTCTTTTTACAAGTTTTATTTGTTTTCAGCGTTGATAGATTCTGATGTCAGATAAACTATCAAACAGCTTGAGA
The DNA here is from genome assembly GCF_951394365.1 of Tetrao urogallus. NCBI lineage: Eukaryota > Metazoa > Chordata > Aves > Galliformes > Phasianidae > Tetrao > Tetrao urogallus. The sequence continues at coordinate 79,589,851 of NC_136814.1, forward strand.
AGTTCCGTAGCAAGTTCCACAGCAATTCAAGCACATGTTTCTTTGCTAGCTGGCTTTAAGTTTTGGTGGATAGGAAGGAGAAAGCAAAACAAATGACTTTCCCTGCCCTAGGACCTGATGTCACCCATCTTCTCTCTGCCACTGGGTATGAAGTGGGCATGAGATGGATAGGAGAAGGGCATGAAGTTGGGTGTGAAGTGGCTATAGGGTGGGTCTGAGGTGGGCATGAGGCGAGTATAAGGTGGGCATGAGGTGGGTATGAGGGAAGGCCTCCCAGGGCTCACACAGGACAGTGAGTGACTGCAGACTGGCTCAGGTGATGGGTAGCTGCCCCCACCAGCTGCCAGCCAGCCCATCCCACTCTCATCAGGCTGCTTCTCTTACCGTCTCAACAGCCCACAAAGCAGGGTGGAAGTCATGGCATCCCATCAGAAGAAATGTGTGGGAGTTGTAATGGTAGAAGAGGGTACTATAGGAGTAGTATCTCTGATCTGGTTTTGTGCTGGATTTCTGTGGACCTTGGGGCTGTATAAGAGTTCAGTTAAAAGGTGCCCCAAAGGTCTCACCTGCTTTCCAGCCTCTTCCCACTCTGCTGTCACTGTCTCGATGGTAGGAGAATCGATGGTAGGAGACGGTAGGTTCTTCACATCACTCTGGATCACTCTACATCTATTGTGGGTTCTTCGCTAAATACCTGGAGATCTCTTGGAAGCTCACCTCAGCCTTCTTGCACAGTGGGATCTAAATGTTCCTGTACCAGGTCATGCACAGTTTTTGGAAATCATTGAGCATCTTACTCTAAGTAACTTGAAACTTCATTATATTTTCTTAAAATACTGTGTGCCACCTTGAAGAATCATAGAATCATAAGGTTGGAAAGAGCCTACAAGATCATCTAGTCCAACCATCCTCTCATTACCCTTGCTACTACAAGCCACTAAACCATATCTTGTAGCTCCTCATCCAGATAAGGAGGGCTCTTACCAGCCAGCACTAGGCAGCACTTCCCAGTTTCCTAAGTTGTATTTCAAATGTTTTCATGAAGTATATTAGAAAGCAAGACAGTGCTTACTTATCACTGCTTGTAATTTCTTTTGCAAATGTAGACAACACCTAATGCTTGATTTTGGTTAAGCTCTTGCTGCTCCCACATCTTTTACTGTTTACAGATAAACTAAGTCCCATCTAAAATTCAGTAAAACCCACCAAAGCTCTTCTTGTATGAAGTTATTGTCTTTATGAGCCACCACGGCATCATTCTCCACCTGTAAGCTGTAGTTCATGGTGAAGTCTCATTCTAGTCTTAGGACAGATGCTGTGAAGATGATACTGTGGGGTTCCTCCTATGCGCCTCAGTGAATGAATTTGACATACACTGAAGTAAAGCAGGAAAAACAATGCATGTGGTTAAATTAAGTCTGTAACCATAGAAGAGATGTTGGACACCTCCCCAGCACAGCCGATGTGCTGGTGTTACAAACCAAGTCTGCACTGTAATCCAGTACTGTCTCTTACAAACACACTGACATAATAGCCAGACTTGCTGGCAGCAAGCATGTAGCTGAGGGGGGAAACTGTATGGTTTTGGCCAGGTTTCCTTTATGGAAAAAATGCCTTCTAGACCTGACAGAGTGATCAGCCCCAGCCTGAGCAAGTCATTCAGGACTGGTAGGACAGAACTTAGGCGCATAAGCTCGACAACAGTAGCAGGGCCACTTCTCTGGAGTGTTCAGCAGCTGTTGGTATCCCAGCCCATTTGAAGCTTCTAGGAGGGAAGGGGAAGCAAAAAGGCCCTTCAGCCTCAAACCCTCAGGAAGGGGGACACGGAGGGCTGGTACCTTTCCACTCACCTCTTCACCCTTGCTGGCAGTTTCTAGCACACTGCTCATGAAGGTTAAAGCCAAGTCTTTAGCTGCTCTCTCCTCACTACTGTGTCTTCCTGTTCTTCAAGCTGACTGATCTACAGGTGTCTCCATGTCCTTAACCCCACTGCAGCACTCCCACCAGCTTTCCTTCTGCTGACAGCAAAAGAAAGGAAGGAGAGGGAAGAGCACCTGGACCCTCACGGCAGCAGAAGGTCTTGCATTCAACATGTGACTTGAACTGTATGCTTTGATATAATAGGTAGGGAATCACAGAATCACAAAATCACAGGATGGCCTGTGTGGGAAGGGACCTCAAGGATCATAAAGCTCCAACCCCCCTGCCACATGCAGGGCCACCAACCTCCCCATTTAATACTAGACCAGGCTGCCCAGGACCCCATCTAATCTTGCCTTGAACACCTCCAGGGACGGGGCATCCACAACCTCTCTGGGCAGCCTGTTCCAGCACCTCACCACTCTCACAGTAAAGAACTTCCCCCTGACATCCAACCTAAATCTTCCCTCCTTCAATTTAAAACCATTGCCCCTTGTCCTGCCATTATCTACCCTTGTAAAGAGTTGAGAAACTTGTGGGAAAAGGAGAGTGCTGTGCTGATATCATCAACGCTTTCCACTGACAAGCAGCAGTTAAGATCTGCTGTCACAAAGCACTAAGCGGATCTGCCTTCACCCCCACTGTGGGCTGGATGCTCAGCCCATGAGACTGATACTGATGGCTATAGATTATATAACTTTATCCAAATAGTTATGTTCATCTCTAAAAAAAGATAAGCAAACCAAGACAGCAAATGCAGGCACTGGGATCAGAGTGCCTAACTATTGTCTTGTCATTGTTTTCACTAGCTCACATTTCATTACTAAAGTGTTGTGTTGTGAGTTCCTCCCCCTCCCCCCCCTTTTTCCTTTTTGCTTGTTTTGACTCTAAATGCAGGTGCTTTCAACCTCCTGACAACCTGGAATGCAGTTAATGCTCTAGATGACACATTAAGGACGCGTGCTGTGAGTCTCTGCAGTGCTCTCAGCCTTTAGCAGAGCCCACGCAGGCCGATGTCACTTAGCAAACAGCAGCAGCAGTGAGATGAGAAGCCCGATAACAAACCGTTTGTGAGGGTCAGGATGAGGCAATACCACTTTGCAGTCCTGCTGAAATTCTGGTTTAGCTGCTGAGGTATAAGAGTTAGACAGGAGACAGAAAAGCAGGAGCAAGCTTCAACTCAGCATTATTTTTAGTGGCTAGAAATAACACTGAAAATGCACAGATTTTGTTGATTCATTTGGCACCTGTGCAGATGTAGATGTGCCCCATCCATCCCTTAAAGAAGTAGTTTTCCTGGATGTGGAAAAGAGAAGTGCCATCAAGCATCAGGCTTCTGTGAAAGCTCTCTTCTCAGACCCTGTGCAGTCTGGTTCCACCCTCTAAAAGCTGAGGCACATAAAATACTCCATGGTGCTTCCTACCCTGTTCAATATGCACGTGTAAGCTACGTTACCAGGTTGTATTGTCACAGCTATGATAGTTTATTTTTGCTTTTCCCACACTGCAGATCCAGTTATTCCACACTTCTGAGCCTCCTGATAGGCACAGCATGGTGACAGTGCTGATGTGCTTTCTTCTGGTGTTGCTCAGCTTCATCCCTGGCATTTCTTTGTCTCAGATTAACAAACAGGTATTTCTTTTGTTTTCCAGGGATGGGCTTTCTCAGCCCTATAGGCTCACAGGTGGCTGCTGGGAAGTGAATTGCTTTGCACTCTGCATAGCATCCTGGCTACCTGTACTGCTAGGTAAAATTGCACACATCCCCTATGAACAGCCTGGCAATTCAGAATCATAGGCAATGATCTCAGCATCTCCAGATAGGCTTTCAAATGGGAAAATCTTTAAAAAGAAAACAAAGATGTCTTCTGTTGTTGTTGTTGTTGTTTGTTTGTTTGTTTGTTTTAATTGATAGGGTCCACCTTCAAATTTTCTCTTTTTATGAGATCTCATATTCTCATTTATAAGTTAATGACTGGGAGATGGGTTGCTCAGGGCCTCATGAGGCTAGCTCCCACTGTTCTGTTATGGCAAAAATTATTTTGTGAGAGGATGTGTCCTACTTTAAAAATGTAGCCTAGGAGAGATAGGGAGAGTTCTTGGCAGAGACTTTTGCATAGAGCAGTGTGATAAAGTAGCTAGGGAATATATTGCATGCTAATAAAGTTTGTCCTTGAGTGTGAAAAGTGAGTGCTTTGTGAATAGCAGCAGTTTTTTTTTAGCTTTTGATACTCCAACGTGACCCATAATGAGGCATACATAGACCAGCATGTCTTTTCAGTCCCTTCCAAAGAGCTGCCAAAACTAAAGAGATTTTTTTGTGACCAGTAAGGGTGGCTGCAAGGTTTGTTTGTTTTTCACTCTCCTGCTGGTTCCTACTATTCTCTTACTCCCACATCCTATCTGATTTGTTTTCAAACGCATTCTTCAGCCCTCTCCTTCCCTACCTAGTGTATCATGTTCTGCTTTCTGGCTTCCTTCTCTTTTCTCATAGCTTTTCATTCCAGTTCCTGTTCCCTCTGGTCCCTGAGGGATGAGGAGTGAAACATTAATAGCTGTCTGGCTTTATGAGCTTAGAGTTCAGGTGAGTTCAGGAGATATCCCTGGTGCACATATTGTGTCCCAGAGCTCTCTGCAGCACTTAATTCCTGGGGCAGCAGAGCGAATATGTACCCGTGCTTCAGCCACTACCACTTACAGGGCAGGAGTTCACTCCTGATAAAGTTGGTCTTTGCTGAAACTTGGGGGTTTCAGTTGCTACCACTGAAACTGCGGTGGTGAATTGCTCTGCTGTTATCACTTCACTGTGAGTTACAGTTACAAAGAAATTTGTTTCATGAATGGGTGAGCAAAGCAAGTGGATTTGAATCATTACATTACACTTCCTTATACCAAAGTTGGTGCTTTGACAGTGGTTTGAAAAATGTGTCATTTCACAGTAAATTCACCATACATATCTGTCTTCTTTTTAAAATCATACTGCTGCTTTTGCATTAATGCACTAGTAAGGAATATATCCCTCTGTTACTTGTCACTCTTTATTTTTTATGTCAGTGTATCTGCAATATGAACAGATATAAAATAGGAAGTGTGCTTCATTTCCCTACTGAAATGTTGCATGGGTAATGGCTAATGCAATTTTCCATGCTGGAAAATGTAGGTCTGTATTATCTTTCTGAGGATTGATCTGATCTGTGCTTTTGTATTTCTTGAAATACGAAGGTTAGTTGTAGCCAAAGGTTTGATGACTCTTGTAGTCAACAACATCTGCTACTGTAAATGGCAGTGTGACAAGGAGAACAAACCTTTTAACATCTGTTATCACTGTGCCGGCAAATTTCTCTTACTGCTAATTTCTTATGCCTTTGATGCCCAGATGGTTATCAGTCATGTGCTAGCATAATCTTCTGTCCAGCTGCTATATTTATCATTAGCATTTATAAGCATTTGTGTACGGTTACATATAGCAATTGGTTTTCCTTTTTTATCTTATTTTCACACTTTTATATATGTGAGACATTTATGAGGAAGCCATCATGCAAAAAAAAGTGAGTAAAATGGATTGGTGAGTAGATAATACCTATCCTGATAGGATATGATACATCCTTACCAACGTCATCCTAAATGAGAAATAAATGCAAAGGAATTAAAAACTGATGTCTCTCCTGTCTAGACATGTATAAAATTTCAGTGTCTGAATTCATGATGATTTGATACAGTTTTCAGTTAATTTTCTGATTTAAGATATTTTGGCTGGGGAATGTGAATGTGGTAGGTTGTTACATGCTGAAAGGTGACAGAGGTTATTGATGGATATAAAAAGAATCTTGGTGAAAGTGAATTAAAAATAGAGAATTACACCAAATTGAGAAATGTACCAAATACACACATATTGTAGTTTAATCCATTTGTTCTAACTTGTTTCAGATTGAAGAAACTTCTTGAGCAGGAGAAGATCTATCAAGCCCGAAAGGAGAAAGAACACACAAAGAGACTCAATAAACTAAGAGAAGAACTAGTCAAGCTCAAATCATTTGCACTCATGCTGGTGGATGAGAGACAAATGCATATTGAACAACTTGATCAACAAAGCCAGAAAATACAAGATTTAAATCAAAAACTAAAGGAAGAAGAAGAAAAGCTTAAAATTGTTACTGCAAAAGCAAAAGAAGATGGACAAAAGCTGATGCGGTTAGAAACGGAACTTGAACACAAAACATCGTCATTTTCTCAGGAACATGAGGAGATGACTGCTAAACTGGCTAATCAGGAGTCACATAACAGACAGCTAAGGCTCAAATTGGTTGGGTTGACTCGCAGAATAGAGGAGCTAGAGGAAACAAACAGAAGTCTTCAAAAAGCTGAGGAGGAACTTCAGGAACTAAGAGATAAAATAGCAAAAGGGGAATGTGGGAACTCTAGTTTAATGGCAGAAGTTGAAAACCTCCGCAAGCGTGTACTTGAAATGGAGGGAAAAGATGAAGAGATCACAAAAACCGAATCCCAGTGTAAAGAGCTGAAAAATAAACTGCAAGAGGAAGAGCACCATAACAAAGAGTTGAAACTTGAAGTGGAAAAGTTGCAGAAGAGAATGTCAGAACTAGAGAAACTGGAAGAGGCTTTCAGTAAAAGTAAGTCTGAATGCACTCAGCTACACTTAAACTTGGAGAAAGAGAAGAATTTAACTAAGGATTTGATAAATGAATTGGAACTGGTGAAGACTCGAGTGAAAGACCTTGAGGCATCAGAAAGCAAGTTGGAAAAAGCTGAAATAAGCTTAAAAGATGACCTAACAAAGCTGAAGTCATTTACTGTAATGTTGGTTGATGAACGGAAAAATATGATGGAAAAAATAAAGCAGGAAGAAAAAAGAGTTGAGGGTCTAAACAAGAATTTTAAAGTTGAACAAGGGAAAGTTATGGATGTAACAGAGAAACTGATAGAAGAAAGTAAGAAATTTTTGAAACTGAAATCAGAAATGGAGGAAAAGGTGTCTGTTTTGACGAAAGAAAGGGATGAGTTAGTTGTTAAACTGAAAAGTGAAGAAGAAAAGTCCTCAGAACTGAGCTGTCGATTTGATCTGTTAAAGAAAAGAATTGATGGTATGGAGGAAGTGGAGAGAGAAATTACAAGAGGTCGAGCCAGAAAAGGACCAGAGCATGGCTGTCAGGAGGACAACAAGATTAAGGAACTCACTATTGAAATTGAAAGACTGAAAAAACGGCTCAAACAATTGGAAGTGGTTGAAGGAGATTTGATGAAGACAGAAGATGAATACGATCAGCTAGAGCAGAAATTTAGGACTGAGCAAGATAAAGCTAACTTACTTTCTCAACAGCTGGAAGAGATGAAGCTCCAGATTGCCAAAAACAAAGCAATAGAAAAAGGTGAAGCAGTGAGCCAGGAGGCAGAGTTGAGGCACAGGTTTCGTCTGGAAGAGGCTAAAAGCAGAGATTTGAAAGCAGAAGTTCAAGCTCTTAAGGAAAAAATTCATGAACTGATGAACAAAGAAGACCAGCTTTCTCAGCTCCAAGTGGATTATTCAGTTTTGCAGCAAAGGTTTATAGAAGAAGAAAATAAAAACAAGAGCATGGGGCAGGAAGTTCTGAATTTAACGAGAGAGTTAGAACTTTCTAAGCGTTACAGCCGCGCTCTGAGGCCCAGCATAAATGGACGAAGAATGGTTGATGTTCCTGTGACATCCACAGGTGTGCAAACAGATGCTGTGAGCAGTGAAGCAGCAGAAGAAGAAACTCCAGCTGTGTTTATACAGAAATCCTTCCAGGAGGAGAACCACATAATGAGCAATCTGCGACAGGTGGGTCTGAAAAAACCCATGGAGCGTTCTTCAGTTCTTGAGAGATACCCTCCAGCAGCAAATGAACTTGCGATGAGGAAATCTTGGATACCGTGGATGAGAAAGAGGGAACATGGGGCTCAGGCAACTCCAGACAAAGGAGCCCGAGCCCACAGTGGCACAGCACATCCCGGGGAGGTTGTCCTTTCACCAAAGCAGGGTCAGCCTCTTCATATTCGGGTGACACCAGACCATGAGAACAGCACAGCTACTTTGGAAATAACCAGCCCAACCTCAGAGGAATTCTTTTCAAGTACCACTGTCATTCCTACTTTGGGAAATCAGAAGCCACGGATAACCATCATTCCCTCTCCAAATATTATGCCTTCAAAAGGAAAAGGCAGTGAAAGTCCATTGGGCCCTGACCGTTCCATGTCTCCAGTCACTATAACGACATTCTCCAGAGAAAAGTCTCCAGAGGGAGGTAGAGTACCTTTCGTTGACAGACCCACATCACCAATTCAGATTATGACAGTATCAACATCCGCAGCACCAGCAGAAATCTCTGTTTCTCCGCAGTCACAAGACATGACCATGGGAAGGGCTGTTTTCAAAGTAACACCAGAAAAGCAAACTGTCCCATCTCCAATCCGTAAATACAACACCAACGCCAATATTATTACAACAGAAGACAACAAAATCCACATCCATTTGGGTTCCCAGTTTAAGCGCTCTCCTGGTGCTGCACCAGATGGTGCAAGTCCTGTGATAACAGTCCGACCAGTGAACATAGCAGCTGAAAAAGAAGTTGTCACTGGTACTGTCCTACGGTCACCCAGGAACAACCTGTCCTCGCGGCCTGCAGCAAGCAAGGTGACAAGTACTATCACTATAACACCTGTAACTACGTCCTCCACACGAGGAACGCAGTCCGTGGTAAGCAGCACAGTCCCATTTTGTAACCTTCATGGTCAGGAGAAGGGAGAGCATAGTTTGGGATTAAGACACCAAAAGGGAAAGCATGAGTGGGAAGAGGAGAAACTCTAGGCTGCCATACATGTGTTTCAGATATAAGCTTAGCTATAAGATCTGAATTTGCCTATGATGGAAATGGGTAATTTTATGCCAGCATTGGACAATGATACAGAATCACAGAATGGCTTGGTTTGGAAGGGACTTTAAAGACCACTTGGTTCCAACCCCATGCTGTGGGCAGAGCTGCCCCCACCAGATCAGGCTGCTCAGGGACCCATCCTGGCTTTTAATGCTTCTCTGGGCAACCAGTTCCAGCACCTTGCTACCCTCTGAGTAAAGAATTTCTCCCTATTATCTAACCTAAATCTTACCTCTTTTAGTTCTAAACTGTTCCATGTTGTCCTATCACTATCTGCTCATGTAAAAATTTGGGCTTCTTCCTGTTTATAAGTGCCCCTAAATATACTTTTGGCATTAGCTCCCAAAAGAATAACTTTGAAAGGAAGTCCATGCAAAGCTACTGAATATAATGGAAGTCCTGTAAAATTCCAAGTGAGAAATAGACAAAGAATGATAAAGATGACAGCAATTTCTGCTAAGTACAAATTCTGACTTCTGATAATACTCTTAGTGGTTTTTGGCCCAGCTGGAAAGTCCTTAGCATCTAATAGTGCAGGCTGATATTTCTTTGGTAGAATATAATTACATTTATAACTTAATTAACATCTGCTGTAATACTGGACTCTGTAGAAATGAACAGCCAGACCTGGTACCATTGTTTTGTGCTCCAAGTCTCTTGCCAGTGAATACCAAAGTTCTTTCTGTCCCATCAACGTTACCAGCTTTTCTAAGTGCTTTCACTACCACATTTTTTGCTGCTTTCTGTCTATGTTGGTTCCCTTTTTTGATAGTCCTGTCCCTCCCTTAAGATTTACTAGGACTTCAACATCATTTTGCAATGTTTTAGTTGGGAAAGAAGAATTTGACCAACATACAAAAGCAGCAGTACTGTATTAATCCAAAAGCTTATTTAGCTGCCTGTAGCAGTTAGGGTAAGATTATTTTAAGTGGATAAACAGAGAGTAATGTTTTCCCCAGTGTCTGTTCCCAGTTTTTGGCAGTAGGTGAGTATTTCTTTCTGAACCAGAGCCTGTAGCCACCTTTGTGTTTAACAGACTGTGGTAGAGTTTTCTTCTATCTATTCTGTGTTTTGAACTTGCTTATTCTGTTGTTTCCACAAGATCATAGGGCAGTGAATTTCTCTGTGGGCTGTAGAAAAATGCTGGTTTTTTGTTTGTTACCTTTTATTGCAATACCTTAGTTGGTTACAGTCTCTTTCTTTTAGCTTGACAAATACTGAACAGTCATGCCCTGTTCATTTGCCCATGTCATTGAGGAGTAGACTCAGGTAACATATGCTTTAGTCATCTCAGTCCAAGCTGAAATGTCAAAATGTATTTAAAGTACCTTCAAAGATACGGAAGCACTTCTACGCTTCTAGAGAGATGCTGCCATTCCCATTTAAGGCCAATGACTCATAGAAACCTGCATTTGCCATGCTGATCTATTTGGGATTGCATGTGCAATCTCTGCTCAACATTGGAGATGTTTTACAGGGACTTCTGTATACTACAACCAACTGCTCATTTTTTAAAGTCTCAAGTTAATTCACTTATAAACTCCTTTGTCTCTCAGAAGTTTGGAAAACCTTTTTTTGAGAATTCCCCATTCTTTTTTACTAGATGGTTGACTCTTCTGTGGTGATGCACTGGACTGTGGCAGACAAAACATTTTTTCTTTTGTTTTCATCTGGCTAAAATAGTTTCTTTCATCACTTCATCCCTGATTTGGAATGTAAGGGAATGGCTCAACCATATGATTTATTTTATCTTATGCTTTCCTTTGTATTTTAAGGCCCATGTCAGATTAACAGGGAACTTCTAACAAACTCAACTGTACTTTTTCCTCCTTAACCTCTGAAAAAAACAGAAGTTGTAGATTCACCATCTGTTTTGCAAATGGCTGATTTATAAACACCTGCAACACCCCTGGTCAGGAAAAACAAGGTGTAATCACTTACTGACCTTCGAAGAAACCAACATTGGTAATGTTTTGAGGGTATGAACTCATAAAATCAAAGAAGACAAACTGAAACAAAGCTGCATTCTCAGCTCATTGCTTTTGCTTTTTTTTCTTACCTCTTCTCTTACAAGGTAGCTTTTACAATATCCTAATTCAGTACAAAGGGGAATTCTGAAATTTCTAGCTCTCATCTGTCACTACAAGTTTGGAGTTACTATTTTTATATTTGAAAACATTTAACTCATTTTCCAATTTTAATTTATAGAGTTATCTTTAGTACTGCAGGTGAAAGTAATTCTAGAGTGCACATGTGGTGCTGTTCAAGGTTCAGCCTGTGGTGTCTGTGCCCAAAAATCCAAAACCAGAGACAGCGGCTTCATGGTGGAGCAGATGGGAAGTTGAGGGATACTACTGTTGATTAACAGCAAACTGTACGGTAGAGTAGCTGCAGTTTTCTGTCTCTCTTAGTTAGGCCTTCTGTCTGTGACAGTTTTGACATAGAGAAAAGGGGACCACAGTCCAAAGAAATACCAGGCACCTGAAAGTAAGTTGGAAAGATTTTGAGCAGTCAACCAAAAAGATCAATCAAAAGAGGTACCTCTCTGTGACTGTCTCCCCTGGCATCTGAACTCACTGGCTTCTCTGAGTAGGGCCTCAATGTTTTGGGGTACTTCATAGAATAACAGTCTCATTTGAGCTGGAAAGGACCCTTAAATTTCATCTAGTCCAACTGCCCTGTAATAAACAGGGATATCTACAGATAAATCGGGTTGCTCAGAGCCTGGTCTTGCCTTAAATGTCTTCAAGGATGGGGCACCCACCACATCTTGGGGCAACTTGTTCTAATGCCTCATCACCTTTACTGTAAAAAACCTTTTCTTCATATGCTCCTCTCTTTTAGAGGCTCTCTTTTGAAGCCATTACCCATTTTCCTATCACAACAGACTCCACTGAAGAGTCTGTCCCCTTCTTACAGCCTCTGTTTAGATTCCCTGGACCTCCAAGGCAGGAGTTCTGTTGCATCCTTCAGTCCCATGCTGATGTGATGGAGGCTACCCCAGTTAGACTGAATTCAGTGTTTAACATATAACCATAGCCACTTGGATTTCAAAACCCAAACCTACCCCTAAGCTTCCAGTTGTTGGTAACTGCCTTTCATGATTTAGTCACCTAAACATACTTCCTTTGTGTTATTTTAAGCACTCTCAAGTACCCTACCTAGCTTCCCGCTGCTTTATCAGAGGTCTCATTACATCCCCTTATATCACCTGGCCCTGTGCAGATAGCTTGAATAGCCCACAGCATCTCAAGTTGCAGTAGATGCTTTTATGTCAGCCAGGGAATTGGACTGTTTCTGTCTAGGGCAAGCTGGTCTCTGATCTGATCAAGAACAAATGCTGAAAACACACCTTTGTTATCAAAATATTCCAAAAGCGATCACATACATTAATACTCTCTCTCCTTCTGTGTATCCATCAAGTACAGTAAAGCCGACTGTAGTGTTCCAGTAGCACATATAGCCAGCTCTGAGCCTGGTAACTTCACCCTGCCTTCCTGTGAAGCGATCCCTGCTGGCTGCATCAGAATTGAGAGCACTCCTGCATCAACCAGAAGAAAAGATACAGCCTAAGAACACACGGGGCTGGAGGGGATTGCTTGCAGGTTGGCTCTTGGGAGGAATCACCAAGAGGCAGACGTTTGTATGTGTTTTCTGCCTCAGACGTTGCTGTAGAGAAACGTGTCCCTTGCCTGCTTCCACTGCTACTCTGCCAAAGGAGACGACTTGCAGAAGAGCTACATTTGTGCTGTTTTCCTTGGCTTAACAAACACAAAATGCTCTTGCAGCTGTCTGCAAAGTGGGCATTAGCTTCCATAGAATCAACATGTTTGTATGCCATAATGAAGGAAACTAAAAAAAAATTAAAGCCAGTTGGAGTTCTTTTCACAGTGATTTCCAGCGATTTAGGCTTGAAATGAGTAACTTGAAAGCACCCAAATCCTTCGTTAATAATTTACATGCGAATAAAGCTGAAGAAATGCCTGGGATTCCAGCTACTTCATTTGATTGCCTCATGTTTACAGACTGTGGAGTTCTTTCAGGGAGCACAAGATGTTTGTCATTTGGGTTCCCTGGGATGTTGACATATTTTCCAAGGCTGATGGAATGCATTTGCATGTTTTGCCCTACAGAATTGTATGGGCCTAACTTGTTTTGACATCTACATGTGAGTTCCATATTAGCCTTCAGACTACTATTGTAAATGTTGCTTTTAGTTATTGAAAATGGCTTCCTGCCTGCCAGGCAGACAGCATTCAAGTTTTCCAATTGTGTTTTTTTTTGTGTGTGTGTGTACACATAGGGGTTTGAACTGTTCTTAGAAGATTAAGGAATAGTTTTCCTTTGAATACTCAGGGTGCAGACAGACGGCTCTGATGCTACCGGCTGGAAATACTGTGAGAGAGAATGCTTTTTTGTGGAGCGTTTTTAAAAAACACTCTAAAGTAAATGAATATGTGTTGGAATCGATCTGGTCCTCTAATCCAATTTTCTTCAGAAATTTATTTTGTTTATATGCTGTAAGTTGCAAGGTTTAGTCATTTATCAGGTAGTTCTAGCTAGGATTTCTGAATCTTATGAAAGGTGTTCTCATTTGTGAGAAATGAGAAAGGTCTTTATTGATTATCTGAAAATTAAAAAGACAAACTTGACTTGCAACAGAGATGCACAAGTTTTCACTGTTAACATTTGTGTCTATATTGCATGCTGCAGAAGGTAAAAGACATTTTTCTCTCGGAACTGTCATAATTACAAGTATTTCTTTTAGATCATGGTCTGTAAGGAGTAGCTTCCAGTTCTGGCCAACATTATCTGGACAGAAAAGATGTGTTATCTTCTTTGAATCTTTTTGTCCCATCCTAGTGCTCCTTGTATCTTTACAGAGTGAAATTCAGTTGCCTAAACATGGATATGGGTTGCCATTCCCAGAGCTGTAGGAGGCCTCATGGCCTGTGACTGGAACTCTAGCTGGGCACAGATCTGTGGCTGGCATGGTGTTAGATCTGCCAGCTCCAGGCAGGGGACTGGGTCCTCAGCTGGCTTCTCTCCAAAATAAAGAAACATTAAAATTGTTTTGAGCTCTGGTTTATTCTTCTGAAGTGCACAAACTTGAGTATAAGAGTGCTAGGGAGGTTGTTGCCAAGACTGAGCTGGTAGAATGGCTGTGTCTGCCCTGCCTTGAGGTAGCCCTGGCAAGCTTTGCCTTTGCCAGAGGTCAGCAAGCTGTGGCTGTGACTCCCGAAGGAGAATTCTTTCCCACATCCTTTCTCCTACAGCAACAGGAAAGGGAAATCCAAATCTTGGCTCTGTTTTGACCCTATTTGCTTCCTTCTACCCCTGTACTTCCCAGTGCAGAAACAACCAGCCCCAGCCATGGCCCACTGAACTAGGGGAAGCAAAGTTCAATTTTATTTATGTGACTGAGAGAGTTTGTCCCAGCTCTGAAAATATGGCAATTAGCAAATTAGCCTTATGTGGCTATTCTATTTTGAGGGCCTGTGCTCATCAGTGTGCGCGTGTGATGCTAATCTTGTGCCTGTCTGACAGCTTGGCCTTGGCTCAGAGCCCTGCATTGTGGTGTGCTGCAGAATCAGAGATTTGCAGGGATTCTCATCCTTATGACATCTTGATCTAAAATGCTGGTCCCCCGCTCTGGAAGACTAGTTTAACTCTGATTTTCTACCTTTGGCCCTGCTCTAGTGGTATTTGCTGCAGATACATTTCAAATGTGAACGTTCATTTGCCGATAGGCATGATTTAGGACATTGTTTCTTGAGTAGTAAATGAAGAAACTGTAAAAAGTGTAATATATGAGAATATGTGAGAAGAGGAAGTCCTCAGTTCATGTCATTTCTCTCTCTGTGTGACTCTTTTGCAGACAGCACAGGATGGGTCATCCCTGAGACCTACACCCACCCGTATTCCCGTGTCAAAAGGTATGAAAGCAGGAAAGCCAGTAGTGGCAGCCTCAGGAGCAGGAAATGTGACAAAATTCGAGCCTCGTGCCGAGACTCAGTCTATGAAAATAGAACTGAAGAAATCTTCAGCCAGTGGCTCTGGCTCCCTGGGCGGGGGTCAGGGCTGATGGCAGGTTCAGGGGGTATGTTCTGCAGCTGTTACTGCTACCATGAACTACAGCCCCCTGTCTGTGGAGTTGTTCATGATTGTCCATACTAACGAAGCCCTTCACCTGTCACTCACAACCAACTAATGAGTGTGTGTGATGACTACTTGAGTAATCAACATCCTTTACTTACTTGAGTAAACAACATCCTTTTGTTTTCTTATTGAAGGAGGAAAAGAACCATCGAAAAGGCAGTGTACATCAGGAATACATTCAGCCTGGGAAGTGAGAATGGGCAACTTCACCAAGTTATTAATCCAGCCTAGGAATTCTTAATGCTTGACTTGGTAACTTTTTAATGGACTGAAGGAAGATCACTTTTAAATAACTGTCTTCCATCATAACAGATCACTTTCTGTCCTGGCTTCTGTGTGGAGCACCTGCTTATAACCACATTTTTTAGATGCTGTGGTACCTAGGGACCTGAGCTTTTATTTCAATAAAAGCTAGCGTCTCACATACAGCAGAGGCAGAAAGAAGGGACCACAGGTTGTGACCAGCCTTGTATCTAGGAATTTCTCCTGTAGATCAGCTTTTCTCACCTGTGCTTCTTTTTCAAGGCAGTGACAAAATTCAGGGGAATGGGGAGGTTGCACAATTTAGGCAGCAGCAGCACTAAACAGCTATGTATTTCTTCAAGACCTTTAATACACTTGTAGTTAGTGCTTACAGCTGAGTCTCTCTTCTGTGGCTTAGACTGCCAGCTCTGGGGTTAGATGAAGGAAGTAGGCCTAAAGGTGTTTAGTCTTTAAAAAAAAAACCTTAGAGGAACATTGATCTGACTACAGTCAATACAGTCCATTTGTGCATGCTCCAAAAACCATGAAAATCTATGAAGCTATTTAGTTGACATCACTGGGCTTGCAGTTTTTCTTGTTAGATGGACTTGTGCTCTGTAGATAAACTTGAGCTGTCAAGCATCCTTATGTGTTAGAGGGAGTGTCAACACAGATTACTGATGGTAGCAGTTGCTACCTAAAGAGATACTCCAAGTATGGTCAGGGAAAGAAAAAAGGTCTCTATGATCTCCTTTATGGTCAGTTCTCACTTGTTTGAAGTATTTTGTGTTAAGTACAGACTGCCTCAGAGTACCATGGAGATTCATCTTTCTTCTTCTCTCTTTTTGGTTTCTTCATTTGTATGTTTGCATTTTTAAGCATGTTTTAAGGAATTGTTCCAGCATGGAAATGGTGTGGATACTGATGATTGTTACAGTGATTTATTTAATAACGCTAAAGTTATTAAAGGGCATTTCCTTTAAGTGATCAATTTGCACAGAAGAAAGTTGCAAAAAAAAGAAACTGAGCAGACTGATAAATTTTGGTTTTAAAGCTTGTTTACCTCAACCACTACAGAAAGCTGTAAAGGACTGGTTAGGAATAGCTTTCAGAAGGAAAAGCAGGAAGACTACCAATAAATAATAAATACAATTCACGGAAAGGAAAATGCACCAGTGTGTGAAATATTAAATAGCTTTCTGTCTGAGAGAAGAAATTTGATAGAAGAATCTGCCACAAAAGGTCGACAAAATTATATTCAATCCAAACAGTGCTTAATCTTCAGTCTGCACTTTGCAGTGCTCTCCAATTTAAGATCCAGATATGGCCATTATCCCAGAATACAGCTGACATTTTATTATTAACGTGAAGGACATTTTGTCTGTGATACGAAAGCTGCTGTCACATAGAAAAAGAAATAGACTTCCTTTTCTCCATCTGTGCAGCACCTTCAGTACCTGCTAATTTTAAGGCTCTGTTTCCTATGGCACCTGGAAATCAGATTCAAATTTTTCATAGCACTCAATTCTCACTATTTCAGATAAAACTTGGAAACTGGAATTATCAAGCGATATGAGTTACCATTCCAGAAGTGCATCAGACCCTCTCAACTAATTGTTATAGGTTAAAAGCCTCAGTCTGACAGTAAATGGTTACTGAGATCTTACTGTTCTATTTGTAACAGAGACTTTTAAGCAGATGTTTGAAGAAAACTTATTAAGAGCTTTTAGCTGGATAGACCCTCTAAACACTGGCACTCAAACAAATCTTTAGTTCAAAACAATCATTTAAATAATGCTGCAAACATGAGCCCCAAGCTAATGTGGTTACAGTGATGAACTACAGCTGGCTTAAGCCTTCCTTTTCATATCCTTTTTTCAAAGAAACGAGCTATTCCTTAGTTAACTTAACATTGCCTTACCCAGGGCAATGTTCTAAGTGTGCCTGTGGTTGAAAAAATGGTTTGTTTTGCCTAAGATCTGAGAAACTAATTCACCTGAAGAAATAAGCCAGACTTACAGTACCTGAAATCCAAGACACACACAAATTAGCACAGCTGAACCAGTACTGCAGACACAAGCTAGGAACTGCTCTATGGAGTCAGAAGGATTATATGAGACAGATTTGAGAAATTCCAGACAGGTCAGACCAAGAATGCTGTTATTTTTCCTGGGAACAAAAAAAAAAAAAAAAAAAAAAAAAAAAAAGAACGTTTGCTCCATAGCCAACCCAGCAGAATTGAAGAGTTGGAATCAGGCAACTAGTTTGACTGTTAGCTACAGATATGTATTTTGTTGTATTCAGCATTTCTAACATGTTTTGACTGAGCTGAGATTCTTGTTTTGTAAAGGCAGAAAGAATGTAAGGTAATGATACTTTTATTATTATTATTATTTTTAAAAAAAGGAAAGCCTGTAGTTCAGAAGTCTTCAAAGTTGAAACTTAACTGTCTTTATTTTATTTGAATTTCTTCTGAATCTGAAGACTATTTTTAGTGACTATAGTAAGGTTCTCTGTTCAGTAGGTCAGCTCCAAAGGGTGATTTAGACAACCAAGTCTAAATAGAGTCCATAATGCTCCAGTTCAGCTCCCAGCTTTCCTTGTATTGTCTGAGCACCAGAGACATGCTGAAGATCTACCTGACGTTCTGCTGCTGCACTTGCCTACCAGTGTTGTGGCCCTAGAAGCGCAATCTCCGAACCTAACTGAAATCCAGATTCTAGGTATTCATGTCCTTTTAGGACATAAAATCAACAATAAAGCCACAATTTCATGGTCATTCAAAGTCAGGACATAACCAACCACCAGAGTCAGAAGTTGTAGTCTTGTCCTTGGCAATTCCAACCCGAGATAATACTGACTTCCATCTGGTTGACCCATGAGTTGTCACAAGTGTTTCAACTTGCCTGGAGAACTGATCTGAACTAAAAGGAATCTAGCAACAGACATGAAGTCTAATTTTAACCTAGCCTAAATGCAAGCTCTTGGGCCAGAAAAAGAAAGGGAGAAGGTGTGGGAAACCAGTAGCTGTTTTAAAGTGGTTGTAGAATCATTAATCTCCTAATAGATCACATACCACAGGGATATGTAGTAGTGCTACTTATTTTAACAAGCTTTTGATTGAACCTGTCCTTCAAAGGCATGAGTCAGGACCCTCTTCTCAGCAGTTCCTGAGGTAATTCCAATCAGCTCCACCAAATTCAGCAAGCACTGACAGTTGAGAGACTGACGATGGCATTCTCGTTCCCTTCTGTAAAGGCTGTGCTGTTCTGCATGGAGGAGTTCCGTATTCATTGAGCAGAAACAAAAGAGTGGTTGAGTGATCAGGATATTGAAGTATGGGGGAAGTTCCCCTAGATTCAGGTCCCTGATCCAAAGGCTGCTTTTAAGCCTGGCCTTCTGTGAAAAGAAGGCTTCTAAGATGAAATGTCTGTGTTTATCCATCCCTCCATCTGTCCTCTGTCAATGAATGACATTGAACACATCCACCAGTTTTGGCCAAACCTGACAAAGCAACAGAGGTCCCCAGAATAAGAAGTTCTTCACGTTTAATGAAAAGGGTGACTGAGAAGAGGAGCAAGACCTTAGCAGAACCCCACTGTGTGAAAGAATGCAGCATGAGCTCACCTTCAAGCAACATCAAAGAACAAACACAAGAGAGTGATGTCAGAAATGCCACAAGGACAAGCTTTTTTCAGACCTCAGATTTTACTAAGCACCAAAGAATCAAACTGTCAGACATAAATCCATAGGAAATTAATCGGGCCTTTATTTACGGGGTTTCTTTATGCGTATTTTACCATGACTGGGTTACAGTGCAGAAAACCAGCTTCCTCTGCCCAGGTGATCACCAGGAATTACTGATGCTCATTCTTTCTCTCCCTTTCCTTTTTCCCTGTATTGATTTTTTCAGTGAAGTGGAAGAGTTTCAATAGCAAAATGCACTCAGAATAACAATGATAAATACAGTGCTGTTTGAAAGAGAGGAAGTACAGATTTGAATCCCATCAGACACAAGCAAAATCTCAACCCATAGCGCCCACATTACGAAATACTGCTCTTAACATGGACTATCTGTGCAAATGAAAATTTCCATTTCTTTCATTGACTTTTAAGCATTTCAAATATTTTCAGGATATTGAGAGAAAGGGCCTGATCTGCTACTCTTTTCATGAGATGGCTGCTGCTTTGTGAGTGCCAAAAAGAGGAAGGAGCTTCTGGCAAGGCTTAGCAAGACACCTAATGCGCAGAGGAACGGCGGGATTCAGAAGTTACAGCACTGTACTCTGCATTCCTGCTCAACATACCGTATCTAATCTGAACATCTCTTGCTGCAATCTCTGTCCTCATCTCTTTAAATCAGAAAATAAGTCAGTAATAGATGTTAACTAATCTACATCCATATTTGCAACATAAAAAAAGGTTAGCATGCACCTAAATTCTGACATCAGCTTTTTCCCTTGTACCCATGCTAGTGCTAAAACGGTCGAAGTTCAGACTCACTAGGAACAGATGAACATTTTTATTTTGGTTATGCTTCAATAAGAAGTGGAGAAATTATTTGTTCTGGCTGACATAGCCATACCCAGCCCATAAGGCTTAGGTAGAGCGACAGGAGAACAGGAGAGGAGCCAACGCATCCATGACAAGATACAGATCAGCATGCACTGATGTGTGAGATTTTGGTTCTAGACCCACCACAAAGTTTTCTGCTGCATTTTCAAGATTAGATCCTGTCACCTGAATGCTGTTACTGGATGAGTATTGCTAATGTGGTCATGAGCAGAGCAATGTTTGCTCTTTCAGTCAAAGTATGACTGAAAATGAGGGAGCACAAAACTTCATCTCTAATGTTTTAGAGGAGCTTTCTCATATTGTTAAACATACTAAGTAAACAGTAGAAGAAAAACAGATTCTTATTTATTTTGCCCACTTTTTTTTCCTTTTTGTGACACCCATTAATGTGGTTCCTCAAAAAGCACAAAACACTTTTGTTACTTTTCTTAATATGCCCATAGAATATACATCACCATAGCAATTAGTTGCATTTGAGTACTCTCAGAAGTCACATGAATATGCTGATTCATGCCAGTTAGATGCCAAATCATGTTACTGCTTGAAATGTGCTACGTGTTCTAAAACATGTTCAATATTTACATGAACATTTTGTGATTCTGATCAGAAGCTGAAAGTCATGTCTTTAAAGAAGCAATCTACCATCCTGTGGTGTTTCAGGTGCTTGGCATAATCTGCAGCAGTCAAGACAATTTTCAGACCAATTATATGTTCCTATCAATGGCCAACTTCATTGAATCTGTTTGAAACCTGCAGTTTGCTGACAGAAGATTCAATGAGCTCATCTTTTGAACTTGTTTTCATTTAGGGGAATGTTTTTCTTAGGGGAATGTTTTTCTCCCCTTCATCAGTGTGAGTTACCTTCTTTCCCTTAATTCTGACTGAGCATACTCTGACAGACCTCTATTCAACATTTCTCACTGAAGATGTTAACTTCTGATCTCCATTACTACCTATGCTGCCCTTACAAAGCTTTTTGGAAGATGCAGTGAGGATTAACTACTTTCAAATTCAGAGCTGTCAGCTCTGAAATTCAGGTACAAATCGTTCAGGTACAAATCATTCAGGTATGAATGGTTCCTCACTTTAAAAACTCTTTTTCAACGGGATTATAAAAATAGAAATACTGACAGATGATTTAGTTTTGTCACTTGGATGCGCAACTTTCTGTATCATTTGGTGTTTTTTGTTTGTATATATTGTAAGAAAAAATTAAACTTACATGCATACATTAAACATACATTAAAATGTCAGTTGATGTGCTTCATTATGAGAGTTGGTATTTTTGATAGGCCAGTTGCTAATGCTGTGTTTCTCTGAGATATTCCAGCTTACACTGGGGAGACGGAAATCAGACTGATCCTTTTTATTATGTATCTTTGTTCTCTTTTCCTGTCATTAAAATAACTTCATTTGCGTTTAAGTGAATTGATAGCTCCTTGAAATATTCAGACCTAAAAGCCTAGAAAAATGTATGTAATTATATCCTACAGATACCATATTCCTACAGAGGTTACTCCTACAGAACTGTGACAAAATCTACCCTACTGTAGTTTCGGTTTAATAACTGTTTGAATACCTCTTCTAGTAACTACAGTATGTAGTATGTAGTATGTAGTATGTAGTATGTAGTATGTAGTATGTAGTAGTTTGAGCAACCTGGTCCAGAGGGAGGTGTCCCTGCCTATAGAAGAGGGTTGGAACTAAATGGTCTTAAATGTCCTTTCCAACCCATACCTCTCTATGACTCTGTGTACATAATGCATACATATACATATTATATGTAACAATTTAATGCAAAATAAATTGTTAGGAAAAAAAAACCAACCAACCAACCAACCAAACAAACAAAAAAAACCCGGTCCATACATATAAATGAGTGTGAGAAAAAAAAATGAACAAGTAAATACTAGAACTGGAAAATATTTTTTTAAATATTTTTCTGACTTTTTAAAAAATCATTATGTTTAGTCTGCAGGACAGCTGACTCAGAAACGAACTGTATTTTTGCTGTTCATTCAGTATTGAGCATTCACAAGGAAAATGATATTTTCTACAGTCCATTTAGTTTTTAGAATTTCGTTATTAAACTATGAATAAATTGATTATTAAGAAAAAGTGTTTCCTATAGAATTCACGTGACTCCCATTGACACGAATGGGAGGTTTCATTCGACGTTATAATCTGACATTAAATGCAGCTTTTTGCATAATATTCCTCAAGAGCATGAAGTTAGAGAACAGCTCTGCCTGTAATTTTTTCTTGCCATAGTTTGCGGTTCTTTAATATTAATTGCTCAAATTTCTGAGAATAAGCACACACATATTCCTGAAAATCATTTCTGAATGTAAATTATATAAAAATGAAATGCTTTCATGTAGGAAAATCTATTACTTCATTTGCCACACCTTATTTCCTTGGATGTTGCCTTAGCTGTGCTTTTCTCGGTCAACACACATAAAAAACCTAACTGGAACCTGCCATCTAGTGGCAACATTCTGGCATAACGAGTACACAAAAAGCAGTGACCTTTCTTTTAATGTAACTTACTTAAGCACCTTTCAGGTATTAGCAGACAAAGTCAACAGAAATGTCTAAGGGGATAATGGCACGGTTAGTACAATTTCTTGGGCTGCATACTTTCTGAAAAGTCTTCAGGCTATTAAGAGAGGAAAGAATCTTAAAAAACCAACAACATTTCAATTAAAAAATGAGTATTAATGAAAACATGTTACTGTACTTCTAGCTAGCATCGGTGCAGTTATATTATTTGAAGTGTGCAAAATACCTATTTTCAGAGATAATGTCATTGGCTGATAGCTAAATTCTTCTATTAAAAATTGCCTGTTGGAGCAGTGTACTTAAACAGAAAAGCTGAAGGCCAAGCTGTGAGCCAGCATTTCAAAAGAACCTCGAAATTAATCAGAGAGCTCTTGTGTTACACTCAGGACAAAATTAAATTGGGCCTTTCAAAAACAAGGCAAATACTTCCTTTTGCATAATATGGCTGGAATTTATATTCCAGGCAATAGCAAAATTCCGCAGACTTGCTGAATAAAAGCAGCATCAGATTCTAAGGAAAATTCAGATAAAAACAAATGCCCACGTACCTCTTTCTTAACCCCACTTCAGAATCGCCAGCAGGTTTTTGATGATTTTGCTCAGATAGGATTCAAGATACCCAAATTGTCCTCCACAGGATTCAGGTGTGGGGCTGAGCCTTAGTGTTCCTGTGGTTCAATTTATTCAGCTGTATTATTCTTTTTTTCCAAGTGATGGATTTGACAGTGAAGTGGGAGCCAAGGGCTCCAGAGCCCTAGCATGGTACTAGTTAGGTTTCCCATTGCAGCATTTAAACAGAGCATTTTTTATCAGACAGTGACGTTAGAGAAAGGCTGCAAGGTATTTCCAGAAAAAAAAAAAAAAAGCACTTTGCTAATGTAATTGTTCTTCATGATAGTAACTTGTAATTTATTTCCAGTTTCATAAAACCAAATGTTTTGCTCTCTTTTCTTTTAGAGAGTGTCATCATTCACCAGTTACGCATGAGCTCTAGATGAGCTACCAGCACCCCAGTATTCTCTCTGTGTGCACTACCCTCCTTACCAGTTGGACGGATCACTGTAGAAGCCCTCTACCATCAACACCAGGGTCACTTGTGCTACTGATTATTCATGGGAGTATTTACTGCTTCCATTAGATTTTATGTATTCTTGGTAGAGCTTTAAGAACGGTATTTTGATACAGCCAGAGGGAGATAAGCAGTCTTTCTGCCAGCTGAATTTCACTTTTATTTGCAAAGCCTGAGGCACGTGCTTGATTTTGTTTGCCATATAATTTATTTTTTTAATACACTTTGTAAAGTAACTGTCCCAAAGTTGCAATTCCTGTTGTCCGTGGTGCATTTGTTTGTAGAATACACTGTTAAATTTGCAATTTGATATTTTTGTAGAGGAGAGAATGTAAAGAAATGAAAAAATAATTTCAACAGTATTTTCTGTTTAAATGGAAAAATACTCGGCGCAATTTTTTGCTACCATACGATTCTGTGAGACTAAATACTCTGATGACTGCTGTATGGAATTTCTACTATTGCAGAATATGTCTTGCACTGTGTGATGGTTTGGCATAAAATTAAGTATAAAGTCCAATGCCTTGAAATACAACTAGATTTACTCATTTTAGACGATGTAAGCCAGTTTTTAAAGCTGTGATTTTTTTCTATATAATGTATGTTTTTACTTATGCCTGTACCAAAAAAAAAAAGTTGATTTTCATTACACTGTAACTAATAAATTTTCACAACTATGCAAATGTAATCAAGTGTTTCAATTTTAAATTAATTTTCTAAAGTTGGCAGTATTTGTGTGTCTTTGTGTGTAGGGACAGAATGTACAGCTTTGGAAGTTAATTTTTCTGACTGCTTTCCACTGCGGTCTCACAGTGATGTGCGTAGTAAAACTGGTTCTAATATTGTTTGTGATACAAAGAGGGATCTGTCACCAAGTGCTTAATGACATCATTGTTTCTAACCTGGTACTCTCACTGCATTGGCAGATACATTTGCTTGACATGATCAGATTGTTCAGTGCAAGACTAATGGAACTGTATAAATGAGATGCCATGTGGTGAACTGTGCATTTTACACTGGCAGCTTTTCAAATAGCACCCAGAGAGCTCTGTGGCAGCTATACTTAAAATGGTGTTTGAATGAACTACACGTAAAGCTGGATAAAACCCTTGTGGGGTGAGTTTTTTTCTTATACAGTTCATAATTAATTGTTTTTAATCAAGTTGTTGGCACATATTTAAAATGCTACTTATTTAAATTGTAAATGCTACTGGGATAAACTGTTTTTTAGAAGAGAAAACAGTATTGCTTGCAGGAGATGCAATGTGGGATGCCAGAAAAAGTGCATTAACTCAGTGTCCTACTGAGAAGAGTAGGCCAGTTACCTTTGAAGCTGAAATAATGCAGCAGTATGTAGTCAATTTGATCTTTGTGGTTTGGTTTGCTTGCCAACCATGGGAGCTGTTGGCTCCTCTTGATATGAGCTCTGCACTTAGTACTGAAATTCTAGAGAACCAGGACAATCTGGGACCTGGATGGACTTTTGTGGAGCTGACCTGCACTGGGAAGAGTTAGCTGATATGCAAGGGAGCTACTGGATAATCTAAACAAAACAAATGCTGTTTCTGCTTGCAAAACTCATTTCCTGGTATAGCTTTTCACTACACCAAAGCTTCAGCTGGTACACCAAGTTTGTTAAGGAGGCTTGTGGTGTTTTTTTGGTTTTTTTTTTTTGTTGTTTTGTTTTTGTTTTTTTTTTTTTGTTTTGTTTTGTTTTGTTTTAATTACACCTGATAATGTGTGCCAATAAACATAGCTGTGTCTGTAAGCAGTATTTTAGAGTGAGTTCAATATTCCGGCTTTCATAGAGTAATGAATTCAGAGCATGTTTAAGCGTGTGCCACATTTCAATTTGCGGTGCAGTAGAATGAATGTAGTACTGACCCCAGATCTCCTATTTTCAAAACACCACCTGTGAATCAAGAACTATCCATGAGTTCACCTGGAATGAAACTGCCCTGTATTTGAAAGTGACACTGACAAGCCTGACGTGAACTTTTACATATGGGTAAAATCTAAGTACAATCATACTTCAAAGTTGAGTCTGGATTTGAAAAGTCCCAATCAAGGAATAAAGTATTTTTCCTTGTCTGGATTTTAATATAAAGCTGATTCAGTATGAGTGTATGCATAAGCTGTCCTCTGTTGTTTTATGATCCCTAAACAAATACACAGACATTTACGGCTTCGCAAATGCATTAAGTTTTTAAGCTTTTAAAAAATAAAGATTTGTTTAAAGCATTAATACAGTCGTGGTGTACTTGAAATCATTTAGATTTTAATGTATGATAATGAACTGCAGCACTCTAAAGAATAATAGCAACCCTGGTCACAAATGATCATTGCTGACATACACTATGGCATCAACAATGCTGTTTTATGCAGATAGAATAATAAATTCTCTTCTGGTATTTTGCAGGCAGCAAAGTATTTCACTAAGGCATCCAGTCAGTCAAGTTCACAAATGCAAAGGGTGCTCTGACAGGTGTATTTCATCTTATGTATTTATGTTCCTGGCCATTTTGCACATTACCAAATCTGGATTTGCATCTAAAACAAATTAAGGAAGTGCATTAGCCACATAATTGGTTGATATTCTGGGGGCACTCAGGAAGAAATGTAATAATGTAGATTAAAAATGGGATGAATTTCTACAATCATTACCGTTAAAAAGGAAGTGATCATGAAGTGCTTTCACGATAAGACAAAGCAGAAGCCACTTTGGACCTCAGAGAGCAGTAACTTTTGAGCAATGGAAAATCAGTGAAGGATCTGCGTTTCCTTTAAAATACTGTAATTGCCTATAGGGGTTTCAAAGCCCTATTTTAGTATAAATACAGGTGATAAGATACGACTTCTATTAAAAAATCTGACATACTTTGGCTTCTAGAAAAAGACTCTTCTACACTGTGCTTTCCATTTGCCTCATTGTGAAAAACAGTTGGATACAAAGAGGAGATAAAATCTTCTGTTTTGTAGAACAATCTGTAATGTAGAAAAGATGGTAGAAATAGAAAATGGAGGTTACTGCCCTGAACACTCCACTTTCTACTGTGAAAATGCTCAGTTTTAGCTCTTTTCTCTGAACAGCAACATTTAGTTCTATGTTGAATGCTTTACACGTAATGCTTGTTTATACCTATGTAGATTGGCTGACTGAATGAATCTGTTTGACACTTTTATTTGCCTTACTTGACTACTCTCTGCATTAGTGGTTATAACAGCATGAAGTTTTATTTCTTTAAATTTTATTTTAAAGAGCATCATTTTCCTAGAAATAAGAAGACAATGTGATAGAGTAAGTGCCAGAAGAAGATCGTTCAGGGAGAGTTAATGAAATACAATTAAAAAGTAAATGCCAATTGATGGCCTTTTAGATTAATTACATTACAGTCATTTTTGTAACATTTGTGTGGATTTAATATGCTTGAAATCAGCTTTTTGTCTATCAGGGCCCTCAAGTCTTTCTCTGCAAGGCTGCTCTCAATGAGTTCTCCCAGTCTGTACTCGTATCTGGTATTGCCTCAACCCAAGTGTAACACCATGCACTTGGCCTTGCTGAACCTCATTAGGTTCTCATGTTCCTGCCTTTAGAGCTTGTCCAGGTTCCTCCCTTGTATTGTGTAAACTGCACCACTCAGCTTGGTGTCATCAGCAAATTTCCCTACCAGAATGAGAGCCTGTGAGCATGACGTCTCTTGCAGATGAAGCAAGAAGGGGGCCTCAATCAGGTGGCCTGTAGTAGATCTTGACCACCAGATGCCCTTTATTAGTCCAGTCTCTAACTTTAACCCACAAGCTCTCAACTTGTTTATGACTGTTTCTCAGAGGCAGCTCCTTGCACTTCTACTCCACTTCTTCCCACCCCTCCTACCTCACCTATCCCTTCTAAAAAGCTCATAGCCCTCAGTCATGGCATTGCAGTTATGTGATTCATCCCACCATGTTTCCATGATAGCAATAAGATAGTAGTTTTCCAATTTCACCATAGTGCAATTCCTCTTGCTTATTTCCCACGTTGTACATTGATACAGAGGCACTTCAGCAGGGCTTTTGGCCACGTTACCTTCTGGGCAGAGCCCTCCCAAAAACTTCTGGGACAAATCCAAGGTTATCCCCCCCACTGCTTTCTAAAGTGACAGTGTTCCCTGAGTCTTCTCTGTTGCTCAGCAGTACATCCCCACCAAATCTAGTTTAAAATCCTGGTGATAAGCCGTACCAGCTTGCTGCCAAGTATATTTCTACCCCTCCTGGCCAGTTGTGTCCTATCCTGCTTAAGGTTTGTCCTAGATCACAGAACCCAAAGCCCTGGGCATGACATCAATCATGCATCCATTCAATTCATTCAACTGGTCTGTTCTTCTCTGTCTGCCTGGATCCCCGTTCTCCAAGTAGGATTGAAGAGAACACTGCCTGCAAAAATTTCGTATGCGTTGGCCGGGAATCGAACCCGGGTCAACTGCTTGGAAGGCAGCTATGCTCACCACTATACCACCAACGCAGCTGCCAAAATGAAGACCTAATAAATTAGATTACCTTCCCACATACTAAGAAGGATCACTATGAATGTATATTTTTGTTAGTAATTTTTGTTCTGTACCTGTTTTTCTTACGAATGCACACAAATCAATCTGAAGTGCACTATATTGCACAGCACCTCAGTGTAAAAATTCATGAGTGTGAACTTTGTAGGTTGTACTTGCTTGGATTTAAATGAATTTGCCTTAGCATAAACCTATGCAATAATATTCAACCAAGACCTTAGCTTACAGGCAATAAAGTAAAACAGAGATATAACAGAATCACAGAATCACTAATGTTGGAAAAGACCTCTAAGATCACCTAGTACAACCATTCACCTACCACCAGTATCACCCACTAAACCGAGTCCCCAAGCACCACATTTACCCTTTCCTTAAACACCTCCAGGAACAGTGACTTCACCACTTCCCTGGGCAGCATGTTCCAATGCAGTTCAATCCACTCTTCCTGAAAAAAAATTCTTCCTAATAGGCAACGTTAACTCTCATTCTATTGCTATTGCCTGGAAGAAGAAGCTACCGAGCTCCTTGGCACAACATCCTTCCAGGTGACTGTAGAGAGCAATAAGGTCTTTTTCTGAGCCTCCCAGTTCCCTCAGCTGCTCCCTGTGAGACTTGTGCTCCAGAATCCTCACCAGCTTAGTTGCCCTTAAATATCAAAGTATTCAAGCTGATGTTCTTTATTTCTCTAAAGAATGGAAGTAAGATTCCCCAAGGGTTGACAGCTTGTGCCCAGTGTATCTACCTGCACACAGAAGAAGAAGGTGTATTTGGTTCTCACGCCACATGACAGCAGGCCCCACGTGATGAACCTCGTGCCAAAGTTCCCAGCACCAACCCAATTAGGACTGCAAAACATGGTGACCTGTGGTGTCCTCTGTGTCTTTGCATAGATGAAGGGATGCCTTTCCATCGGGCTACTGTGATGGCTGCACTGAGGTGATCTTTCATTGATGGATGAAGCTGAATGTCCATGAAGAAGCTGAGTGTCCAGGAGGTGACAGAGTGGCATGGAGGGAACATGATGCTTTTCTATGAGTAGTCAATAAAATGCAGAGGACAAAAGGACCCTCTTGAACCTGGCAGCATCCAAGGAAACTTCTTGTCACCTCACAGCCACAGGTTTACACTCACTGATCCCTCACTGGATTTTCTGGGAGGCTGAGGCAGCACAAGTCGCCAGGCTTGATGACAGAAGACAAAAGATAATAGAGAAAAGGGTTATAACAGGGGAAGGGGCTTCGCTGCCTGAAGCTCAGAGGGATACATCAGGAATGAGATACAGCTGCAGCACATACAAGGGAAGTGTCTCACATGAGAGCCCTAGATAACTGCTTAGAGCCCAAAGTCATTAGAGCCCAAATTTTAGATGCTTCAAAATAAATAAATAAAAAATAGTGCTTCTGAGCTTCCTGTGCTGCCCGTGGAGAGGCAGGAGCCTGCACAGCCCCACGGCGCCGCTCTTCACCAGACGCCTGCCTCCCCGGCGCTCCCTGTTGGTGTATTTGATTATCCCACTTCATTTTTGGGAAACTATTCCCGTCTGCAGCCAAAGAGCATTGATTACACATGAAATCCATAGAACTATAAAATCAGTTGAATTGGAAGGGACCCTTGAAGGTCACCTAGTCCAACAGCACTGCAAGGGACACCGTTAGATCCGGCTGCTCAGAAACTCATTGCATTACATTTTTCTAAAATCACAAAGAAACATCATTGCTTGCTGACAGCCAGGTTTTGGCCACGCTGACCACCCCTGCCCTCGCTAAATGAACTCTAAAAGGAAAGCACCAGCAGAAGGAGAAATACACAGTTTCAACATTGCGTTGCCTTGAGCTGTGCCCCTCTGGACAAAGCAGTTGCTCAGAAATACACGCGCACACAAGGGTTGATAGTGACAGGACAAGGGGAATGGTCTTAAGCCGAGCCAGGGGAGGTTTAGGTTAGATATTAGGAGGAAGCTTTTCACACAGAGGGTGGTGACGCACTGGAACAGGTTGCCCAAGGAGCTTGTGGATGCCCCATCCCTGGAGGCATTCAAGGCCAGGCTGGATGTGGCTCTGGGCAGCTTGGTGGTTGGCGACCCAGCACACAGCAGGGGGGTTGAAACTCAATGGTCATTGTGGTTCTTTTCAACCCAGGCCATTCTGTGATTCCAACCACCGGACTCAAAACCAGCAGCGCAGGACATGAGCATGCGCAGAAACAGAATGGACGGTGAATAGAGAAAGGCGCCCGCTGACATTACGCATGCGCTTTCCGCTCCGAGCAGGCGGAAGGAGACAATGAGCGCACAGATTGTGTCCTGCCGTTGCGCAGACACCGCTCTTGCTCTGAGCATGCGCAGCTTCGTCTCGGCGATCTCTTTCCGCCGGGACGCGAAGGTTATGTCATCAACCGCGCGCCGTCCCGCGAGAGCGCAGGCGCGGCGTCCGTCGGTCACGTGGTGGGTTCGCGGGCGGGGCGGCCGGCGGTGTCGGCGGGCGGCGTCATGGCGGTCAACTACAGCGCTAAGGAGGAGGCGGACGGGCACCCTGCGGGCGGCGGGCCTGGCGGCGGGGCCGCGGCCGGCGGTGGTGGAGCGGTGAAGACTCGCAAGCCGGACAACACGGCGTTCAAGCAGCAGCGCCTGCCCGCCTGGCAGCCCATCCTGACTGCGGGCACAGTGCTGCCGGCCTTCTTCATTATCGGCCTCATCTTCATCCCCATCGGTATCGGCATCTTTGTCACCTCCAACAACATCCGCGAGTACGAGGTGCGCGGGGATCGGGCCTCCCCTCAGCTCTGGGCATGGGGGGCCGGGCCGGGCGGGGGGAAGGAAAGAAGGAAGCCAAGGTGACGGCTGTGTCGGGAGGAGGTTGGGAAACAGAGTCCGAGGGACTAAAATTCCTGTCAATGAAAGGCTGAAGTGGAGGGGGAAATAGGAGCTTGAAGCCCGTTGTGCCGCGTCTGGATGCTGCATTTAAGCTTCTTGCCTGGAACTGTGGGGGCATGCGCATCTGGAAGTTGGCACAGCTACTTCAGAGCACTCTGCTCTGTTCTTGACACACCGACTATCGATGCCACCTTACAGCCCTTTTGAAGGTGATGCAGATGCCTGTTTTCAACAGGATACTATGCTGAGAAACATTAAAAAAAAAAAAAAAAAAGCTGGCTAACACTTTTTATGATGGTTTTGTTTAGAACAGACGTTTATTTATTAAAGTAACATGCATTCTTATGCTGATGTTATGAGAGATGTATGTTTATCCAGTTATATTTACCATATCTTTTCATTCTGATTGGATCTGGGTTGATCCTTAAGGATGAGAACTTCATCAGTTTCCTCTGAGTCCAGAACTGTAAATTACATTCAGGTTGGATGTTAGGAAGAACTTCTTCATAAGGATGGTCAGGCGCTGGAAGTTCTGTGACTCCTTGTAGATAGATTCCTGCTGTGTGTGTATTCACTGGAGCAGGTTGCCCAGGGAGGTTGTGGATGCCACATCCTTGGAGGCATTCAAGGCCAGGCTGGATGTGGCTCTGGGCAGCCTGGTCTGGTGGTTGGTGACCTTGCATACAAAAGCAGGGTTGAGACTAGATGATCCTTGAGATCCTTTTCAACCCAGGCCATTCTATGATTCTATGAAATGTTAAAGGCTGTGTCTGGTTAGCAGTTACTTATGTACTGCTGTAAAGCTCAAGCAGGAGCCACAAGGCATCTGTTCCCTTCTGACACATACAGTTAGTGCAACTAACACTACCCTACACAGACAGACTGCATCTATGAAGCAGTGTTGGCCACTTATATTTGGAAATGAGATAGCAGGTGGTAGTCTTCGGTCTCTTCTAGATTCAAGGTATTAAAGATAGGTAAAAATGTTCCTAGTTTTTTATCAAGTGTGTTTATCATTTGTGTTGCCACCTCCCCCTGGAGTTTGGTCAGATTTTATTTTTCTGGGGATAGGGTTTGTGAGTTCTGTGAGTCTGATGTTGTGATCAAACAGTTCAGGTATGCAAGTAAAAGGAGGAACTTTATGTTCTGTTCTTTGATTCTAATGCTTTTCTATAAAGTG
This sequence comes from Tetrao urogallus, assembly GCF_951394365.1. Classification (NCBI taxonomy): domain Eukaryota; kingdom Metazoa; phylum Chordata; class Aves; order Galliformes; family Phasianidae; genus Tetrao; species Tetrao urogallus. Next base: position 79,621,886 of record NC_136814.1, read on the forward strand.
TTTTAGTGCAAAAATTGTGCAGAGGGGGAGCATGCACAGCTACCACTGCACATCAAAAGGTCTTTGCCTGGTGCTCTGGCTTTTCTTAGTAACCTCCAGATGTTACTCCCAAAGAGCCACTGATATAACTTTGGGAGACAAGGCTTCTAAAAGCGAGTTGTGGTGACTGGGCTCATTTAGAAATGTAATTAGGGGAGGAAGCAGAGCTGCTTATTTACACACACCTCAGACAGTAGCCTCCTCATGAGGTGTCTCTGTGTGTGTGTATAGCAGCCTGAAAGCTTGCTGTATTGTAACTGAACAGGATGTATGATTGATGTCCCCAAATACATATTTGTGTACAGTTCATATTATCCCTAGGCCTGTTCTGGAAATTGATGCTGCAGTTTCTGAGAACTGCACTGTTCTTACGTGGGTGCAAGCAGTGAGATGTGGCCTTTCCATTGATTTCCTTTAGAAGCTCTCTTGAATTTAAATGTGGAAGATGTCCAGAATCTTAAGTGTATGAGGATTATGGATTGGTGTGTGTGTGTGTGTGTGTGCACGCTGGTTTTTCTCTATCTTTTCTCAGTTTCAAAAATGTCCATCATGGGAAATTGTTCATTTGAGAGAAATATGAGGAAAAAGCTTCAGAAATGTCTATTTTCTGCCCTATATTATTAAAGGCCAATGTGGTCCTATTTTTATTTTTAGAATGGATAAAGAACTGCTGACAGCACATTAAAATGTGATACAAATTGAGCAATGTCCAGGACACTCATTGAACAGGAAGCACATCCCGGTGCTGCGACTGCTACTTGTGAATTGCTTAACAGTAGTTAAAACCAGACCCAAAGGCACTGCTAGGAATGAGGAACTGAGATGAGGTGCCTGACTATTGTGTGCATCTTCAGTGCTGCGTGTGGTTCTTGTGACCCCATCACCAAAATGATGCAGAACTTAGTGAAATCTGCAGAGATGGATATAGGAAAAAAAAAAAAAGCCAAACCAGACTGATTGGATGCCTTTTATACAAGAAGTGGCTAGGGACAGTAATTGCTGGTCCAGAGCAGAGGAGCTGAGGGGAGGCCTCATGGAGGCTGCAGCTCCTTGCAGGGAGCGAAGGGCAGCGCTGTGCTCTGCTCTGTGTGACAGCGGCAGGGCCTGAGGGAATGGCATGGGGCTGCGTCAAGGGAGGGGCAGCTGGGGGTTAGGGACAGGTGTTGCACCACAGGATGGGTTGGCATGGCACAGGCTGCATAGGGCAGTGGACACAGGCCTGAGCTGTCAGAGTTTATGGAGCATTTTGAGCTCTCTCAGACACAGGGTTTGATTTTGTGTGCTGTGTGGAGCTGGGAGTTGGACTTAGTGATCATTATGGGTCCCTCCAACTCAGGATATTCTATGATTCTTCAGTAGCATCCATTTGTAACAGCATGTGAAGCCTACAAAGAGCACAGATGGTTTGGAGAATTCATATGCACAATAGCTGTGTTATTTCTGCACTACAAAAACAAGCGAGCTGAGAAGGACATCAACAAACTGACCGGCTGTTGGGCCAGGAGATACCAGCTCCATGTGGGTCTGTGGTCTCTTGTTGCTATTGCTCTCTGGAGCCCTGGTGCTGGGTCATGTGGATTTCTACCTTGGCTCCGTGCATTAGTTCTTGTGTTCTTGAAGCAGTGGTTTCATTATTTGTCAAGAGATGAAAACATATCTGTATTACTTTAGCTAAGCTGTCAGTGGAACATGTAAGGTGTTCTTCATGTAAGTGAAATTTTTAAATCTTGCTGGTCCTTGTGCTGCAGCTGGACCGAGCCTTGAAGGACTGCAGAGGCAGAGCTACTTATGCATAAATTCAGTATCTCATTTAATGAGAGGCAAAAATGATGCAAGCCTTTCCCCCACCTCACAGCTCCTGAATCTGATTTGTTTCAGCTGAGCTTGTCAGAGGAAGGTATCATCTGTCAGAAGCCTGGTAGCAGAACACAGGCTACTAAAGCGCCTTTGCTGAAGAAAGAGCTGCAGCTCTTAACAGATAGCAAACAATTTATGGGGAGAGAGACCTTGAAGAAGATCCAGAGGGAAATGGGCTTCAATTGTTCCTTAAACCTTGAAACTGCTTGTTTTATTTAACCTTAATATGGATTTTAGGACAGATCATAAATCATTCTCAGTAATGTTTGACTACAACCATAAATCAGAACAAACCATTTGCAGCAGTCTTCATAAAACTGAGCAGGATTTGTAGTTCAGAGCACTTTGTTTTGATAACTTGTCATGTGTTGTGCTGATCTGAGTTTCTAATTCTAAGTAGCATCTTTTAAGTGTAGGAATACTAGTTCATAGGCAGATGGAATCTTTGTCCTACTCATGGAGCTGACCTGCTGAACCCAATGCAGTTATTTCCTCTTGTTTGCATCCTGAAGCCATGCAGGAGAGAGCAACGAAATGCAGTCAAGGACTTCTGTTGTCAGGGGGCCATAGAATGAGTGCCCAGGTGCTCAGGATACATTATGTGTGTTGTAAAGGTAGCCTGAATGTGCAGGTTTCAGGTAATTTTTCTTGTTCTTGTTGCTAGACTATTAAAGACAGATACTTGATAAGCTGCATTAACAGCAATCATCTTTCTTTTTCATCTGGCATTTTACTATTCTTGGCATTAGTGTCTTCATCTTCCTTGTTTAAGGAGAGCTTTTGAGCATTAAGTGGTCTTTGAAAAATCTTCTAGCTGATTCTTTGCTGTCTAGGTTTAAGCACTGAAAGTTTTCTTATGCAGAACTTCTTTCTTATGAAATATCTAGGTAGGCTTTTAAAAACTAGACTTCTCTGGAAGGCGTGTAGCAGCTTAGATCTGCTTGTTATATATGAAGTGTGTTTGGAAATGGTGTGGTACCTTGAGTATCTGCTCTGTGTGTTTTGGTGGGGTTTTTTTGTTTGTTTGTTTTTTTTCTCTTCCCCAGCGTTAATGGCCCACACTGGTGCCAGATTTGTTTGAGGCTGAAACATGGTATGTAGTCAGAATCACAAAATAGTTTGGGTTAGAAGGGACCATGAGATCATCAAATAGGGCTTTTGGAACTGAGATGCAGTAAGGTTGCAAAATAAATGCCACACTGATTCTCTGGCTTATTAATCAATTTTCTTTGTTTTCCCACTGTAAACTAATGTGAATATTTTTTTCTGTTATAGATTGATTATACAGGAATAGAGCCTTCCAGTCCTTGCAACAAATGTTTAAATGTGTCCTGGGATAGCACACCGCCTTGTACTTGCACAATCAATTTCACACTGGAGCATTCATTTGAGGTATGTAACCTTGCATGCAAAGTGAAATGAGAACTGCTAACGTGGTTTATTTCCTAAGTGATAGGAAAGCTGCATTCCCACAGCCTTACTTTGTTTCTATCTTAAAGGATTGTTTCTAGTATTTCTATGAACATGGATATGATGGCTGTGTATCTTCTCAGAAGCAGGGATGAGATGGTTTTTAATGCCTCTCTTTGCCTAGAATTGCACAGTGTTAAGTGGGATACCTTTTACACATCTGGATTTACTGTGTCCTAGTTGGATTTCATGTACTTGACATGTAGATGAGCTATTCCTGCACAACTTCAACTGAATTCAGCAGGAAGTGACAACACCAGGTGCGTGCTTTTTTGCAAACTGGAGGCAAATCATGGAATGGCCTGGGTTGAAAAGGACCACAATGATCACCTAGTTTCAACCCCCAAAATAATAACAAGATAAGTATTGGGATAGTACTGATGAATATCATGCTGCTGGTTTATGGCACGTTGATATTGTTTGACTTCAGGTTGCCAGCTTTTGTTGGGATAGTATTGTGTACTCAGTATGAACAGAGTTGAGTCTTTGAGTGTTACTATAAAGTAAACTCAATTTAAGAGGTTAAAGTTCCAGCTTTCAGTTAACTAGCATCCTTGTGTGTTTTATTGATCTGTTATGTGAATTCAAACCCCTCTTATAGAGTAATGTATTCATGTATTATGGACTTTCCAACTTCTATCAAAACCACCGTCGCTATGTGAAATCTCGAGATGACAGCCAACTAAACGGAGACAACAGCTCATTACTTGTAGGTATTCAAGCTTTGATATTAATAGGCAATGAACAACTGACTTGCATAAGTTATCACAGGGCAGAATATGGAGTTTAATAATAATGAAGCTGTAGAATTTTTGTATTCCGGAAAACAACAGTAAGGAATTCCATACTTTTTATGACAAAATGTAAAATGCTGTAATTTCATGGCAGTTGTTTGTTCAGTGGACAGCAGTGCAGTACCTCAAACACATCTGAAAATTGAATAGCTTTAAACTTTTTACTTTCAGATGATAGTACGTATGTGTACCCATTCATTTTCAGTATAAAATACTGTTACCTAACACTTGGTTTGGATGTTGCAGCTAAATGCATTTGTTTCTATAGAATCAGGTTTGATACTGAGCATCAGCATTACTGGAAAATGTCAGTGCTCTGTATTCTGCTCAAAGTACTGCATAGAGTCAGATTGCTTTTCCTCCTAGTTTTGGCAGGGAGTGGAAATACATGTGGATTCTTGCTCCTGCAAAAAGTATTCCCCCTTTTTTGCATGTAAATTGGAAAAAAAAGCAGAGTTTCAGGAAGTTACAGCTGATGACTGACATTGGATTTCAGGTCACTTGTTTTTGGCATGATGTTTGTGTGCTTACAACCTTATTATTTTATGCTGAGCTTTGTTACTTACTGCAATCTGTTATCTCTACCACTGGTGCATACAGGGAGTTTGGGGGGGAGGGGAACTTTATTAAAAGAATGCTGGAGTACTTCATGTTTCAGTTAGAACTTTTTTTTTTTTCCTTTCAACAGTTTCCAAGCGGTCTTAATTTTAGAATGACCATCATGGGATTTTTGATTTTATTCATATTTTATCTAGATTATATTCCTGCTTGTAAAGAAAAAAAAATCAATCATATTGATTAGCAGTGAATACTGAAATATTGTAAATAAGCTTACTCATGAGAAGATTTTTGTAGTAAGTGTAAGCTGTGCACGCTGAAGTACTGAAGCATAAACTAGCACAGACTGATCTGCCCTTTTTCTTTCTAACTATCAGAATCCAAGTAAGGAATGTGAGCCCTACCGCACAAACGAGGATAAACCCATTGCTCCCTGTGGGGCTATTGCCAACAGTATGTTTAATGGTATGGTAATACTTCTAAGTTTAGCATTTAGATGTTTTTGTGTTGTTATGTATGCTTTGTGCTGTTGCTTTATCCTGGCTGTTATTGTGGATTGTTTTGTTTTGAATTTACACACCTTAATTGTTTGGAATGTTCAGAATAAAATACCATTTTTTTTAATAGCTATCACAGTGAATTTAATCTGATAGCACACAAGGGATTGAAACATCTGTTGTGAGCGGCTGTTATGGCTATGGAATAGATGTAATAGGTGTATGTAGGTATAACGCATTGCTATGGAACCTGCGTGGATTCTCACAGAACAGTTTTTGATTGTGGCAGTTTTTGTTTTTCCTGGAGATGTTTTACTGCCTATCAGGATCGTTATCTAATAAAAGTCACTCTTACCTAGTTTTCCAATTTGATTTTCTCCATAGATACATTGGAATTATACCACATTGAAAATGACACAAGGACTGCTATTACTTTGATTAAAAAAGGCATTGCGTGGTGGACAGATAAAAATGTGAAGTTCAGGAACCCTACAGGAGATGGAAATAATTTAACTGCACTCTTCCAAGGTAAGAAATATGTGAAATTTTAAGAAGAAAAGATTTCAAACACATTGATTGCCATGGATTTTTACCTCAATGACAACATTGTAGTGAACATACTAATTAAAAATATTGTTCTATGTAGAAGTCCAAGCTAAGGGCTATTCTGCGGTCTGGAAAAGTTGTCTGTTAACAGTGGATGTTGCAAACTTAATGCGGAAGTATTTTTGTTTTTTCTCATTTCACTGTAGTCATTCAACATGTAAAACAGAACCTGGGGTTATTTCCTTTTTAATCTTTCTGAAGTTTCATAAAAGCTCTTTCTGTCAGTTGCTCGGCATCAGATTAGTTTTGCTTTGGCAGCTAATCCAATTTGTTAAGATGCGGAAAAGATTCCTGGTTTTAAGTGATGTTTCAATAACTTGCTGTTTGGGATATCAAATATCAAATCACTTTTTTTTTTTTTTTTGATAAATTTTTATGCCTTGAACACTGAGAAAATCTTAGTAAGTGCATTGCTGTAATACATGGCTTTAACTTGAGAAGAAATCCTGTGATTATTTAACCAAACGGTGTGTTTTTTTTTAATGTTTCTTCTGATAGATCTTGCAGTACTGTTTAAAATCTGATTATTTGTGAATAAATTGACTGATTTCTCTCATTTGTAAGGTTAAATGTAATTAAATACAGTCTGATAAAGTCTTAAAGCAGTTTTCCTTTTGGGCTTTAGGGTCTGTGTGTATATGTAAGATAGAAAATAGCTTTAGGTTTAGCATGTGTGTTTCTTGCTTAGTCACAGCCAAGTGACCTTAGCAAAGTGACATTACCCTTGGAAAGGCAGATACCATACTCTAATACAGTGTAGAATTGTATTTCCAGTAGTTAGCAAAAGCACTGCTGTGACATCATCTAAAGTACTGTATGTAATTTTATTTGCTCATGGTCCAGAAAGTAGTAGAGCAGAAGAGCTATGATCATAATGGAGAATTATCTCACAACAGTAGAGTAATATTTTGATAAGGCTTCCTGTCTATATAAATGTATAGAGTGGGCAAACTTGTTTTAGCCATAGACAGTGCTGTTGTGTGAGTAAACGGATATACACTGCTGTTTAAACTGGAAACTCTGCAGGTGATAGAGGAATGGATAGATTGCTCAGAGTATCATAGAATGGCTTGGGTTGGAAGGGACCTCAGGGATTATGAAGCTCCAGCCGTCTCACCACAGGCAGGGCTACCAACCTCCACATTTAATACTAGGCCAGGCTGCTGAGGGCCCCATCCAGCCTGGACTTGAACACCTCCAGGCACGGGGCATCCACAACCTCTCGGGGCAGCCTGTTCCAGCACCTCACCGCGCTCTCTGTAAAGAACTTTCCACTGATATCCAACCTAAATCTTTCCTCCCTCAACTTAAAACCATTTCCCCTTGTCCTGCTATTATCTACCTTTTCAAGGAGTTGACTCCCCTATAAGAGTGGTTGCTAAGTCTCCCTCTTCACATAATTTCAGAAACTGCCTGGACATGGTCCTCAGCACAGTGCCCTAGGGTGTCTTTGCTTGGGTGGGGGTTGGGCCAACTGAAGTCCCTTCCGCTCTCAGCCATTCTATGAAAATAAAAAGTTCCTGAACAGTGATCTTCTGAATTCTGTTTAGAATCTAAACAGTAATCTTGCAGTGAACCAGCCTGGCTCTTCATATTACTTAGGATTTAATGTATGTTTTTTATGATACTAGAATTAATTTTGGTGATCTAGTGCTTCATTTAGTCCTGTGTTTGAAATGCTTTATTGTTTTTGTTTCAACTTAGGTACAACAAAACCAGTAAACTGGCCCAAACCAGTGTATATGCTGGACTCTGAGCCTGACAACAATGGCTTTATCAATGAAGACTTTATCGTGTGGATGCGCACTGCTGCTCTGCCAACATTTCGTAAGCTGTATCGTCTCATTGAAAGGAAGAGTAACTTACAGCCTACCTTACAGGCTGGAAAATACTCTTTGGATATCACGTACAGTATCCTTTGAAAATGCCCTTAAAAACTCCTTAGAGCATTGGGTGGGTTACATGGGTATACTTCCGATGAAGTTAAAATCAAACAAAGCTTTATAATTACTGTCATCTAAGTATAGTTTATAGAACTAACCTGTGTTTGTTCTGTTAAGATCATGAAATTCAGTTCCATAGCTTCATAAGAGGAAATGACTGGGTCAGTTTGACTTCAGAATCACCATCTGAAGCGTGGAGTTGTCTGAACTAGTTAAGAGTATCTTTTGGAGGGTATTACTCTTCTAGAAGTGTATGATTTTCTCCTGCCTGATCAAGAGGGTAGAGGGAGGAAAACACAATGCTGTGGAGACAGCTGGATCTTCAGACACAATCTAATATAGGAATGATTTGTAAATTTGTAGTCTTATTGCAAGGTTTTTTTTTTTTTTTCACTTGGAATTAGGCTTATATTCTTTAATGTTTGTAACATTTTAATCATGATCTTAAACTATTGTGTAGTTCACATAGAACTACATTATGTATTCAATAAGAATGAAAATATTCTGTGGATTTTTTTGTTGCTCTTTCAGTTTTTGAAGACAAAACGGGACAAAAAAAAATACCACCTCACTCTTCTGAAGAGGCACTGTGAGAAGACATGTTAATCATGGGGAAGATTTCAGTGTAAAATTTGCCCAGTAAGCAAAATTTTGAAGGACACTAGTGTCTTCTCAGTATGCTTGAGTGCTTAGAGGGGTATGGTCAGTCTCAATCACCCCTGGTCTCGCACAGCTTGTTCACATATGTGGGTCCCTGCAGTCCCTGCTGACTGCTTCGAGAGATTGAGACTGAAGTTTCTGAATGGGAGCGTTTTCATGTGATAACTTTTGGGCAGATACAAATGCAGACAGACTAACAGGAAGATGCACCATAGCCATAGTTCAGGTGATGCTTGAGCTGATAAGTCTTTTTGAAAGCTGTTACTTGACCTAAGTCACAGGTTTTATTTTTAGTTTGTAAAATGCTGTATGGTCATACTTCATTTACACTCAGGCTGGTAGCACAGTCAAATGCAGTGTACATTTTTACTTTTCAGTATATGTGCTGCTCATCTTTTGCTTTTCTGTGGAGTGCTTTGACACTGAAGGGGATTGAATACAAGGGGAGAAATTTCTCAGGGGCGCAGAAATTTAGCATTCATTCAGGAGTTGGGGCCTACTTTGCCTCTTCCTGTGGCTTTGTGTGCTGTTGTCAGATCACTCTATTTGTAGACTTGCTCCACAGCAACCTTTTGCTGAGTGATTGCTCAAATCTGTGCATAAAGTTAAATTGCTTGCTTCACAATGAGAGAGAAGTTTCATGTCTTCGATGCTGTAAAGAAATTGAGAGAAAAATACAGCACAAGAAAGAATGGAAGACTTGGTAGCTTAGAAATTTGAGTATACATTCTAAACCTGTACTCTTTAGGGTGTAATGACAGTATGTAACCTAGGGCAGGCAGAATTTAGAGGTGAAAATAAGTCCAGAGCTGTGGGTCAGGTGCACATCTGCCATTCCTTTTTGGGCAGACAAAAGATGAGGTAGTTATGTAGGAAAGTAAAGGAGGCAGGTTGTCATGATTACTGAATTCTTAAAACTTGAAAGCTCCTGAAGATCATTTGAAGAGCTACAGCAGTATTTTTCTTCCTTTCAAAACAGCAGGGAGTGTATGTAAAATGGAGTCAACATAAAGTCACAAAGAAAAACTCAAATACAAATTTCAGTTCTTGAGCGTATTTCCTTTGTTTTATTGGAGGTGCTTTCAAAAACCCATGAAACTATCCTCTTTGTAGGAGAAGAGAAAATGCATAACATCTGGGGCATTTTTCTTGGAGTAGTTGATGGTGCCCAGGTTAGTCTTTGCTTAAAAGGTCATCAAAATTTTCAGTGTTTACACTTTGAATATTCAAAGAATGATGTTTGTATTGGGAGCCTGAGTGAGATGATCCAGCATGTTAATGTGCATGACTAGGCTAGGTTTGGAAATGCACTTCATGTTTCTTGTTTTCCTATACTCCTTGTTTTCTCTCAGATTATCCCGTGCACAGTTTTGATGGACGAAAAAGAATGATCCTAAGCACCATCTCATGGATGGGAGGCAAAAACCCCTTTCTGGGAATTGCATACATCACTGTTGGGTCCATATGCTTCTTCTTAGGAGTTGTATTGCTGATCATCCATCACAAATACGGAAATAGAAACACTAGTGCAGACATTCCCAATTAATCTCGCATTTTGAAAGCAACCATGCTGCATGTGCATCAAGGCCAGTCCAGAACGGACTCAGTTGTTGGAAGATAAATCTCTGCTAACGTCACTTCTGAGGCTGGGTATATAATTTTATCTAAAGACCTCCTTTCCCCTTGCTGTGAATTAACTCTCAAAATGACGGGTATACAATTAACTGCATTGATTGTATCTCTGCATACATCAGAAACGATTTTCTGATGTTTGCCTCTAGCTGGGCAGGCCACTTGATGCATGTAGCCCTGGTTCCCTTGATGCATCTGCTGCTTGTCATGTGCTGTGTAATGTCAGTATGATTCAGTACATACAGATTGTGGAGAAGACCATTGTAAGATACTGTGTAAATTGTTAACTTAGCAGAATTTGAGTGTCAGTGCTGTTGAAAGGAAAAGGCAAGTCTCAAGTGTTTTTTTCAATTTACTGTCTTGTGTGCATGGACTCCTACATTTCTGGCTGAGATTTTAATATATTTATATTAGCAGTTAAATGTTTTTTCCTGTGTCCTACCCACCTTTGTTATGTTAGATTATTTAAAGGCAGTGCAAAGTGCAACACCTGGAATTCCTTTTAATAGTTGCAACAGATGTGCCTGGCCAGTAAAACAGCGTTATATAAAGGCATCGGAAAGCCTATTTGTGAATTATCTGTATGAGTTCCTCTTAAATTTTGTTCTAAACTGGGAGACGTTTGTTCCAGGTAGAACCTGCAGTTTTGTCATTTTCTTTGCTTTAAGTTATATCCAGCAGTAGTTTTCCTGATGTGCTTGCTGGTTTTGCTTTTTATCTCCAAGCAGTAAGCAAGATGAACCTAAAATGTCTGTTCCAGTCACAAATTTGAGCAAATTCCTTTCACTAAAAGAGTTTATTGAAACGTGTGTTCTGCTGAGCAGGCTTTGTTGTAAAGGAAATCTCATGTTCTGTTTCCTTATTTGGAGTAGATGCCACAATAAATTCTTTCAGTGTTGAGATGCTGAACTGTAGAAATGGAAGAGTTGAGATGACAGTAATCTCTTTGTTATTCCAGTGCGGGTTAAGTTTGCAGTGAAACATAATTGAAATATTGCAGTTAGAAGCGGTGTGAGTTTTAATGTCTCAAACTACAGAAAGATTCACTTCCAGGTTAATTTGAAGCTAGCTAATCTGTAAAATACTATTTGACTTTTTTTTTTTTTTTTTTTTTTTTTTAGATGATGCACAGAAATTGTATATGGTGGAGATCATTTTATATGCAACTAGCTTCATTAAGTACTGAGTGTATTAAAAAGGCCTAATAAATTCTGCAAACCATTTATTAAGAGCTTTTACTTTGTTCTTGAACATGCATTTATTTTCATCTGGATGAAAAGACATTAAGATTGAATGCATTTTACGCAAATTATGTTTCTCAGTTACAAAAAAATCAATGTAACATCCATAGCCAGCTTTATACAACACTGTATTAATTTAGCACATAAATGCAAAACTATTTTTACTCAATTACTTGTGTAATCTTCTTCAGCTAGCAGTTTAAGTGTATTGGTCTGCATACACTGCAGAATGAAGCAGTGTTTCCATGGTGCTGGTTTTCTGTATAAGCATGTAATTTGCTTACATAATACATTGTGGAAACACAGGGCTCTTAAATCTTCTAGATTTTTTTGCAGTGTTGTATCTGTTGCTGGAACTATAGTATAAGGATATATAACTCTGTATATTGCAAGGTTGAAAAGTTACACAAAATTTTAAGCTGGTCATTCCTCTGTAGAAGAGTTTAGTCAAAACAAAGTAAACAAGTAAGGAGATGTTTCCCATTTACTGCTTATTAAAATATTTTGATTTTTAAACTGTTTGTCATTTGAAAGGTAAATGTTTTGCTTTATTCATGACCCCTTATCTTTTCTGAGTAGGGAATGCTGTTTTTTGGGGCTATGTTCAAAATGGAAAACAATATTTTTCTATCTCTACCTTGAAATGTTTTTTAGTGCTTTTTCCTTTTCCTGTTGACCACAGCTGTCAATGCTGTTTGGATTTTCCTAATGAAGTGCACCAGGATAAGAATTGCTGTCTGTTTGGTTCTTGCTACAAATAAAGTGTTTTTCTGAAAGCCTGTAGCACTAAATACTTGTCAGACAATATGAACACTATGCCTGAGGAGCTCAAAATATTAGGTGAAACTTGGAATCTCTTGTTTTACTCTTCTACGTTTGCCTCAGGGGCATGCAGGTAACTATTGAAATTCTTGGATTTTGTATTTCCTGGAAGCTGCCAATGTGTCACGTGTTCAAAGATGAAGCCACAGTGTCCCTATCTGACACTTGTCAGAGCAGTGTCACTGTCCCAGTGCTCAGTGCCATGCGTTGGACCTGACCACTTGTGACCTTGGTTCTTCAGTGGCATTCATCCTGCACAACTAGAGAGCAATGCCTCTCCTTTCCAAGTGCCAGCCAGGCACTTTCCAAATCCCACCCTGTTCAGGCAGTGCCCAAAGTGTGAGATTATAGGCTTCCTGTAAGTGGGTGGTGTTAGGAGAGCCTGCTTGTGAATGAATCTTTCTTGGAGAAATTAATGTGGGAAACTAGGATGTGTCTCTGGCTTATGCAGGAGCTTTTTAAACAAAATCCTTTGCATGTGCCCATCTTTCTTCCAGACTTGTTAAGATCTACATAGCTGTAGCAAAGCAGAGGGCCCCTTGGGTACTTCTAAATTGCCTTGGGCTATTTGGAGAGCTGTTGGTTGTGATTAGTTGAGACAGAGGGAAGAGTTACCACTTTAAAACTTGAATGTGAAGAATCCTTTGTAGTCTTTGCCTCTCAAGGTACCAATGGTACTGAAACTGCACTCTCTGCAGCCTGATTTTGCTTTAATTATGAATGTTATACCTTGAAGAACACAAGCCTTGCCTTTTTATAGAAATCTCCTTGGGGAGAGAGGCCATGACAATCTAATGTCAGGTAACATTTGCTTGAGTCTGCCAAGCAGCACAAGGAAAGATAGGTGTGTTTGCCCTGAGTTCACTGCAGGTGTTAATGACTGCACCTTTCTCAAATGCTCTTCCTGCACTGGGGCAACATCAGTGTTACTCATCTGTAGACACACAGATATCAGATATTCAGCTGAAGTGTCTGATTGGAAAAATGTAACTAAACCTAACAAAGAATATGCACTCAATTGATTTAAAAATAATGTAGAATATACTGATTGGAAGGCAGCTGCTTGAAAAGGACTTGGTCCTACATAAGACTGGTATCTTTTGTATTTGTTGTATAGGCGTTCTGTATTTGTTACCATAGGTTGTTCTCTGCAAATGAACTAACTTTAAAGAGTTAGAAAGGAAGAGGGTAACATTGCAAAAGCCTTCAGCAATGTCCCAACAGTAATAAGTACTTCTCAAGGTGTATCAAGTCCCCATAAGGGACTATTGGCCTAGTTACAATGAGTTACTTTAAAAATAAATAAATAAAGGGACATTTTGAATACCTGTGTCTGTGTTGAACAGCCTGCCAAAAGAGAAATCTTGCTTGGTGGGGGGAGGAAGTGAATGGTCATGCTACTCTTATTCTAGCTCTCTTTTTAGCGATGTGGTCAATTTATGGACTCCTAAGATAGAAGGTGTGGTTTTATCTCTTCCTCAGATTGGCAGAAGTACTTTCATGTAACAATACCATGCATTGTAGCTCACAGAATATGATCCAATTAGCATAGTACCTCTTATGCCTTAAATGGGCAGCTCTGACAATTTTGATTTAGACTGACTGTGATCATAAGCCTGATAAGAACTCATATCCTTATAGGACCTGAGTCACAAATAAGAAACTCCCTTCTGCTCAACCAGCACTTGAATGATAGTAATGATGTCTGTTGCTTGAGTTTATGCTGATTTCTGCTGTTTGAAATAATTGTTCTCATTTTATGTTGGAAACAAGTAAGCAGAAATGAAAGAAGCAAACTTAAACTAGAGTTGCATGCAAGGCTAACCGATGGTGCTTGGATGTCACAAAATAAAATGGTGAGATATTTTAAGTAATGTTAGAGGGCCAGGAAGATGATTTATGATCTCATTAGTTCTGTTGGGAAAATATGAAAGGCTGAGACATAATATTCTTGGAAGAAATGAAAATATGATTGTTTCTAGGCGTACATCCAGGGTTAAGTAGTTAAATGAGTATCTGCTTCACAGCAGATGCTTATAAACATTGGAACAAATCCTCGTTCAGCTTCGTAGGGGGAATGATCAAAGAAAGATATGAAACTCCCAATGCGAGCCACTGTATGAAGCTTCTGTTTTGGGGAAAAGTTCCAGCTTCTTACTGCAATCAGGCAGAGATTCTGTTTAGCTGGAAGTGATGTTATTCAGAGCCATGTCTAATCCTGACTGCTCTCTCTTCAAGCTGCTGACTCTGGTGATGAAAGCAAACTGTGTGGCAGAATCCCAGAAGGCAGCTGCCTGTCTGTCTATGCAGTGCCTACAGCAGTATTCTTCCCAAAGAAGATGTGAAGTTGAAGTAAGAATGAGGGACCTACTGCATGGCAGTCCGTAAATATCCCAAGCCCTGAAGCAGTGCTTATGCTGTGTAATACTGTTATTTTAATGCAATTTTAGTGTATTCTACAACTGAGAATAACTTAGAGAATGATTCTAGTTTTGTGTTTTCTCTCATCGTGAACAATGTGGCTTTTAACTGGGCACATCAATTAGTTTATATGCAAGAAAAAATTATGCAGCAGGCAAGCAAGCCTGTAGGAGAAGCTTAAATATTGTCTTGTCCACCTATCCTACTGCTCCAGGGCTTTCCACTATGACAGGTAGGCCAGAAGTGAACTCAGATGTTTGTGTATCTTTTTAAACCCTGCTAAAAAAAGATCAAACTACTAATCAGAAATAGATGAACAGCCCTGTTCAGGCTGGCTTAGACAAAACATCTTAACAATGAGTTCTGATGACCAAATTCATTATTCTTCAATACAATATATATTAAAATTTATCTGTTAGGGAAAATGTGTCTGACTTTGCTTCTAGTGAAATGCCTTTGCCCTGTGGCTGCAAGATGTCATTTCTCTTCCCTCAAGCTGTTTTTTCATGAAACAGTGAATGTTGAAGGCAGCCCTTCCGCTTGTGTCAAGCAACCCCCTGTAGCTTTAATCACACCAAGCTTTAAGTGTGAACTTCAGGCAATAGCTCTGAAGCTCATATTCTGACTTACAGGAAATAGTTCACATAGCAAAAATGAAGCAACATTTATTTTGCCACAGATGATGATTCTTTTATTAATACTGGTTAAGTAATGCATCCGAATTCTTCCTTTGTTGCAATGCATCATTTTTTTCTATGGCTGTGCTTTATAATTGATATTTTTAATATTGCACTCAGTGGAGGCTATGGATAAATACCTTTCCATTTTTGCATTTTTTTTATAGTGCCTTTCTGATAGGAAGTCATGGCACAGGAAGTGCTGTGCTTTGGGAAATAGTTTGTTATTTCTGTACTGGGCCGAACGCTGGTTTTGTGTCTTTGACGTAGATTATTCATCCTCAACTCTGGGACCAGCACAAGTACTTTAAAATGACAGGACTTGAGTGCCCTGCAACTGCAGGGAGCCAGAAAGTGGCGTTGTGGCAGCGCTGTGCTGCAGGGTCAGGCAGAGAAAGGATACGAAGCACGCATGGGCAGGATCTGCAGTGCAGAAACCAGAGGCTTATGGAACACCTTCCGAAACGGTGAAAAGATTCCTCCTTCAGATTCAAAGGGGTTCCATACAGTTCTGGTATTCCTTCACCGTCTGCAATTACACACTGTGAATCACTTAACTGAGTTCTGCTCGCAGGTACTCAGTACCCTCGCCTACTGATGAAGCCGGAGGCCGGGGACAGGTGCGTGACTACGCTTTGTACCTCCTCTGCCACAGCCGGAGCTGCCGCCCTTATCCCCGCCCCCTCGGGACTGACCCCCACAACCCCGGCGCTGGCGGCCGCCATTTTCTCGCCGCCTGCCGCTGCGGGGCGGTGCTTCGTGCCGCTTCCGCTTCCGCTGCCCTTGCTGCCGGCAGGAGGTGAAGGGACCAAGAGGCGCGATGTGGCGGAACCTGCTGGTGAGGGGCCCGGTCCCACGGGCCGGACTGAGGGGCAGCAAAGGCAGCGAGGCCTGGGGGATGTGGGGGGCCGCCCTGCTTTGTGCGGAGCCGAGCTGAGAGCCGGCCGCTGGGGCTGTGGGCGGGGGGCCCTGAGCACCTGTGTGTTCCCGCTGCAGACAGGTCCTGGGTAGGGCACGGCACGACGTCTGCAGGCAGGGAGGCTCCCGCGATGGCTTAGGTGAAGCCAATGGCTCTTCCTCCTTCCATCTTAATCTTAAAAGGAAATGGCTTCTGTACCGCTGTGGATATAACTAAAAGATTCCACTGTTTCTAAAATACCGTTTTTTCTTTATTTTAGAGTATTCGCCAGGTTTCCCAGAGGACCATAAGCACTGCTTCGCGCAGGCCACTGGAGAACAGAGTTCCTGAGAAGCAGAAGCTCTTCCAGGTATTGAAAGAACTCTGACGATACGGTGACGAGGTTTTAGCAGATTTAGAGTTGGAAGGGACCTCTGAAGGCCATCTAGTCCAATTGCCCTGCAGTGAACAGGGGCACCACAGCTACATTGGGTTGTCCAGGGTCTGATGCAGCCTTGCCTTGAAAGTCTACAGGTATGGGGGCATCAACCACATCACTAGGCAACCTATGCCAGTGCCTCACCATCCTCACTTAACAGATTTTTTCTTATGTCTAACCTAAATCTACCCTTTTTAAGATCAAAACCATTTCCCCTTGTGCTGTCACCACAGGCTTTGCTTAGGCTCTGCTTTTTTCCTGTAGCTTCTCTTTAGATACTGGAAGGAGATACTGAATACATCTCTTCTGATTACTATGCCACCTAGTGAGGAGTAGTGGTTCTGCAGTTGCCAAAGCAGTGGGTACTTAAGAGCATGCTCCCAGCTATGTGCCTCAACTTGGAACAGTAATTTCGTACTGAGGGTAGGTGAGACTAGGCTTAGCAATCTGAAAGGGGAAAACTGTTAATAGTTTAACTGTGCAGTAGTTTTTGTGTCTTATTGCTTTCCTTTCTGCTGAAAGAGAAGATCAGTCTTGCTGGAACACTACATGAGGAGCACAGTGCTCACTGAATGCTATGGGATGTGGGATATTGGTAAGGAAGGAACAGACAGATGATCAATCTCTACGTATTATATAGTTGGCCAAATACTGTTTCTTCCTCAAATTCCTCTCTTGTGTGAAGCAGAGTTAAGCTGGGCAGGACTGCCTGTCAGCAGCTAGGGGCAGGTTTGAACTCCAGAGCAGCATAAACTTGACAGCAAGCATAAAGATCCTGTGGATCCAGTGTTCAGGGAGCATCACTTCAGGTGGAACAAAACAGTCTCCTGTTTAAGAACAAATAATGGTAGAGAGAGGCTGCTTCTATTCCCTGTAGTAGAGTTTGAATGTGTTGGAGACTTATGGGAAGTTTCTAGGGATGGTAATCACTTACTGTGGGCCTGAGGGAGCTGGCAGATAGTGCCAGCAGTGTTCAGGCGTGTACCAGTTGCTGTTTTAGAAATGAAGATGCATGCTGTTACTACACTTTGATAGTAGGTGCTCACTTGGTACCAGAGCAAAAAAACTTGAAACACAAAGCTCAGAGCACAAAGTCTTCTGGAAGTACTGAAGATAGTTTGGGGAAAGAAATCTTCCAAGTAGTTCCAGTTATATTAACCTAATGTTACATGAACTGCATTTCAATAATTTATTTTTGTCATTTTGTTTTCATTAGGAGGATAATGGCCTCCCCGTGTATCTTAAAGGTGGGATCATGGATGGTCTGTTGTACAGAGTCACCATGGGTTTGACAGTTTTTGGTAAGGCTCCTACTAAAACATTTGTGCTTTAGTACACTTTCCAACCTGCTAAGATTAAAATACTTTTTCTGGTACAATCTCCAGCATGACCGACACAGTACTATGTACTAGATACTCCTTTAGAATCCATGTAAAGATGTTAGGCAAAGCTAAAATAACTCATAAAGCTTATTTTGAAAGGGAATAAAATGTAGTTATAACACATGCACACCCTAGTTTTCTTTTTGGCTCGACTCTTTAATGCTGGGTGTTACCGGAGTTACTGAGGTTTCACATGATGTAAAAATTAGTGTACTATATCAAAAATTTATGGTATTGCCTTTATTTAGCCTCGTTGCTATTTGTTTATATGGTTCTCTAATACCCTGTAACTTAACTGTGTTGTTCTAGAGGATTTTCTGTTCAGTTACCATAACAATGAGTAACCAGTACTTTATTGTCATCTGCGCAAGTTCTGCAAACCTCCTTCTCCCACTTTTTTTCTGTACTTTTTTTCTTTAAAATTTTTTTTGCAGACTGTGGAGAGCTTTTTATGATTTTTTTTTTGTTTGTTTCTATAGAATACAAATTGCAAAAAAAAATAAATTGTTGAGGTATGGTTATGGAAATATGCTGTGTCTGAGCTGCAATTGCTTATTGTTAGTGTTCTGGGAAAGGAAAGCTGACTCGTAAGAAGCTCTATTTACCATTCTGAAAATACTTCTTTGTTTCTTTTTTTCAGGAACTGGCTATGTTCTTTATGAACTGCTGATGGCTTCAATGCCCAAGAAGCAGAAATGACTCCAAAATGCCCTAGTGACTATCATCTCTTCGTCCAATTCCATGTGACCATGATGGCAGCTTATAGTTACTATAAGCATCTGGTTTAATGCTTGAAATCCTAATTTAACTGTAACATGTTAACTGCAATCAATAAAGCAGTTTTTATGTTGCTTTGAGGTTGTTTGGACTATATCCTATGTTCTCCATTAGAGTGGATTTTACTTTTGGTGTGTGTACAGTGAGTTATAAATGTGCTGATCTCTTAACTGTATGAATGTTTGTTTTCCGATGTGGTTTATGTTGGCACTTCAAAGATGAGTTGAATATCCTGAACCCTTTCAAGAAAGTGATACCTCCTCTTTGTTACAGAAATTTTGTCTTGCTTTAGCTGAGCAAATTTATCTTGAAATAAATAATCAGAATTAGACAAAGTCACAAAACCTATATGGAAGTGAGTGAGAATTTGGTAATTCTACGTTGTTGCTGTCAGGCCCAGTTGTTGGAAGATCACCTGAGGTTACCTGGTAATGTAATGGACTTAGGAACAACTTGTATCTGAAGTAGGTAATGCTGTTACTGAGAATGCCTGCCATATGAAAACTATCTCTGTGTTGATGGATGACATGAGAATCATTTAACTCAAGCTCCCCTCGTGCCTCTTACTGGGCCGACTATAGCAGTTGTTGAGGTAGCACATTTCTGAGAAACTGTTAGCTGTGCATTATAAAACCAATTAGGTTTTATGTTCCTAAACGCAATTTGGGCCTTTTTAGTCTTGCTGTCAAGTCAGTTCCTGGGGCTCATTGTGTGGTTCAACTTGTTTTACTTCAGACAGTGCTGAAGTGGCATTCAGAAGCATTTTCAGCTCCCACGCTCAAAGATGGAAATGAGATGTGGGGTCATATCCTAGAAGGGTGTATTTTGGAAACACCATTCTCATATGTGGGATATTCCCACTGTGCAATTCCATATGTGGAAAGTTTTCTAATAGTCCTGGGAGGTGAGAGGCATGTGCTGGGGTGGGATCTCACAATTCCCATCAGTCTCTCCCTCTGTTACCGACATCGACAGTAACAAAACAGTCCTCTGTTTCCCTTTATGTCCTTGTTAGTCTGGTGTTGATTGCGTAACAAATAGAACTTCTAAAAAAAAAAAAAAGAATTCATCAAAATAATCCATTGTTTCTCCTCTTAAGGACACAGTGGGTTTTTCAAAATGTGGCAATGAACGCAGAAATCTAACTTCCTATTACAGTGCTATTTTAAGCCTTTTTTGGATAATGTTGGTTTAAAATTTTTCATTGCTATTCCAAAGAACCAGAATATGATTGTTAAACTTGAGGCAAGTGGGAAGGGAAGGGCCAGCATAGAATAGGATTGGGAATTAGGACAATGTTCTTCACTGGAGTGTGGTGGGCAAGGCCCCGAGCTGTCAGAGTTCAAGGGGAGTTTGGACAATGTTCTCATACACAGGGTGAGAATTGGGGTGGTGCTGTGCGGAGCCGGGAGCTGGACTTGGTGATGTAGGTCCCTTCTGTCTGGGGATATTCTGTGGTTCTATACACTTTTATTATTGAGTGTGATATTATGTGGTATGGAGTATCACTTCGGTCCATGTGGGTCAGCTGTTCTGGCAGGAGTAGAGGGGGAATTGTCCCAAGGAGGTTTTGGGGGGAGTTGGAGAGAGTGTTGAAGCTTACCAATGCAGTTCAGCAATAGTCAAAACGCTGCTGTGGTGATTCTAGCTCCTGTAAACAGTGCTGTGGGCATCAGCAGCTGAGGGGCCCATGCAGCAGCACAAAGCGAGCAGCAGAAGGATCTTCATGCTAGAACGTTATCTGACCTTACAAGTAGAGCCTGGTAGCATTACTTCAACAAAATCAGAAACCCTCTACTGACAAAAGGCTGTTTTGGAAGGGTGGCCCCATGTCTCCACAGAATGCCTGGGGCGTTGGGAGCAGCTGCAGGGTGCAGCCCTGCCTTCCTTAGGGCTAAACTTAATGGAACATGGTCAGAATTATCTGAGGACCTTTTGGATCCCTGTGGGTTTTTTATGAGTAGAAGAAATTAAAATGAGTAGCTTGTACTGTTCCACACTAACTTGAAAAATGATAAATTAAAAAAAAAAGTCAGTAATAAGTCACAGCTTGCTAAACACTAAACGCACTCAAATTATGTGCTTTTCTTGCCTGTTTCTATTACCATTATGTTTAATTACTACCCTTCCACCAATTCGTTCTGGAGCTAAATATTATGCTGATGTACAATATTGCTACATTACTGCAGTCCTGTTTTTGATCTGTGTATGCAGTATTTTCTCTTTTCTGAAGAGAACCTCTGGTTCATGTAAACCTTGTATTTTTACTTTAACAGTTAGTTAGATATGGTGATTTTTGTGAAGTTGTGCGCCAGGGGAAGGAAAAGCCTCTTGGAGTCAAGGGTGTGGGAATGCTGTCATGGCCTTTGCTGGGCTGCATTGTTCTAAGTACCATCCCAACATATTCTGCTGGGTAGGCAGTGAGTACCCCATATCTGCTACTTCCCTTGCCACCCTATTGTTCATTATTTAGCCTGTTAAATTTACAAGCTTTTAAAGTTAACAGAGGAAGGTTACTAGTGTGCCAGTTTTGAATGAATTAAAAGCAATGTTCATGCCGCTGCAAGAGTAGTGATAATTTGAATAACAATCAGACAGATGCAGCAAATAACAATTAAATCAAAGATAATGTTTTTCTAGGTTAAACATCCCTTTCTGAGACTCCAAGTGTACACAGCCATGTTTTTCTTCCTCCTTTGGGAAGGTGGCTCAGAGCTATCTTCTCTTAGACCTGGGCCCTGGGCTACCTTTTCCTGGCTACTGAACAGATGCACAGGTCCAGGTAGCCCATCACACACACACATTTCTCCAGCAGAAGTCTAATATGCAATATTGCAGCTTCCTAAAAGAAAGCATGAAACAATTTCACAAACTCTCAGAAGTAAAATGAAAATATGAAAGAGATTTCTAAGTATATGGTATTATCTGTACTTTTTTTCCCCCAAATTTCAGAGTGAAAATACCACTTTTCCAGTGTTGTTCACCTTGGGTATCACTGCTCTGAACAAGGAAAAGGCTGAGTTTATTTTAGTATCTGTTGTGTTCAGCTATCCTTCCTTTTTCTCCCATTTTTTCCAATTTTGTTATATATGTAGGAGCTGGAGGTTTATCTTCATAACTACTACTATGAGTCAGATCTTCAAAGGCACACAAAATCAAATCTGATCCACCTGACTTGACCTCAAGTGAGGTGTGTATGTGATGAGTAAGTCAGAACCAACATATCTTTCGTGCACGTACTTGTGAAATTGTTTTTTTTAAAAGGAAATTTCTTTTAATAATAACTACTTTTTGTTCTAGCTTGTCTGAGTCTTTACACTTTTTTTTTCTTCCTTTTTTCCCCCCAGAATTCAGCCACAGCTGCTATAAAAATAATGGCTTGTCCAGAAATGCAATCTGAGCCAAGGGATCCCTTGGCTGTACTCTGCTGTTTGTATGAATACAAGTGTTCAAGACTTCAAGCTCAGCGGGCAGCACCAAAGAGCTGTGAGATGTGTTTTGGTACATTTCTCCACAGTTGTTCTTCTGGTTACAGATTTTCTCTAAGACTAACTGGTTACAGACTTCCCTGGCAAACTTGGTAAGTGAAAACCCACTGCTATCTGTTTTCTCCATAAAGCATATCATCCCCTAAATCTACTTGGCCAGGATTCCTGCTTGTTAGTGTTGTGGCAAGCTGAATTCACTTGAAGGGCATATGAAGGATTTCAGAGAAGTTTGTTACCGCATGCAGTGTCAACCCAGCTCTCCTCAGCTCAGCTCTGTGGGGAGTGCCACTGCCTGTGCACAGTGCACTCTGTTCATAAAATATCCCCTCCCACTGCTTGTAGCCTGCGGCCTCATGGAGAACGCTCCTGAAGAGTGATGAGTCTGTCCTTTCCTGATATGTTTCCTTATTTGAGTTTCCAGGCCACCAATCTGAACTTTCAGAAAACTGAAGAGATCTTTCCTCTCCTGACTGCTGCATGCAGTGCTTGTAATTGTCTTTCCTCACCCATCCTGGTGTTTCACTGTTACAACCAGTTTGCTCTTTTCTCTGGAGAAACCATCTGTTCCCTGTATTGTCAAGGCTTCGCTGGGTGCAAAAAAGACAAGGGGCTTTCTGGTGATGGCAGAAATAAACTGAAAAGGTTGGATCAGTGAAGATCAAATAACATGCAAGCTTCACATACAGCAGAACTTAGAAGATGCTGTAGTAGACAAAACAGGAGGCTTAGAGGTTTAGAATTACCTGAAATAAGGCTTTCTAAATTTAGTTGTTACATACCATAAATGAGATGACCAAAAATCGTGGTTTAACCTGGCAGTAAGCTGAACACCACATAACTGTTTGCTCACACCCTGCTCCCATAGGGATGGGGGAGACAACTGGATAAAGGTGAAACATGTGAGTTGACAGTTTAATAGGACAGAAAAAAGAAGGTAAAATAATAATGATAAGCAATCACTTCAATCAATACTTGTTTGAATGGAGATGTAAAATAGGGGGGAGCAAGAGGATATGTTTAATAGTAAGATATCTTTATTATTAGAGCTGTGTTAAGGAATAAGTCCTCTTGAGCTCACCTGCAGACACAGCTCCCTGTGATTTCACCAGGAGCAGTAGAAGAACTGAAGGTATTCAGCTGAAATGCTTTGCATATGCTTCAGCTGTCACAAAGATCCAGAGACAACTTGAACTGTCTCCTAATTTCCTTGGATTAAAATTTTTGTATGGCACTTCTCAGGGCTGAAAGAGGCATGTGGTTGTTTGTTCAGTGTTATGAACATCCAAAACAGCAACAAAAAAAAAAATAGTTGTAGATGACTGTCTTTCATTTTCCACAGAATTTTCCCGATTTTACCAAGAAAGCTAGGTTGCGCAGGAACTAAGTACGTGATCTGTCTGTAATTAACCAAATTAACCGTCTATGAAAATCTCCCAGTATCATTCTCATCAGTGTGATAGAAATGTTATACATAGCTATCTTGGGATGCTCTTTGGAAAAAAGAAGAGACTCAGTGCTGCTAGAGCTGATGAGGTACTGCTACTCCCAGTGCCCGTGAGCAGCTCTTGTTCCCAGTGGGATGCAAGGAGGAGGCTGGGGCTCCTGCAAGACCTTTAAATGTACCCTTTCATTACTTGAATTATCTGTGTTCACGTAGTATCAAAATGATTCCACAACGTTTCATCTCAACATGAGCATGCACTTACTCTGGATGACTAATGCCACAGGATCTGAAGTTTATAATGGAAAGGCTGACACGCACACATGCAATGTTATCTATCGTAACACTATGCAAAAAGGAATTATATGATTAAACACTTTAATGATCTCTACTGCCCAGTGGGGAGCTACAAGTCCCAAAGGAGTCAGGCCAACGGTGTTATCAAAGTTTATTCAGAGATCTCTTAGGAGCAGTAGAGCACATTTTGCTAAATATAATGTGTTGTGCTAATATGTGGAGCAACTGACTGGGGCCATTGTGTCATAGTGCTGGAGTGCAGTGTGTCGCGAGGTGGGTACATCTCCTTCCTTTGGCAGAGGTTTACAGAAACAGATGCCTAAAGTTAGACTCTTAAACTTGTATTCAGGCTTTTACATAAATTGCCTGAGTTTTTAGAAGAGCAATACCAAGAATCCCTTATATTAAAATAATTTAAATAATAGAAACAAGCTTGCAACAATAGCACTGATGGGCGTTATTATTTTGGGAACTAGTACTCAAACTAAATTATCATATTTCTGGGAAGAAAAGAAAGGAATGACGACTTTTAGTTACCTCAGCAATTTCTAAAAGGAAGTCACAAAGACTTGGGAATAGTGCAAGAGGGACATCAACTGTATGACCAGGCAGTAAAAGTAGAATTTGATATATTTTACAGTTGGACAGGAACTTCTGTCATAGCCCTTACCTCAATGTTAAAGTCTGAGATCCAAAAGCAGAAGAGTTGGAACTAGAAATCACTTCCATTCGAGCAGCTCTCGATCAATATCACATCCAATCTGCTCAGGCACTGCTAATTTCCTTAACTTGGTCTTTATTAGCATTTGGAGGAATTTAGATGCTGGGGTCCTAAATGTGGATATCTTAACCCGGAACCGAATGCCACCTAAAGTGACCATGCAGGACAGAGCAATGGATGCAGCCAATGGACTTGAGAAGCAAAGCTGTGATGGTGAGACGCACGCTATGGAGTGCAACTTCTTGTCTCTTGGCAGCTTCTTGGCCTCTCTTGGGGCCCCCTGCAGAGAGGGGGTTCTGCAGGTTTTATTAGAAGATGAGGTCCTAATTAAAAAAAAGGGGTTTCATCTTGTAATTGGTGCTGTTCTTAAATAGGGAAGATCGGAATGATGGAGTAAAGCCGAGTAGCATTTCAGAATGTGATTTGTGTCTGAAAAACTGTTTGTTTAAAAATACTGTGCATTTTATTTTGTTGTTGTTGTTCTTTTTGTTTTTTGTAAATTTTAAAACAGAAAAAGATCCTGCAGCTAGGAGCAAGCACATTTCTGCAGACCAAGAATACACCATAACAGAAATCAGGCACGTTCAATAAAAGGGAGTGACTAACAGAGTAGTGAGGCCAGATGGAACACATCCAGGAGAGTGGAGGAAAGGGCATATGAGAAGAGACATTTTAACAGCTTCCTGTGAAGTCTCTCTGCAAACAGTGGAGGTGTTGATACATGAGAGAGATGCTGAACTCCAACAGGTGAAACAGGCTGCCAGCAAAGGGTGAGTAGCAGCTTTCAAGTATCCTTTAATAGCAGAAACCAAACCCAATTGTTGTCTGTTTACACAACAGAGTGCTTCTGATACTGAAGCACAGGGCAACATCTATTTATAATCCAAATAAATCTTATGTTCTGGTATTTGGAACTGTCAGCATTCAACATATTGGGAAGCAGCAGCCACAAAGCTGCATTAAAAAATAGCAATTTGAATCTGCATTGCTTTACTCAGTGCATTTTCCCCTTTAGTTTCTGTACAATTATGTCTTGTGCAGGAGAAGCAAATTTCTTTTTAAACATTAGCTCATATGGAGTTCACAGATATCCAGATGGGTTCTTCCTAAGCAGTGCTTTCAATGTCTGTGACCTAAGCTCTCGCTTGAGCCTTCATTTATTCCACAAAAATTCAAAATTTCCATGCTCATCAACAGGAGTTTCCTGTGGCAGGTGACAGATACAGAAGAATCATGGGCCTAATGGATGAACCTGTAGCCTGGACTATCCAGCTGCCTGGGGTGCTCCCCAGCCATGTCCTGGCCTCAGTTTTGCCCCTTGTGAATATTCTTTTATTCTTTTGGATAGCAAAAAGCTGTGGTGAGTACCAAAACCTGCC
Organism: Tetrao urogallus; assembly: GCF_951394365.1. Taxonomy (NCBI): domain Eukaryota; kingdom Metazoa; phylum Chordata; class Aves; order Galliformes; family Phasianidae; genus Tetrao; species Tetrao urogallus. Next base: position 79,647,925 of record NC_136814.1, read on the forward strand.
AGCTTGGGTGCTGAGGCACTGGGACTGGGGTGGGAAGAAGAGGAGGTGATGACCATGGAGTGAACCTGCCCTTAAATTTTGTAAAAAGCCGAAAGTCTACATGAAGACATGCTGGAACAGCGGAAGGTTTTTGGGCAAGACTGATGGGGTCTGTAGCTCTGGCAGTCATACGCAGGAAGGAATGTCTCAGTCTACTTCTTCGCTCTCACCCTGAGTTTGCAGAGATGACATTTACACAAACCTTTTTTTTCCATATTAAACCAAGACTATTTTTTGTTGGATCATCAGAAAATATAGATTTCTCTGGTGTTAGGTTGAATTATTTTTCCTCCTAAATCATTTTTCTTTTCAATTAGCAGGTCTATACTCTGTCAGTGACTTATTTCTGATTGGTGTACTCATTGTCCAACTGTAGACAACATACAATTTACTTAATGCAGAGGATCATTTAGTGGGAACCCCTTACCTTTGTGGCTGTGACTGGAACGCAGTAAGATGTAGTGTGACACCTGACATATACATTAAGGAAAATTGCACTGGTTTCACAGGGGAGTGAAGATCAGGATCCTGTTGTGGACCAATGAATCAGCTTCTTTGAGATGAAGCATCTTGGTTTAGGGATGTTTTAATATGAAATGCATTTTGGTATGTATAGAAAGGACTATACAATTATTGCATCTATTTTTTAAATTAATTTTAGTACTCAAGTTTTGATATTAAAAAAAATAACTGCCTACAGATTAGCTGGCTTTCATAATACTCCCAAATCACATCAAGAACCCCCATTCCCTTCTATTTATACCTCTGCATTTGAATGATTTATTTGCTTTTCCAGTTCTGCTTATTTGGAGCCACAATCTTTCCTTCAGAGCATCACGTGATAGGAAAAAATCAGTTGCAGAAATTAAAGAAATAAACAGTCGCTGAGGAAAACACACCTGGTGAGGCAGAGAATAATTCCATAGCTGTGGCACTCCCCAGGGGCACTGCTTCAGTACATGGGCAGACTTCAGGCAGACCAAGTTTTCTCCCAACACTGTTTGTGTAAGAAGCCATTCCTCATTATGAGAGGTCAGATGAGGGCTGCTCTCTGAATACCGCTCTGAAGTGAAATTATCCCAATAAATAAACACCAGGCTGAGTTCCTCTCGTGCCACTGACTGGAAATCTCTCAGGGAAGGCTGGGCCTCTAGGAAGCTGGCTGCTGTATTTTTCCTTCAGAATCTGATGGATGCAGATATAATACTGTGCAATATTAACTTGATGGCTGGTTCAAGAAGGAATAAACAGTACACTGGAAAGTTCTACCTCTTTGTTGTAAGGAAAGAATGAGCCTCCTCAGTGACTGCATTACAGCAATGTCTGATTTCAATATGCTGTAGTGATGGATGCAGTGAGAGAGGCAGAGTACAGGTGGGACAGATGCAGGTAGGTGCCAGAGGGCACTGGTAGCAGCTTGGCCTGCAGGGCAGCACTGAATGCTGTGTCCATGCAGTGTTCAATATTCAAGGAGCAGACACCTTTCTGGACTCTTCCTCTGTGCAGTGCTTATATGGCTGTACATGTATGTAAGAATAAAGCTTCTGTCACATTCATGCATAAGAGCAGCTTCAACTGTCAGGAAGCCACAAATTCCAAATCTAGTATGATATCCACATGGAAAACGATATTCAAGGTCCTGAAATGCAGGACGTCCTGTTTTCTTTTGCCCTGGCAACACAGCCTGAGGAAACAAGGAGAGGTGCCAGAAGCACAGAGTAGCCCAGTTCAGTCTAGACCCCAAACCAGTCCAAATTTTCTAAGGAATTCCTGGATTCCTGCAAAATTGCTATTGCATAACCACAAAAGAGACAGGAAGCATTATTAAAAGTATAAATACAAATTAAAGTCTCAATTTTTATACTGAGATTTGACCCAAAGTTTCATTTTATTCAGTTTAAATAGCAAACAAAATGACAGGGCTGGAGTGCATGGTCTTAATGTGTTTAACACTTGTCTAAGAAGCAAGCAGACAGGAGAGTGTTAGTAAATGTTTATGCATTTCAGACATGCTTTCTGCATCACATATTATGCACTCAGCCTATGAATGTACATAGCAACAGAGCTGATTAAAAACAACCATTTTGCCTTTTAATTGCTGTGATATATGGCAACACAAAGCCAAAATGTAGTTGGTTAGTGTGTTTTGCATGTGAATGATCTGAGTGGGAACATGGTCAGTACTGCTGGAAAAAATCATGGAAGAATGAAATCCTGCTGCCCTTGGAATCGATCAGTTATGTGCTCTTGCCTTGAGAGTTATTTTGCTCCAAGAAGTGAAGCAAAGCTGCTCAGCTTGAGGAAAGGGGGAGAGTGCCCTCATCACACCTACATCACTCATCTATATGGTGTCAGTGCCTGCGTGGTCTGCTGATTCCAGTGCCTTCACTCACATAACTCCAGGTGTAAAACCAGCAGCAAAGCATTTAGATATTTTAAAACAATTTCTCCAAGTGACTAAATTTTTTAATAGAATAATACGTATCATGTTCCATTCCCATAATTTGCATTGATTGATTTCAACAATTAAATGTAAAATCTTGGTCATCCGATGCCAGAGAAACCCACAGCACATTGTGAAACTGTCTTGGTGCACAAGTGATAAAAGCACTTCTGCTTTAATTCATCTCCTGTGGAAGGACATTTCATTGTGACCATTCTCCTGGAAGTGCTGTTCCCATGAAATGCCACATTGACATTGATGTTCTTGGTGCGTGATGTGTTTGCTCAGGAAATGAGATGAAAATTAGAACCTCAGAATTAATTTCTTAGAAAACCCATTTTTTTTAATTTTTTAATTTTTTTTTATTTTTTATTTTTTTTTACATATCAGCTCTGGGTAGGAAGAAATGAAATTCCCTGAGAAAATGCCAACGAAGAAAATCTAAGCAGACAGCTGGGCAAGGGGTGAACAGGTCAAGAGTATCTGAGGGTTTATCAGCAGAGATGTTGCTTTTGGGAAGCACGTGTTATCAACACCAGACAGCTGAAGCCATGGCATGTCCCTGAGAGCAGCTGACTCACTTCCAAAGTGTCTGAAAATGTCAGAGCACGTCTTCTGGTTATCACCTTCTTTTCAGCATTCGGGCTGTGATGCTGATTCCTGGACAATTGCAGAGATGAAGGTGGCCGGATTCAGCTCGGGAAGGACACGTCCTCCTGTCCACACATCCTCGATCTCCCAATCCTGAGGAAAGCGCCTGGGAGCCGTCCTTCCACACATTACCGGCTCCTGCTATCGGCCACTTCCACCCAGATGTGCCCCGTCCCGATCCCTCGGAAGCTCACGTCTGTGCAGAAAGCTGACGTGGGGCCAACACACCGCTGAAATCTCCCAGACCTCTTCCAAACAGGCTCTCTCCACGTAAGGGAGGTGTTGGCCTGCTCCTCAATTTTACATTCAATTTTTCTTTTCCCCTTTGTCTGCTCTTTGCCGTGGCCTTCATTAATCCTTTTTGTTACTGTTGTTATTTTTCTTACTTTCTTTCTCATTTATTTCTTTATATTTATTTGTATTTCTCAGCCTGCCCCTTCCTGACCCCCTGCCGCCCCACACCTGCGCTCCGACGCGGGCCGCTCCACGCCGCCGCCGCCGCCGCCGCCAGGGGTCGCCGCCGCCCCGCGGATGCAGCCCCGCGGCATGGGAGGCCGGGTGCGAGGCGGGATACTCTGCCACCATCCTGGCCGCCGCCTCTCCTTTTTCCGCGTCCTTGTGCCGCGGACCCCTTGGTTTTTGGCCACGGGAGTGCTGGAGGAGAATTTTCGCAGGGGTGGGAGCAAGGCCCCCGCGGTGCCCGGTTCCGTGCCTCGAGCAGGCAGCCGGGAGCGGGGAAGCACCGCGGAGCCCCTCGGCGCGGCGCGCTCCCGGCTCGAGAGGCGCTGCTGGTGTTGAAGGTTCCCGCTGTCGGGCAGTGAGAGGGGTTCGCCCCCGGGGCCCCAAACGAACGTGGGAGGAGGTGGGCTAACGCGCGCACGGTATGTGTGTATAGGATGCTTAGGCTGGAGGGCGAACGCGTCTGGTTGCGTGAAGATGACTATTAATGGGTTATTTGGTGGCTGCGCGCCGTGCCGCCCCGAGGTTCCCCGCGGGGACACCCCACGCGCCCGGGGACTCAGATTTTCCACCGCTCGCCCCGTCTCCCCCCGGGCGCGGCGACGGGGCAGGCGGGAGAGGGCGGCGGGACGGCCCCTGCCCCCGGGCGCGCTGCCGCCCGCCTCATGCCGCAGGAATGCGCGGAGGTATGCGCCAGTTTCCAGAAGCGGATCCCCTTCCCTGCTGGAGCGGAGCGGCGCATATATCATCCGGTGGCAGCAGTCCACCTTCCCTGCAGTTTCGTAACCGCTTACGAGGGTAAATTGAGAGTTGGGAACAGCCCTCTATTAAGTAGCAGATTGAAGAGAGACTCTTCCCACTTGGAGAAGGCGAGTCTTCCCCGACGGACCCCTCGCGTCGGGAGCTACAGTCATCGAGGCGTCTCCCCCGCGCCCGGCTGCTGCCTCCGCTCCTCCTTCGCCGCCGCTGCTACGCGCCGCTCCCTCCACCAGGTGCCCCCGGAGCTTCATCCTTTCTCCTCCTCCCTCTCTCCAGGTCCGACGGCCACTGCTACGGGCACCGCCACCGACCCGGAGCCCCGCAGCCCCCCGGAGGTCGGTGCTGCCGGCAGCGGGGCTCTGCCCTCCTCCCGCACCCCGCACGGCGCTTTGAGTGCGGCGGCAGCAGGGGCTGGGAGCGTGTGCCGGGGGCTGCCCGGCGCCGGGATCTCCGTCCCCTCGGGGGATGCCCGGGCAGTGGCTGCCGGGGATCGCTCTCCGCCTCTCCCGTGCTGTTTGCAGATCTCCGGCATTCTTTCTCCTTCCAGTTTTTATGTCTTTTGACCCATCTACTGGGTTCTCCTGTTTGTTTCTTTGTTTCTTAGAGGGTGTGTGTATATGTATGTAAAGCATGAAAATAGTAAATTTCGCTCGCTGCATCGTTTGGAAATATTATGGCTAACCTTTGTGGGTTTGAATTAGCATGAGATCAGACTGCTACCGGTGAAAGCCCGGTATTAGAATGGTTTCAAGATAAAAGCTGTGGTGGTGCTGCGAAGGCGGCTTTTGGCCATGCTCAGCCCGCACAGGGAGCTCTCCCTGCAGCCTGCAGGCTTGCTTTCACATGTCCAGATTTGAGAGAAAGAAATGGAGTGTTTCAATGCGGGCGATGGGTGTTTGGATGAGAAGTTTTATTGCACAAAAGAAAGATGTAGACCGGGAGCAGTAGACTTGCAGCAGTAATGAGCTCCGAGGTGCCGCTGCGAGATGATTGATTTCTGTTGCTCTTCTCAAGGATCAAAAGATGGCACTCGAAGCCCACGCAAGCTTCCCAGGACTAAAGTCCTTTTAAACGCTGGGTTTAGGCGATCCTTAACTCGCTGCACAGTGTGTTAGCTGCACGAGAGGACAGCCGCTTCCCACGCAGAGCGGTGGCAGGATCGCGGAGCTCAGCGCTGTTTAATGCCAACCTCGGTGCTTATGTTAGTGTCAGGGACTCGACGCGGTCAGTTTTGCTCTTCTGCTTACGCACTGGAGGTGTCGCTGGACTGAAATGATCGCTTGGTTTTGCTTTGAGCTCGCTCTAATGCTATGTGCAGTTGGCTGAGGCAGCGCACCCAGCTGCCCTGCAGACGGCCGGCAGAAGCCTTTCAGGCTCGGTGTCAATAACCGGGAAAGGCATGCCTGGATCTCGGTAGCGTTTCCTGGATCTGGCCTCTGAATGTGCATTGCTGGCTAGTTCCCTAGGTGGCAGAATATTTTCCCTTTTGGCTGTTTCTGTGGGCTAACGAGTTATGTATTTTTCTTTTATTTTGCTCTTGGCACCTTCCCGATAAAATCTGTTGCCTAATTGCTTGCGGAGTTCTCTTTCCTCCAGCCTAATTATGATGGATGATATGTGATGCATTTATAGCTTTGTTCAACCAAATTACCCCTCCCTACTTCCTGAGCTAAAAAAACACTTATATGCCTGTGCAAGGAGGGGCATGCATACTAGCCCTTACTTAGAGGAAAAATCATTTGTAAGTTTTGCTGGAGGAAGTGCGAGCAGTTTGACATGACTTTGAGCAGAGAGATTTGAAAAGGTAGAGCTGCTTGCATCTAGAAGCTGCTAACCTGGCCCAATCCCACCTGTTTTGCTAGACAACCTGCAGGGATTGCAGGACTCTTTGGCCTGCCCGCTCTTTATGGTGTATTTGAAATCTGTTTTCTCTCAGAATTTGTAAATGAATTATCAGATGTTGAAACATCGTGGCTAGACAGACGTGTCAGGTTTCAGCTGTGTTACATACACTTCTGTATAATCTATTTCAGACCTTCGAGAAATGAAGAATAGCACATTCGTAGGCAGAACACTTCAAAAAAAGTTTTATTATGGTTTCCAAATTGCCTTGAGACCACTAAAACCCAGCTAACTAAGTGCTTCAGCAGCTATGAAAAAGGAGCCGAATAAAATCCCCAGCTGAAAGAGACATTTGGTTGATTGAAGGCAGCAGTGACCTCTGAATTAGCTATCATGGCACTCGCGATGAAGTCATGGAGCTCCCTCCTGGCTCCTGCCGTGTGGAGGCGCACAGCTTTGCACGTTAACCCTGGCGAGGTTAAAGCTGTGTGTGCTACCGGGATCAGGAAGGGTTCGGTGACAAAAGGCACATTATTGCGAGAATGGACTTGAGTTAGTCATGCAGATCTGTCACAGTTTTGGATCACTTTCAAGTCTAGAGGTTTTAACCTGGTCCCGTGGGTGGGTGCTGGGGATAAGGGAACAAAGTGAAATCCCCCTTCGTCTTTCTTATGTCTCATGAATACACCCACGCAGCCCTCTAATCCATGCATATGATTTCCTTTCTTCCTCTTTTTGCCCCTACTGCTGCAGATTCATTCATGTTGTTGTGAGCTGAAAGGGCAGCCATGAGGACAACGCTGTGCTCGGCGGTGGCTGCGCTGTGTGCCGCCGCCCTCCTCTCCTCCATCGAGGCTGAAGGTAACCGTTCCCCCCTGCCCCTTTGCGCGGGTGCCCCGTGAGACAACCCACCAGGCCCAAGCTGCCGCCTCCCCTCTCTCTTTTTGAATGTCACTCCTTCACCTTCTCTCTTTCTCTCCTTCAGAGGAACGCCTCTCCTTCTTTGCCCAGCTCCTTCTGTGCTCTGTTTCTCCTGGCTGGTCAGTCAAAATGTAGCTCCCTCTCTCTGTCTCTCTGGTGTGCTGTCCACACCGCTCTGCAGCAGCGACGCCCCAGGGGAATGCAGTGTCCCGAGGAGCCCCGGGCACTGCCGGGGCCACACCACTGTCCTGCGCCTGCTGGAGCCACTGGGCTGTGCAGTTGTGGTTAGTCGCATTGAGCGAGGAAAGGAGAAATCCGCCACCCGACCACCTGCAGCTCTGAAATAAAATGCTCCAACAGAGTCTGGCTCTCCGCGCCTGTTGTGTTATGTTTGGGCTGGCCGCCTCGCCTTCACCCCGCTGGTCTCCTGGCCCCCCATGCTCAGTGGGGCAACCCCTGACTGAGCACTTGGGGCGGCCTTACCTCTCCCCAGGTACTTTGGCTTTTGCGGTGGGCCTGGTATGTGGGACAGCTCTGGGGAGATGTCATTGTATCATGCATCCCATATGCAGCCAAAAGGTGGCCGGGCCTGAGCCAGACCCTGCTGTGCCACTGGGCTCCGAGGCTCTGGCACACCTGTTGCGCCATTGTCCGCAGAGCAGTGGGGAAACACAACGCTCATCGTGGTATTTCTGCTGCCCTGGGGGACTAGCACTAGTGTGGGATAACCTCCTCCATGTGAGCTGGACAGTAGTAACAGCATTTCTGTTAGCAGTGTCCGCCAAGAGAAATACAAAGATGCAAGGTGCAGCTGAACGCAGAATTGATTTGGTTTGACCTCTGGAACTCAGCTCCATCAATAGGGTGTGCCCTGTGTTTGAACTGGGAAAAACAGAAGCCAGTGTCTGGTAATTCAGTTTTTCCCCTCTTCCTATTCCCATACTGAGCTAAAAAAAATTCTCTGATTTTGGACTGTCACAACTGCCTGTGTCTGGACCTGGCTGCCTTGGGTGATGGCTACTAAAAGTATGGTGTGTGAGAGAGGCCTCTAGGATGTCTCTTCCCACGTCTGCTCTGCTGTCATGGGGCACAGAGGCATAAAAGAGACAATTTTCTGGAAAATATGGCATGTCTGTTGTCAGTACTACATCTGGTCACCCTAGGAGGGGATCAACTCTCTGCTTCCCTCTCATGCTACGTTGTTGTTGGCTGAACAACCAGAAAGGTCATGTAAAGTCTTTTCAGAACTGCATTTCAAATGCAGGACCACTGTGCCAGAGAAAGCAGAGGAAACGTACGGTTTTGATGGAAGAAGGGAGTGGATGTATTTGTGCATGCTTCCCACTTCTAGCAATGAGCTGGTTCAGGGCTTGAGTGATGTCGCTGTTGTGCTGCACCGTTGGTTACATTTAAGGAGTGAGCTATTTCAAAATGAGTGAAGGCATTTCATTTATGTGGTATGGACTGAAACAGCCACAGTCTGAGGAGTGTTCATGAAAGCTAGAGACACTTGGAGAAGCACACAACTGTTTTGTAAGGATGAAGCTAGTTATATTACCAGTCAAGCTGACTGTTTAGATCTCATTATAAAGTGTGTGCCACTGTTAAACAAAGGAATGGACAAAGCCTGATCTTGTCAATTGTGGAGCACTCCTGATAAGATTTATGCTGCTCTGTGTTTGCAAGCTTGTATTAAATATGGATTAAATAGCTTTGGAGCAACTTCTCATAGCTCCAAAGTTTTGAAGCAAGAGCAGAGAAGTGTCTTTGAGTAGGAAGTACGGTGAGAATAGCGATGAAAATAGAAATTTCAAATCAGGAATACCTTAGGACTTGCTCTGGTGAGAGCTGCTGATTAAAGCCTTTTTTTTTTTCCACTGTGCTTTTTGACTGGGCAATAGGGGCCATTCTTCTGCACTGTTCTAGCATTGTGCTTTAATTTTGTACATTGCATGTCGGATCTTAGTTGCTTTAGTTCTGGTCTCATTCCAACTTCTGTCTGCTGAACTGAATTTCTCCTACAGGTATTTGTCTCTTTAGTCTGTTCCTTCAACTTCCACATCATACTGTGCCAAAATCCTCTTCCTTCCAGTCCTGTCTCAGGCTGCTAGTGCTACATACAGTTGCATGACTGTACTTTATTGCACTTTTTTTTTTTTTAATTTTTTTTTTCTTTTATTCCCTTGGCTCCTCCTACAGTGGTTGCAAGAGGTGCAGTTTGAGTTTTCTTTCTGTCAACTGTGCTCAGGTACTTGGTAGAATTAAAAAGTGAGAGAGGGATAAGGAAAAAGAGCACTTGATGTGGTCAGTGTTGTTGATCTGCGATGGGAATGTAGTGTGAAAGCAAAGGGAAGGAAAAACAATGCTCTCTTTCTTCTGCCTTCCTCCAGCTTCCATTTTTCAGTCTCTCCTGGCAGTAGATCTGGTATTTTTTTCTGAAAGTGGTGTTCAGATTCCTAAATACTCCAGGATGAAACTGGTTCTTCATCACAGCTGCTCTGTGAATCTTTCACAAGAGCAGTGCTCTGATGCTGTAGGCAAGAGAGAGGTGCAGTAATGGTGTTAGAGCTTTTCTACAGAGATACAGCAAAGCAAGGGTTTCTCTTTGGATATTTACTGTGGCAGTAGAATGGGTAAAACCAACATATAGTCTGAATGCATTCATGGCATTTCTCTGTGGAAGTTACTTGTTTACTTTGGACAAGTGAGCGGATACGTTTTCAAGCTCTGTGTTTTTATTTTTACAATGAAATTCTACCTGTTTTAATTTGCAGTCCTTCTGGTCTCTCTCTCTGGCCTTAAGCATCATATGTATGATGACTTATTTTATGCTTTATTTGTTTCTTGCCATTTCAGTCCAGCACTGCCCAACTGCAGTGTAGTTGATGTATGTCCTTGCGTCAAGAATTCTTTCTGACGCACTGTATTTTCCTTCTGTGATCACATACAGCTGGGGGCAAATCCGCGTCCTTCTATTAAAAGATAATGTTTTCATTGTGATAATTGAGCCAAGTTAATTCCTTGCAAGTAACCAGTTTGTTATAATCAGAAGGTAGTGCTATTATGGTGTCCTGGCTTCTGTAGTGTTTGCTACATGCAGGGGAATTGTCGAAGGCACAAAAGGAAGGAAATAATTGGCTCTGCATAACCATTGAGCACGTGACACTTCTGACTTTTCAATGTTTTGGGAATTGGTTCAGACCTGAGAGGTCTTTTTTCTAGAGAATAGGGAAGGAGGGCATCACTGAGCCCAAGATGACCCAGGATAGATGAAACTTCTAAAGTTGATCACCTAATCAGCTTTGGAATTGGTTGGTGGGGCCATTAGTTCATGCCCTTTTGGTGTATGATTTCTATCCTTTGAGAAATTAGCTGTTAATTTTCAAATTCCTGAAGAGAGAACCATTTAGACGGAAGTGTGAAGGCGTGTTTTGTATATGGATGATGCTGACTACAAATTCTTGCTTTTTCCCACTTCTAATTAGAATTAGAAGTAAAGCGTACATGTGAGTTTATGTGTATACACACATACACACACATACATATGAACAAACATGCCAAAATTTGGTAAATATTTATGCATGTATTGTGTATATATATATATTATAGTTATTTGTTACATTACATTTAAATGTGTATATTTATATGTAAAAAGAATGTATACATATTTAAATGATTTTCTTTCATTACATGAGCTGCATATCTTGTATTTTGAATGAATTTCACATATAGTGTAAAATTTTTTAAAAATGCAGATCTACAGGAGACACTTTATGTACTGTTGGCAGTGAATATCTTGCAAGGCTGAGAAGCTATTCTCTTCTACACTGACAGGCTATAACTCATTCCTTCTCCTATTCATATTAGCAAGATGAAATTCAAAGGACCTTGACTGGGGTTGTGATGTAGTTAGCTGTGTCAAATTTGTGCCAAGTATGAAGAAAACATTACATGAAGAGTTTGGGCCTCTTCCAGCCTCAGCAGGGCTTATCTCAATGAGACCATGAGTGGCCTTATTCTTCAGCTACCATGGCCTGTATGCTATTTTAACAAGAACTAGTATGTTATTTTTCATGCTAATTAGCAGCAATTTTTTTCAGTGTTGGAATGACAGTTTTTGTGTCACATAAGGGTTGTGGAGTGCAGCTACTTCCAAGTTATATTACTTTTAAGATTGGTTATAGATCTGAATTGCTTGATCTGCTGATTATATTTTTCTTCTATCTTATTAAGATGCTTGTTGGGATGTTCTAGCAGTCACATATGTTGTCTATAGAAAACTGTAGACTTCTGGTCTGTTGATAAATCGATGTGTATTATCTGTTGAGTGATACAAGCTAGTCTAAGACATACATAAATAACATACTTTGCTCTATACAGTTTTTTCTTTTTTGCAGAAAATATACTGCTGTATTATATGCATATAATGGAAGGAGTGAATGAAGTATGTCTAATTTTTTTTTTCTTTTGTGGTCTGTAAGATAGGATATGCAATCAAGGAAGCTGTCATGTCATAGTTCTAAGAGTGGTGAGAGTTAACACTGTGTAAACATCAAAAATTTAAACTGTCATAGAGCAAGTTAAGATTTTACTGAACTGGAATGCTGTAGTGGAGCCCTACATTTCTGTGCAGCAGCAGTGGGATCACTGTATGAAGGGAATAGTACGATATTGTCATGTGTTACAATCACAGTCTTGTACCTTGATATGTCAGAGAGAAGTTTGTCCTAGATTTTGATATAGCAGGGCTGGACAGACTGTCACTACACTTTACACATGTGCACAGCTTCATTTGGGCTAGTAGTCGTAAGTCAAGACTGCTTGCTCAGGTAAGGCTTAAGCCTTTGTAAAATGGAGTTTTAAGGGCTGTTTCTGCAATGGGGCAAAGTCCCACTAGACCAAGGGCCACTTAGTTCCTGGTCTGATTTCATAAGAAGAATTTTGTGGAGGGCTGGTGGAATTGCCCTGTTTGATGATGACAGTAAGATTTTTACCCCCTAACTATTTTGATGTACTTCAGATTGACTTGCACCTCTGTCATATGACTGTGCTTTGATCTTGATCCCACAGCCAGTTTCACATGGATGAAATTCAATCCATGTGAAAGACAGTGGATGTTGTAGAGGTTCTATGTGAGTATCGAAAGCTTGCAGGCCGTCCAGAAGACATTTTGACAACACTGGATTCAAACTCACTTTCCTTCACTCAGACAAATTTCCTTTTTGGATTTCCATGGAAGAAACACACAGTGATTTAATTTTTTGAGCCAACCATATGCTGAGGATGAGCAGATTAAAAGTGCAACAAAAGAGATTGGGCTTAGGTATTGGGAACAACTTTATGAGGACAGAGGAATTAAGGCACTGAAGTAATTTCTGTGGGAAGCGGGCAGTTTTGCCAATGGTGGAAGTCTCAAAATGTGATCTGAGCACCATGTCAAGAATGACGTGGGATGGCTGACCGTGTCTTGGCTGTGGGAACGACTAGGGGACTTTCTGATGTCCCCTGCAAAACTGCTGTTCTATAAAGCTGTGAATAGCTGAATGAATGGATATGTTAATTATATATTGATGCACTGTTCTTTTCAACTGCCAAGATCCACATCTGAATTTTTATAAAATGGATCAAAATCCTTTAAAATGTTCAAGACTTTTCCTCACAGTCAGTTTTTTCAGTTTATCTGGAATCCGGTCATTTGGATATCAACAAGTTGGGCTGCTGCTATCCTTCAGCAGCTAAAGCCTAAAGTCTCTGCTGCAACATACCAATTTACTTGCAAGGTTGGTGGTGCTATTTTTTCCATGTACTGATTTTTTTTTTTTAAAGCATGCTCAGGTCAGTTGTCTCTGCCTTTGCATTAAATTTGTCCTGAGCCATTGCTACTGAAACAATATTTTATAATGATATTCTTATTTATTACCTGAATGTATTGTACTATTAACATGTGTTGCATGATTTTGATACTAAGAGACTAGCCTGCAATCTCTAGCATTGTGGTACTCATAAAATGAATGATAGATAAAATGTGCATGCACATTTTAATGGTCTAATCTCACTGCCTGTGTATGGATAATAGGAAAAATAACAATTACTTCAATACTAGTTATCTATTTTATCAGTATTACAAAGCCATATTATCCTATGGTTGGAAATAACAGTAAATTAAAAGAGAAAAGAAGGCCTACAAAATTGGTTATCATTTTATTTTTTTATCTCAGTCTTATTGCAATTGGATGGTGTCTTTTCATAAGTATATGTTTTAGCATTTATTTCTTGATCAGCTCTTTAAATTAGGCTCCAAAGCAAGACAAAAGTCTTATTTGAGTTATAATAGAGATCTTCTGTGAAATGAAGAAGATCTGTCAATTAAGAATGCCTGCAAAATGGTCTGCAGTAGTAAAGGAAAGTATGGCTGAATCTCATCTTACTTTGTAGACCTATTTAAACAATAATATATAATACACCTACCATGCACTGACAGTGAGTCAGTAAAATATTGCATGAGTAAGCATGACATTTTTACAAAGAGAATATCATTATAAAATATTTATGAAATGTCTTTGTGTAATGAACCTTGTACATGGAGGCTTTTGTCCATCGTGGGAAGCTAAAGAAATAATAATCAACATCTCATTTACATATGCATGATGCTGCAAAATAGCATACGTAAACTATTTCTTTCTGTACTGTTCAATTACTTCTGTCATCAGCTCCTACAAGATTTATTTGCAGTCATTTGTTTGGATCATTGGTGCCCTCTTTGCTGTTCTCTATAGATTCCGTAAAATGAATGTCCATAAAAATACTTTGATGTTGTCTTTTCATAATTAACCATTGTGTTGTATGGAACCATACTGGCATTTTATGTTAAAATGCCACTAGTAGTATGGGTACACCTGCTGCAAGCGGAACATGAAAACATTAGTTTACACCTTTGAATTTTTACAGTAATGTGGTGTAAACATATAGAATCTTATTTTTATGAGCTCTCACATCGGCTCAAATATGTCAACAAATTCCAACCATTACTAACCTCGTTTATCCACCCTTAGTTCCTCCATTCTTTGCAGCCATATGCAAAGTATGTCACTGTAGAGGCTTCTAGGAACCAAGGGGTGGAGCTCTCCCTATTCTGAAATAAAATGATACATCAGTATATCATTATTACTGATATACATTTTACATGCATATTCTTATCTAGACCCTAGCAGAAATTGTTTTACTGAGCCAATTTGAACAAATGGCCAATTTGTTTTCCCTGTATTCTTAATTTTTTTTTTTCTCTGCCAAGTTTCTAGATTCAGTGAAATTGATAAGAAATATGACTGTGCAGAGACTATGCTCAAAAGCGGATCAATTCTTTGATGTCTAATTAAGAAGAGTACTGTGTTCTCTCAGTGTTCTAAATGATCTCTTGGTATTGTGAGCAGGTTGTGATTTGGCATGCTTGTACGGATTGCACCCAGCATGTACAGAAATTCCTTTTAATTGTTATGTGAAATGTTTGCATATGTGGTGATTATCTGTGAACTCATTGTACATGTATCCAAATGTGTTTTCTATTGTGCTTGATTTTGCTGGCCATTCTTGAATGTCTTGGCAACTCAAGAAACATACATTCTGTGCTGTCCTCTGTAACGCGTATACTCTTTGATGTTGTGTCATATTTTGTCAGCTTTTGTTTTACTCTTTTTCCAACAACATATCTTTATATTTGTTGGAAACAAATTTATGCAAAGACAATTTTAGTAAGCTTTGCTCAACATTATTTTATTTTTTCGTTTGCCAAAGATTGTTCAAATGTTTAAACATCCACCTGGTATAAATCTTTTGCAGTTAATCCACCGTCAGACTTGAATTTTACAATTATAGATGAACATAATGTTCAAATGTCATGGAAAAGGCCACCAGATGAAATAGTGGGTTACAGGATAACTGTGGTTCCTACAAATGGTGAGTTCAATAAAATCTTATTACTTGGTTTTTGGAAAACCTGAGTACTTTTTCACTTGTATCCAAGTTAGGTATGAAAACAGTGAGTGACGTCTTTCTGAAGATTGAGTAGCAGCAAAGGGCATACACAAAAGAGCAGAGACTGTTCCTAATTAGAGTATTTCTTTCCTTAGTGTTTACCATGTGTGGACTGCAATTAATAAGTTTTGGTTTCTTTTCCTTTGCAAGGAACAAGAAGGTAGAGTCCTCACTGTGTTCCTCCTTTATGCCTTTACCTTAAAGTTAGGGAATTGTATTGGTCTTCTTTCAAGTCCATGTCCCAAAGGAAGTATTACATGTGTCAGATAACGATGCAGTGATGTCATGTAACTTCCATAACATGGCCATAATAATGGTTGTGTAAGACACTTTTTATTCTGTTTCACTTTGAGAAATAATCTGTGAGAATCTGGATTGGAACTGGACCATAATTTGTTAAATTATAGTACATTTTGTATGTGTATTTTTGTCTTAGTCTCAGCTGAAATGAAATTGCTTTCTTCCGGGTGTCTGGTATGATGTATATTTTGTTCTTGGAGAAAAATAATATTGATAACACACTGATGTTTATAGTTGCTGCTGAGCAGTACGGAGCCAGGGCCATTCATAGTGAAGGGCCCAAAGAGCTGGAAGGGAACAGAATTAGGACAGCTGACTTAAACTGACAGAAGTGATATTTCATACCATATGACATCATGAGGAAAGAGTTTTGAAGGGGGTAGGAGTACATCTTGCTATCTTTTACTGCTCAGGGGGGCTACCTCAGCATTGGTTGGGTGGTGGTGAGCAATTGCTTGTGCATCACTTGTTATGCATATTTACATTTGTCAAAAATATTATCCTTTTCTTTTTCTCTATCTTAGTAAATTTTTTTCTTAACTCACAAATTCTACTTAGTTTTTTTTCCCAATTCTCTTACCCATCCCACTGGGAAGTGGGGAGAGTGAGCAAAAAGCAGTGTAGTGCTGAGCCACCTGTGGAGTTAAACCACAATTTTAAATTTCAAATTTCCTGGAATTTATTAAACATTTCAGTAATTTTTTCAGTACTGAAAACAACTTAATTGGAAGTTTCATATTTCAAAATACTTAAGGAAAGCAGAATTGTATCATTGTAAAATTGTCATTGGATGTTTAGATAGATTATTCTCTGTTGTATTTTTTAAAATAATCTTGCCATTGATATAACTGGATTTAAACACTGCATTAACTGTTTTATATATTTGTTGCAGATGGACCGACTAAAGAATTTACTCTTTCACCTAGCACAACCCAAACTGTCTTATCAGATCTTATACCTGATATAGAGTATGTTGTATCAATAGCTTCATATGATGAGGTAGAGGAGAGTCTGCCTGTTTTTGGCCAACTAACAAGTAAGTATATGTAATACAACTTATGGAAGAGAATAGAATAGTATAGAGTAGTTCGGAAGGACTTTTGAAGATAATTGAATGCAACTGCCTGACCAGTTCAGGGCTAACCAAAAGTTAAATCGTGTTATTGAGGGCATTGTCCAAATGCTTATTGACATTTGTCTGGCATGGGGCATCAAACTACCTTACAAGGAAGCCTATCTCAGTATCTGACCACAGTAAATACATTTTTCCTGTACAGTCTGAACCTCCCCAGGTGCAGCTTTGAGCCGTTCCTGTGTGTCCTGCAATCAGTTATAAGGAGCAGAGGCCACCACCTCCCTCTGCTTTTCTTTGGAGCTGCAGAGAGTAATGGGCTTACCTCTCAGCCTTCTTTTCTCCAGATTAGACAAGCAAAGTGTCCTCAGCTTCTCACAGGACACTCCTTCCAACCCGTTGACCAGATTCCTGGTCCTTCTTTGGACACTTTCATGTATCTTAACATCATTTTCATATTGTGGAGCCCAGAACCCCATATATTCAAAATGAGGCTGCACTAGTGCTAAACTAAGCAGCAAAATCCCCCTCTTTTGACAGGCTGGCTCTGCTGTGTTTAATGCATTCCCAAATGTGGTTTGCCGCCTTTGCTGCCAGGGCATACTGCTGACTCGTATAGAGCCTGATGTCAACCAGTTAGAAAACTGAATAGCAGTCATTTACAGAACTTGGCTTTATTCCAGTTCCTCAACAAAATATTGGCACATACCTAAACTCTGATCAGATGTAGCTGCACAAAAAGCATCTTTTTTTTTTTTTTTTTTTTTTTTTTTTTCATTAATTCTTCACAGGATCAAAGATGAAAGGACGCTTGGATATACTGTTTCTGACATCTCATACAGAGTTCTTTGCAGGAGCCCTCTGGTTTTGTTGAACTGGGCCTACTTCCTATTAACTGCATCTGCATTCAAAGGGAAAGCTGTAATTGGCTTGAGTTAAGAAATGAATCTGTCTGGACTTCTGTGAAGAAAAAACCCACAAAATAATTTTCATTAAACAACAAAATGTGACATTATATACATATAAATCAAATATAGACTTGTATAGACTTGTATCGTGCATAGTTAATAATGTTAAGTTAACCACAGACACATTGAATACTGTCTTCAATGGCATGTTTTGTCACATGCCTCAAGCTACCCAAACAACCACAGGAAAATTACTTACGATGAGTTTCCTAGTGTGTTGGTGAGGAGCAATACTTGTATTTCATCTGTGCATGTTGCAGTGAATTCTATGATTCTGTGGTTGATTTGGGAGATATTACTTGGAAATGTGTGAGTTCCGAATTACTACATTTTTTGTATTTTGTATTGTCCTGAATGCTATGTTGTCAATTCTTCAATTACTTGTGATGCAGTTATAACTTGCCTTTCTGTATTCAATTTCTGAGGCTTGTCAGATTTGTGCCCCTAATTCCTTACATGGTTTTTTAAAAATTTTTATTTTAACAAATTAACCTGATTTCCTTTATTAATCCTACCTATGTTGTATTTTGTGCAGTTCAGACAGGTGGTCCAGGCGTACCAGAGGAAAAGAAGGTTGAAGCTCAAATACAAAGTAAGATGTTTTGTCTATCAGTGTGTCTTGTATTTTGTCTAGTAGATGCTTTGCAGATTTAGTGAGATTTAGTTTCAGGGCCTTACAAAGTTAAGCTGTGTTCCTTTGTTACTTAGCAATAAAGTTAAAGCTACCTAGAATTAGAGTTAGGGTAGTATGGTTTGGTTGTGGTTGGACATGATGATCTTCAAGGTCTTTTCCAACCTGAGAAATTCTGTGATTCTATAAAGACTCTCCTCTATCAAGAAAAGACACTGTCTTTTCAAGGCAGTGCAGAAGATGCCATGCAGCTACTGTGGGGAGATAAGAATGGAAAGCAGAAGTGGTAACAAAATGACATTTCCTTAAAATTAAACTGTTTCAAAAAATTTTATGGGTAAGTTAGCACCTGCTGTGGGATAACAGATCTTGTGAAATAGTGAGAGGTATCTTAGAACTGATTTTGTATCTGACAGTTCCATTGTGTTAATGGAAGCTAAAAGTCCCTTGTCTTCACCTAGGTGAATAATGCTTCTCTAAGTAAAATAATTCCAGAGAATAATATGAGTCTATTAAAAATCTGTTCATTTTATCTTTTATTCACTATTTCTCTCAGATGTTTCTCACTGATTTGTAAGAATACAATTGCACATCTGCTAACAGTTTTTTGTTTGTTTGTTTTGTATGTGCGTGTGTGTTCCAGAATGCTCCATAAGTGCAATGACAGATTTAGTTTTCCTGGTAGATGGTTCATGGAGTGTAGGGAGAAACAACTTCAGATATATTCTGGACTTCATGGTTGCCCTTGTGTCAGCTTTCGACATTGGGGAAGAAAAGACAAGAGTTGGAGTTGTTCAATACAGTTCAGATACAAGAACAGAGTTCAATTTAAATCAGTATTTCAGAAGAAGTGATCTTCTTGATGCAATTAAAAGGATACCTTATAAAGGTGGCAACACAATGACAGGTATAGATTTCCCTCATATATGTTTATGCAGCATATAATTCTTATTTTAAATTTGCTTTAAATCTTAGTTCGTTCATGCCTAATAAAAATACAACTTGTCTTTTTTTCAGGTGAAGCTATTGATTATCTGGTTAAAAACACTTTCACTGAGTCAGCTGGAGCAAGAAAAGGCTTTCCCAAAGTAGCAATTGTCATTACGGATGGAAAAGCTCAAGATGAAGTTGAAATTCCTGCAAGAGAGCTTCGCAACACAGGAGTTGAAGTTTTTTCTTTAGGTATGTTTTTGATGAATGAGAGATTTGCTTTCCTAAAGCAGTAAATTATATGTTTTGCAGATTCTGGTTTTGAAGTTGTGCTATATCCATCTTTTCATATACGTGTGCCTTGAAATGGGCATTTGTAACCTTCAGAATGGAATATACGAGTTGTGTTAACTGGCTAGTAGTTTTGTAGCTCCTATGTGGAGACTAAGAAGGCTGGCAAATAGAGTTTGACCCTTGGCCTTACCATATTGTTTTCTTAAGTTGAAAATGGAGTGTATTACTTCATTGCATTTAGATATTTAGTGGTATGGTTAATGATAATGACATTAGAGAGAACTGAATTTAACTCAACTTTACCTCAATATATTCTGATACTCTATCAGTGCATTCACAGGTGTTTGTATTTTACAGCCACTTAACATGGTCCTGTCTATTGTGACTTCCAGGAATCAAAGCAGCAGATGCAAAAGAACTCAAGCTAATTGCATCTCAGCCTTCACTGAAACATGTGTTCAACGTGGCTAATTTTGATGGAATTGTAGATATACAGAATGAAATTATATTGCAGGTGTGCTCTGGAGTGGATGAACAGCTGGGTGAACTGGTTAGTGGAGAAGAAGGTGAGATACTTTTATAAATGCATTTACTGTTGTCAGCTCATTCTGATGTGTGTGTAAGCAGACTAGCCGTGCTTGCTTTGCTTTGTTTTTTTTGTTTTTTTTTGTTTTTTTTTGAGTTTGATCCATTGCCTCATTTAGCAAGTGAGAAAAATAGGTTTCAGCTCTGTGCATTTAAATACAGGAGGACAAAATGTAATGCAGTAGCTTTGGAATAGCTCCATCATTCTGTAGTTTCTGGGGCAACAAAATGATGATCAGTTATCAGAGGCTCCTACACTCATTTTGAACACCAGCTTCACTTCTATGGAGCAAATGTATGAAAAGGAAAAATCTGGTTGATGTAGGAGCAGAATATTAATGTTAAATGTTAAATAATAAATTGAAGAATCCTGAAAAAAACCAGACATCAAGCTGTATCACTGCAGTTTTCTGTCTGTGTAAGATTCTGAATAAGTAGTTATTTGTTGTACAAAATGTTGCAGGATGACTCTGCTGTCACAATAATATGCTCAGGTCTGCATTTTTTCAGACCCTTTGCTGTGTTCTTATGGGTGTTGCTTTCACTTCTGACTGAAATAGGCTTAGAGGAGAAGAACATTTCTTCTGGATCTTCACTAAACTGGTTCCACAAATGCACTCTTCATATTTTTACCTTCTCTCTGATGCCCCTCATGAAATTTCCTGTAATTCAGTTATGTTTGTTTATGCTAAAAATAGGTGTGATTTTTAAGTAAAGATTAAGCAAGGATGACTGAATTTATTTAGGAAATAAAAACGTACAAATAAATCTGTTTATAATTGCAATTAATAATTTGGGTTTACTTTCAATTTATTTCAGTGGTGGAGCCTGCTTCAAATTTAGTAGCCACTCAGATCTCCTCAAAATCTGTTAGGATCACTTGGGATCCATCCACAAGCCAAATAACTGGCTATCGGATACAGTTCATCCCAATGATAACTGGTGGAAAACAACATGTGCTGAGTGTGGGTCCTCAGACAACTGCTCTGAATGTTAAAGATCTCTCTCCAGACACAGAGTATCAAATTAATGTTTATGCAATGAAAGGACTGACCCCCAGTGAGCCCATAACTATAATGGAAAAAACACAGCAAGTCAAAGTTCAAGTGGGTGAGTTAAGAACTACTGCATTATTTCCAGGCAGGATCTTTTTGTCTGAACCTCTGATATTTGCTTTAGTATCATACCTTTACTGTTTATAAGAGCTTTACTTGGAATGGTTTATTTCCTTTATAAACAACTGGATATAATGCATGGACTGCAGATGCAATTGAAATACCATCGTTACTGAATACCTGTTTATAGTGGTGATTCTTTTTCTTTACAGAATGCTCACGTGGTGTGGATGTAAAAGCCGATGTTGTGTTTTTAGTGGATGGCTCCTACAGCATTGGTATCGCCAATTTTGTTAAAGTAAGAGCCTTTTTGGAAGTGTTAGTTAAAAGCTTTGAGATATCGCCTCGAAAAGTACAGATAAGTCTTGTCCAGTACAGCAGAGATCCCCATATGGAGTTTTCTTTGAACAGATACAACAGAGCGGAAGACATAATTCAAGCTATTAACACCTTCCCCTACAGAGGTGGATCTACCAACACAGGCAAAGCGATGACATATGTGAGGGAGAAAGTATTTGTTACCAGCAAAGGATCAAGACCAAATGTGCCAAGAGTCATGATTCTTATCACTGATGGAAAATCATCAGATGCTTTTAAAGAACCTGCAATAAAGCTGAGGGATGCAGATGTAGAAATATTTGCAGTTGGTGTGAAGGATGCAGTGCGTACAGAGTTAGAAGCAATTGCATCACCTCCTGCTGAAACCCATGTTTACACAGTGGAAGATTTTGATGCTTTCCAAAGAATATCATTTGAACTTACACAGTCTGTCTGCCTACGGATTGAGCAGGAACTGGCTGCAATAAGGAAAAAATGTGAGTAAATATTTCCTAGAAAAATATGGAAAATGCAATGAAAAAAAGGTGAAACAATGTCCTGTTGTTGTAGCAGCTACATAAAAGAATTAACGTAGAAATTGACCATCTACAAATAAAAAATGTAATAGCTGGGGTTTGGTTGTAATTTTGATGTATATTAAAAGCAATGGGAGGAAGTAATAGAGAAATGGAGTGGAAAAAAAAAGTAGAAATATCTTTCTCCTTCCTAAGTGCTTAGAAACTTCTCAGTGTAGCTTCAGTTAAGTCTCCAGTAAAACAGTTACTTAGTAAAGTTCATTCTTTAGCTGTTCAAAGTGAAGTAGCTAGTCAGAGCTTGTGTTCTAGAATTCTAAAGGCAATGGAGCAATGTAGGCATCTCCGGAAGGTGATTTGATTAATTTTTACGATAAGATGAACATTCCTAAGAAACTGGCCTTCTGTTTTCCCCAGCTGGAAAGAAGATGGGCTTAAAACAAGGCAATATAAGACAGCTAATGCTAGGTGACATTAATATCATTCTAACTATGAAGTCTGAAATAAAGCAGGGCTTGAAAGTCTTCACATGTATCCATACTTGGCAAGCTTGGATACTGTTTACTATTAAAAAAAAAATAATCTAAATTCTAGCTTTTGTTCAGCTGAAGTTACTTAGGATTAGTTCACTTGCAGTGAGTCCCTGCTTATGATTATTAGAACACTAATGTTGAATAGTCCCCAGCATTGAAAACTCCACTTTCTTTAAAAATAAGCCTTTTGTTTCAGGATAGCTTTGAGGAACAAACCAGCAAAGCAGCCTTTGTTTTAGAGGGCTCAAGCAGTCTTAACATCCCTACTGTTAGGCTGACTAGGCCTACCAAAACAAGCCCAGGATGTCAGGTTTGTGTTTGTGCCTCATGTCAAGTTCCTTATTTCCCCTTTGACTCAATTCCTGAAAAAATACTGGGATTTATTTTGTCCTATTTCTAATCTACATTAAAAAAACAAACAAACAAAAACCCCTAGGATTCATAGTTCCCACTCACTGAGGGCAAAGTGTTATTGCTGTTTGTGAGACATGTAGAAGAGAGAACCCAGTTTGATTATCACATTCTTTCTTAAATTTTCCAAAATATTTATGTTTTAGGTGAACTGTTCTCATTTGATCTAGAAATCACCGCACTGGTGCTTCTACTCATTGTATAATTTGAGAGATACTAGATACTAGATATGGTATCTGTTGCATGTACAACAAAATATCTTGTCAATTAGAATAAGTTGAATGATCAAAAGACATTTTTCACTGATTTTAGAGATTATGTGTTAAAAATATATATTCTAGCAAGTATGTCTTAGCTGCACGTTTTCATTTTCACACAGCTTATGTTCCTGCAAAGAACATGGTGTTTTCTGATGTAACATCTGACAGTTTCAAAGTGAGCTGGTCTGCGGCTGGATCTGAAGTTTTGTCATATCTCATTAAATATAAAGTAGCGATTGGTGGAGATGAATTCATTGTTTCAGTACCAGCTTCAAGTACTAGCTCAGTTCTCACTAACTTGCTGCCTGAGACTACTTACGCAGTCAGTGTGATTGCTGAATATGAAGATGGCGATGGCCCTCCTTTAGATGGAGAGGAAACCACCTTAGAAGGTAGGCCTGTTTTATTCTCTGATGTAAAAGAGTCAAATTCCAATGAATAGTTCCAATAAAAATGTGCTTCACTGAGAGAATGTGTATACGGGAAACAACCAGCAAGGGCTGAGAAGCTGTACTGTTATGTGAGATGAGAATACATATTGTTGTCTCTGAGTGCGTTTAATAAAGATACAAAATGCCAACAGAATATCAATGTTGGATTCTTAAGACTGGATTTTATTTTTTCTGAAAAGTGGATGGATGCTTGTTTTCTCTGCAATGGCCTATTTTTTAATAAAGTGTTGTGCTGTAAATAATAAATTCACTGGCATATATTAGTCTTAGTAGTCATAGGATGACTGATGCAGAAATGTGTGCGTGTTGAGTTTAATGCCTTTAAGTCAAGCATGTACCTATGTAATTTTCTACATCTTCAGCTCACATTAACAGAAATTCCATTCTATATACCATAGGCTTGGAGGGGTTTATGTTCAGCTGTTTTTCATCAGAATCTAATGGATCTGATCCAATAATTCTTACTGATTCAAAACTTCCACTGATGTCAGTGTGACTTTGTAATCAATAGCTGTAAATTTAAGCATGGCAGCTGTACTTTTTTTTCTTGACAGAGTTGCTAAAATGCATTTCCACTGATTTAAAGGAGAAGGATCACAGTAACTTATATTTTCTATTCCAGTAGTTAGATACTCAGTCTAGTCTAAACCATGTTTTTGTTTTTTTAATTTTTTAAAATTTTTTTAATATCAATCCACTCTGTTTCCTTATTCCATGCTGTCATTAGTGACCTTTGATGAGCAAAAGCAGCAGCAGCATGGAAAATTTTTAATTGCATTTTCCTCTTAGGTTTGATGTAAATACACATTTATAAAATTGCTTAGTTTGGATGGCAAGTTTGGAAGATACAGATTTCACTGTTGGTGTGCATATTTCCATTATACCAGTCTGAATGTTTTTGCCACACAGAACTCTTTCCTTTTCCAAGACAAATTCTTCACTGATAGAATATGTGGCTTGTGATTGTAAGAGACAGGAGATGGAATAACTTGAATAAAAATAATCAGTGTTCTCATGTTGCAAATGATACATTTTAATGAAATCTTAACATGTCTGAAAAGACTGAGTTCCATAATCACGTAAAGGTCAGCAGCTCTCCATGCAGCAAGTTGGTCCTGATAGCTCTAACACTGACTTAAATCTTGTAAATAATTTTAAATAATGTTGTATTTCTGATTAGTAAAAAACAAATTCTTCTCTTTAGGAGTGTTAATTGCTCCACTTTTAATAGGTCTGTAACTGAACACTGAAGAACAGTGCTTTAGCATACCTTTATGAGGTATTAGGTTATATTAGGTATAGGTATATATATAGGTATTATAGGTATATTCAGGTTAGCTGAATTATACTTTAGATAGCAAATGATAAAAATTTAAAACTTGTCTGAAGGAAAATGCTAACAACTTGCACTGCACTAGATTTTATTGTGTGTTGGGATAGACAAGTTCTGCTTTTATGCATCCACCTCGTTGGTAGGAAATGACTTATGAGTTATAGACTTATATTTTGTCAGGGACTAGACTAAGTTAAATGGCTCACACCACAGTTTTTAATAGCTTCTGGGATAGTGAGCCAATTATTGTATTTGAGATTGCACCTTATGAATTATTATTTTTTTTTTCCCCTTCTTTTTAACAGTTAAAGGTGCCCCTCGAAACTTAAGGATAACAGATGAAACCACTGATAGCTTTATGGTTGGCTGGACTCCAGCTCCAGGAAATGTTCTAAGGTACAGACTTGTATATAGACCACTTACTGGAGGAGAAAGGAGACAGGTGACTGTCTCAGCAAACGAAAGATCGACTACTCTGCAGAACTTGATTCCAGATACAAGATATGAAGTGTCTGTTATTGCTGAGTATCAGTCTGGGCCAGGCAATGCGCTGAATGGATATGCAAAAACTGACGAAGGTACGTAATCAATGCTATGAATATAGTATGCTTGAGAAAACTTTACTGTGTGTTGACATATTCACACTGAAAAGAGAATAACCTCTTTTGACTATAAATATTATCTTGTATGAGCAAAGAATTATAAAATTACTGAAATCTCATTGAGAGGTGTTAGATGTTCAGTGCCAATAGAATTTATCAGAACCAATATTTGCTTTTCAAATATAGTATATTGAACCTCCAGAACCAACTCTGGCAGGGTAATTTGGGCAAAGAGTCTACATTTAAGTTTACTTAGTTTTCCACATGATTGTGTGGTCAGTAATACCGATTATGTTTATTTTCACACCCAGTCTGTGCTTCTGAATGGGAAGCAAGGAACAAATGAAGAATATAATTTACTAAAGTTATTACTGTACCACAAACTTTGGCTTAGACATAACATTTATGTTCTTTTAACAAGTATCATGCGTTATTAAACAAATTCCCAAGAGTACAGAGACATGAATGTCCTGATCATTTGGTGAAGCTTCATTGAGATTTTAATAGATGCCAGAAAAGCTAAAGTCAAAAAGAAATCTGTAGATAACTATAAGGTATTAATTTCACACATCATTGCTGATCTTTGACTTGATACTGCAGTCAGTGACCTCAGCATGGATCTTGGTGTATTGAAGTTGAGCATGTGTTCGAGTGCTAGTATGTATAAGTGTTCAAGGATTGAGTTTGTAGTTTTCTAGAAAAACAGAAAGAATAAAAACAGCTTTATAGGGCATTTTTGTGTTGAGTTGCATAGAGAATTGTACAACCGTGATTATGATAAAATTATAATATAGCAGTGTTAGTGCAGGCTAATCAGGAATTATTTTCTTCAGCATGAAAATCTATGTTATGGTGACTTGAAAACTAAACCAAGAAACAAGGTTTGCTTCAATTTGTTTTCAATATCTTTTGTTGAGCAGTCCGGGGAAATCCAAGAAATCTGAGAGTTTCTGATGCTACAACATCAACAATGAAGCTGTCTTGGAGTGCTGCTCCTGGCAAAGTGCAACAGTACTTTATAACTTACACACCAGTCGCAGGAGGTGAAACTAAGGAACTGACTGTGAAAGGTGACACTACATCTAAAGTGCTGAAAGGTTTAGATGAAGCCACTAGGTATGCGCTGACTGTGTCTGCCTTGTATGCCTCTGGAGCAGGAGAAGCTCTTTCTGGAGAGGGAGAAACACTCGAAGGTAACTATTGTTTTCGTACAGTTATTCATTTGTATGGATACTGTTTAAGATGTCTTAAAATGTATTATCTTTCTGAGATTTCTGCAGAAGTAAACACGTAAATGAAAAGTAGGTAAAAAGACATTCAACAGGGATCTCCTTACATGGATTTACCAAAACTACGGTTAAAATATCTCATCCTTTTGAAAATCTGTAGAGTTTCTTCTATATTGAGACTGAAAGATGTTCAGGAACCATTTTTGTATTAGAGTCACAACTTCTTGTCTACACAGAGAAATAAAGAAATAGGTCTTGCTTCTAACTGAGGAATAAGAACCTGGAGTTGAGCATTAGCAGGATGCTGGCAAGTGCCTAAATCAGAGTCAGAGACTTATAAGGAGGGGAGGCTGCTCTTGTTCTACTTTCAAGTGGAGAATTTCCCAGACTTGGTCCTTGTGAGCATTCTCAGCGTCATCTGTTAATTGTCAGGGGATAGGAAAGGCTGCCTCTTAGGCCATGAAAGGAAGTGGGACTGTGCTCTGCACTGACCAGGTATGTATTGCTAAAGTCTGGTATTCCAGCTCTCTAGACACGGTACTTGAAAACATAGATGATTTACATGGAATTAAGATTCTTCCGCTGACACTAATGAATTTATAGTAATAATATACTTGACTCTCAGTTTCTCTTTTTCTTTATGGCACAAGTTTAAAAACAAATCAGGAAACCTACTTAAAAAAAAAAGTCAGTTCCAATTCGGGCACTTAATTGAATGCTGAAGTTTGCAGCATGGAATCTCTAGGATTCTTCTGTGATTAATGAAAAAAGACAGATATGTTCAGTAGGCAGGTAGTCCATCTGAGATCTCATTTTCCCTTCAAAGGAACGTTTCTCTGTCCATTGACTATAAAAGGAGCAGTGAGTTAAGCTCTAGTCCCCCAGTACCACCACCTACACATCAGACAACCCAACCCCCCTACTTTCTGTCATCCTGTCTCAGTGGATCAGGCACCTTGGTCAGACCTATTTCTTAATATGGAGCTCTGGAATGAGCAGCTGTGTTCTGAGTTCATGAAATAAACTTAGCTTTTTAATCTGTAAGGCTTGAACAACAGGAAAGTCTTTCAATTCATTGCCTAGAGCTTCAGTTAAAATCTAGTCTAAAAAAAAAGAAAGAAAGAAAGAAAGAAAGCAATGGGTGAAATACATTGAATTGAAAAAACAGCGCCATCAAAAAAAACCAGAATTGAGTCTCAGATGAAGACTGTGATGTCTTTTCAGTGCTCCTTCCCGCAGGAGGACTCTGATTCTCATGTAGACTTCCTACAGACTGCTGTAATAAATTGCTGATAAGAAGAAAAACAATTTGAAAATTGGTTAAAGAGTCAAGGAAATTAGAAGGGTAGTTGTTTGTAGGTCGGTAATAATTTTTAGGCATCCAGATGGAGTTTGAAATGGATGTTGCACCTTAGAAGGACGTGTACCTTCCTTCATGCAACTTAACTGCATTATTTTCTATCAGTTTCTCAGTTGGAAGAAAATCAGATTAAAAATTATGCATACCTTTTAAAAAGATATGACTCAAACAAATATTCTTTGAACATTCAGCTGAATTGGAAAACCTTGTCACTGCTGCTCCAGAAAATGTTACTTTTTGTATTTGAGCTGTCTATTAAGTATTTCTCAGTTAGATAAATTGTTAGTAAGAGCAAATACAGAATCCAGTAATTATTGAGTGATCAAAGGTAAATAAAGGAATACAAATTTCTTTTTGCATAGCAGTAGAGACTTAAGTTATAATCACAGAATCATAGAATGGCTTGAATTTGAAAAGACTTGAAGCCCATGCAGTTCCAACCCCCTGCAATGGGCAGGGCTGCCCTCCACCAGCTCAGCTGCCCAGGGTGCCATCCAACCTGGCCTTGAACACCGCCAGGGATGGGGCACCCACAGCTCTTTCGGCAGCTCTGCTAGGGCTTCACCATCCTCTCAGTGAAAAATTTTCTCCTTACCTATACTAGATTAAATCAATTAATTAGATTTAGAGAAATTAGGTATATTAATAAGTAGAAAAATTAATAAGTAAATTAGATTTAGAATTCCTGGGGAGAGCTCTGGAAGGATCACGTGTTCCTGATGGAACATCCACCTTATATTTCAGCATACTTGCAGTTTCACATAAAATAAAAATATTTGAAGTAGGCCAGAAGTCCTTGGAGCTGTCAATAGATATTCTAAAAGACTGTCAAACTAATGGTATGAAAGAAGGTACTGTTAAAGTACCTATAGGATAGTATGTCACTGTATGGTACTGTCTTACCTCACTGGAGGATACAAAGACTAAACTTGTGAGGAAAATCGGACAACTAAGCGTGAATGGATTGGCATTTTGGGAACCAAAAGATAACACCCAAACTTTAAAGCTTAATACAGGAACTCAGTTGAAAATAGAAGTCATATTGCCTATGAAGCTAAGACAAATATGATGGGACTCTGCTGAAAAGTTATTCAGGTCAGTGAACTGAGTACTTGACTAATCATTAGCCGAAATAACTTGTCTGACTGAGGCTGGGAATTGGACAGGTCTTAACTCCTGGAGAAATAAACTTATCAACAGTAATGACAAAAAATCTGTGAAAGGAAGCATAAAAAAGTGTTTAGTATTTTGGTTAGTTTTTCCGCGAGCCATAGCATTTAAAAAACAAAATAGCGAGGTAAGTTTTTCATTGCCAATAGCACAGAAGTACTGAGTACTTGGGTATTTTCCTGTATCAGGAATCCCAGTGGGGCTTACTTAATGTCTTCACCATATGAATTCTCTCCAAAGCCATTCAGTCAGATGCCATAGTTGCTGGCTACTTCAGTTTGTCATCATACCAGGAGCTACGGCTGAGATCGCTTTTCAAACTGGAACAATTGTGAATCTCTTGTATTGATATGTAGTCTAAGAGAAGTCAGTTTGAGCACTCTGAACATTTCAGCACTAACAGCAAAGTGAGAATAGACGATATAGTAGCTTCTCCAGCTAGCGTATAGTGAAGTGGCAGGAAATGAAAAATCCTAACTCTCAGATGTTTGTGGAATTTTAGTGAATCACTAAATAGTCCCCTGTGATTAAGGGTGTAGACAAACATTCTTACTGCCTTCAGTAATGATTTATTTTGCTCTGCATGTAGTAAGAGAACTCACATGGGCAGTTACTTTATATCAGTTGCAAGAGTAGCCTTCAGCAGAAAGAGAAAACCTGACTCTTACAGCTGATAATTTTTTAAACTGAATGTGATTTGCGAGAACGTGTCTGCCTATGAATTTGGCAAAGGTCCTTCAGTTACATACGCTGCCTCCAAAGTGTTTTCGAGCAGTTATTAGTTGCTGTTGGAAGTTCCTCCTCTTCCTCTTCTTTGCCCTACGTGGCAATTTGTCAATGCTTTCAGGTGATTTTTCTTCAGGATACCCAACCAAGGCAATCCACACAAACCCAGCATTGTTTGTAGTTTATATTATTTACCAGTTGTGTTCTCTATTTCTCTTTTCATTTTTCTTATGAACTAAGTATATCCTTGCCCTTACTGTTTCTCCACATAAAAGCAAGAGGGCAAATAGGCAAAAGGATCAGATTTTTTTTTAAACTGTGCATAGACAACACAATATGGACAATTTAGCAAATAAGTAATAAGAAATTGAGGGTGCTGTTCCATACCTTACAAGTATTCAGACAGAGAATAAGTTTATTTCTTCTTTGTCTTACTATAATGGGAAAAGAAAACCATTTTTTCACTCCTCTCTTAAATGTAAAAAACACTATGCTTTCCTTAAGTAAGACTTCAGGAAACTTAGAGTGCCCTGATCTTTCCTACAGCCTCTTTGAATCACTGGCTGATTTTGTCTGCAGTTATGAAGTAACCACCCAGAGGTGATAATTCTGGAGCTTTATATTTCATACTGCAGTAAACATAACTGCACGTGCAAAAAATGTGCTGTAGAAAGCTCCAGTTTTATACCTGCTCTTTCAAAATTGCATAGTGATCCATCACTGGACAGCTGTGGTTGGAGCCCTTCTATAAAGGTGCCATGGAAAAATTTTCCTCAGACACATTTTGTTGGCTGACATTCCCTCCAGCTCACAAAGATATTGAAACTGCTGAAGTAAATTATATCAGTGCAGGCTGCCATTTGCCATTTGATGGAGCAAGGCTTGTGACAACAAGGGGAACTAAACAAATTAGTAGTCATCATTATATTTGATGGTAATTGTTAAACAGTGAAGAACAAGCAAGAAATGCCCACAAGAAAGCCTTATGGAAAACTCTCCCTCCTATTGCTGAACACCCCCAAACAATCAATTTGGTTTTCAGGTCTTTGGGGATGTGTGATCTTATCCAAATTGTCTTAAGCCAGAAATAAAATGCAATGATAAACATGGTGACAGCAGTGCGTGTAAGTGCTGCAGCAATCACTGAGCATTTTGTGAGCTACTGTTTTTCTAATCTTTTTTTTTTAAATCTGGGAGAGGCAGTTGCAAATCTGACAAGAATTTCATTTTCTGCCCAAAGGCTTTCTGTCAGATGAAAAGAACATACTGTACATTAGCTGCTAAATACATTAACTTAAATTATTTGCAGTTATTTAAAAAAAAAACAAAAAACAAACAAAAAAAAAAACCAACAAAGTCACTGTTAGATTAAGCAACCTACATATAAATGTTTAAACATTAT
This sequence comes from Tetrao urogallus, assembly GCF_951394365.1. Classification (NCBI taxonomy): domain Eukaryota; kingdom Metazoa; phylum Chordata; class Aves; order Galliformes; family Phasianidae; genus Tetrao; species Tetrao urogallus. The sequence goes on from NC_136814.1 coordinate 79,679,294, forward strand.
GAATGTCTGAAAAGTTTGAAAGCTGTTGATCAATTTTTATGAGTGTCCTCTTGCTGGCAGTTACGTATTTTTCAGAATACTTTTAAGAATACTTTAGTTGTTGATTCTAAGCAGAAATGCAACAGAAATCTGAAGCATTTTAAATACAGATTTCAGAGAAATTTAGCAAGTAATTGTTTTTTCAGGAAAAGACTGAGTGGTCAGAGCCCCACCTTGCTGACACCGATAATTCAAACCATTTTTACCTGAATCAGTGAAGATCCTAGCCTAGTAACACTTCTGGTGGCTGTTTTAAAATAAGTGAGACTGCTAACCTGCCTTAGCAGAAATGTCAGTGCATTTTCTTTCTTTCATTTGTGCACTTCAGAATTACCAAAGCTCAGCACAGTTTATTATATTTGGATGATAAATTTCATACAGTTATGTCACAGTCTGTAGCCCTTTAGAATGTTTGTGTTTGAGTGATGTAGGGCCCAGTCCAGCCATCCTGTTTGATGAGTGGCTCTTTGTGCTGTGAGAATTGAGCTTTACTGAAACAGTGCATTAGAGACAAAAGTTGTCATTATATAGCTTTTAGTTATGTTATTTTCTGCTATGTACATTTCTTAGAGACTAGTTTTGAGGATTTTTGTGGAAGAGGGATCCAATTTTTGTTTTTGTTGTTCAGAAAGTGAATAGTGGCTCTTTGGTAGATAAATGATTTGCTTTTGCTGTTTCTATAGTAACATAGAAATGCTTTAGAAATGAATGACCTCCTACAGGCAGAATAGTACAAATTCAAGTGACATTTTCTTACAATGAGGTTCTTAGCGTTATCACTGGGACTTTGCGTAAAGTTCAAACTGCGTAGTTCTTCCATCCTGACAGAAACAAGAACTCACTGTCTCCAGGAGATACAATGCTGCGTCATGCATTTTTTACAATTATACATTCCAAGATTTCTGGATCTGACATTTGAAACCAACATTTGTTAAGCTTTGGAAAATTATCTTAGGTTTATGTAGCAAACTTAATATTCACCAGAAAAAAAAAAATCAACACGGAAAGGCTGGAAGAATTACAAAAAAGTGTTCCTACACATTTGAGGCTGGCATGAACTGACTAACTGTTGGAAAAATAGGTAAAATATTAAAAGGACTGACTGTGACTTCCTGATGACTTTTTTCCTAGAGCATGGACTTCAGTACTCTGAACAAAAAGAGTCTCTCTTTTAAGTCAGGACCCTTTTGGTTTCACCTTCTCAAACTTTTACATTCCCAGTTACAGAAGAGAAAGAGATTTGCTCTAACAATGTCAAGTTTGTTTTGTGTAGCAAGTCCTTCAGGACTTCCCTCGTCACCAGATCCACATCCTGTCTCACATTGCCAGTGTGCTGGAGGGCTGATACTCCTGGAGTAAGCAACTTCTTTGTGGTTTCTATGGAAGAATACCAACCAATTGAAGTGCCTTCTCTAGTGCTGAGGAGAATTTGGCCACTGGAGTCAACCTGAACATGATTTTGGCACCATCTCATTTGATGTGTGCCCTTGGGTGCTCTGCTGCAGTGCCCTACCTGCTGACTTACCAGGATTCTCCTGATGAATCTCACTGTATGCCATAAAAAATTGGTATATATCTCAATAGAAGAATGCTCCTTTATTTAGCTGATTTGACTTTTTAGGACGTTGACATAGATCAGTTCTCTGTTTAACTTAAATGAAAATGTGGTTTGTGTGATATTTACAACTTAATTTTGAAAGCTAGTGTTAAGAATATGTGCAGAAAATTGTTTAAACTTTGGGCCCAAACTGCCTGTACAGCTTGTACTGGAATCAACTGGAATTGTATAAATGTTTCTGAAGGGAAAGGGCATTTGAATAAAGCCACTGGATTTTTATGAATGCTAACATTTTAATATTAGCTGGTTCACACGGCCTTGTATTCAACAACAACGGTGATTGCTAGAGAGCTATGGGAAGCAAGCCAAGCAGACACAGGGAAACTACTTAAATATTATATTGTGTCTCTGGCATACTGTAGTGGAAAAACTTAATATGGAAACTGGACATTGCAAAGGTCCATAAGTGGGTGTAAAAGCACTTGTCTGAAAGTTACCAACTTAATTTTCAAGAGTGTGCCTGCCTGGAGCGATGGTAGGGATGAAATGTTACTGTAAAAAGATGGTAGCTCCGAGCTAAGTACTGCTGAGGAGAATCTGGATGGCTTTAAACAAGTGACTGTCTTGCTTCCTCACTCAGGGGTTTTAAGTTTCAGGCTGAGAGAGTTGGAGTTATTCAGCCTGTAGAAAAGAAGGCTCTGGGGGAACCCTATAGCAGTCTTCCAGTACCTGAACGGGGCCTACAGGAAAGCTGGGGAGGGACATTTTACAAGGGCAGGTAGTGACAGGATGAGGGGAAATGGCTTTAAACGAGAAGAGGGTAGATTTAGACTAGATACAAGGAAGAAATTATTCACTGTGAGGATGGATGGTGAGACACTGGAACAGGTTGCCCAAAGAAGTGGGTATGCCCTCCCTGGATGTGTTTGAGGCCAGGCTGGACGGGACTTTAAACAGTGTGGTCTAGAGAAGGTGTCTTTGCCCATGGCGGGGGGTTGTAACTAGATGGTCTCCTTTTCTACCTTGTTTAAAGACATAGGTGAGAAGCAGATGTAAAACAAGCATTTCTGAACAAGTGCAGCAATGAACAGAGCGACTGCTTCAGTATTACAGTAGCAGATTTAAAAAAAAAAAAAAAAGCACAAAAAAAGCAAAAATAAAACACAATGTATCTAGATATTTTATTTCAATCCAGTGAAAAATGCTTCATAGGTCTGCTTGTATGTTTTCTAGTCACTAAATTATACTACTGTTATTGTGGAGTGTGAATGCATTTCTTGAGTCTTAATATAGCAGCTTAGATAATACTTGGTGGAATCCTAATAATTTTAGACTTAGACTTGAACTCCATCTCAAACACAGCTGCTCCCCTCATACAGAAACACTTCTGGGCGATTCTATTGAAACAGAACAAAGCTGTCTGTGAACTTCCACCTCACACACGAGGTGCAAATCAAGTTAGTGTGTTATGTTAAATAAATGTCCTCAGTTGCAGTGTAACATATAAAAAGTCTAATTTCCCTTAGTAGGTAAGTTGTCTTGTCAGCAATTTCCAACTATTTGAAGTCAGAATTTTCCATTGAGGTCTGGTGGTTTGGTAGGAGTCCCAATCCCTTTTCCCTCTTTTACCTTGCCTTATAAAAAAGGCATTTAGTTCCAAAGGGTATTTTCTTCAAAACTAACACATTACAGCAACTGGTGTGCATTATGGACCATTCCAAACATATTATTTTCCCCTGTTGTTTAATGACCTCAATAATGACTTAATCAATAATGGTTTTAAATATGTGGTTATTTTTGCAGTGTTTCCAATGTATATCATTAACTGCAGTGTCCAAGAGTAGATTTAGAAAAAATTGTGCTGTGGTAGCAGATACTTTAATACTGAAATCATGTTGTGGCAGAGCCTTGTTTTAAAGTAGCCAAAATAAAGTAACTTGTATATTTATATTACATTAAAATATGGAAAGAAAGGTTTTTATTGTGAGCCATCTGTGCATTCTACCAAGTTAAGTTTTCCATATTTTTTCCATTTGGATTGCCTTAATATTTTTTTTTATTATATGAAAAAAAGCCAAGATTTGGGAGTAGAAGCTTAAGAGCAGACAGAAAAATTGGTGTAATTTACTTCTGAAGGCAAATCCTTTTTCAGGCTTCCAGGAAAATCAGTCTTTGGAGTTTAGATTCTGTGCTGGCTTTAATTTAACACAGTTACTGAATTCAGTGAAACAGCACAAAGCATGAGCTGAATTGAATCTTCTCACTAACTTTTTCATTATACGCAACTGCTATTTTTGTAAAATGGTAAACTATTGAACTTGTCCAAAACCCCTGTATCTTAGCCTGTTTTTCAAGAGAAGATACCATAAAGAGTGGTAATTTATATCGTGAAGCTAAAATGTGACTTGAAGAATAAAACTGTAATACTGTGTTAGGATGGAAAAAGAATTAACGTCAGAAAAAAACTTGATGGGATGTTCCATGGCTGTGAATTAAGATGGAAAAAAGAAACCCTGCAGCACAAAGGAATTATTTAACATGCTCTGTTAACTATGTTTGAAAGAGTCAGCTGGGTGATTGGAATGGCACCCTCTGATTCTGTAATCTATAAAACTGATGATTCTTATTGTACCATCATTGTTACCTTCCAAAAAGTTGATATTAATTTCCATTCATCATTAAGCCACATGGGATTAACTGGTTTCAGTGTTAATGAGGTTGTGCTGACAATACAATAATTCCAAAGTGAAGCCTTTGTATAGTAGCCCTGTTTTGTTCCTGCGGGTTCATGTTTGGAAGCATTGCAGATTTGTAGTGGAAGCAAAAGACATATGAGTATGAAAACTGAAAATGCAGTCTATGGCTGTGAGTAACTTGTTGCTTGCGATGAGATTAAGCAGTGGAAAGGTATTGAGTTTCTCTGTGTTCAAAGAATTTTAAATCTGGTCCTGTAGTTACTCTGGTATAACTTAGGGATATAATTTTATCACTCCAGGTTAAACTTAGCTGCGATGCCATAAGGCCGCCTCAAGTGTTTAGGTCTTCTCACTAAGCAGTCTCAGAAATGTCCTGTACAGTGAAAGAAATCACTGAGAACACATATACTGAAGAGCCAACTCCTTCTGTGTGTATACGGATCTGGTTTTGTAGATTCCTTTTGCAGATTTTGCAACAGTGAGGCCGTTGCATTAAAACCAACAGTCAGTGCTTCTTTCCTGCCTCAAAAGCCAGAAATAGGAAAATTGAACATATGTTATAAACGTATGTTAAACATTAAGCAGAGGTACTCCTTTTACTGCACCACTTCAGACCAATGAACTCTATTTTTAAGCACGATTCAGTCATCAAGCTGACAACTGGATTTCATAGACTAACGAGCTGTTTCCTTCATTCCAATCTGGCTGAACGAACTATAGTGAGGGGAAAAAGAAGTACAAATGGAAAGATGGTGACTATTTTCTTCTCTGATGTAAATGCATTGCAAATTAGTTGTTAACAGATAAAATGAAATAGGTAATAGATCTAGTAAGCAGTACTCATGAAGACTAGGATAGTAATACTAAAAAATGAGGTTGTCAGAAAATTTGAATGGACTATTTAACTCTGTGTAAAGTCTTCTTTCTTTACCCCTCTCCACCAAAAAAATTTACACAATGAAGGGTGAAGATGAATGAATGGAGGAAAATTATTTCATTGACAGTTAAAACTTGCTGAAATGAACTGCAGCACATATAAACACTTGCTTCATTTTAAATTTTTGTTCAGTACAATTTTTATTTTGCAAGTTCTAAAGCATAACTGTATAGTATGGGATAGATTATTCACATCTTAAAGTTAACTTTCAGTATTTTGTTGAATAAAACCATCAGTTTTCTCCTGGAACTACAGGTATGCGTTATTTGAACTAGTGTAGATGAGAAAAAAAGTTTGATTCTGCTCTTATGATCATTTTAATTTTCCATTTGTACTCTGCTAACTTTAGTTTTTTGTGTTTTAGTGACAGTTTGTTGTGGTCTTTCTTGCAGAACGTGGTTCGCCTCGCAATTTGATTACCACAGACATAACTGACACTACGGTTGGGTTATCATGGACACCAGCTCCAGGAGCAGTTAATAATTATAGGATAGTGTGGAAATCACTTTATGATGATACAATGGGAGAGAAGAGAGTCCCTGGAAATATGGTGGATGCAGTGCTGGACGGCTTGGAGCCAGAGACTAAGTACAGGATTTCTGTATATGCAGCTTACAGCAGTGGAGAAGGAGATCCCGTAGAAGGAGAGGCCTTCACTGATGGTGAGCATACTACAGCATTACCACCATCTGTAACATTCTGTTCTTGATGAAATTATCATAATTTAATGAAAATGAACCTTATTTATCTCCACTTTTGTTTACTGAACAGACCCCCTAAACAAAGTCCCTCACCAAATCAATCAACTCTACCTTTTTATTTGACTGTTAAAGAAGAAAAATCTCTTCTATAACATGTAGGCTTCAGTTTAGCAAGAATTACCTCCAACCTGAGAAGTGATTTTGTCCATAAATTACTCTGAGGCCAGTTTTTTATTGGTTTGAATCTTACTGTGACTACTGGAAATCTGTACTACTGGAAATACTGTGACTACTGGAAAGCTGAAATAAAAAGTATGGATAGAGTAAGGAGGGAAGGCAAGGTAAATTCCTGCAGAATCAGTTATTCACCCGAAGTATTATATATTTGTCTAGCTGTATCTTGGAAATTTTGTTCAGAGGGATGCTATGAGAAATAGTATTGAAAGCTTTGCTGAGATAGAAAAATGTTACATAAACTGGCTTACCTTGGTTAACTAGATGGGTAACTAGATCTTTGTTAATCACCTTTCCCAAGGCTCTTCTTTTTACTTATTTGCAAAACATTGTACAGCGTCCTTCAGAGCAGCTCGAGCTTCCCCTGCAGTATAGGCAAACTGAAACATCTTCAGAGATCAGGAATAGAACCATAAATTAGAGGAGCCAGAGTGAATGAATGGATGCACTGGGAGGATCAGCTTTGATGTTTCTCTTGTTGCCTGAGGGGTCCACATGAAAGCAAAGTTTGAGGCAACGTTCTGGGGAAGCATCGTGTATGCTTACCCATTTTTATATTCTTTCCTAGGCATGTTTTGAAAACTGTTGGAGGCAGACTGCTGAGCTGTCAGTCTTTAACTCAGTATAGCTGCTCTTAAGGTCTCACAAGAGCAGTGTTTGTTGCAACTGGTAAAAGATAATAATGCGGACTGCTGTCACACATATTCCTTCATTCTTCAGGAGCAGCAGCATCCTTTCTTTACCAAGAAGGCAGTTTAGCCTTCTAATTTGTGGCTTCTTAGAATAAGTTTTTGCCTGAAGGAATGCACTACCTGGACTATCAATGGACTCAGACTCTAGTCTAACATTTCATCTTTCTGGTGCCAGGACAGGATACTGTAGCCTGCAAAGCCTACCTTACTGTGTGATGAGATACTGACTGGCTCTGGCATGCCAAGAAGGTTCTATTTTGCCAGAATCTAGATGGGTTATGCTGGCTGACTGGCAGTATTACACACCTTTCATTTTACTTTAGATCTTTCTTAATGTTTGAACTGTCTGGAAACTCTCTCTCAAAAGCTGAGTGCTGCGATCTGCAGAGAAAATATCTTATTAGTCCTTGTCCTTATTTCAGCTTTAATATTGTCCTACAGTTAATGGTGAGTGACTTTCCAAATACTTGGAAAATCTCTTAGTGTGGTTTCCAACACTCAGGATTTTAGGCATATACCAGAACCACATCAGATCTGTAAACTCGAAACTTTGAAAATTTTGACTTTGTAGATCATTTTGTTCATTAAAAAAGGGCTATATAATCAGTTTCATTTGAGAGTTCTGAATCCATTACTTAATAGATTATCAAAAAGTGCCCCCAGTTATGCTGTGTTGTTGAGTAATCTATACTTTTTTTTGTCTGTAATGGAAAATGAACTTGTATTTTTTTTTAGTCCATTACAGTCAGAAAAGAAATTTATAGAGGCCTCTGTTTCTCCCAATGAAATAACATAATTTTAATGAAAGTAAAAAATAATTTTAATAAAGCTGAATGCATTTTGTAGGCATGCATTAGAATATATCTTTATGCAAAAAAGTAAACGTTTATCCATATTTTTATGCTGAAAAGTGTCACAAAGTGCCAGGACTGTGACAGTAGACAACGAGACAGAGAATACAATGAGAGTTTCATGGCAGCCCTCACCTGGGAAGGTCTTGTCTTACCGTGTGTACTACCGACCACGCAGTGGAGGAAGGCAGATGTTTGGAAGAGTAAATGCTCCTGCCACAAGCATAGTGTTGAAGAGACTTAAGCCTCGAACTACATATGACCTCAGTGTTGTTCCAATTTATGATTTTGGACAAGGAAAATCAAGAAAAGCAGAAGGAACAACAGGTATGTACTACATGCTTTCGCAGCGTTTGGTAATCAAAGGATTGTGCTGTAAACTGGCAATCATGATCTGTAGACAACCTGTGGTGGTGACTGCAAAGATCGTGAATTAATAGACAAATTGAAAAAAATACTAGAGGTAGAAAGGAGCATTTGATTTGTTGAAAGTTTTATTACAAGAGCTGAGAACAGGCAACTGCTACTATATTGAGTATATAAACGTGTGCATTCTGAATGAAAATACTAGACTTGCTTTGAAATGCTGTCACCAGAAGTTGAAGTGTTTTGTAAGGAAGACAGAATTTAATCAAGTGTTGTCAGGTTTTTTTATTATTTACATTTTTGGTCTGGAATATCAATTAAATAGCTACTTTACTTCCTGTTACTTAGAAGGCCATATTTTCTGTGAGAAACATGAAGTTATTAAAAAAATCAGTAGCTGATTTTAAAGAGTTCTCAGTGGAAGTCTGACCTCAGAGACCACAACATTTTGGATAAGCAGCCTTTTTTCTCAGAACCAGCAACTCTAAAATGTTCTTTAATTCCTGGTGAGGGGATTTTTTTGAGTTCAAGACAAAAATAATTTTCTACTCCTTGTTTAGTTTGTTTCTGATATTGGTCTTTTGTTTTGTATGTGAATGTCTCTTGCTCTCCAGATCAAATCAAAGAGATCTAAAGCTATTACCAAAAGAGAAAATTTTCCAAGATGTTTCTGCCTTTTTTGGGAAGAGGTAGACTGAGGTACACTGTAAATACTCCATGCCATTCTCTAATCTTTGGACACATATCATATTGAATGGTGATGGGAAGCAAGAAACAAGTCTAGCAGTGGAGATAACAGCACCGCATTTACTGCAGGAAGTCTTATTAAATTAGAATGCGACTGACGTAAATCTGTTCCAAAAACTTGATCCGCTCTTGACTAATGCCTACTTTTTCAATCTTCAAAATTATGTTGAATTAAATCTCTGATCATCCATCTTCTTTTGACTTTTCACATGCTCATCTTGATATAGATAGGATGTGGTGCTCTAAGTGTAAATAACTGTGATAGCAATCACACTGAAAGCAAGTGGAACCAGAGTGATCTGGTTAGTTTAAGCTCTTGTGACATCATAGGTAACTATGCAAAGAGGCTGCATTTTTTATTACATGTGGGATTTTATCTATTTCTACTCAGAAAATTGCAAAGAAACAGGGGTAAGAAAGCTACCCCCACTCCTAACCATTTTTCTTTTGTTTTAGATTTTTTATTCCAAGGCTATTTCCTGGTTAATCTGATTCCTGTTTTTTTGCAATTTTGAGATCACATTACTGTGCTATTTCTGATGTTGGAATGCACTTTAAATTTACACAGGACCAAAAATGAGGCAGAATCTAACAGTAGGCTTGTTAACCATTCTGCCTGTGTGTACGGACCTGTGCTGGGTGGCTATTAGGTAAAGTATCTCTTGACCTCAAAACCTTAATCTGCTTGGCGGTCACTTGAGGAATTATTTTTTGACATACTGCCATCCCTGTGGTTGGTGAAGTTATTTGAGCTGCCAAGCCTGAGAGCAGAACCTTTTCTATGGAAGGTCTCTTGCCCAGTGCCCTGTCCTCTGGGACCTAGAACTCTTGAGGATGAGGCAGTTTGAGAAGCTTGAGATACTGGTGGCGGAGTGCTGGAGGAATGTGACTTTTGCCTGAAGCAAACTCTGCTTTTCTGGTGTTGGTTTGAAAAAGCTGTTTACACTTCTCTCTTTCAGTTGTGTTTCACCTACTCTTTGCCACGTGAAAGAAATGTAGTGGTTTAATCCGATCATCTTTATCATAGAGAGAAGACTGATGGTGTTTAGTTCACTTACTGTGTGTAAGATCGGATGGATATTTACGATGGGTGAAATAAACTGCTGTTTATCCTTCAATCTACTGTCTGGAGAGAGAGCCTTGATAACGAGCTTGGCCTACACATTTGTTGTTTAGGTAGCAAAAATGAGCTGAAGTGTATCTCAGATTTAATATCTTGATTCTTGTCTCTATGTCAAAGGAAAGGCACAGAAAGCATAGAAACGCTGCTAATGCTGGATTTGCTGCATTTTTAAATAAAAGCATACTTGTTGGCTTTTTTGGAAGCAGGCCTGAATTAAATCCTTTTCTTCCATCCTTACAGCCTCTCCCTTTAAGCCACCTAGAAATTTGAGAACTTCTGATTCAACTATGTCCAGCTTCCGAGTAACTTGGGAGCCTGCCCCTGGGCGAGTGAAGGGGTACAAAGTAACTTTCCACCCTACTGAAGATGACAGGAATCTTGGAGAATTAATAGTGGGGCCCTATGACAGCACTGTGGTTTTGGAGGAACTTAGGTATGGATGATGATAACGATAATAATAATTAATAATAGCTTAGAGATTTGCTTAATTGCTATCTGGGATTGTAATACCTGTAAAAATCTACTGTAAATTAGGAATAACTTCTGTTAATATGTTATCAGGAATTGGTGGTGCAGTTTTTGAAAAGAACCTTACAGGGCAGGTTCTGAGATTATTCACATCACCTTTCGCAGTCTCACAGCAACTGAAAAAGGCAAAGATGTGGGAAGAAGTGTTATTATACATTTTACATATAAGAATGTTAATGAGATGCTGAAGAAGACAGCTTGGATTTCTATAGTTTCTCCAAAAAGCCCTTACTTCATGTTAAAAAGAGCCTAGTTTAGTTCTTGATTCATTTTATCAGAGGCCAAAATTTATAAAGGAGGCTTCAGAGCATGTCAAAGTCTGTTACTTGTTTGCATGTTAGACTTGAATGCCCATTAAAAATAGGAACATTAAAAGAATTTTAAATTATTTGAACAAAGAAAGCTATTCATAAGTATAGCATCTTGAACCAGCTCTGAAATAGTGAAAATTTGCCTGTCTTGTTAAAGAACTAGTCTTTGGGCTTCACATTTTAGAACTTTCTTTTCTGTATAGTAGACTGGTTAAGATTTCTTAAATGGAGCATTATCAAACCAAGTATCTTCAGTTACAATACATTTAATTATTGCAGGGCAGGAACTACCTATAAGGTAAATGTTTTTGGAATGTTTGATGGAGGAGAAAGCAACCCCCTGGTTGGACAAGAGATGACCACTCTTTCAGACACTACTACGGAGCCATTTTTATCTAGAGGTAAACATGACTGAATCAAATAAAATGCTGTCTTGGCTTTTGGATAGAAGAGAGTGTTTTCCAGCACTTCCTATTGTTTTTATGATGCACATGAATATTTATTCACAGGATTCAGTATACTCCCTAACCCGATGACATAACCTCTGATTTGAAATGACCTCTCAGTATGCCCCAGTTAATCTTTCTAGTCCTCTGCACCCTTTAGATGATCTTACAAAAATGATAATTCAAGCAACCCATGTTTTGCTGATTACTGAAAACCATCTGCATCCCATTTTCAAGCCATCCACATCTGTGTTGAATTATGTAAGGTCAAATTCTTGAACAGAAATCATTGCTCATCTACAGGGGTGTTCACAGGATTAGAACAAAGAGTTTTAAGCAGATTTTTTGCCATTTCCTTGTCCTTATACGGTCAATTCTCCATTGAAAACTAAGGTAGTATAATGGACAGAGATCTTGTAGTTGGGGATGTCCCAGCATTATTGTGTAATGTTTAAGTTTATATGTGACACAACCATTATTTCATCACTTTTACTACAGATGGAGGAGAGTTAGTACAATAATGCAATTGCTGATTGTTCTCTAGTATATTCTTGGGATTATCTTCCTTTGTAGGTAAGCTTCCAAAGAAAACTTTAGTGGCTGGTATGACAGCAGCTCTCTTGATGCAGTTGATGGGTCTCTGTATGTTAACTGAACAGGTGTGGCCACTATACTTTCAATTAGTACTGAGTGAAGAGAATTTCAGGGTTCAGTCCCCCTTCATAGAGACCATGAAATGCTTGTCTGCAGCAGGTCTTTGCTTCTTAATAGCCAAGAATACTTGCAGAAGTGAAGACCTCTCCTCTACTATTTTAAGATTTGTATAATCATCAGGGGGAATAGAGAATTTTATGAGGAGAAAGAAGCTAACTGCAAAGGCCTCTTAGAGTTGAAAAAAAAAAAAGCTCTCTGACAGTTGACTGTATTCTTCTCACTTAATCTCTGAGTTATGTGAAAATACTATCCTCATAGCATTTTTATTGACAACACTTTTAAAAACTTCTGAAGTTACTGCTGTCCCACTTAGTCTAATGCAAGTGTGTAGAACTTAGAAAAACTATGTAAGAGGCCATCAGTGACATTACAGTAAAGCTATAATAAGTCTGGCAGAAAAATAATTATGCTGAGTGGTTCATTATTTTTTATTATGCCATCTGTCATTTCTGTCTTGAGTGTTATATTCTTTAAGCTAATTAGTTTTAGTAATGCATGGATTTTAGTCATGGTAAATGTGAAAAATGAATTTTGTATCTGTGACTGCCAATGTAATAGTACGTTATTTATTAGTAGAAAGAGAAAAAAAAATCAGCCTACGTGCCTTTGCTAGAATTTTCCATTCAGGTAGTTGGAAGAAAAATAAAATTCAGAATAATTTAACTTTAATACTGTACATTAAGCTTAATTTCTATATAAAAGTTATGCATGCAATTTTTGAACTAACATTGTTTTACTTAAACTCTACTCCCAACTTATTTTATTGTCCTGACTAAAGACTAGATCTATATTTTCTATGCAGAAGAGGATCATGCTTTTAACCCCCAGGTACATGGAATAGTTATATTCATGAGTCTGCAGTGTTGGATCAATTATGTGGAACATATATGAAATCACAATATCTTTCAACTGTGATGAGTGTGGCTGATTTTTCTCAATGGGATTTCTTCCATATAAAGACCAGAAGCTCTGATGGCAGGAAGCCAGAAAATTTGCAGCTGGTAACACAAGAAAAGAGAGAGAGCGAGGATTTTTTTTATTATTATTTTTATCATTATTATTATTTTTGAAATGGCAAAATGGCTGTGGATAAAATTGTTGTGTCTTTCTGCTCTGTATAAATATTTTGTGATTTTCCTTGTTATGAAAACATTATGATGGATATTTTATTCTGTAATTTGTAAATTGAAGATATCTGAAATAACTTCTTACCTTTTCAGAACACTGCGCCTTTATATAAGTGTGTGGTCTTGTCCCCCCTCTATCTTTTGCCTCTGTTTATATGTACATGTCTTCTAAGTTTGGTCTTTCTTTCCTATGCGTGTAAACTCCTATACCATCTGTGTTACTATGTCTTTTGCCCCCCAAATTCAGAAATGCTATTTATTTGAAAGTGCTTGTAATATATGCTGTTAATTCCCTACTACATAGTTGAAAAATTGAGCAATAGTATAGCCATCCATAGTAGACTGAAATAATTATTATTTGTGTAATCTGATAATGCTCACTGCCATGCCAGTGGTTAGCTCTGTAGTCTTTTACAAATCCTCTGAAGCAGTTCACAAAATCTCTGAAAGATGGTTATCGGTCATCTTATGAGACAAAAATAGATACTGAAATGACAATAGGGAAGAGCACTGGCCTTGGTATTTTAGAAGACTTACTTCTAAGAGGAAACATACATGAATTCATATAGCTTTTGCTGTGGAACTAGTGACTAGTGTGAATAACATTCTCAAATAGGTCATACTTGGCAGAGTGCCAGTGAATGAAACTAGAGCTATTTTGGAAACTAATTCATGACATATGTCATATAAAAGAGGATGGGGAAAGAATGCTATCATGCTAAGGCTGTGTTTTTCTGGTTGAAAGCTATCATACTAAGGCTGTACTTTTCTGGTTGACATGACAGGTTTAGAATGTCGAACCAGAGCAGAAGCTGATATCGTGCTACTGGTGGATGGCTCATGGAGTATCGGGAGGCCAAATTTTAAAACTGTCAGGAACTTCATTTCCCGTATTGTTGAAGTTTTTGATATTGGTCCTGACAAAGTACAGATTGGTAAGTCATCACATGTAGGAGGGAAAATGATGCATATTTGCTGCATGGACACATAATATCTGAGCAATAATGGCTTTTTCCAGGTCTTGCACAGTATAGTGGAGATCCCAGGACAGAATGGAATCTCAATGCTTACCGAACAAAAGAGGCTTTGTTAGAGGCAGTAGCCAACTTACCATACAAAGGAGGCAATACTCTAACAGGTATGTTGCACTGTGAGGATTTTCTTTAGGCTCCATAAAAAAAAATGTTCCAGTAGCTGACCCTAGTATTGTTCAGTGAACTCAAATTCATCCATGATAAAATAACTCCACAGTTAACTTCAGTACATATGGAATTGAATGTTCCCAGCACGTGAACATGCATTATAAGTATAGGTCTGGATAAAGAGAAAAGGATGGAAGAGTGTAAGTGTTGAAGAACCAGATGAGTTTGGGTTTATGTTAAGCATATCAAAAGAAGAAAAGGCAGTTCCATATGACGATTGATGTGAAGACAAGGTGAGGACCTAGAAGGGAGGCTAAAGGGAGTCATAGGGAAGGGTAATGCATAGAAAGTGTGATGTTAAAGATTTTCAGGGGCTGAAATAATGTCAGTTGCTAAGTGTAGATGATGAACTGTAACTAGACTGAGTCCTTGAAGAATTAAGCTGTGGAATGATGTTGTCGGTGTGAAATCACTGGAATGAATTACTAGCCTTTACCAGTATGTTGAAACAGTTTATGGTGATAGTTACCCTCTTTGTATCATGCTAGGAATGGCCTTGGATTTCATCTTAAAAAACAACTTTAAACAAGATGCAGGCTTGAGGCCCAGAGCTCGCAAAATTGGTGTTCTCATTACTGATGGTAAATCACAAGATGACGTAGTCACTCCTTCAAGAAGACTCAGAGATGAGGGAGTGGAACTTTATGCAATTGGTAAGTATTATATGAAGAGGTGGCCTGTTCCAGCTCCCTCTCACCCCTCTATTAAATGCATAGGGAAGTGGACACATGTAAGTATTTAGAAGGGAATTCAATGAATGTGTTTAGGAACTCATGTTTATGGTATTACGTTTCATGTCTGTCATTTCTAACAAGTTTTGTTTTCATGTCTTCTCTGTAAGGTATTAAAAATGCAGATGAAAATGAATTAAAGCAGATTGCAACTGATCCAGATGACATCCATGCCTACAATGTGGCAGATTTCTCCTTTCTGGCTAGCATTGTTGAGGATGTAACTACAAATCTGTGTAATAGTGTGAAAGGTCCAGGTACATCCCATTTTCAATCTAATTCTCTCTTTTCCCATTTATATGCTTGAGCTATTAATTCTTTTATATTACATGGAACACTGTGTAGCCCTGAGCTGTTTTTTCAGCTGCTAGTGTAAGAAATTTGTTCAGACCACCTAGACTACCCTGCAGGGGTGCTTCCTTTCCTCTTAACAATGGCTCTCAAACCTAACACAGCAGGACATGACTGGAAATGCCTGCTTTTTCCCATAGTCAGGAATTATGTTGCTAAGTGTGGCAAGGTCTTTGAAAATACTCATCCAATAACAAAAATCCCAGCAACTCTTTTTAAGTGTTAGTGTATGACAGTTCAAATGCAAAGGCTAGCATGGAAGAACAGTAACATTGGCTGTTGGTTCTCTGGTGGAACACTGGTGTTGAAGGTAGGATAAGAAGGACAGAGAGCTTGTCTGGTTTGCTGAGAGTGTGTTGATGAGTATCTCTTTACTCAGTTGTTTTAAGTATTCCTGTGGAAATAGAGATGGAAGCAAACACCCAAAGCATTGTGGGTTTTTTGGTTTTTTTGGTTTTTTTTTTTTTTTTTTTTTTTTTTTGTCGTTGTTGTTTTACAAGCAATATTTTTTAAGTCTTCTTATACCTTGTGTTTCAATTCCCGATGACATAAGATAAATTAATACATTTTTAACTTGTTTCCACTTATAGGTGATTTGCCACCTCCTTCTAACCTAGTTATTTCAGAGGTAACACCTCGTTCTTTCAGACTGAGATGGAGTCCACCTCCAGAAAGTGTTGATAGATATCGAGTTGAATATTACCCTACCACTGGAGGTCCCCCTAAACAGGTTAGTATCAAATGTTCATCTCTGATGTCCATAATAACATCATGTGGAAGTCATTTAGAATATCATTCTGAAGTCTTTGCTTATTAGGGTCTGTGTGTGGTATAGCTGTAAATGAAAAAAGACTTCAAGGTCAAGAATATCATCTTCAATAAATGATAAATAAAATCACATAAAGTAGGAGCATAAAAATGGCTTTATTAATCATTAATCTAGAAGTCAAATGTATTTATTAAGAAGAGTTTATTGATATTTCCAGTAATTATTTTCTGTTCATATTCCATTATAATATATAGGTTTAAGTAAGTCTATAGTAGAATTTTTTTTTGAGCATGCTCTCAAGTTTGCTTACTGTTCTTTTAATCCATTTTCTTGTTAATGGTTACAAAAGATGCTGATATGAGTTGTGATATGTAGTGCTTAACCAACACTGTGTGATGGTACTTTGGAGGATATGTTTAGGCACAGATTCAATTGTTTAATGTACAGGACCAAACTCATCCTATGATTATTATTTCTCTATACAAATAGCCAGTAAGAGGCAAGCCTTGATGCAGAATTGGTCTTCGTTCTCTTCAACCAGTCAGAATAGTATTTTGGAAAATGAAGTTAGGCATCTCCAAGTGTCTAGCTCAGAATGTGTACGTAGCTTTCAATCTTAGCTCAAATTTGACTTATGGAGAGTTTGGACTTTGTAAAACATGACCTTAGGATTTGGACTGTGATTTGGTTTGGAGAAGCCATTCCAGTGTACACGAATTTTACAGGCTATTTCCTGCAAGGTAGTATTAGCGGCATGTGCTTGTAACCACCTAGATTATCCTGGATGTTTAAAATACTTTTCCAAAGTGGGAGCATCTATTACTGCCATTTTATGTTGCTAAGTAATATGAAAGTGAATGCCATGAGTGAAAGCACTGT
Organism: Tetrao urogallus; assembly: GCF_951394365.1. Taxonomy (NCBI): domain Eukaryota; kingdom Metazoa; phylum Chordata; class Aves; order Galliformes; family Phasianidae; genus Tetrao; species Tetrao urogallus. The sequence continues at coordinate 79,696,296 of NC_136814.1, forward strand.
GCAAAGTGCATACTAGATATATCTAGCCCAGTTGAAAACAAGTATCTGCTCGAGCTATCTCTATAGCTTGCTTTGCAATAGTAATGGTATACTGTGAAGTGAAAGGTGTAGAAGATTAAGACCATAGCTATTTTTTTAGTTCTGTACCATTAATTCCTGAATTTTCACCTGGAATTTTTATTTTTTTTAAAGACAAGTTTACAAACATGTTTTTTGTATGTTGTTGACATTCCTTCTCTTTTATGTAGTTTTATGTAAGTAGGATGGAAACTACAACAGTTTTGAAAGATCTGACACCTGAAACAGAATACGTTGTTAATGTGTTTTCTGTGGTAGAAGACGAAAGCAGTGAACCTCTAATCGGCAGGGAAATAACTTGTAAGTTAAAAGTGTAATGTGAATAACATGTTAAGAACAAAATGATATATGGAGAACTGTTCAGTAGAACTTGGAGCACTAATTGTGTTGTGTTATACTAGTTGTTGAGATCTTGTCTGGAAAACTGTAGCAAAGTGATGGCTGTTGTTTCATTCTTAAATTAAACACCGCTTAAAGTACTACTACTTGTAGATCAATTTCCTGCTACAAACAATGTACGTCAGTGCCTTTGCGCAGTCTTTTTAGTGGTACTACTAGTGATGTGAAATATGAAAAGTGAAAAAGGTAGAAAAAAATTTTATATATATACATATATATTTTTTTTTTATGACAGACCCACTGTCTTCAGTTAGAAACCTGAATGTTTATGACATTGGATCAACTTCCATGAGAGTGAGATGGGAACCTGTTAATGGAGCTACTGGTTATTTGTTGACATATGAGCCTGTGAATGCCACAGTCCCAGTTGCAGAGAAAGAGGTAAGAGAATTTGACTTTTCTTCCTGTGCTCTACCTATATAAACTGAAAAAGATTTTGTTGTTATATCATAACAGTAAAAAAGAGACTGATACGTAGTCAAAGCACAGTGAGCTTACTGGGATATCATATACAATGACATCAGTCAGGAAGCTGTAAATATACTGTGAACAGCACAAACAAAATTCCCTTGAAGTTAAATCACTGCTTGCTTTTCTGCTTTTGCTGTCTTCAGTTTTTAAAGTTTTTAAACATGATGTGTTATTTTTTATGTGCAGATGCGTGTTGGACCATCAGTGAATGAGGTTCAGCTGGTAGACCTCATCCCCAATACTGAGTACACTTTAACAGCTTATGTATTGTTCGGTGATATCACCAGTGACCCACTCACCTCCCAGGAAGTGACATGTATGGACATCTTGACTTCTGCTTTGTTGATATTGCTTCGGAAGTGCTGAACTTTATTTCATGCAGCAGTTTTTATATATTCTGTTTTGTTTAGAAGACCACCTTTTTCATATTTCATGCATTTTATACCAGTCTTACATTAGCAAAAGATCTTTAGGGCAATTTCGGTGAAAAGGTACCTACATTTAAGAGGAGGAACAAAAGGTTTTTTTTCCTTCAACAATGAGATTGTAAAATTACAGGTTTTTTTTTTTTTAATGCATTTTTGGTTACATTTGGAACAGCAATAAAACACAATTTTAGAGACGTTCTCTGAGATGCAGAAAATGCAACTGTTTGCCAAATGTTAATAAAGTTGGAAATATTAGGTGAGGATAAGAAAACATGCCTTACAAAGTGAAAAATTGATCTAAAAATGGCTTAGACATAGCTTGCCTTCCTTAAATATCTTTTCTTAAAGATTGTAAGAGGGATGTTTCCGGATGTGATGCACTTAGTACTATTCTTAGGTTCTTAAACATGTTAAGCCCCTAATTGAACATCTGAGGTTATATTTTTATTCTCTGATAGTTCTGATGCTTCTGTATTATACTTACAGTTTACAAACATGAAGCTACTTGTTTCTAGCTATTTTGCTTGTTGTTGGGGCAGGATGTTCTGCAGCTATCTTATTTAATGGTCAGGGCAATTAACTTATAGGATAATAAGTGCCTTAGTTTTCAATGCAGTGTATGAAAATACTTAATTTAATTCCTTCTGGGAGACCTATTCTTCTGCTTTGAATAGCATTTTCACTTACTACTGTCATTATTTTTACAGTGCCTTTGCCTGGACCAAGAGGTGTGACAATTAGGGATGTTACTCACAGCACCATGAATATCCTTTGGGATCCTGCTCCAGGGAAAGTCCGAAAATACATCATAAGATACAAAATAGCTGATGAAGCTGATGTAAAGGAGGTAACCAAAAGGAACATTTTTGCAAAATAAGACCATCTTTTTATTCTGAGGAGCTGGGTTATTAAAATAGTAGTAAATTCAATATTACAACCGTCCATTAAGAGCAGAGAACATCAGTTCTTGGTGATTGCTGTCAGGAAAGAGTATTGATGCTTTGGAATCTGAATCAGCATGAGATTAATTTCTTTATGTACTTCACCACCTTCTCTTAAAGAGAGGAAAAAACTGACAGGAGATTCTTCTGTGCTTTGAAAATGGCCATTTTTCTCTCTGCTTCAGTGTTACCTTGCCAAGCTCTAAGAACAACTTACAGTAAGGAGAAAATGATTACAGATTGAAGGTATATTAGCCCTCTTGCTCACTGGCAGCTCATATGAGCACTGGTAGGGATATCTTTCTTACAGTTGCAAACTTTCTGTAAATGCATTGCTAGAACTGAATCAAGTCTTTGAGGGTTAAACGTGTTTTTGTGAGTGAGTGAGAACTTTGTGGAGATGCAATTTGTGTTTTTATTTCCAAAACGATGAAAGCAGGGAAAGAATTACAAGTAGTTTACTAATATTTGAGAGATTGTGCTTCACAAGTGCAGTTAGTAGATCACATTCAATATTCAGATGTAAATGTAGGGGGACAAACGAAAAAATTTTGTGCAAAATACTTTTCAGTTTTTTTCAGTACAAGGATTCCTACCATGAAATCAAATTCAGAGTCAGAAATAGAATAATTTGAAATTCTTAGGTCACTATTTTTATTCCTAGGTGGAAATTGACAGACTCAAAACCAGCACTACTCTTACTGACCTTTCTTCCCAAAGACTGTATAATGTGAAGGTTGTTGCAGTGTATGATGAAGGAGAATCTCTACCAGTAGTTGCAGAGGCTGTCACTCGTAAGTTTTCCTTATTACCCTTCTTTCAGTTATTTTTATGTATAATCTATTTATACATGTAGGAATGTATAGCTAGGTTAGGGTGGAGACATAATTTCATCTATCTGAGAATTATTTTACTTTTAGCATTATTTACAGTATAATAATCCCTGGAAATCTCAGGTGAATTGTGTTTTACTGCAGCAAACACTGAAGCTGCAGTCTTCAAAGAGGGGACAGAGCAGCAGCTGAAGCTAGATTTTTCATAGTAAGACGCTGAAGAACCAAAGAGCCAGAATTTGTGAGAGACTATGATGTTATTCAGGGAATCATAAAGGCAACACTAAAGTAATAACAAGAGATAGACACAAGAAAATGGTGTCGTACAGACCAGATATCCATGCAAGACAGGTGATGAACTGAAAAGAGCAAGCTGATATCAGGGAAGCTTTCATCTTGATGTATTCTTGTGTTTTAGGAATGCATAGAAATGAGCAGTATTACCTTAATACACACCATCACTCCGATGTGAAAAAAGAAAAAAAATATGCTCTGTGTCCTTTTTTGTCCCCCTTTCCCCCTGATTTTTGAAGCGTGGCATGTTTAAAATTTTGTTTGTTAGCTTCTGCATGAGCCTGTAGTCTATAGCTGCTGTTTTATTTGAATGCATAAAGAAAAAGAGGAAAAATCAGCCAAAAATTGTTTTAGTTTAATTCTCTGGTTTTACTTTTTTACTGATTTTTTTCCAGTAGCTGTGACTTTTTGCCTCCTTAACCTATGGTTAAGCTCTGTGAATTCTGTCTAAAGCAATTCTGTAATTCAGTCATTACTCGTTTGGCTTAAATAAGGAATTTTAAGATCTGGGAGAGAGTCATGCAGGAGCTTCTCTTCTGTATGTGGGAGTTCATAATTACTCATTCTAACTACAAAGCATAACAGTTGGAACTTCAACTGTTGTGAGTAGGCGTGAGAGTTGTTCTGAGGTCAGTAGAACTGTTTATTTTATCAGGTGATGACCTGGTGTTGTGAAATTATGAAGTTTTTTCATACTAAGCAATTTACTTAGTGTAGGCTGGGTTATACCAAAGCATTTTGTTGTGATCCTGGTAAGTAAGATCTGAATCTTGCGCATAATTTTCCAAATTCTTTGTGTAATTCCTTGATTTAACCTTATTTTTTAGTTACATTTTTCCTTTTCTTGCAACAGAGCCTGTGCCATCACCAGTCAATCTGAGAATCACGGAGATAACCAAGAATAGTTTCAGAGGAACTTGGGATCATGGAGCTCCAGATGTTTCTCTCTATAGAATAACCTGGGGACCATATGGTAGATCAGAAAAAGAGGAGGTAAGAGTAATCATAGTAAGATTTTGGGAGCAGTCTCTTAGAGGGCATATTTTAAGAACCAGAAATGTAAATAATAAATGGCCTATCTCTTGCAAGCCTTCCTGTTGTGCCCAATTGCAGTTCAGTGAGAAGATATAGAAAATGCATTCATAGCCATTTATAGTAATGTTACTGTGTAAAAAGTTACTCAGATTCCTCTCTTTGTCTTTTTTCTCTTTTTTATTTCTTGTATTTTTTTTATTCCCCCACAAGAGTATTGTAAATGGAGATGTCAACAGTCTGCTCTTTGAAAATCTGAACCCAGATACGTTGTATGAAGTCTCAGTTACTGCCATCTATCCTGATGAATCAGAAAGTGATGACTTGATTGGCAGTGAACGAACATGTAAGTAATTAAAGAGCTTTTACATGTTTACATGTTTTACATTCATAGTTATTAAATCAGAAAGCATACGTATACAATATTGAACAGTCTTTCTATTTTTTTCTAGTACCCTTGGTACCTGTTACAACACCAGGTAAGAATCTGAATTTCCAGGTATAGTATTATTAAAGAAAACTCATAGCTACCTTTCTCTATGCTGAGAAGAATGTTAACATTAAAAAGCTGAGATCATTTAATGAACATACTGTGTATTTGGAAGACTACTAAACACTAGATTACCACATGTTTATTATTTTACAAACAATGCAATTTATGTTGGTCTTAGTACGTGCTGCTCTTGGTCTGGCAGTCGTGCAGAACTTGGAAGTATGAAGTGTTTGTCCTTCCTTTTTGCTTGAATTATATATTGATTCTGTACTTTGCTACCTTTCTCAGCCCCGAAGAGTGGTCCACGAAACCTTCAAGTGTACAACGCAACTTCACACAGTTTGACCGTAAAGTGGGATCCTGCCAGTGGTCGAGTGCAGAGATACAAGATCATTTACCAGCCTATCAATGGAGATGCCCCAGAACAGTCGGTAATTAATTTTACAGTCCTGTATTTATCTTAAAGGTTGTTCTGCAAATTGATCACTTAGAATAATTTATTTACAAAGTACTGCTGTGTATTAAGCACATTTTAGATGAAAACACAATTATAGTAATTAAGTATGTAGTCTCACATTTTTCTTTCTCTGCTTTCAAATCCAAGATAGAATATTCTTTAGAGTGCAAAAATCCCAACAGTTTTGGTGATAGACCATTTCATTATTTTTTTGTGAAAATGCGTATAATCTGGAACTTTAACTATGTAGGTTGATCCAAAATTATTGCCTCCTATTTATTTTTCATGGAAATTACAACAGATAGGAAGAGCGCTGTTTGACAGGAAATTCTCAGCTACAAAAGGCTATTTTTCAACAGTCATCACCATTAGTTATGCATTTTCGCCATTGTTGAACAAAAGCCTGCATGCTGCATTTGTAAAAATTCGCACAAGCAGAGGTGACTCACTGTCGTTGCCACTGCTGAAATGCACCACCTATTGCCTCACATCCACTGTTCGGTCTCCATTAACATTTAACAGTGTTAATGAATGTCAGTGGGTGCCATTTATTCCACACGGAGGAATTCAATGACACAACTTTTCTTCATATGCACTTCCATATCAGACCCTGTTTTGTCAGACTGCCCCTCTGCTGCCATCTTCACATGGCAACAACATGTAACAGAATCATAGAATCATAGAATCATAGAATCACCAAGGTTGGAAAAGACCTAAAAGATCATCCAGTCCAACCGTTCACCTATTCCCAATAGCTCCCACTAAACCATGTCCCTCAACACAACATCCAGCCTTTCCTTGAACACCCCCAAATTATATTTTATTTTATTATATTATTTTATTTTATTATATTTTATATATTTTAATTATATTGGTGGGAAAGTGCAACCTCTACTGCCATGCTACCAATACCTGCCTCTGACATCACTGGCCAACATAAATAAAAGAGGAGGCACTACTTTCAAAAAATCAATCAGCACAGATACATAATTATCTCAATCAACCACATAAACTACCAGACTACCTCCATAGTCTTGGCTTTCATGTGCTATTGAAAATCAGAGAGTTGTGTGGTATTCTCACTTACCATGCTGGGGACAGAGTAACCTCCAAGAAATTGCAACTACAAAAATGCATGCATGGGAAACATGTTAAAGAAGAGTTTAAAGTATTTTACTGTCTATATAATTATACTGTCTTGTATAATCAAGCAGCTGTAATGAAAGAGAAAGCCAGTACCATATCATCAGCCAACTTATCCTTCATAATCAGTGAGAGCTGTGCTGTTCACCTGTGATCCAAGAAAAACAGCCTGGGAATGTTAATTCATTCAACCTGTTTATCAAAATTAAGTGCTACTTAAAGATGCCCTATTCTGCACAGGGAGACTGTTGTGGTTACTGCCACATGACTCAGAATCTCAGATGAAAACCACATGCATTTAGCTTGTTCCTGAGATTGGAGATCACCGTGTTCAGAAGCATATCTAGGAACGTTTTAAATCAGTTGGATACTTATGGGCCCACGTACCCATTTCTACCTTCTTCTGAAAAATATGTGTTTCAGTTGAAGTAATTAAACAATTAAATGAAATGAGGATTTGAATGCAAGATTAGTGAGAAATCATTAAAAGAATAAGGAATGGCAGCACAGTTAATTAATATCTATACTTGCCGCTACTAAAGTGAAAAAAGGGCACTCTGTGGAAATGTAAGCTGTGACAGAGAATTTTAATGATTTAATTATTCACAACTGGGTGGAATCCAGCAGTGGCAGCTGGAGAAAATACCTCTTTCTGAGAAATGCACACAGAGCACTCTTGCTGTCTTCATAGCATGTTAGTGTCTGTCTGCAAGTAATTGTCTGTCATATGATAATAATTACTTGTCTGCTCTTTTTGGTCATTGTGATATTTGATTATACTGCTGTTAGTGTAGCACTGTCCCACTGAAATATTCAAAAACTGAATTTTTAGAAGTTCTTTATTGTTTTTTTTTTTATTATTATTTTTAAGACCGGTTTGACGTCTGATGTCCTTGGCATCAGGGGTGCCCACAGGTGATTTGAATACAACTATACAAAAACTACATACCAAACTGCAGAGACCATCATGATCGCTCAGGGCCATGTTTTGAAAGGCAAATAGATGCAAAAAATATGAAGTCAGCCACAGTAGGAGGCTGAAAACATTTATGATTTGAAATGAGTTTTGGACACTCGAGTAGAAACAAAAAAGTTTCTTTGTAAATTAAATTAAATATATGAAATATGAAGATGCCTCCTTGCTTTCGGTTCATCATCTAAAGATATTAAGTTTTATGATACCAGTTGAATAGGTTTTGAAAATAGGTAGATTGTCTTAAAAAGGATGCTCCAGAGCAGGTGCAGTTTTAAAACGTTTTAAATCAAAAAAATCTCAGTACTGACAAATGCCAAATATCTGAATATTATTCTTAATGTGATGACAATCTTTTTCTTGGAGAAAATTGCAGGAACAGGTATCTATATCTCCTCCTAAGAGGCTTGGAGCACCCCTACTGTGAAGAAAGGCTAAGAAAGCTAGAATTGTTTAGCCTTGAGAAGTCTCAAGGAAGGCCTTCATAGTGGCTTTCCGCCACTATGGACCCATAGGAAAGATGGGGAAGAACTCTTTATCAGGGAGTGTAGTGACTGGACAAGTGATAATGGTTTTAAATTAAAAAAAGGTTAGGTTTAGATTAGACATTAGAAAGAAATTCTTCACTATGAGAATGGTGAGGCATTGGAACAGATTGCCCAGAGAAGCTGTGAGTGCCTCGTTCCTAGAGCTGTTGAAGGCCAGGCTGCGTGAGGCTTTGGTCAGCCTGGTTTAGTAGAAGGTGTCTTTGCCCATGACAGGGGGCTGGAACTTGAAGTTAATCTCTAAGTTGCTTTCCAACTCAAATCATTCTATTATTTTACATTAAAGAAAAATTGAAATGAAGGTCATAAATTGATTTTAGATTGATTTAGATTTTAGGTGTTTAGAAACTGAAGCATCATGTTATAAAACACATACAATCCAGGAGAGATGGTGCTGATAAAATTCTATATTAGAGGTCTGCAAAGTTTTATGCATGCATTTATTCCATGCGTGCATTCGACCAGACTGCAGCATCTATAGATCGATTCAGAATCCATCAAAACAAAGAAGGAACTCCTGCTGATTTCTTGTTAATCTAGTCAGAGGCAATGTAGAGAAACAACTTTGTTCTGACACAGAACTGACAGTTAATGTGTAATTGTGGTGACATGCAAGTTTGGAGATTTTAAGAAAACTGTCTTTGTGTCACCAGACTCTGTTTGTACTTGCTAAGATAAATATGAAAATATTTGAAAATGTTTTTCGGTGCCTATTGTCAGCTTTAGTCGCAAGGGGATTGGACCACAGTGTTTTCCACTCAGCCTCAAACGATTACTTTCTTAGCTATAATGGTAAGCATAAAAAAGGCAGCATAAAAAGCATCTTTTCTTTTGTTTTACTTTAGACCATGGTTGGTGGGCGGCAGAACAGTGTAGTAATACAAAAGCTGCAGCCTGACACACCGTATGCTATTACTGTGTCATCGATGTATGCAGATGGTGAAGGGGGGCGAATGACAGGACGAGGCAGAACCAGTAAGTAACACGTGATCTTGTTAGGTATGAGACAAATTTGATGTACTTTTCAAATCAGCGGAGAAAATGTCTCTGTGGTGAAACTTATCGTGTTTATTTGTTATTTGTCCTTTGGTGGATTTCTATGACACTGTTTTTCTCCTACTCTAGAAAGCACTGAGTGATCTTCTACCAGCACTTCAGGTGTAAAAAACCAAATCACTATTTTTAAAATTACTGAATTGGATAAGTAATTGTATATTTATTAATGAAGTTACTTATTAATTTGTACCTAGTTTATTTCTGAACTTCTGGAAGATCAAACATAACAATGTATTTGGAGAAAAATGAGGAAGACAATCCTAATGAACATACTGTATGTTTCTAGAATAACATCCAGAAATAAAATTTTCTTATTATATTTTTCTTTAAATGGCTAGCCTGGAAAAGAGAAGGCTGCAGGGAGACCTCGTTGCAGCCTTGCAGTATTTAAAGGGAGTTTAAAAACATGGGGGAAATCAACTTTTTACACAGGTATATAGTGATAGGCCTTGGAGGATGGTTTTAAACTAAAAGGGAGATTTAGAGAGAAGTTGTAGATGCCTCATCCCTGGAAGTGTTTAAGGCCAGGGTGAATGGAACTCTAGACAATCTAATCTAGTATTTGATCTAGTGGTTGGCAACCTGAGATCAAAGGGGAGTTTGAAGCTTGATGATCCTTGTGGTTCCTTCCACCCCAAGCCATTCCATGATTCTGTGATCTGTGTGGGGTTTTTTTTTTTTTTTGTTTGTTTGTTTTTTGAGTCTCATGTATTATGATTAATGAGATTAATGAAGACAACATTCGACATGAACTATTAAACCTGCTGTTTATTTAATTTCCTAATGAGACATTGCATGGGCATGATCTGATAGCAGGAGGTGAGAGAAAGAATGTGGCCCCACATCTCTGACAGTTTATTGTCCTGTTTCAGAACCTCTCACTACTGTGAGGAACATGCTAGTTTATGACCCGACCACCAGTACTCTGAATGTTCGATGGGATCATGCAGAAGGAAATCCTCGTCAGTACAAAGTGTTTTATGGACCAACAGCTGGAGGTGCAGAAGAAATGGTAAATCCTTCTTGCTAACTGTCTCAAATAAATTGCAATCCATGGTGCTAATGAGGGAAATGCTATAGCATGAAGTTGGTCTTGTTTGCCTAGATACTGGCTTTTCTATTTATAGCTACTCTGGAGCAAGTGCAGAACACCTCCAGGAAAGACATTTTTTCCAATCTGCAATACTGATGTTGGATTTTATGTATTTGACCTTCAGTAATAAGTTCTTAGCATACAGATTTATTACTACACAACTTTTTGTTTGTTTATTCTTAGGGCAGTGTGCATGACCATAAAGCTGGCTTAAAGATGTACAAAAAGCTGTAAAGTTAACAGACCTTTTTTCTACCCATTTTTACTGCTGTGGCAGTTGGCAGACATCTGGGATAATATTTGTGATAGTGGAAAAATGCATGGGGGCATCTTATTCTAATAATCTAAAATTACTTAATTCCTAATGAGACAAAGCAATCTTTGAAATGGAATTTGATCCAATGTTGCAGGCTGGGAAAAACATTATTCTCTTCACATCTGTGCAATTTGGTGTGCCTGTTAAATAAGGAGTATATGAATTACCACTATGTCATAAGCATCTAGAAAGCTACTGATAACAAAATATTCCTTAAATACTATGGAGTTATACTTGCAGAGTTGCTCATTACTTTTTGTAATTAGGTTGTTATAGTGTTATGTGATTTTTATTTTTCGGATTTCAGAAGTGACTTAATAACTCTGAGCTGCTAAATAGCAGTCATTAAAAAGATTGCTGTAGATCTTGTTACTGACAATAGTAGAACAGGATCAGAAGTAAAAGTCAGCTGTAAGGAATTGTGCACAAAACTTGATAACCACTGTGCAAAACAGAATCTTCTTGAAGGCCAATTCTAGAAGATATCATGAAACCTATTATTTCATAAAGATTTTATAACATCTGATTTGGAAATAAGATAAGGTAAACACTGTTTATTTTTTAAAAGGAGGACAAATAGAATCTGCCATGCTGGATTGTGAGGTTACTTCTATACTCAGTGACGTGATAAACAAAATTCATATTTTAACATCTCTTGTATTAAATCAGAATTAATTTGATATTAATTGGCCTGCCAGAGTGATTTGCAATTTATGTTCCCTTGTGAAGTAGCAATCATGTAAAGAATAAGATTAAGTATTAAAGTAAAGGAGATACAAAAAGCTGAATTTTTTCCATTTTCATGTAAACGTTATACCTCCACCTTTCTTTGTAAATTTGTAGACCACAGTGCCAGGAAACACAAACTATGTTATCCTCAGATCTCTTGAACCCAATACACCTTACACTGTAACTGTGGTTCCAGTTTTCCCGGAAGGGGATGGTGGACGTACATCTGATACTGGAAGAACTTGTAAGTAAAATAGTCTTTTTAAATAAAATGTTGGATTTTGTGCGTGTGTGTGAGTGGGTCAAATCATTAAAAACTGAGTACTTCTAATTAAGTTATATAAATTATAGAAGTTTAATTTTCCTAAGGTAAAATTCTGTTTACATGTATAGTTTATGGTTTTACCTCTGTAACTGATATGTTTTCTTTGTTTATTTGAATGGAATCTTTCAGTTCATTTATCACTTGCAACCTCAGCTCTTACGTTGTAAAGCTATCTTATAGTTTACTTATATACAACAGGAACATTTTAATTCTAGTGCCAGTAGCTGCCCTGCTGCCTGGCAGAGATGCTTGTAAAGACTAATAACTAAGATTCTTAGATTCACAGATATTAGGGTAAAACGAATAATGTCTTGAGTTGATACACTTCTCAGCTTATTTTGAGCATGGTTGAAATTAAAGTAGAACTAGAACGTGTGTAAGGAGGCTTGTAAAACTTAATTTTAATTATCCTTGGTCTAGTGGAGAGAGGAACACCAAGAAACATTCAAGTTTACAATCCCACACCAAACAGCATGAATGTCCGATGGGAGCCTGCTCCAGGTCCGGTACAGCAATACAGAGTTAATTACTCTCCACTGTCCGGCCCAAGACCATCAGAATCTGTAAGTAATCTACTTTTTATACTATTCTTTGAAAGTGTGCAGAAGATACTGCTTCCTTCAATAAGTTTTGAAAAATAACAATAAGCTACTGAATTTAGGACAACTCCCTGCTTAGCAGGGTCCCTGCGGAAATGAGTGTGCCTACAGAATCTACTATATTGTAAATGAAAGCTTGCTTTGGGGAAATGAAATAAATAAGAAATAAGATTCTCCCACTTAAAACTGAGAATTGAGTATCTTTTGTTTTACTGCAGGTAACGATGAGTTAAGACATAACCTATATTTGGTAAAGTCAGAAAGAAACAACAAATATTTATTAGAAAATTTTTAATAATGAAAGTGGAAGCTCAATTTTACTAGTCTGTTTCTGTATAGTGTATCAGTGTATTACTTCACATGAGTAGGAACCTGTCAATTAGTACCTGTTAGTACCTAACAAGCTCCCCTCCCATCTGCAGAATGAGTGTTCCTTAAGCATTTATCCTTTTTTTTTTTTTTTTTTTCCTGTAGTACGTGTTCTGCTCTTGAATTTTTATCAATGTTATTTGGTTATTTTAAACTTCTGTTGTTCTTCTTGAAAAATATGCAGTTCCTGATTTTTCTATATTTCGTTTAAATTGCTCATCTTAAGGGATATAATATAATTTGAACATTTTTAATGTAGGTGCTTTCTGTTTCTGTTTCAGATTGTGGTACCAGCCAACACTCGTGATGTGATGCTGGAACGCTTAACTCCTGACACTGCTTACTCAATAAATGTTATAGCTCTGTATGCAGATGGAGAAGGAAATCCAAGCCAAGCGCAGGGAAGAACATGTAAGAGGCAGCACTTTTCTGAGATCTATGTCAAGATTAATGTGTGAGGAATTTGTAAAATCACAAGTTGTGTAAACCATTCAGTGCAACTCAGATAAATGGATCTGAATTCTGGCTGAAGCAATTGTAGGCCTCCCTGGAAGGGGGCTTTTTGGTATATTGCGTGGAAGCTGGGATGCATGCATAATCACTAAATTCATTTTCACTTGGGAAAGAAGACTTATTTGAATATATATGTATAAGAATTTAAAAATTGTTCTCTAAAATGTGATTACAGTTAAATATCAATTTATCTTCCTGAAGAAAAGTAACACATTGAGATGGATAGGAAAAAAAATGTGCTTTGAGTTCTGCATTTTACTCAAAAATTGCACACATCAACCTTCTAAATGTTGTTTTGCTGAAGAAACCTAAACACCATAACCTCTGTGTGACAACTTAACTTGCTTGTGCTTGGATTGTTTCAAATTAATTCCAGAAATAAAGCAAAAAGGATATAAGTTCTTCTAAGACGTGTTGATGTGACAGGCCATCATTATACCTTCTGTATTTCTTTTTTTAGTGCCTCGCAGTGGACCAAGGAATCTGAGAGTGTTTGATGAGACAACAAACAGCCTTTCTGTACAGTGGGACCATGCTGATGGGCCAGTTCAGCAATACAGAATCATTTATTCACCCACTGTGGGAGATCCTATTGATGAATATGTAAGTGCTGGAATTCTTTTATGAGCACCAAGATTTTCTCAGTTGATTGTTTAGGCCACAGAAAAATACCTGTTTTACTTGTAGTGCACTTTGGACATCTGTGGGTTCTTTGGTCATTGTTGGTAATGCTGAAAAGCCACTGTTTGGACAATTTTTTTTTCTTTTTCACAAAAGCAAAGAAAAATATACAGTTTAATGAACTCAGTTTAATGAACTTTTGTGTAAAAATGTTGAAGATGTAAGTCACATCATTAATCAGAGGATTCTGAGCAAAGCCTGTTCCCTGACAATGAGTTCAATTAGTGTTCTACAATTAATAGCCATCTGTTATTTTGTACTCTATTCATTATGAAGTCAGTGTGCTAAGATACAGAATAAACATAAGTCTGAATTTTATAAATTGAAAAAGCATTGACAAGGTTTAATAAGAATGCAGTGGTAACTTTGATTCAGCATCTAACTTACTTTGGTAAAGTTCAGCATGAATTGTGTTTGTGTTTCATTTCCTGCAGCTTAATGATAGCATGGGTTAATCTGGTATGTATAAAATTCTCTGAGCGTTAATAACAAAGGCAAACACAGATCTTATGGAGGTCAATGATGGAATTCCTTCTGACTGCTATCAGCTAAAATGTAGTGTAGAGAGTGCTGTTTAAAATCTATCTAAATGCTCTACCTGTTTATATATTATACAAAGGATGTTGAAAATCACTAGTAGAAAATTCACTATGGGACTTGTTATTCAGAACACAACTAACTTTGAATATGTATCTTCTCTGCAAAAAATATTGGTCATTTTATTTGTAAAAATAGTAAATCTTGAACAGCTGAATTCTCTTTCAAGTAATAACAGAAGATGTTGATCGAGACATGCTATTAGATAAGTCAATGTCTGTAGTTCCAGTGCTTTATGGCTATTTTATGGAGCAGAGTCACTTTTTGGATTATGCCTACCTTTTGATTAGAATGAAGCGGAAGCTCACATCTGTACCAGGAAGTTGAAGAGATTGGGGGTTGCATGAGCAAATTTTTACACTGCTGAATATTCAGAGCTTCTTTCTCAGACCAGCTGTTGTTGCTCCTAAAAAAAAAATTGTATCCATGAGGATAATGATAAGTTAGAACTGAAACTAATGAGTAGTGTGACTGGATTTGTCTTCCCTCCTTGTTTTAGGAGCGCTTTCTTCTCTTTTTACATCTCTAAACACATCAGTCTGACTTTTCCTTTCTGTAAGGAAACAGTGCTGAAATCTGGGGGAGGAAACGCAGCACCTCAGTCTAATTATAGAGTCATAGAATCCTTTAAATTGGAAAAGATGTTCAAGATAATCAGTTTAACCATCAACCTGACCTGCTGAGTCCCATAACTAAGCCATGTCACTTGTAAGGGTAGGAACTGAAGGGTCAATTTAATTTATATTTTTATGTTGGTCACAATGCTTTATAGTTTTAAATAAAAAGTACTAGTAATTGTTCATAGGCTATAACTCTTAAAATATCCTGTACAACTTTATATACAGTGAACATGAAAAATAGACAAATTTTTAGTTCTAGTTACTGTCTTAACTGATCGGTTACAATAGTCTGAGTTTGTTTGCATGTTTCTTTTATATGTTGCAGACAACAGTTCCTGGCATAAGAAATAATGTCATACTACAACCGTTGCAATCAGATACACCATATAAAATAACTGTTGTGGCTGTGTATGAAGATGGAGATGGTGGACAGTTGACTGGAAATGGAAGAACTGGTAATTTGTTTTAATATAAAATATTCTTTTAAAAATGTAAGGTATAAATTTCCTGAGCACTCCAACATTGTTAAAGTGTCATTATGTTTATAGTTTCTCTGATGTGGTGATTTCCTTACTGAGTTACAGTATAAGTTTCTAGAGGCTCAAAACCAGTCACTCGTCTATTAAATTGCAATGCTTTTCTTTGTTTTCAGTTGGCCTGCTTCCTCCTCAAAATATATATATAACTGATGAATGGTATACACGATTCAGAGTTTCTTGGGATCCTTCACCATCCCCTGTTCTTGGCTATAAAATTGTATACAAGCCTGTGGGTAAGAAAACTCATTCATTCTGAGTAAAGCACTTTCAAAATAGGGAGTAGATAATGAGAGATCAGAATAGAAATCATATGTATTATGAAATGTTTGTGTTAGAAGATTTATTTATTTTCCTTTATTAATTCATTTTGATAAAAGCTTAGGTCTTGTTATCAGTATTTTATAAGAAGCACTACCAAGTACAATGTTTCATACAGTCATTTAAATGGACTGAACTGTTTTGATGTTTACTACAGAATATAACCAGTGATAGATGAAGTGACTTGAAAAATCAGACTTGGTTTTTCTCTCTTTTGAACCACTTGTAATTGTGAGAATGTGAACTGGTATATATGAGATGAGTATTGGAGAGGTTATAAGATTCACATTTCGTAAATTCATATTTTGCTGAAGAAAATGAGATTAATGCTTAATGAAATGTAAAAGGAGCCAGATAATTTTGTAGCTCACTTATCATGAATCTTTCTCTCTGCATTTTCTTGATGCTTCCTTTCAATTCAAGGTTCAAATGAACCCATGGAGGTTTTTGTGGGAGAAGTGACATCCTACACCTTGCATAATCTGTCTCCCAGCACTACTTATGACGTGAATGTTTATGCCCAGTATGACTCTGGAATGAGCATACCTTTGACAGATCAAGGCACTACATGTAAGTCAAAAGAATTTTATTGTAGTCATGCTAGATACATATACTGATCTGAGATCATGTTAAGACAGTATTTCTTGGCTAGTTGTTAGAAGATTTGAATATCCTCTCATAGGGAATACTTGGCACTTGGCCATGTTCCTAGAAACACTATGCTTCAGAACAGTAATGGAAATATAATTTAAGTAATGATTTGAAAATGTAAAATTTTCTAGTCTGCTTCCTCAAATTTTATTGGCTGTAGTTGGATTCAGTCTGTAATTATATCCAGGATACTACAGAATTTAACCATGCTAAGCAGGTTTAGACTTCTTGCTATTCTATTTCACAGGGAAGTCCAGGAACTGAAACTTCACATTTTCAAAAGGAGATAATTTCACCAATGCCCTCAGTTAAAAAGCTTCTTAAAGTTTCTTCAGTTAACATGAATCAATTATCCTGAGTTTTGTTGACTACGTTCATTTTTTTCATACTGCCATGTATGAGTCAGATTCTGATATGTTGAAATTTTAAGTGGAGCAAAGAACTCCACTTACATGAAAAATGATAAAATGGGCTGTTTCCCAAGATGAGAAGGTTATCAGACTTTGGGTGTTTGTAAACTACTAGGCCAGTACCTGTGGGCATATGATAATATGAAGAAATTGGACTGGAACTGCTCTTTCCTTCTGTAAATCTTAAAAAAACAAACAAGCAAACAAAAAAACTAAAAAAGGGTTCTGGAGCAGCACTGCTAATAAATATTTAAGTGTGATGTAGCTCTTTTAACATCTGTGGTGTACTGCTTTCCAAAGAGCAATTTTTGTCTCTCTGCTCACAGTATACTTGAACGTCACTGACCTAACAACTTACAAAATTGGCTGGGATACTTTCTGTATCCGATGGTCAGCTCACCGGTCAGCAACTTCCTACAGACTAAAGCTGAACCCAGCTGATGGTAAGAGAATTTTTGCACTTTCTAAAACATAGCTTTCTTGTTTTGGTGTCGGGACCACGTACTTGGGATGGAGGAAAGCCTCTACTATCAGTCATGCTGCATTTGATTGAACTTTGCAGGTCTGCACATATGCTGTGGCGGTGAAAAAGCTGCTAAGTGAACTACTGCTTATTGTCAAGTTAACTTTCATCAGTGGAGATTTGCTGGTTACTGCAGTTTTACATGCACACTGGAGTGTTGCAGCTTTCTTGAATGCTCCAGGGTTCATAATCAGAGCTTAATCTTAGTCTTAATCTTAGTCTAGAAGTTTTTATGGGACAAGAATAAGACTGCTAACCTAACTTCCTCTCAAAAAGTCTCTAATTTCTACACTTGTACACACATTAAAAGGGAATAGCGGGTTTTAATTTTCATTCCATTGGTCTTTGTTTTTACAGGATCCAGAGGGCAGGAAATTACAGTACGTGGATCAGAAACAAGCCATTGTTTTACTGGCCTCTCACCAGACACAGAATACAATGCAACTGTCTTTGTTCAGACCCCTAACCTTGAGGGACCTCCAGTCTCTGTGAGGGAACATACGGGTAAGTAATAGATATTATGAACCTTAAGTTTTGAATACAGAACTTGTCTTGTTTCAGTGATAGAGCTTGTCTTGTTTCTAGATGTCTTTCAATACTTCTTTTAAGTGGTTTTTCCTCTTTCCTGTCAGTGTAATGTCAACTGGAGTTTGAGGGAAGTTTTGTAATACTAGAAAATTTAGTGAGAAAAGATATGAATTTTTCTATGGTAATATAATACATGATCTAGAGTTTTCCTTAAATGAAATAATTTATATTGAGCCAAAAATTTTTTTATTTTATTTCAGTCCTCAAACCTACAGAGGCACCAACTCCACCGCCTACACCTCCTCCACCTCCCACAATCCCTCCAGCTCGGGATGGTATGTTTATTTGTAGATCTATGTAGTATTTTTACATTGTTGGTGCACTGCCTTAGGGTTTAATTCTATTTTTCCTAAGTTTAAATAGATTTAAAGCTAGCACAGCAATTTAGGGTCTGAAGTTTGTGATCAATTTCTTAGTTGCTTCCATTTGTTTTACCAGACTCTGAAATTTCCTGGATTAGAATGGAAACGTGAATACATAGACTGGGGAAAAAAATCAAAATATTCTGTAGCTCTATAGCAAATCTGTCAGCATAGCCCTCAGTGGACTTTTTGTAAAAGCTGTTCAGAAAAAAATGTCATTTCAGACATTTGCATTTGATTATTGAGCTTTTCATTTCCTGCAACTTTGTTTGAGACTATTTAATAAATGTTTTCATGCTCAGCATAAAACACTTGCCATTTGACGGGGCTGTAGTAGAAGTTTGCCTTTCAAATTTTTGAAGCCATGCTCTTTATTTCATCGTGCTATGAATGGTATATTTCAAGTGTTCCTTTTCTTGGTCTTTCAGTATGCAGAGGTGCCAAAGCAGACATAGTGTTCTTGACTGATGCTTCCTGGAGTATTGGTGACGATAACTTCAACAAAGTAGTAAAGTTTGTTTTTAATACAGTAGGAGCCTTTGACTTGATTAATCCTGCTGGAATCCAGGTAGGTTAGTTATTTCCATTGAGTACATTTTAGAAGGAGGCTGAGGCTGGAACTGAATTACTAAAGTTGTTTGTACAGTGTGTGTGTGTATGTGTAAATATATATGAAGCATATGAGGTTTTCTGTAGATATTAAGGGAATCTAGTAGTTATACAATAACTTTTGGCTATCAGAAATCTGCTCTGAGGACAGTCTGAGTGTTGACTGAGGATGGTGTTTTAATTTCTCAGTTCAAGAATACTTAAAATGTAAATAGTAATAACTAAGAGAAATTGACCTCCAAGATTTCCTTGGTGATTATTGTTGTCAGATATTTTCTGTCAGCCTTCTTACTTTAACCATTACTCATTTTTTCTACTTGTGTGAAGCTGAATGAGATTGCTGCTAGGGTTCAATAAATACCACTCTTTTGCTGCAAGGTTTACTACAGTTTAATTCTTGAGCATTGTAGTGATCTTTTTTCCTGTGAATTGTTGTGAGTCTCCAGTCTAAAGCTGAAGAAGACCTGATACAAGAGGCAGAGACTGCTAACATTTAGCAAATTATGGAAGTCACATGCCTCTTGAATTAGTTGCAACAATCTCTGGTTTTGAATGAGATATTTATTAATAATTAATTTATTATTATTGATTGATTTTAAAAGAGCAATTTATTTCAATAAATACTAATGTATACATACAGAGAGATAGTTGTTCAGCACTGAGTTAGATACTATAATATTGCAGTTATACAGATGAATAATAACATAAAATTTATACATATTTAAATTTAAAAGTGATTTAAGAATAAACATACAGTGATAATATTCTACTACTTACAGTAACAGAACATGCAGTTTTGTATATGTCCAAGTTCATTGTCATTCTATCACCAGGTTCTTTCTGCGTTTCTTAAAAATAAATGGAGGAGATTTTCTAGACAATATATACCTACTCAAAAGCAGAGAGAATATGTTATAAAACTGGCTCCATAGAAATCTCTTAATCATCCATATTTAAAATCATATTACATTTTATGCACAAAGGAAATAAAGATGTTGTGTGTACACTGCTATGACACTATATGTTTATGTGAATATGTATGTGTGTGCATAATCATACATATGTGGGAAAGATTTTTCAGTAATTTAATGCTTACTAATGTACCACAATGCATATTTCAATTGAGTCTGAACTGGAGATATGTGACTGAACACAATGATGCATTCCCTCCCAGGTTTCATTTGTGCAATACAGCGATGAAGCAAAATCTGAGTTTAAACTGAATACATTTGATGACAAGGCTCAAGCTCTGGGAGCTCTTCAAAATGTTCAGTACAGAGGAGGAAACACACGGACAGGTAATTCTGAGCAGTAATTTTAGTTTTGTAAGATAAATTGCCTAATTATCCTGATATTTCATGGACAAAGGATTAGGTTTTATGTTTTTCTGTTTTAGTTGAGTGACTGCCACTCTGTCAAAGTAAAGTAAGGAATTTCTTCATAGATAATGGATAATACGGCTGACTCATTTGTTGTACACTTTGCAGGCAAAGCCCTAACATTTATCAAAGAAAAGGTTTTGACTTGGGAGAGCGGCATGAGGCGAGGTGTTCCCAAGGTACTTGTTGTTGTCACAGATGGTCGATCACAGGATGAGGTGAGGAAAGCAGCAACGGTCATACAGCACTCTGGTAAGCGATTCACAGTACCTAGCTATTTCCTTTCTTTAGCGTGTTGACCAACGCAACTTATAAGTGGTGCTTCAACCATCTTGGAATTCTTTGCCTACTATTTATGGATTCAGAAATTTATTCTGATTGTTCAGAATGACTAAGAACTGTTTAAAGAATTTAGACTTCCAGGACCAGACATACTTTTTCTTTCTCTATCCTCTTCTCTTTGGGAGTATGGCTTCGCAGGGCTTGCAAGGAATTTTTCATGCATGCTATTTTATAAAGGTAACTTTTGGTTAATTTTTCTCCTTGCTCTGTGGACCTCAGGCATCATCATGGAGAGTACTCCATCCTGGTGCTTTTGCTAAGCTGGGCCTGGCGTTTTGAACTTTGTATTATTTAACACAAACTGCAGGAGCTCCAGGAAAATTAAGTGCTAAACTGACTTCTTCGTTGCCTTTTGAGCTGAGAAACATTGCACTCCTGCTGTAGACTGCTGAGTGTGGCATATGTGTGACTAAATATGTACTCGTTTTCACTGCTCTCAGCAGCCTCTACTGAAGTTGCCCAAAAGTCTTGCTTTTCATTGCATGAACCACCAGGAATGCAGTTTCCTGAATAAGAAGATGTGCTTCCTTATGGAAATCACTGGCATGTAAACCACAAGTGGTCATCTTGTCTGCCTCTGTGATCTGGAAGAATAAGCTCCCTAGATGACTTCTAAAGATGTTTGGCTAACCTACTCATAAAAATCTCTACAGTCCGTGTGGATAATCTGCTTTAGTGCTTAACTTATGCTGATATTTGGAAAGCTTTTCCTCATACTTTACCTAAGTATTTCTTCAGGCTAATGAAGCTGCTGTCTTCTTTTCATTTCCCTAGTTAACCAGGAAAGCAATTGATAACTGTACACTATAACAGGCCTTCATACTTGAAGCCTGTTGTCATTTTCTCTTTCTATCTTTTTTATAGACTAAACAAATACAAATCCATTTCTTTCAATCTCCTGTTGATTGTGCTTTCCAAACCTCTTGTCATTTTTATTAGCTATTTTCTTCAGATACTTTACATCTTAAATATTGTGTTCGAAGCTGGACAGAGTATTTCAGACAAAGATTCATTAGTACTGAGCACAGAGGGACCATTATTTCCCATCTCCTTTTGAAAAAAATCAAAAAGCAAATAAAAATGGGCTTATCATTTATAGTAAATGTTAATTCTTCCTTTAGCTTCCAACCAACATTTTTGTGAAGTTTCATGTTAATTACATTTTTTTTCTTTTGGAGAAATTTTTCTTTTTAGTGATTAATTGTGTAATGGACAGTTTTTCTTCTTTCCTGTTTTATGGTACAATAAAAAGAGGACAAATTATCATATGGAGAATTAGGTGGGAGAAGGGAAAGGAAGAGATGAGTCGGAGCAATAATTCTGTTAAGGGCCTAAGATACGACAGAACAAAAACTTGGTATAAAAGGCAAGGAGACTCCATTTTAAGGATTTGAAGAGGAAAATCACCTGACAAAGGGAAAGATTATGCTTTTACATCTGGTGATATGATTAAATTCTATGGGCTGGGTTCTTCTAATTTTACTTTTGCCATCTACTAATTGTTTAGTCTAAGGTGTTGGTACTTTTATAGTTACTGAAGAGAGGAACAGATTAGCATCTACAGAAAACAGCTTCTCCTATCCTGAAGTTTGCAAGCTAGGGAGATGAGCTGAATCACATCCTGAATCTGTCCTTGACAGCAGTCAATGAAGGAAAGAGGAGAAAATTTTGAAAGAAAGGTGCAAAAAGCAATTTAATCTCTCACGAGCTCTGATAGTGTGAAAGGATATCCAGAATGTGTATTCATAATGAAGGCTGAATACTGGAGTGAATGGATAAGACAATGATAGCGTTTGTGAAATACTGATCTGAGAAATGGTTATGTATGTTTTACTACGTTTCAAGTAACAAATGTTATTTTTGCAGGCTTCAGTGTCTTTGTGGTTGGTGTGGCTGATGTGGATTACAATGAGCTGGCCAAGATTGCCAGCAAGCCCAGTGAGCGTCATGTATTTATTGTTGATGACTTTGATGCATTTGAAAAGATTCAAGATAACCTCGTCACCTTTGTGTGTGAGACAGCTACCTCAAGTGAGTAGAAAATACCATTTTCCCTTTTCCCAAACTGATGCATTTGTTTATATACTGCTATACTTGTAAATGACTTTACAATACTTCAAAAACATGTTCACATAGAAAAGTTAGGTTTTGTAATAACTACGCATGGTTTGAGAGAGCAAAAGTTTTTTGTTGTTAATTTTGAAGTAACTGTTGTATTTAGTGTAATCTTGTCTGACATTTCAAAATTATAGATAGAACAAAACAAGCAACAGTCAGAAGTTCTGCTCTTTATAAAGAAGTAGAATGATGTCTAATACGAACTGGGGGACACAACTGGCCTCTTTACCTTTGGTTCAGTCTTCTGTAAGAGTGTGGGTGAAGTGTGTGATGCTGTTTCACAATGATTGAAACTAAATGTCAGTTGTTTACTCAAGAGTTATCCTTCAATGGCAAAAAAGAAAAATTCTCAAGCCTGTCATGTGCAACTCTGTGACTCCCTGACTTCTTCATCCGCTGGCTCATTAGAAGCCATATAAATCTGCAGTTTTTTTCTGTGATTCTGACAGCTAATATGCAGCCTGACTCATGCCTCTAATATTTACAGAAAGATTGAGTCATTATGCCCCTTTCTTCTTAGGAATTAAACTAAAAATATTTTGGGGGCTCATCTGTTACCCATACAATTTGTCATGGTAGAAACATCCAACTAAAAGTAGTGAGTAAAGGTTTTAAAATCCATCTAATGCAGAACAGAACACAATGTGACAACTGTAGCAATAATTGGCTGAGAATTTATATTAGTACAGAATTTTTGCTAATAAAATTGTCTAAGTATAGGTGTGTTCATATTATGGTAGGGGTCATATTTTTGAACTTACATGTTTTTTCATCTCTTTCAGCTTGTCCTCTTATTTACTTGGAAGGATATACTTCACCTGGTAAGAAACTGCCTATATTTTGCATAGGTTCATTTTTGTCTTATTCAGCTTTACAGTGTTTTTGTTGTTTTCCCTTTCCTGATTTAAAGGTTTCAAGATGTTGGAATCATATAATCTGACAGAGAAGCATTTTGCTTCTGTGCAAGGTGTATCACTGGAATCAGGCTCTTTCCCAAGCTATGTAGCATATAGACTCCACAAAAATGCCTTTGTCAGCCAGCCAATACGGTAAGTAAATGAGAAGGACTCAGAGCAAACAGGTGGGGAAGGATTAACAGAGTTTGTAACTAATAGCATTAGTGTCTCGTGGAAAATGCATCTATTTGATGTTCTTTTAACTGAAATCCAGGAAAAATACTCCAAAGAACATCCATTATTGCTCTTGTTAAATACTTATCTGCTTCTTCCTTTGCGATCTGTTCACTGTTAATCCAGTTGCTTTTTGTTCTTTT
Organism: Tetrao urogallus; assembly: GCF_951394365.1. Taxonomy (NCBI): domain Eukaryota; kingdom Metazoa; phylum Chordata; class Aves; order Galliformes; family Phasianidae; genus Tetrao; species Tetrao urogallus. The sequence goes on from NC_136814.1 coordinate 79,720,393, forward strand.
ATTTGACACTGTCTTTCTTAACCACTATACTTACTTACAATATACAGCCTGGCAACAGGCTCAGTTGAGCAACAGCCTCCTCGGTACAAAGAGCTCTACGTTGTCAGGGGAAAATGGTTTTAGTGTAGAATGGTAAACTTCACTTTTTGCAGTAAGCAGCACTCCGATACCATGATTTAAGGTATATTCTCTTGTAGCTGAATTGCTGTATCTGGTCAATGGAGTGGAGATTTAAAGGACCTGTAGCCTCATAGCGTCTAACAGAATGGTAATATGTGATCATTCCTTCCAACTATCACATACAGTCCAGAAATTTAGCGGTTAGTTTTACTAGGAGGAATCAAGTAAATCCTTTTCTTTTGCATTTGTTCCTCACCATTCCACTTAAGTTTAAGTTTCAGAAAGAATCTCCTAAGTCAGAGGATATGCCTAAAAATAGACCATTACTCCAATTTAATTTAATGAAAGTTATTCTTTTTTGTTGTTGTTATTGTAAAAGCCTTTGAAATCTTCTGCCGGATTGGTAAAGATCAGATCACATGTACAGGCTTCATACTGGGATGGATGAAGTAACAATTTCTTTTTGCTGGCCTTCTCTCAGCTCACAACTTTAAAAGCTGAGGGTGGCCTAAAGGACTTTTTGAATTCTTCGATGCACCTGTACAGTTATGGGAGTGATCCTTGACGGCCTGGATATTTTTACAGCTAGGGAAGCACATATAATCCCAGTCAGTGGTATCTTGTTTAGTAATTTGTTTACATTAATATAAATCATGCATTAAACAGTATAAGTAGGACAATAATAAGATAATTAAAAAAAAAAAAAACAAAAAAAAAACCTTTCTGTTTATTTCAGGTTATTTAGAATGTTTTTATACAGTTTATTGTCTGCTGTAGAGGTGGAATAGACTTGGCAGAGTATTTTGGGCACTTAGCTTTCATAAGAAGCCAGAATATAAAACTCACTTTAGACTGAGTCAGCAAGGCAATAAAAGCATCCGGATCCTAGTGGCATAGCTATTTCATATTTGACATAACTTGCTATCGGAGATATAAATAGAATGGCCATATCTACTTTATTATTTTCTTTATTGCACTGTGCTGTGTGTTGTTGTTGATTTTTTATATGACTGTAATTGGAAAGTGTTCCTAACCATGTGGGTAATTAAGTTTTGCCTAAAATATTCATGTCAAGGTTTCTCTGTTTATGCTCATGATGCCAAATCTCTCTCTTGATTCTAGTTTTATTAGCTAAGGAGACACATGATCTATCTACCTTCTTGCAACTACTTTCCTGCATTCTTCATGTCTCCTTCAAAAAATCCCAGAGGCCATCTGCTGTGTGTTTTTATTTATTCCCAGCTTTATGACTTTTTAATGTCTAACAGTCTGAGCATCACAAATCTAAATGTCAGCAGCCACCAGTAGCTGAGGTGGGGCCCAAATACATCACCCATTGCGGGGAATACATTAAATGTTTCCTTCATTGCCTCTGTTCCTGAAAGCCATTGATAGTTAAACAGAGTATTTTCCAATGCTTGTCTAAAATGAGCCAGATGAAATAAGACTACAGATTTCTAGAAACTTACCATCAAGGAATTCAAAATATATGTTGCTTATGTAGCTCTTGGTACAAGAATAAATCTCCCAGGGTTCGTGGTCACATTCTGGCTGCCTCCATAATCATCATGACTCAACCAACTTAAGATAGGCTGTGAGTTCATTATAAAAAAATTATAAAGTGATTTTTATCACTTAACACTTTTTTTACAGAGAGAGTAGTTAAAATGCACAATATTGTTAAACATTGTTATTTCCCCATTACCCTTAAGTCATTTCCTTGAAAAAGAGCTTGTTTATTTTCCTCATATGTTTCCATGTGAAAAAATATCTTCATATTGTCTTAACAGGGAGATTCACCCAGAGGGACTGCCACAGGCATACACTATCATCATGCTATTCCGTCTTCTGCCTGAATCCCCCAATGAACCTTTTGCTATTTGGCAGATTACGGACAGAGATTACAAGCCACAAGTTGGAGTTGTGCTTGATCGTAAGGATGATCATACTTATTGAACAGAAAATGTATACATTACATTACTTTGCATGTGTTATTCCAAAATCTTTCCAAAACCAAAGTATTATTACATGGTAACGTTTAAATAATTTCAGTTTTAAAATACATACTGTTTTACTTTGTACATAGCTTAATTTTTCAACTAATCTACCTTTTACCTTTGGTATTACCTCTCAAACCAAAGGAACGTACATCTATGTAGCTATGTCAGTTGAACCATCTGTAGTCTGTGTTTACCTGCCAGAGGGCTACAATACATTTTATCCATAAGTCCATCCTACGATGTTGATTTCAGCTTTACATCTAAAATGAAATGTATTATTTTATTTTTTTTGCAGCTGGCAGCAAAGTGTTGTCATTCTTTAACAAGGATACAAGGGGAGAAGTTCAAACTGTAACTTTTGATAATGATGAAGTAAAGAAAATCTTTTATGGAAGCTTCCACAAGGTAAAGGATTGAAATTATGAAGGTTACTTTCTGAAGCGCTGTTCTTTGGAACAGAGCACAAGCAAGCAAAACTACTGTCAGTTATATCCAGTTCTCTTACAGTCCTGTAGATGACTGGACAGGCACAAACTGAAATATGGGAAGCTCCATCTGAACTTCCTTTGATCCAGTTGAAACTTTGGGAAACCCACTTTGAGGGTCAGAACCAGGGAGGAGAGAAACAAGTTGCACAGCGAGGTTGTCAAGTCTCATGATATTCAAAACACAACTGGATGCTTACTTGTGTGACCTGCAGTAGGGAGCTTGCTTTAGCAGGGGGTTGGACTAGATGATCTCCTAAGGTCCCTTCCAACCCTTACAAATCTGTAACTCTGTGATTCTGTGACACACAGGCTTACAGATCACACAATTCAAGATCTCTGAAGTTCTAGTTCTTCTTTGGTTATGGAATGTAAGGCCTGTGTTGAACCAGTGTAAAAGATGGATTTGTCAAGATTGTGAAAGTGGAGAGATAAATACCACAATGCATCATAGCCTATCTGGCTCATGAAAGAAAAAAAGATAAACTGGGAAAAAGGAAAAGGAAGATGTGATGAGAATTTTTTTTCTGGGAGGGTAGAATGTAATGATTTGGATCCAGTAAGAGAAGAGGAAGATTTTCATAGAATCCCAAGGTTGGAAACGACCTGTAAGATCATCTAGTCCGACTGTCTCCTCATCACCGTTGCCACCACAAGCACTAAACCATATCATGCAGCTCCTCATTCAGACGCCTCTTGAACACTGCAATGATGTAGCCACAGAAACTAAGTAGTTACTGGCTTGTAGATGAACAAGGAGCCAGTATTGGTAGTTGAATAGAATATTGAATGAAATTTATATGATTAACATACATAACATGTATATTTACACATTTTCCATGTATGCAAGGATGCTGGTATATTTTTGGCTTTAGATTCACTGGACCTGCAATATTCATTGTTATTCTATAATAATACTATATATATTATATAATAATATATTTAATGATAATAGTAATATTAATGGAAGGAACAAAAATAATGAGAGAGAACATGTAACAGATTGTATAATCTGTTTCAAATTTAGAGTGAACTCACATTTTTGAATTGTCAGAATGGCTAGTGAAATTTGCCTTTGCCTACAAATGTGGCAGTTTTGTGCTTGCTTTTAAGTGTTGTGGATCAAATTATGAAAAATTGATCCTGTCAGACTTTGTTACCTCTAGACATTGAGAAGTTTTTAGTTCAGGCTACATGCATGCCTAAAACTACAGCTTCAGAAATATTTTCCTGCTGTTAAGCATATGTGTTTAAAGGCAAGAAAGTTGCAATATTTTCAGTAAGCTGAAATACACATCCTGATGTTTTCTCTTATCTGCCTTCTGTTTGGTTTAGTTTTTCCTCTGATTATTAAATATGGCAGCACTATAACATTTGTTTTCTTTATGATACCCTCTCCTGCATGACCAGTTACTACAAGCATTCCTTTGAGGGTACTGATAAGGGGTTGCTTCTGTTGACTTTGTGATACTGAAGGCTAGATTGTGAAGCATGCTTTGCTACAGCTGAAGGCAGGGAAAGCTAGCTGGTGCCAGCATTACAATGTGTTGAGACTTGATCTGTTTAAAACGCAGCATTATAAAATCAGTTAGTACTATAAGAGCTATTGTTTTCTTCAGAACTTGAGAGAGGGTAATTATCCAAACTGTTTAAATATCTTGTCTAATTGTTGCAGTGTCTATAATTTACTTAATTACTGTTTTCCTATATGTAAAGAGATGTTTGTCTTGTGACATTTGTAACTGCTACTTATGAGTAGGCTTGGATCACACCTGCATTATACAGCCTCTATTTTGCCTTTGGCATGTGTCTTTTCACATTTCTGTTTTTTTAGTAGCTTAGTTGGACAACTGAATTATCAGGAACAGTGTTAGTCTATTGAGCGAGAAAAAACAGTCAGCAACGACTAGAGTATGTATTGTTTTGCTTTAAAAGTTGTGTCACCTTATTGCCAAGGAGTAGTGAAAAAACAAAATAGCATTCATATCAGTGTGAGAGATGAGACCTCCATTATTCAGATCAGTGATATGAAGCTCTCTACCTGCTGTATTATCAGCAGTCTGTTTTAAGTGTCAACTGCTAAGTTCATTGATGTTCAAAGTCACATTTTTCCTTTTAGTTTCTCTAAATGTAATAGAGGTGAGGAGAATTCTTTGATAGCACTTACACTGAAGCTTGTGAATTGGTGCAAATGGGGAACAACCTGCAAGCCCAGCAACAACAGCAATCTTGTATAACTGTTCACTACATTTGTTGATGAATGCAATTAAAGAATTTTGCATTATTTTAATTGTTACATGCACTCATACATAAGAACAGAAAGCATTCTGAAGGTGGTGAACAATGCTCAGAAGTAGCAGCTATTGGCAAATTACATTAAAGCTCTGAAACTACAAATTCTTGCTTACGCAGCTACATCTTAAGTAAAATGATCCATGCAGTGTGCTGATCCCCCTTCTTCTTTACCCAGAAAGGAATAAAAAAGTCAGATTTTGATAGTATTTGAAGTAACTGGAGTAGCTTTGACTTAAATATCTTCTATTTATGATTTTACACCACGTAACTGAGCAGAATTCTCTGGGCTTTCTCCAGAATGATTACTGAGATTGTTGCATGAGTCACATTAATGATAGCATCATGGGTCTCCCCAGCTCGTATGCTGGGAAAGCCTTGTGTATCAACCATGTTGATTAGTTCCTAATAAAGGTTAGAAATAGTTTCAACTGGATGAAGAAAGGGAAATAAGATTAACACATTTCATAAGGTAATTTTGTAATTTCTTCTACCATCTAGTTTCAAAGAAATGACAAATCTTTAAAAGACGAGATGTTTTCCAAAATGTCAAACATTTTTGTGGTTTTTGCTAGATGACTTACTGGCTCGTTCAGTGAAGCACAGCTAACTACACCTAACCGTGCGGAGAGATTTACTTTGGCGTACTTGAATGCTCTGTGTAACATAGCTATGGTGAAAGCTGTTGAATCTGGCACGTCCCATAGGAAAAATCCTGACTGCCTCAGACAGTCATTAGGCTTGTAACTGAATGTTTTGGAGAGACATACTTCTTCTACTTGCTTATTATTACCATGCTAGACTTCCTTTTTGATTGCACTTTTGCAGTAGTTACCCACAGGAAATTTGATAATAGTTTTATGTCTTTCTGCTGATGTACGTATGGGATAATACTTTGCATAGCTTATTGATGTGGTTCATTTAGCAGAAAATCAGAACACTAAATCAAACTTGATCTTAGAGAGAGAGATTAAATTATGTTTGTTTTTGTAAAACTTCATGCCTTCTGGCACTGTAGATGGTCAGAAGTGATGCTTTATTTTAGTGTGCTTGAAACTGAAGAGAGCATTTCTGGTAACATTTTGTTGAAAACAAAATCAGATGGCATTGAATACAGAGATGCAGGATTGAATGCAGAGATGTGGAGTTGTCAGAACTCTTGGAGTGGGTCCAGAGGAGAGCCATAAAGATGATCAGAGGGCTGGAGCACCCCTCCTTAAAAAAGTACTGAGGGAGCTGGGCTATTTAGCCTGTAGAAATGAAAGCTCCAGGGAGACCTGATAGCAACATTCCAATACTTATAGGGAGCTTATAAATAGGAGGGAGAGAAAATTTTAACATGGTCTGATAGTGATAGGACAAAGGGGAATGGCTTTAAACTAGAATGGGAAATTTAAGTTAGATGTCAGGGGAAATTTTTCACCGAGAGTGGTGAGGTACCAGCACAGGCTGCCCAGAGCTGTGGGTGCCCCATCCCTGGAGGCATTCAAGGCCAGTTTGGATGGGGCCTGGGCAGCTTGATCTAGTGGTTAGTAACCCTGCCTATGGTAGGGGAGTTGGAACTGGATGGTGTTTAAGGCCCCTTCCAACCTAAGTCATCTTATGATTCTATGTTTTATTGACTATCAACAATAGATTTGTGTTAGATTTGTGTGTAAGGAATGAAATTAAAGCTGGAATTCAGAATTGGCATTAAATCAGTAATAAAGGGACCGAGTTGGTGACTTGGGGGAGTCCTTAATATTTTTAACTGCTTGGATTGCTGCTTCTTTGGATGGGTAGTTGATGCTCTAGTAGTCATTGATGTTTGAAGCTTTACAAACTGGTGATCATGTTCAGCAATATGATATAGATTTACCTCCTAAGTTTTGTGTGCAAATGAAAATGAAGTAACATGCATTCTCTATGCAGATGTATTTTGCTTTATTTAATTTGTGACAAATAATTAATGTTTCAATAGAAAGTCTTGCACATTTAGTACCTTTTAGAACTAGTCAGCTGCATCTGTAGTGTCATTTGGTGCTGCCATTTATCTGTAAAATTCATGTGTATGATCAAATGAACGAATATATTATGTGTAAATGATAATGAATTTCAAGATATGGCATAGTAGTGTTAATTTTATTTTGTGGAGAGCTTAATTTTTATTAACAAAATATACTTAAACTTTCTCTGTTATCTTTCCACTGTATTTTTTACTTGATTGGTGAACAACAATAGGAATTAAAAAACCACTCATTTATACAGTGCTGAGAATTGAACTGTGATGCCAACTGAATTTCAGTTGACAAAAAATTAGGACAGTTTCGAAAGTCTTAATTCCAGTGATATAAAGCATAACTACGTAATGTTTAGAGAGTTTGAGATAAGCTGTGTTGATGCCTTGGAGACAACTCCACATGGGAAAATATTTAATATGAAAAAAAAAACCCAACAAGCAAATTCCCAGGAGATTTTTCAGTCAGTTGTTGACTCAGGACATTTATGGGAATCGCTGTTTCCACTTTATGCCAATTTTTTTAAGTAGTCATTGAATAGCAGTAGGTTTCTGAAGGGTTATACGCAGTGATGACAGAAGCCTTAAAACATAAATATATAATTCAAGGATTTTTACAGCTGGTCCTTATATGTTGGCATTTGAACAATTATATCGATAATATAATGTATATAAAAATATATGCCCACATGTAAGGTATATAAAACTGGTAAAAACTTCACCGTTGCCTTACGATGTTCTTCTGTCAACTGCATATTAGATTAACTGAAAACAGAAACCCTGTTTCTGTATTGGAGATGCCTGAAGGTCTTTTGTTTTTATACATAGAGAGGAAATTCACCTGTATTCATTACGTGGCCACATTAGGTGTTTTGCTTACTTTGAACAATAGATTGTCCTTGTCTGATATTTAATTCTGTACAGTCACTGCAGGATAAATGACTGTAATCACTGTAAATTTTCAGAATGCTAACCTTTGCTTTTGCTCCTCTTGTTCTTCTGAATACAGTTTGCTATGTATAACCCAAACACTGTTCTTGTAGAATTACACTCCTCCCTTTGTTACAGCCATTCTTTTCTCTCTCTGTAACTTCACTTATTTCCAGTAATTAATCCTTTCTCCTTTGTTTTTGCCTTATTTTGGCATAGATTTTTGCAGTGAAATTTATCTCCTGGAAATTTATTTCTTGCTTTTTCCATTATTTTGTTTGTTTAAAAAAACAATTATATATATATATATATAATTTTCTGGACAGGCTATTCTGTTCTTATATCTCAGAGTAACTAGTAATGAGTCATCTGAGGATACTGAACCCTGGATTTCTGGATCTGAAATGATCTACTCTGTGAACTACAGACAGAATCTATTAGTCAGTCATAGACTCATTAAACCTCTTGTGTGGCCCCAGCCATTAGAAGAGAACAAGCAGAGCTTACATTCATTTCCTCTTTAAAATTCTTTTTATTTTTGACTTGTATATTGTCCTAAAGCAACTTTCAGGCAAGCTTTTTTTAAAAGAAAAGATTTTAATTTTTGAACATTGCAATTCAGCTGTTATATTAAGTAGTACTTACTAACTGTGCCTTTGTATGCATCTTATAGATCTTTAACACCTTTTAAAGAAGTTACTAATGTTGGAATTTTTCCTTGTCTTGAAAGTAAATCAAGATTATCAGGAAGAAAATTTAAAACAGTATTATTTCAGCAAGGAAATACTAGTTAAAATACTAAATATGTTCTTTCTAAGTAATGCCTTAAACTTTTTTTCAGGTTCACATTGTTGTCACTTCATCAAATATTAAGATTTACATTGACTGCAGTGAAATACTGGAAAAGCCAATTAAAGAGGCTGGGAATATCACAACTGATGGCTATGAAATACTTGGGAAACTTCTGAAAGGTGACCGGAGAACAGCAACAGTAAGAGATAAATGTTAATCCATACATTAATTCAAACTCTTTCGTGAGAAAAGTCTTTAGAAGTTAAGAGCTGCTAAATAAGTAGTCCCACACCCAAAGCTTATAAGTTCCTGTATTGCAAGATTGAAGGTACTTAACTGAGAAATAGGTAGGTTTTTATTCTAGCAGAACTGCAAGAACTGAAACCTAATAGCTGAAAGTTGAAGTCAAGTAAATTCAAATATGAGAATAAATATTGTTTTTTGTTTCTTTTTAATAGGGAAAGCAGTTAGTCATTGCAACTATTCCTGTGGATTCCCCATTGGTGGAAAATTTTTAAGTGAAGATTTTTTTGTTTTAATCTCCTACATGACATTCTGTAATGAAATAGTTTTAATTCTGGCAAGTCCTGTAATCTGTCTTGTGACAGAGTAATCCCCTCTGGCTTTGTGATCTATAAACCTATGAAGAAAAGTAGTGGCTGCAATGAAGGGCACATCAATTATCTTGATGAATTCACTATATATAATGCATATTTAGTGCTATTAGCCAGGCTTTGTATTAGAAGATCTAAGGTTGCAATCTGGTCTGTGTGTGCAAAATCTAACACCTGAAGAAGATTCTTGGTGTTCACCTCCAAATGTGTGATAGTATATATGAAATTACAGGACTATAGCTCTTGGGTGAAAGAGAGTAAACTGTTTTTAATGTCCCTATTTGAAGCCATTCTGCAGAACTTATAATTTAAGTATTGTTCACCTTCTCCACCAGGACATGCGTAAGCATCAGATCTTGGAGTTAATTGCAGCCTTAAGTAGGATTATTTTTAAATAATGTCTTAAAATAATTTTTGTGTCACTGTCAAAAAAAAAAAAAAGAAAAAGCATACAAAACAAACAAAAAAAAAACAAACAAAAAACCCAAATGTGTGAATGATGTTAATTACATTAGAAATAAGTTGTTTTAGTAGTCAATTTTAATGCTATTGCCACTAGATTTTGTAAATATTGTTATTGTTCAAGGGTTCTCCTTTCTCTTACAGTTAGAAATCCAGAATTTTGACATTGTATGCAGCCCAGTTTGGACTAGCAGAGACAGATGCTGTGATCTTCCTTCTATGGTAAGTACTTATGAACTAGAGACTGCTCAGAACATCGTTAATGATATCATATATAACAATAACAATATTAGCCTGCACTGATAACACATTTGAATCTCTTGTGAGAGCAACCAGTGAGCAACTTTGCATTTCAGAGTTCTGCATCTGAGAAAGATTGCAATGTGCTAGATTGAGTGTAATAGTGAAAAGTGTCAAGCTTATATTTTGTACTTCAGTGATACTTAAGATCCTAGTTATTATGAAATGAATAGCTACATTATGTTTTAATAAGTATGTTAGATTGGCATTTAAAAAATAACTGCATAATCAGCTCAAGCTGATTGTCTAATGAAAATAAATGCTAGAAAAACAGAAATTCCTTATGGATTTGGTTTTGCCCATGTTTCTGTTGCTACTGCATTATACTGCTTGCAGAGAAAATAATTTGCTGAAAACACGAAATATATTTGGAAAGCACTGTTTCACTCTGAGTTCTACAGTAATCAAAACCAGGATAATAGAGAATCTTTTTATTGTAGCAAAGTGTGCTACCAACAAGTACTTTCATTTAAATTGACAGAAAGAGTTGTGATTGAATTTTCAGAGAGATGAAGCAAAATGCCCAGCTCTTCCAAATGCTTGCACCTGTACTCAAGACAGTGTGGGACCACCAGGACCCCCTGGACCTGCCGTAAGGAATCATTTGCTATAGAGATTTTTGTATATTTTTTTAATTTTTAAATTTATGGAACAAGTTTCAGATTAATCAAAGTGGAAAAAGGTAATTTTGGCTTGCGCAGAAGGAAGTAACACCAGCTGATTTATTTCAGTGTGTCTTGTGAAACGTCTGATAATCCTGTTCTCACGTTTCTTGAATACATGAAAACATTCACCAAATTTTGTGAAACGAAGATCAGTCAGAGAGACAATTGGCAGTCAACAAGTTCATAACTTCATGTTAATCTGTTCTCATTTTGTCTTAGTTTATAACACAACTGGGCAGCTCCTTCCACTTTCATTTGCCTATATTTGTAAACCTTTTCCCATACTTCCTATTTAATCACTGTGAATAGCTCCTGCTTGTTTGTTAGGCTGAAAGAGTCTGTCTCATTTTCAGCTGTCTTGTGCTCCACGTACAAGAGGTTTTAGTGAAATGTGCAAATGCTTTTCTTAATTGCAAGGTCAGGATTTCATTCCAAGGAAAGAGTCATTATCAGGCAAATAAATGAATGACTTGATAATAATCTATGGAATAGATATACTTCTACCAATTACTATGAATATAAGGGAGCTGTGTTCTGCTCAGTAGTCCTATTTTGATGCCAAACACTGTGTGAGTAATACGAAGCCTGTTTAAGTTGCCTAGCAGTCCACTAGAGAGGTATACAGAGACTTTGATGATTCCTCTATCTAAAAAGACTGAATATAAACTGAAGATGTGTAGATCTGCAAGGACAAAATTGACAATAATTTTAGTGGGTTGAATTGGCTAGGCTGACACTTATATGGCTTTCCTAAATTTCTGTGTAATGCATCTTTTATATTCTTTTGCATTCTGGTCTGTACACTTCATAATTTTGAGCTTTCATGTAAGAATTTGCTTAAAAAGATTAATAACTCACCAGTGTGACGTACCTTTGCTTTTTCTGAACTAAGAAATACATTTTCTTTCCAAATGTTTAATTTAGGGTGGCCCAGGTGCTAAAGGTCCCAGAGGTGAAAGGGGTTTGACTGGATCATCTGTAAGTATCTTCATGGAATGCATCTATAACATCGTGACATGCTTGCCTATATGAAAATTTATACTCTAAGTTCCATTCTGAGCTAAGAATGGATATTAAAAATTTAACTGGTAATATTATTTACATGTAGTTCATCTATGTAAGACTATGCATACGTAGCCTAAGTACATCAGAGGACTGGATCATATTTATGGGAGTGGTACTACACATTCTGCAGCATTGTTGTCCTTTCTTCTGTACAGAGTACACAGCTATACTTCCATTTAACACTGCCAGAAAGTACGTGTTGGCCTGTGACTGCCAACCTGAATCAAAGAATATTGTGTTCTGAAGTATCAGTGGGTCTCCAGGCTGCTGACTTACTCTAATGCCTAACCCAAAGGACTTTGCATTTACAGATATAAGAAAACACTGCCATTTATAATCTTGTTTTAATTTTCTGCTCTAAGGGGCCACCTGGTCCTCGTGGTGAGACAGGTCCTCCAGGCCCTCAAGGTCCTCCAGGTCCTCAGGGTCCCAATGGGCTTTCAATCCCAGGAGAACCGGTGAGTGGCCATTTGGAGTGTGGTTAACAGTGTCACTGGGTCAGTGGTCTTGGGAAAAGGGTAGGAGCTTTGCACTAATGTTCATTTTTCCCCATGATACAGTAGTACTGTGAAACAAGTCTTATAGAATAAAACAATAGAATCCTCTTTCTGGATGCTGCATGTGCTTATAAAGTGCTTATGAAGGCACGGGATCAGATTGCTGTGATGCACATTGTGTTACATTTTCTCTTTTGAGAATTTCTGTGTAGCATTTTCTCTTCTACAACTTTTCTGTGCAGTTTCTAGGCTTTAAAGTTCTATGACTCATAATTATCAGACTGTAGCGCAGGAAACTTAAGTGTGCAGTGCTGTTCTGAATTTTATCACAGATTCACATGTCCAAATTCTATTTTCTGTGCTTAAACCATTACTCAGAATTTCAGAGGCAATATGTGTCTAGATTCAGGCATCCAAAATAGCTCTTAGTTCCTTGAGGGATTCTTGGTGACAGAATGTATATTTTAGTGGAGGATTACTTTTCATTTAATGTATATACAGTTAAAGTATAAATGATGTTGGCTTAATTCTGTTAACACAAGGAAATATCACTAGATTGTGCTTTTTAAAGCAGATAACACAGGAATCCTTTGTCTACATTCTGAATGTATTAACATAACTTTATCTGTATTTTACTAAGTTACTGTCTAAAAAGTAGGAATATAGTTCCTGATTAGGTACATCTGGAATATTTTAGTATAGCCAGAATACTAATACTACTTTTTTAAATGAAATCTTTAAATAAAATGTAAAGCTTATGAAAAAATAGAATTGGTATCTCATTGCACACTGTCTCATTTTGCATTTGAAGCCAGTTCACCTTCTCAGTCTGTGCATCTATGTAGACATTAGGTCCATCTTCTCCTTTGTAGGACAAAGTAAAATAAAAAAATCTGTTAACCACCTATTTTTGTTGTTGTTGTTAGATGCAGGAAGGAAAAGCTTTTTTAAGATAGCATAAAGATACCAAACAGCAAGAAAGGCCAAACATATTCCTTTTATATGCATGATATAAAAGCACTTGCCATATTCAGTTTGAACACCTTTGGAAAATGACAACAGCAACAGAACTGACATGATACTTGGAACTTCTCATTAGTTAAGGAGAAGTTATAGCAACCCTTGTGAGTCATGGAATTTTGTTTTTCATGTCAATTTGCAATTTTGCATTGTCAGGCTATGCTTACAAATTGTATTATATTAAGTATTGTATTTTCAAATTCATGTCATGTGGTCTTAAACTATACAGCTATACTACAGCATTACAGTATATGTGGAATGCAAGCAGGTTGTGAAAGACAATACAGTGCTTTTTTTATATGGTCCCACACCTTGTGTCCTAGAAGTCTTAGTGTATAGATCAGAAAAAAAATGTCATACTCAAAAAAGACCCAGATTTACCTTTTCTTATGAGTGTGGGTGGCTCCATTTATCAGCTGAGAAAGATAGGGGAGGTGAAAACATATTACCTTTTCCTACCTTGCTGCTTGTGGAGGCAGTAATATTATAGTCTCTCTTACTGAAAAGTCTCTGATGCTTCCTTATCGAAATCTGTGTTCCTTCCTTCTCTCCTGTGTTTTTAGTATAATATCAGCCAGTTGTCTTGTGTTTGCAAATGTTATGAGTATTACTTCAATCAAGAGGTATATGTATCTATTTTTTTCCCATAGTACATAGATGGATTATGGACTTCTTCATTGAGATGTGTTGGGGTAATTTTTGGTGTCTGCTTACACTGATTAGTTATTTTGATACTCTGGTCTGCAGTTCAGAATCTCTAATGAACATTTATGACTTTCATAGGGTCGTCAAGGAATGAAAGGTGACGCTGGCCAGCCTGGACTACCAGGACGATCAGTAAGTTAATTCTTAATTTAAAAGCAAACAAACAAACAAAAAAAACCCCTATTGCTACTATACAGTATTCCTGATGTGGATTGGCTGCTGGACAGCTGCCTTTGACATCACTAGGAATTTTTTCATACCCTCCTAAGCAATAGTTTTGGAGACACTATCGTGTTACACTTAGTAATCTGAAATGTAGAAAATTCTAAACCATTCAAAACAGAGCAAAATTAAAAGAACAGCTGTATTGAGTCAAACCAAATATACATCAGGCCAACTGTGAATGTACAAAGAAAGATTGATGGATTAGGAAAAGTACACTGATATCTACACAGTAAAGTCTCTTAACTTCTGACCACCTTGTAGGTCAGTGTCTTCCTAAATTACAGGCTGCAGAACCTTTGCAGGGCACTTCTTCACTAGAGTTGTCTAATTGCCTTCTATTTTTGGAATTCAGATTTTCTTAGGCTAATGAGCTCCACAACTAATTGTGTGTTTTTTAAACTAATTGTTTATGTGTGTTTTCAGTCCTTAAAACTTTGAGGAATATACACTTAGACAGCAATAACATGCTAAGAGACATGCTACAGTTAAATGCACAGTGAGATGAGACAGAAACGGGGAATATAATATAATACAAGGCTGCTCAGTGTTGATTCCTACAATAGTTGCCCTGTTCCTACAGTGTTGAGTGAGATCATTCCTGCATGTACTATTTTTGTATTTATTCCTAACCCAGAAGCTACAAGGAAGAGAATTTACAATGACCACTGTGAAGAAACACTGTGTTAAAAATAGAACAGAGAAAGGATAAAGGAAGAGTTAATTTTTCGTTTCTTTAGAAACACTCTAACCAATGACTTTAGCACCTGTTAAAAGATTAGCTGACATCTGTTAGACATGCTTGTAAAGGGAATAATTATGATATATCTGACTTCTGGTTGTAATACTCAAAAATTATGTTTGAAATTTAAGAGAGTGCAGTAAAAATGCAAGTGAGGGTGAAGACTCTTGTATCATATATATGAAATAAATTGTTCCTCCTAAACGATTTTTTAAATAAATGTCAAAAAGTGAAATTAAAGACTAATATTTAAATGTGTGCATAGACACTGGGGTAATTAGCATAGCAGATAAATTTGTTCAGTTTCTGATGCAGTTTATCATTTCTTTTTTCTCTCTAGGGAACCCCAGGCTTACCTGGTCCACCTGGCCCAGTGGGACCTCCAGGTGAAAGGGTAAGTTTTCCTCAGTTACCTTCCTGAAAGACCACATAATATGGTGGAGTGTTTTTTTTTTCTTTTCTTTTTCTTTTTTCCATTCTTTATCATAGCTTTCTGTTTTCAAGTACTTTTTCAAAGAGAGTCCTTTTGTCTATATCCAAGCAGAAGAGGTAAATTAAAAGGACTGGAAAAACTTGCAGGTGAAAATCTCTCCAGATAACCTTAGAGTAGCAGGATACTTTCTTTAAAAATTGCAAGACTGACTGTTCTGTGTCCTGAACAGGTTCTCAGGTGCCTGCAACCGATGAGCATTGAGGTGTTCAATCCTGCTGTCTTTCACATATTGTTACTGCTGTAGGGGATCTCATGAAAGTTCTACTTGTCTTGACATCTGCAAAATTTATGTTATGTTGGGTCGTTAACAAGCCATGGATTATCACTAGTTAGTTTGGGAATGGGATTTCTTCACATTCCTTTTTGAAGGGAGAGTAGCTGGGAGGGAGATGTTCTGCTATTCATCATTTAAGTAGAAATTTCCAGTTTTCCAGTTAATCTGTAAGTGAGAGAACAGAAAAAGAAATCCTCCTCTGGTATACAGCAGCAATTCCTTTTCTTAAAATATTAATTTAATACATATTAATTCCATCCTCAGTTAATCAACAGCAGCTGAATATCTAAATTGGCTCAAGCTTATTGTTCCATATATAGCCTTTCCCTGCTCTAGCTTTTATGGCTGTTTTTGTAAATATCATTGTGGATAGCTTTAAAAATACATGCTAGTAGTAATCAGGAGAACTGTGATTCAGTAATTCTTAGTGGGATTGCTACAATCTTAGGTTAATCTCTTATCATGCTTTTGTTTTTCAACAGGGTTTCACAGGAAAAGATGGTCCCACAGGTCCCAGAGGCCCACCAGGACCAGCGGTAAATATATAATTTTATCTTTGGTATACAATGAATGAAGAGACTTGAGCTAACAGAGAGCCATGATAACATTTTCAAATTATGTTAAATATAAAATGGATCCTTTGTTTAATATCCCAAATGGATCTGATGAATTATTAGTAAAAGGTGAGCAGTGAGGTGCTCATTCATTCACAGCATGAATAGAGCTTCTATTCATAAATATTCAGGAGAGTTTAAGTCCGGTTTTCATTGCTTTTACCCACTTCCAGTGGTTTTGAATTTTTTTTTTTTTTTTTTCAGTATTAAAAAAGGAAATAAGCTCTTTATCTCCTTCTTTAACCACAAACTTTTAAAGCTCTGCTAAATCTGCTGTTACCAACTAGTTTCTGTGATGGACCTGGAGTTACCAGGGCAGGGTATTAATCTGGACTGCTCCTGCTTTCCCTACTGTTGTCTTTTTGTGCTACTGTGTGGATGTAGAGGTGAGATTTTATCACATAACCTAGCACTGACATTTTGTTTATATTAATCTAATAGTAATGAATTTTATGGAGTCGTTGTAATGGATTTGTAAATGGATTGCACACCTGCTAGAAAAAGTTAGAAGGCACAAACATATTGTATTCCTTCAGGAACCTATCGCTAAGAGATGTGAAAATTCAGTAGATATCTCTGCATCTTTAGATTCAGAAATGCCTGTTACATAAAAGAACTTATTTCCATGAAGAATTCGTTTTTTCCTGGAGAGAATTTTTCAAGCTTGGCATATACCAAACAGAAGAAGAAACTGATGAGAGCCCTTTTGAGTACTGCTCTGATCTTTTTAATACCATAACACGTTTCTTATCATCACTTATACCAGAGTGGGTTTCTATAATTCATTTTACATATCTTTTGCTGTAGGGTGCCCCAGGAGTTCCAGGAGTTGCTGGTCCAAGTGGAAAGCCAGGGAAACCAGGAGACCGTGGGACACCAGTAAGATAATGATATACTTGGAGTATCAATTTTAAAATTGCACTGTTGGTGAATATGAAACTTACCCTTATTTTAAATGCTTGTATTGCACTTATGACAGTGGTTAATACAGTGAAGCTGACCTAAGACCACAAGCCTTCTTTCAAAAATCTTATTTTTACAGTATGACTTTTTGCTGAGTTTAATAGTTGGGGCTGGAAACTGTGGTCTCTGGTTTCCACTAAAAAGATTGTAGACTATCATGTGCCAAGACATATATATATTCCTACACTGCATAAGCTTGAAGAACAGGGTCAGCAAAATGGCTGGAAAGTCATGTGTGTGTGTTTGTGTAGTAAAAAAGTACATGACTGAAGATGGAAAATCTTTGGTAATGTTATATAATCACTTCTTGTTTGCAAATGTTTTGGCTTTCTACAATGTGATTTTAAGACTATTTGAGAGTAGGTTCCATGGATTTTATTCAAGCCTCTAAAGTAAGTACACTTTGAAAAGGGTGAAAGATCAACAGTTTCAGAAGAAATTTGAACTGGATTCATTTATAGGATCTCTGAGAAATTATGTTTGATCCAGGTGTGGAGACAACAACTAAAATGTGAAATCATTCATTTTTGTTATCTTAATGTCTGTCAGTCTGTCAGCAAAAATTTTCCATCCCACTTCAATGTCTTGAAGTATATGGCAGATAGATAATTTGGAGGAATACATACAATAGGGTAGGCAGCTTGATGATTAGGAACTTTAAGTTCCTAGGAGCATCAGGGAGCTGGGTTGTTTTCTCATACTTTTGCTGAAATGTCTGCATTTGTAAGCCTGTATATCCCATTTTCCTTGCAGTAGAGGACACTAGATATTTTAGAAATGATTTTAAGCTGCTTCATGTAATATTCGTGCTAGGTTATATGGTTGATGAACACAGCTGGGACATAAAGTGCTGTGGTTTACCAACAAATGAGCACCAAAGTACCAGGTTTATCTGAATTTTCCTTCACCTTGGATACTGAGTTGCTGCCCATTGCAGCAGAACAGGTATTTTGAAGGTAAATAATGTGACTAGAAGGGAATCTGCTTATAAGGCAGTCAATGCCTGTCTAAGCACCATGCATAGGTTTTCCTATGCTGAGTTCCTTTCAGTTAGAATTTGTCTTTTTCCGATTATTTTGCTTCTTGTAATGTGACACTGTGCATCGTATTTAGCAATTCTTATGTTTCTAGAACAGATCCCAGCAGGAATTCTGGCTTGCACCTTGCACAGATGTTTTATCAGACTCCTGGTGGACAGAATTTCAATGCTTTCCTTTGTGTCCTGCATTAGAATTCCAAAGGTGCAGCCTCATGGCCAAGTGCAACTTGTAATGTCCTGAGTCATAGCTCATGCCTGGCTGAATTTGTAACTTCATGTCCTGGAGACAAATAAGGAGGCTTCACATTGCTGCTGAGAAATACAAATAATTCTCAACTAGATCATGCCATTTTTAATTCTATCCAAACAATCTGTAAGGTTTCACAAGTAAGATTATAGACCCCTACAAAGTACAGCACAGAACATCCAGACCAAGAATACACTGTTGCATGAAAATTAAAGTTTTTTTAACTTTATATTTAAAATTAAATTTTTTTTTCCCACTGAATGCAGTCAATTGAAGCTCTTTCCTTATGTGTGAAAAACCACTAAGGTGCTAAGCTGAGGCAGACCGCACCACTAATGTGTCTGTAAACACAAAATCATAGGATCATCATAGAATGGCCTGGGTTGAAAAGGACCACAGTGATCATCTAGTTTCAAGCCCCTGCTATGTGCAGGGTCTCCAACCACCAGACCAGGCTGCCCAGAGCCACATTCAGACTGGCCTTGAATGTGTGAAAAACTGCCTCCTAATATCTAACCTAAACCTCCTCTGTCTCAGTTTAAAACCATCCCCCTTTGTCCTATCACTGTCCAACATTTCTCTGTCTCAACACATACTGACACTGAAACAAGTTGAAGCTTAAGGCATTAACTCTACTGTCATGGAAATAGGAAATCTGACATTATAATCTGCTTTTTAGGTACTTCCAGGAGAAACATTTGTGGGTTTTCAGTGTAGTGACAAAATGACTGAGAAAGGAAGAGCATAACTGAGTCAATAATCTATACAGTTTATTCTAGAAAAGACTGAAATATCTGTCATCTGCCTTTCTGGTTAGTGAGAGAGAATTAGGTTTTACTAAGCCAACACACATATATCATGTGCTAAAAACCTCCAAGGCTAAGAAAGGGCTGTTAAGCTTGAAGAGGATACTGGATGAAGAAGAAATGGCTGTACACTTTCTATGTATAAATGTAATGGAAAATAGAAGGTCTTGGACTATCAAAGTAGAGAAATGATTGGTACTGTTTGTAGGCGTGAGGAAAAAAATACAGAAATGAATGAGTGAGCAGACTTCCTTCT
This sequence comes from Tetrao urogallus, assembly GCF_951394365.1. NCBI lineage: Eukaryota > Metazoa > Chordata > Aves > Galliformes > Phasianidae > Tetrao > Tetrao urogallus. Next base: position 79,739,992 of record NC_136814.1, read on the forward strand.
TATGGTGGAGCTGTCTTGCTAATAAAACAGACTTTGTGCTTGTGACAACAGGGTCTGACTTTGTTGATCTAGGAAGTCCTAAGGAAACAGTGCAAGACTTTTATGTTTTATATATAAGGTGCTATTAGGACTGATGGTTCCAGAACCAAACAGACTGTGAAAACTTAAAGGGTAATCTTAAGCTCATAAAGGAGACGTTTGTTCTGAGTCAAATACATTTTTTTTAAGCATTTTCCATTCTCTGCTGGAGTGTAGTCACTAGTTTTGCATCCAGCTATGCAGAGATCCTAGATGAGGTATCAAAAAGATGGTGCTTTGAAAGCAGAAAAGTGGCGTATCTTGTGGGTAGCAAGCATTCATTTGGGGAAAACAACTGAATGCATTATCTTTTAAAGTGAAAATAGGAACTTTCTTTTGTTTTGTCTATCTTCAGCTGTAGAATTCTGCTGCAGCCCCAGCCTTCATCCCACAGTTCAGAAAAATCCCACATGCAGCACAAACTAGCATTTCCTTGTGCTGACCCCAAGTGACTCCTTCAGCACAGGATATCAACAAAGTAGAACGTCAGCAGCAGCTGCTGCTTCTCAAAATGCTGGTGAACATTTGGTAAATTGCCTGGTTTCATCTATTAAAAGAAAATAAACTGAAATTCAGAAGAATGTAGCCAAGTGGGAGGAAGATGCAAATAGCAACTCAATAATTGCAGTTGTAATTATCTTTTTGAAATCATGTCTCCAATATACCCAAGTGAAAAATGAACTTTGTTGCTAACATAGGCAGTCATCTTCTAATTTTTACGTTTTAAGATTAGGTAGGAATAGCTTAGGTGTTTCCAACCATAAGTCTAAGTCACTGTCTCTTTGCAAGGTCACAAATTGAATAATGAGACTCAGTGGATTTCAGTGAATTGTAAAGTTGACTGTATATTGCTTACAGTTAATGAATAGCCTCAGCATTTTTCTAGCTGGAGGACATTTGTTTGCAGTGCATTGGAGCAAGTTTTGCCTTTGTTACTGGAGCAACATCTTGTCTTACCATCATGGCTTTTGGCTGAAGGCAGTCTGAAGAACTCTTGACTAGTTGGAAAAAATAGTTTCAGAAATAGAATATAACCTTAAACATTTTAAGCTTGTTGCTTATTTTATTTTATTTTATTTTATTTTATTTTATTTTATTTTATTTTATTTTATTTTATTTTATTTTATTTTATTTTATTTTCTCATTTGAAGAGGGCATTTTAAGGAATTAAAATATTGCCATGACAATGAACTAGAAATCGGAGTCTAATAATCTGATTTCTAAAGATTGCACTTACGTAGTGAGTGAAGATACAGTGGTTGAGTAGTTTCTGGTCAAAACAACAACAAAGTTGTTCTATCAAAGCCTTGAGAGGAATGACAATAAAATGAGTAGGAATTAGAAATGTGTACTCAGCAGAAAAAACTCAAGTAAATAGACTTTCATGAAATTGCAAAAACTGCTAATTGTAAGCAGGAGGAGAAGAGCACCAGGTTATTTGTTAATGATTTATACAGTAAAAAATCTGTAATTTTAATCAATAGATATTTCAGAGACATGGTAGTTAGAACCAAGACATTAATGTCTGTTGAACTGAGAATCCAAGTACAGATCTTTTAGAGGTTCAGGACATCAACATTTAGCACAGATTTTCATTAGAGAATGACAGATAACAGTGTAACATTTTCCTAGTGGTTTTAATTGTTGAAGTTTATTTTGGTTATGGCAGTTACAGATCTGTGGTCTGTTTCATCATATGGCTTTGTTGAAGGATAGACCTTTTTTTCCTGTTGTCTTCACAGAAAAATAATATAAATGAATCATAGAATCACAGAATGGTTTGGGTTGGGAAAGACCTTTAAGATCATCTATTTCCAGCCCCCTGCTATAGGCAGGGACACCTCTGGTTGCTCCATGCTCCATCCAACCTGGTCTTGAATGCTTTCAGGGAGGGGACATTCACAACCTCTCTGGATAACCTGTTCCAGTGCCTCACCACCCTCACAGAAAAGAATTTTTTCATAATATCTAGCCTATTAGGATGAAATGAAATAATAAAGAATGAATCAGTGATGAAAGATGAAATAAAATGAAAAAGACAAAAGAGAGAGAATACGCCTCAATTTTATTGGCTTATGGGATGCATATTAGTAACTGTCTCTTTAGCAAACTGTCTTTTAGTAACTGTCATCTTTAGCAAAGTGATGCTTTCATAGTCTGACCATTCTAAATATTTCTCTGAGTCTATATATTTAATTTTGCATGAACGAGTATGATGCAAATAAATTATATAACAACTGCTTAACTCATTAATGCTTCATGTCTTCCATAGCATGTTAGAGGGAAAGTGCATGTATCACTGCTGCAGAGAAGTTCAGACAACATACTGTGTTCACACCTTGACATAGCTCATGGGATTTTTTGGTCCAAAACCTTGATGGAAATTTATGAAACAATGCCACTGTATTTGAACTGTATCCTCCATGACTGCAGTGGAATGTTTTGTTGTCTTGTGTTGAAATTTATTTGTGGGTACTGTAAGAATGTTATGAAAAACAGCTGCAGCCTACACAGCCTTTGCTTTGCTAATAGCGGTAAACAGACTCCTTAAAGAAATATTAAGATGTAAAAAACAGCAATACTTAGGTGTCTGTGTACCTATGTGGAGAGCACTGGAAATATACTTTATGCTCAAATTTTAATTTAATCTACAAGTAAAAACTTATTTGAACTCACAGTAGTACCTTTTTGCTGAACTAACAAGTGGTGTGCTTTGAACATATGGCAGATGAATTTAGGACAGATGTTTAGAAAGCTGTGGCTTAACTCTGCTTGCACTGAAATCACCTGTAAAACTCACACTGGCCACTTCAGGAAACATTGTTTAGGGTGAAGTTTTACTTGTGTAACTCTGGAATTTGTCACACACATGGCATTTACCTCTGTGAATACTGAAGAGCATTGGAAGGGCCATATGTATGACAGCTCCCTAATCAGGACTTGTGGTAAATACAGGGTTGGTTTTATTATTATTTTTTTTAATAATATATTTCTTTTGTATTTCTGATGTCAAAACTGAAAGAAGAGTTTTAAAACACTTTGCAGATTTTTAAATATCTCAGAGTGACCCAATGACTAAAGCAAAGTTGACTGTGAATGTGATGTTCTCTTATTTTAAATGGGTATCTACAATTTTTACTGTGGCCAATATCACATAAAATAGGCCAAAATAAGCCATAAAAATTCTTCTAAGATCACCACTGTTTATTTTGAAAATCTTTACAATTCCATCATATCATATCAAGCATTGCAATTAAATTTTCCTAAGAAAATATGGCTTTCTCTCTTGATGCTTTTCTTCACTAGCAGTGGAATGCAACCATAAGAATAAAATCTCAGGCACTGTGCGGGAGGTGCTTGCACAACTGTGTTTGCAGAGTAAATTGTGTGTGCATATGTCTAGTTCACACTTAAAAACATCTTTATGGTAAGATGGTATGATGTTTTTCCAGCAACAGACACACACATATATATATAAATTAGAATCAATCCTCCTGGTTGGTTTCTTATACAATACTTTTGAAAATGAAAGAAACTAAAACAATATTCAAAGGCAGACAGAAATAGCTTTAGGCAACAATTAGTACTTTGCAAATGCTGACAACTGTAAAGCAGCTCTAGTTATTCTAAGACTAGAAACACTTGCAAGATGGTGGGGAAGCTGTCACAATAAATAGAATAAGCACTTAAAGTCATCTCTGTCTTCCGTATTATCTGTGCATAGCACTCTTAACACAGCTAGTTTCTTTAGTGTGGGTTCAAGGAGACAGCTACCCCTTCCTAGACACATACTATTCTTCCTATCTTTTCTGCTTTAATTCTGAGTTGGCTTAAGAGTTAAAATAAACAGTCACATATAAATCATACAAGGATTTTCAACATTTACAGAAATGTGTGGCTAGAAATTCAGCTTTAAAACTTCCAGTGTGTTCCTCTGTCAGAAGATATCAGCTTCTTTGGCCCTCATTTGAATTTTTTCTTCCTATCTTTTTCTTCTCCGTCTGTATGTTTGATCATGCACAGAAGATGACCACTTGTCCCTTCTTTCTTGGCTCCTCCTTTAGCACCTCTGAAATACAAAGTTCAAGGAGGACCAGGTCTGTCTTCTTGAGAGTCAGAAGGTTTTCTGGAACTGCATGTCCCAGGGCTGCTTCACCCCAGGAGTGATGAAGCTTTTACTTGACAGAATGTGGCTTGAGATGCATTGATGTGATGAATCCCTTTCCTGGACCAAAAACCTATGTTATTTAGTGAAAAGTTCCCAAGTATCAATGGACATAATTTGGTTTAATTTAATGATTTGAAAACCACTTGAAAATAGAAGATCCGTGGCACAATTAGCATCTATACATCATACATAAACGTCTGTCTTACCTAATTTCTAGGTGAGAAAGCTTTACCTAGAAGATGCTTGAGTACTTAGTATATCTGATAGATGTCTTTGTCTGTCTTGGTGTAGTTCTACTAGATAATAGCTCTGAAGTACAGGACTTAGTATTCTTAAAATGTTATTTATTTATTTTTTTTCCCCTGTACTAAGTAATATTTCTACTTTGGACCACCTTTGTTTATGTTCCTGTGCAAGTATGCTGCCATCTATTTTGTAGTATGAAATAATAGCTGTAATATTTTTGCTTTAGGGTACACCTGGAATGAAGGGAGAAAAAGGTGACAGAGTAAGTCTACTTTAAACTCATTTTCTGTTAGATCATTTTAATGAAGCACTATCTCTGTAAAAGCACAGGTACTTTGTAACAGAACCCTTGTTTTGATTTTGACTGTTTAGGGTGACATTGCTTCTCAGAACATGATGCGAGCAGTTGCAAGACAAGTTTGTGAACAACTGATAAATGGTAAACAGTGTTGCTTTGTTTCTCATACTAATCTACTAGATTCCTTGTTAAAAGAGAAAACGGTGATTCACATTGAAGTTAAGGGATACTGGCTGCACACCAAAACAAGCTTGAGTAATACGATGGTTGTCCAGTGCCAGTGATTTGGTGGAAAAATGTTATTAAGTATACGTTTTCACATTAATCAGGTCTTCAGGAGGAGGGAATCTGTGAGAAAAGCAGATACTTTACTAGTGGGAAATGACAGATGAGCTTTGGGCAAATACTGTGCTCAAGGTCAGCTGTTCTGTGCAAGTAAAAATGATATTTCTTTCAATAAGGACACCAAATGGAATTCCAGTCCTCTACTGCCACACAGGGAATAGTTACAGAGTGCAGCTCTGCATCCCATGAAAGCGTGGTTAAGGGTTATGCTGGGATTGGTGCATGGCACAAATCAGGAAGGAATAGATGTGGCCCCTCACATAATGGGCTCCTTTCTGCATAGCTACACAATGCTGTTGGTCTTGTTCAAAGACAATTTTCTTTGAAAATTAAATTCATGAACATCACAGTGTCCTGCTTGATCTACACAAGTAATTTATCCCATGTCTGTGAAAACTTCAGAGCTTTAAGACTGCACAGAAATGTGATCCTCTTCCCTGTTTGAACTGGGACAAGTCCTTTCTGTTCTTCAGAGTAGAAACAATGTCTGACTACAGCTCTGAGGAGAAAGCAGATTGTAAACAACTGCTTATTTTGTGACTTTAATTGCTTTAGAATCAGCTTTTGTTAATGTTGTCAGCTTCCAGAGTTCCACTTACCCTTCTTTTTTCCCTCCTCCATTTATTTCAAGCCTTCTTATCAGACATTCATTTTAAGTTTTCCTAATTAATCAGGGCCAATTCAGCACTAATTTTTGGAATGGTCATATGGAGAGGATTTAATGAAGAGATTCCTTCCTACTCTGAGAAAAGACTTTCATGCATTTCACATGATTTACTGAAGTATTCTCTTTCATTTTTAAGGCCAAATGAGTCGATTCAATCAAATGTTGAATCAAATCCCGAACGATTATTATTCAAATCGTAACCAGCCAGGGCCACCAGGACCACCTGGTCCTCCAGGAGCTGCTGGGACAAGAGGAGAGCCTGGACCTGGAGGAAGACCAGGATTCCCAGGACCTCCTGGGGTCCAAGGACCACCTGGTGAAAGAGGTAATGTCCAAGGCATCTGTATGTTTCACAATGGATGTAGTGGAGTGGCTGCCAGAAGAGAAGTCTGATCCCTTTGCCATGTCAGACTATGAAGCCCACACTTAAGCCAGTTAGGTCAGTTGGATTGCTTGAGAAATGTTGATGTCCTGGAGGACAAGGTTAATTACACCAGTGCTGTCTTCTGTCTTTCCCTTGCTCATGTTTCATAAAACACAAGTTGGTGTAGTTTTTTGGCTGCTGTATCAAGCATGAACAGGATATCCCACGAAAGAGAATGTTCTCAGAACATTTCTGGCATTAAGCAGCTATTTCTTGAAAGGCTGTTTGAAGTAGCACAACTCTTTGCAGAATAGTCGTCTGATTAAGAGAGAAAGTGAGTCATTACAAAGAACAAAAAGGAGTTGAAAGAATTAGTTCTATGTCATTGGCCCTTTGGACTACCCTGAGAGAGGGACACAATTCTAAATAGAATTTGAGCATATGGCTATATCTAATTTGTGGCTATCTTGGATCACTGCAGTGACATAAAGTTTCTGTGCCATATTGCGGTGTTGCCTTTGCTTATTCCAGCTACTCAACTGTAGTATAGTCTTAGCGATATGCTTTCTAGCATAAATTTTACTCTCATCTTTAAAAGAAGACCTGGATTAAAGCAAGAAATATTGAATTTCTGAATTCTACTCTTTCTGAATGTTGTTTCTTCATAACTGGTTTCTAAGAAAGTGTACAGCATACTTTATATCAGAACTGTTCAAGCCTGAAAACACCTTCTGTTAGCATTTTAAAATAATAAGGTTCTCTGACATTTTAAGTGTCTCAAAGACTGTTCTACGTTTTGAAAAAGTTTGTTTACACTAAATTACTCTACATCCTACTTTGGTTTTAGGTTAGTGTATTTATATCCAAATTAAGTATTTCCCTGAGTACACACTGGGACATCTGTACAAAATAAGGTTTGACCAGCTCTATTCTATTAAATAATTGGAACTAAATATTAATATTAGTGAGTGAGCGTGAAGAAATATTTATTGATGTTGTTTCCTTTCCTTGGTTTTTATTGCTTTTTAAAAAAAATCTGTAGGAATGCCTGGAGAGAAAGGCGAAAGAGGGACCGGATCTCAGGGACCACGAGGTTTGCCAGGACCACCTGGTAAATATTTTTCATTTTAATTAAAATCAGATTACAGAAGGCAACATTTCGTCATAGGGAACCAGACTCTATATGGTGAAAGAATGTGCTTTACTTTGTGCTTTGTTTTTGGTTTTTATTAGAACTTACTGGGAGCCTCTGCAGAAATGGGCAATTTTAGAGACTTTTGGATATGGCTAGTAGATATTTGTCTTTCCTTTGCAGATTAATCTTCTGGCGTGCTTGTTTGTGTGAAAGTGTGAAATTTCATGAAAATACACTGTACAAATTCAGAGTGTCTGGATCCATTTTTTTACTTTAATTTGTAATTACAGAACTGCAAGTTGTCTAAGAACTACAAAATAAGCCCATATACAGAATTACTAGATGTTAGAGTTTGAGGATTTCAAAGTTGCTTTTGCTCTTTCTGTTATGAGTTCTGTTCACTGATGCCTTAGCTGAAATTACCTGCATCATTTGTTTCTGCTTTTAGTTCACTAGGCTAAATATGTTTTTTTTTTGTTACAAGACTCATAAGGTGCTTGCAGCAAATTGTAGCCACGGTTACTCGAAGCTTTGCTTTTCTGCTAACTATAGTAAGACCTGTTCCAAAAAAAACATTACCTCATCTATCCTAGGGCTGCAGGGTAGCAGAATTAATGTACTCCCGTATTTTAATTGAAATCCAGTGTGTTTGTCTAATCTAGTAGCTTCCCTTGAGATCTTCCTATCTTACACAGAGGGGAAATAAAACAGAGAATTCATTGATGTTTCTTACTTGGCTGGAACCTTACTGAATCAGTGTCCATGAAAAAAATCCTTATGTAAGCCACACACAGGGAAGCAACTAATGATGAGTCATATTTCTAGTTTTGTTTTTCTTTCTGTTGACCCTCATATAGCTATAAAATGCAAATGTTTTCTCACCAAAGACTGTGTAGTCTAGACAGCAGTAACATTAGTTGTTTTTATCAAGCTGACTCTTAAAAGAAATAACCCCCCCAACCTTTCAATTCTAAAATTAGGTCCACAGGGAGAATCCAGAACAGGTCCACCAGGCTCCACAGGATCACGAGGACCACCCGGGCCTCCAGGTCGTCCTGGAAATGCGGGTATTCGAGGTCCTCCGGGGCCACCAGGATATTGTGATTCATCCCAATGTGCTAGCATTCCTTACAATGGCCAAGGATTCCCAGGTAGGTTATGAACGACCAAATTGCTCTTTGTCACAAATAGCCTTCACAGATGTGGCTGTTCATACTGAGTTGCTTTACATGAGACAGTCCTGCTGGCCTGGACGTACTGAATAGAGGAAAAAGCTGCAATGAGCAGGCCTGCCTCACTGTAATGTGCAGGCGTATGAGCAGCCATGTGTACTTGGGTGCAGATTTAGTTGATGTTATGTGTGATTCACTTTAAATAGGAAGTAGAAACAAAGTTGTTTTTTTTTTCTCATTAGCATAGAAGGTTAGTAGTTGAAAATGTTGCACATAGGATTTAAGTGACCATTTTCTCTTCTTCTTTTTCCCCCTCTCCCCACCCCTTCCAATCTTCTTCAGAACAAGGTTGAATTCTCCATGTTTCTCTTGAAAAATAAAAAGAATGCTGTGGCTGGCAATTTCCGTGTGTCTCTTTTTGAGCAATGTCAGGATTATTTATACCAAATTTATACCTGAAATCAAAATTTTCCACAAAGGAAATCCATTTGGTGATACAGTGCAACTGAAAAACACCACTGTCCTACAATTTCTGCTGAGTTAAACACCATGGAGTCTCTGACTAGCCCTGGGTCATACCAGCCTTCTACTCTGTGATGAATCTTAAAACAGTAGGCTGCTTCTGGAACCAAATACAGGGTCACCAATTCTGACTGGAAAGATTCCAATATGTTTTAATGTGGGGATCCTGCAGGACCACACTATCGTTAACAAATTAATAAGTATGCATTGCAACATCTCATTAGTGTATGTGATTAGTGTATGTGATACTACTATTGAATATGGTTTGCTGTTAGTATATTGTGCATGAAAAAAAAATATATTATATATATATATATATATATATATATGTACACACTTGCAGACTAAGTGCTGCTGGCCAAAGAGCCAGATGGTTGTGAATATCTCACAAAACTCTTATTTAAATGAAAAAGGAAGAAAATTGTGCCTATGATTCAGCAGTGTTCTTCTTTCTAGTAAGCAGATATGTATACATATATAAATATATGCCTATAAATTAACTGTTATGTATTTAGTTGGATGAAAGTATGTTTTTGCACATCAGATGGACTTTTTAAAAGACTAACATCATCTTTGACCTGTTTCAGGTTTCGGCTAACACATTTTCTAAGTCGCCAGTGCTGCTTACAGTTTGAATACATGAAAATCCTGTTTCTGAGATGTTTGCGCACGTGCTTATTAGAAAATGAGTCCGTATGGATATTTCACCACGGATATGGTTTTTGAACCATGTTGGCCTCATAGAATGGGGAGATTCCTTTTACTAACACAACTTGTGAATGAGATAAAGGACAGTGATGTCAATTCATTAAGCCTGTTGCATTTCAGTAATATAAAGTAGACAGTCTTTCTTTTTAAAAAAAAAGACCCAGACCATCTAAAGTCTCAGTGGTGAAGGAGGCTTATAAAACTACTAACCAGCAAAGGTAATGCCTTTTGAAGAGACAGACTTAACCCAGTAAATGAGAAATGACTTATGTAAATAGTAAACTAATTGTGGCTTGTAAATGATTTGTATGGGACCGTACCCACTAAAATCAGTTAACAGCTCTATGTGATGCTTTTGCATAAAAGCCTGCTGCTGCTTGCTGTATGCCAGAATAACATCCTTGACAACGTAAGAAATCTATCTGTCTGTTGCTTGTTACCAGCAAGTCAGAATCGGGGCATGTGCATTTTTTTTATATGTAATCTTGCTGGATTCTGTAGCTACAGTTATAAGTACAAAAGATTTATAATTATTTTTTCTTCTGTTTTGCTGTAGTTTTTGGTGTTCCTGAAGCACCAGCTGTAACTCGCTTTGTTTCGAGGAACAGCACAAGAGAATGACATGTACTGTATATTGCCGCTGGTGATAGTTACGTGTACATTTATTTTCCCATTCTCAGAGAAAATTAGTACATGCTGAGCCCACCTGTCCATTTTACATACTCCATGTGTTCTATTAATTACACGGTATAAAATAAAGTCCAGTGCTTGGGTTTCCTGAATTAGCTGTAAAATAATAATTTTATTTGCTTTGCTTTGTTTGTTTGTTGTGTGGTGTTTTGTTTTTTTTAACAATAATCGGTCCCTTGCGTAATTTAAGACTCTGCAATGTTTTGTGTACTATAAATACAAAGCCTTTCAAAATTAATTTTTAAGTTTTTAATATTTTGCTGCCAAAGTTATTCATGAACAAAACTGAAAAGTGCCCCCATGAACTGTTAATTTATATATTTATTATATGGAAATAAGATTGGACTAACATTGTGTAGACAAACTAACTGTCATGGTATTTGTGGATTCAAAGACATGCGATAACTATAATGTTCAATCGGACAACTATTTTCAACCAGAACCATACGTGCCTGAAAGCGGACCCTATCAGCCTGAAGGTGAACCCTTCATAGTCCCTATGGAGTCAGAAAGGAGAGAGGACGAGTATGAGGACTATGGAGTTGAAATGCATTCACCAGAGTACCCTGAGCACATGCGCTGGAAAAGATCGCTGTCAAGAAAAGCAAAAACAAAGCCATAAAAGATCTGTGTCTTGCTTTGTGTTTTTCTGGGGGGTTTGGTTGGTGGTATTTGGTTTTGCTATACTTGCATTTGCAGATACACACAGGGAGAGTGCATCTTTTGTTTGGCAATACTATAGCTTTCTGGTCTTCTCATAGCAGACGCAGCCTTGTTCTGTATCTCGCTTGTGTGGGGATAGCAATATGTGTAACTAGCAACTTCGTTATGCTCTGGGCATGCTTGTAAAATATTATTGCTTACAGGGGCTGCATATTGGTTAATATCTGCATTCAATTATCCCAGGGCTGCCTTTTTCTTAAAATAATGTAAAAAAAAAAGAAAAAAAAAAAAAAGAAAAAAAAAAAGAAAACAAGAAAACAAACAAACAAAAACCAAACCAAAACAAAAATAACCACAGAGCTGCTGCAAGTTTTTTGAGGACTGTCTGCTTTAGCTCTACATTTTTTTTTCTTTTTCAAATGCATGTTTGCAGTTCAGTCAGGTCACAAGTCTGCATTATCTAGCTGAATAAGAAAGCCCAAACTTCTCTATCCTTCCAATATCACTGTCATTTTCTTCTATTCCTAGTTACACTTTGCAGAGCATATACTGCTCTTATACATCTCCTTTAAACACCACAAACATTAAGTAGCTGAAATCTTTGTATCAATGGATACAGTTTAATAATGCCTGAAATCTCCTTGTTTGTAGACACAGCAACATTTATGCCAAATTGCAGTCAATCCTGCAGAGATGGAATTGCATGTTTATGTTGTATATTTAGTATGGAATTTGTTTCTCAGAATACAGTGTTTCATAGTTATCAAAAGCAGTTGGAAATTGTTTGCAAGACTATGGATATAGAATTGCTGCTTTTATATTTTAACTGCAAATTGTGAATTTCACTGCCTTATATTATTTATTTCTGAAATGAAAGAGGCATTTTTCAATAAAACTACTGAAAATTTATATGTGGTTATTCACCTTTTTTTGAAAGGCCAGTTGAGACTGATGCCTGTGTGTTCTGTTTGGTAGTGATATTTACTCCATCATTTGGAAATGCCAGGTGTCAAAAATCAACTAGAATGGGAGAAGTCTTAAAATCACTATTTGGGTTGTGGTATCTTGAGGTTGGTGGATGAAAGCAGGAGAGGTTTCCACTGTTTGAGGTATGAATATGACTTTTAACAAAATTCAGTCTGTGATGCATTTGGTGAAAAAAATGAAAGAGAGGCTCATCAGCCTCGGTTTTTTTGTTTTTTTTTTTTTTTTCCTGTTTGGTGTTTCTGATGGATGGTTGTTTCAGCCAGAGAGAATCTTTACCTCAGGAACTACCCGGACTGCAGCAAGTTGCTAAAGCCACACAATTCTTCATGTGAAATGAGCAGCTGTGGCAGCACTCAGTCCAGTGTTAGCAAATAGCTTGGTTCAGTAGAGGTGTTTGGTGTTTGCTGAGCTTCATGCTGTTGTGACCATGCAGGAGTTGGCTATCTGCTCAGAATAGCTACCTCAGCTTTGGTAACAGCATAAGCTGTAGTTTAGCTTTCCATTGTCAGGGATACAAAGGTAAATAAAACAAGAACTGCTACTTTTCAGTGGAACAGAAGAATCACTTGCTAAAAGATAAGAGAATGGACTGGAGATGATCCTTCCTACCCCTGTTATCTTAACAGAGCCCTATCTTAGAATAGCTTTCACCAATACTGGAGCAAAGCCTTTCAAATTCATTGGGAAAGCTGCAGTGACATTTCTGAAGATCATGGAAAACACCTGCAATGGAGGTGGAATGGTATATGCAGGCTGGCTTCTTGAGTGTTTACTCTGTGCTGGAAGATGTGATGAATATTAGTGCCCACAAATGGAGGTTATACAACAACTTCATAGATGGCCTGAATAAATATTAGTGAAATCATCTATTTGGGAGGGTTGAAACTAGATGATCTTTGAGGTCCTTTTCAACCCAGGCCATTCTATGATTCTATGAAATGAAGTACAAATGAATGGCATTATTCAGAGCGACTCTGATTACAGCCACGTGTCTTTTAGACTGCAAGGGAATAATTCTGGGTTGAACTGAGAAAACATTTAATCAAAGCCATTGATTCTTTATGTTCCCATGTAATTGCAGAGAGGTGAAGTATCAAAGATATCTCCTACAGCTTGATGTGCAATAAAGAAATGCGTGTGTCTGGCAGAAAATAAAAAAGGTTGGTAGAAATTTTGAGAAGCAATTAAAAATGTTTCTCTGAACTGTATTTAAAATAATGACATCGTGCAGTGGTCCTTCATATGTCTGTTTCTGGCATTAACTGTGTCACCAGGACAAGCTTAACGAGACGCCCATGTCTGCATAAGAAAGATTGCCATCTGTTGTCCAAACAGAGTTTTACTGAAGGAATAGCATATTTACAGCATATATTTTAAATTATTTTCCTATTCCTCCACAAAAAATATACCCAATGTCTGATAGACAATCTTCATATTCCTTGTGTTCTTTATTGATATCAGTCTTAACAGAGATGCTGGTATTTCATTACCTGTTGATTTGAAGTGTTTAAACAGTAGATAGAAGCTCAGGCCATGCATTTTAATTACAAAGTTCCTGCTCCAGATCTGCAGGATGGATACCAGCTCTGGGATGTGTCCACCCTACAGTCATGGAACTGTGAATCATGTCTCAAGACGACCTCTGAACTTGAGAGAAACAATTTTATTCTAGAGGGAAAAAAAAAAAAAGAAAAAGAAGAAAAACTCAATAAACAACAGCAAAGAAACAAAACATAAGAAACATCCCAAAACCTGGCTGACATTTCTTTCCCCTGTACCACGGTGCTCTTCATAGGTGTTCTTCTGCTGGCAGTCCATTTTGGAGTAATAAAGACTTTCCAGTGGCTCATCCAAAGTCCGGGGAAAATACTTGAAGTGTTTGGACGGAACATACAAATGAATGTTTACTGATGGAGGCCAACAAGGAACTCACTTCTAGGAATTCTCGTGAGAATGACTTTGTGGGGGTACTCATGGCACTTCTGGGAAACCTGATGTGAGGTTGAGCTAAGCAAGTCCTGGAGGAATACAGATGCAAAACAAATACAAACAAGTTTGACTTCCTGAATACCTCATGCACAATCAAGCAGTTTGCATAGCCTGGCTATCTTAAAGAAGAAAATTGCTTAAAAGCTCACTTTTAATTTTATATACATAAACCCTTCGGCTAAAACTGTGATGTGAACAAGAAAGTGGGAATGGGTCATTGCTTGTCTGAAATAGGGACTGAACATTGCAAGCATCCCACAAGTATTTTTGAGAGTTCTTTGCATTTGGATTGCACAGATAGCAAAAGTGCACAAATCCCCAGGAAGCATTTTTGTTTTACAAAGGCTAAATATTATGATGGTGTGTCACTGCTGGGATCTCTGGACAAAAACAATGGGAAAAATGGAGTGAAGGAAAACGTAGAGAGCCTCACTTGAAACGGTGCATCTCATTTTTTTTTTCTTTTTTTTTTTTCTGTTGTGGCTTTGTGATAGTATCTTTTGAATACCCTAACACTGACTGCACAGTGATGCTCACAAAGAAAGAACATAAATGGACAGGCATTCATGTTGCCAGATATGTGTTTTGTTCTACAGCATGAATAGCTGTTCTTATGAACGCTTTCTAAGTATAAAACAGGTTCATTAGCGATAAATTAACTAACCTATACAGTTCTTAAAAGCAATAATTCATTTTTGAAAATTTCCATAGTAAATTCCACGATGGAAAACACATTAAATATATTTCAGATCAGCTTATAGCCATCAAGAAAGCACACTTGCTACCAGAGGCTTTTCTTCAGTGTTCTGCTGAAGATCTCATACTTTTGGCTTGATCAACTTATTAAGATGTGTACAGTCATCTCCTTTGTGCTTGGAAAAGAGCTGGAAATGAAAATAAATGCTCTTGAAGAATTCTTCCCATATAAAAATTCTTAGTTGACATTCAACTAAAAAAGAATAGACTCAGAAATGTATTTTAGTGCTGATACACTATTTGCCTCTGAAAATGAATGCTCAGCTGCGTTTTCATTTGTGACATTTAATACATTAGTATTCCAATGTTTCTGTTCTTTTGATTCATGGATGACTATGCTGAGCTGATTCCGACACATAGTACCTGAGAAAGTGATTTTGAAAAGTAAACTTAAATCCTGACTTCTGTAACATCAGCTGCATTTTGCCACTGACATTAATGAGGTTAAATTCATAGTCAGCAATTCTGTTCTGTTAGCTTGGAGATGTAAAAAGCCCTTAACAATAAGATGCTTGTTTTTTAATGAGGAAGCACGGTGAGATGGTTAGGAGCTGTGACCCTGATTTCGCTCTGTTTTGTTTCTGGGTCAGCATCGTTGCTGTGAATTTCTTCACCCTTGAAAAACACTTCATTTCTGAGCTGTTTTTAGATAATGGTTTAGTACTCAGTTCAACTTCCACTTTCACTCTTGCATATTCAGCCTTGGGTGCTTTGAAGCCTTAGTTCCTGGTCATGATTCCTTTTCTTTGTGTGACCCATACTTATTCATCCCAGGAGTGGTGCATGCTACTGACTGGGCTTTCAAGTTGCTGACCTTTCTGGGTGCTTACTTTGAGACATCTGTGGATATCGCGGTTTCAGAAGCTATGATGCCTCTAATATCCTGACCCCCTTTAACCTGCCTCCGGTTATTTTCTAAGTCACTACCCAGATTATTTGTATAACATCAAAGGTTGAACAAAACTGAAAAAAAGGACAGAAATGAGATATCTTCTCTCTCTCTTTTTCATAGCAGGTTATCCCTGCAAAGTTCCTAGGTTAAAGGTACTAAGGAAAGAGTTATTTTTTCTTGAGCTACAATGGAAATAGAAAAGCTTTGGATGCTCAGGAGACACTGGAAAAGAGAAAACATGTTTTTCCATTAGGGAGGGCACCTAACCAGAGTCTTTTGCCATGTAGTTCACTGGAGCTACTGGTCCCTGAAGTAGTGCAAAATACAGGTATTTGTAAGCTACCAGAACTCCAGTGCTGAATGTGACAACAGCGTCCCTTTCTGGGACAAGCAGAAATATATAAAACTGATTAATACTTTGAGTAATACTACTTTTGCAGCTGCCAAACTGAAGCAAAAGTGAGATGTTTATCAGTTATAATGGCCTGCTGTTTATGTCTCATAGCAACCACCACTGGAAAGTTGCAACATGTAAATGTTTTCAGCTTTGGGCTCCTTTCATGACAATGAACAGAGCAAATTAAATTACATGATACAGTACCTGTTCTCTCTTCATCAGTTATACCAACACGCTATGCTCTGCACAGTCATTGCTCCCTTTCCTTCCTTCCTGTGCTATTCCCCTCCTCCCAGGGTGCAGCTCTCGGATCACTGGGGTCAAGAAAAATAAGTTCAGATTGGATCGAGTTCAGTGGAGGGCCACAGCACCTGGTGCATTGCGGGAGCTAGGCCTGTTTGGCCTGGCAAAGAACAGGCTGACAAGGGGAGATCTGGCTGAAGTCTTCAGCTCCTTTTCTCTTACTGCTATTACTTAACTAAAACTTGTCTTCTCTTTTTATTTTGGTGGCTGCATATGCCGTTAAGCTAGATTAACAGAGGAGTTCTCGGGGTTCATGGGTCCCGCATCCCATGTAACGTGTTGCACTTTGCCAATGCTTGAGTCTAAAACTGCAAAGTAAGATTTTAAGATCAGAGTTTTAGGGGTTTTTTATTGTTCATACTTATTTAAGTAGTGTTCTTTTGGTTTTCCCTGTATCTTTTTGTACTGTTTGTCTTCTTGCTGCTTTTAGATTGTTATTGCAGTATATTAACAATCAGGAAGTCATTTCAGTAGATATTATGCTTATCTTATTTGCAACTATAGGTGCCAGTTACCATATGAGATGGTTCAAGACACTTTCAAAAAAATAATTAAAAAAAAAAAAAAAAGTAAAAATCCACTTTTTTTGCCCAGCAAAAGTTGGTGAAAAATACTTCTTTAGCTTCAGTGGATCTATATTAATTTACGTTCAGCATAAATAACTGAAGGTATAAAGTCATATCCAAGGTTTGAAATAAAAGGAAAAACAGTCTTAAAAATGCAATAAATATATTTTTTCTAAATACACACACACGCGCATACACACAGTCATATATATATATATCTATATCTATATATATATATATATCCTTTCAGAAATAAAGGAATTTTTATTTTATTTGAAATCTAAAAGGTTTTTTTTTCCCTCCAATTACTGAATTTTACCTAATTTCAATGCATTTAGGATTTGTCCATAAAAAAAAACAAACACCAACAACAAAAAGGAGTTCTGGCCCAGTATCCATCCTTAGATGTTTATCCTTAAGTTTTCAGTTCTAGAAACTCTGTTGATATGAGAAATGTCATCATAACAACAAATAAAGGAGAATTTGCAGACTTGTTTTCTTTGGCAGTTCTTCAGAATACCATGAGTACTCTATGTTGGTATTTGGCAATGCCCTAGCGTACAGTACATCTGACAGAAAACTCCTGTAGAATACAAACCCCAGCCACTGCATCCTCCAAGGTTTTATCCTGAGGTTATATTTCTCTAACTGATCTCTTTTCAGTAGCAACAGAAGTCAAAACAACAGCAAACATTCCTTGTATCTGTCCCATTTCTCAATTACTCACCTAAAATACATGTTTTCCCTCTACAACATTTTCTTCCTCAAAAATGAACTGAGAAAACTGCTACTGAAATAGGTGAAGATTTCAGGAATGTGAAGAGAAATACTTTTAAAAATACATAGCAGTGGTTAAAACTTATACTTTAGGCAATAGCATGAAACTAGAGTTTCCGTAATTCAGAATAGTGCTGGCACAAGGTAAGATCCCACCCAAAGGTCAAGGAAATCAAACAGAGAAACTGTCTTGTGCAGAACTGCATACTACCACTACCATAGGGTTAGAGGTTGGTCCTAATTCCTCCTGAATCTGAGATATCAGATTTTTATGAGCCCAAATGCATTGGTGCTCTGAGTGCATTCATTGTAAGTGAGCAAAAAAAGAAAAAAACTTCAAGCAAAATAGGCTCCCTAAAGGACACAACTTTCTTTCCTGAACTTAGCCTTTATTTATCTCAGCTTCCTTCTCCAGCTGAGATGGGAGAAAGTGCCTAACAAGAAGCTCAGGTGAATGAAATCACAGAGAGAAAGAAGAATTTGAAAGCTTTTACTTCCCTTGCCAACACATTTCTAATTTCTCACTCTGTATGGATTACTGGGGTGGCATACAGTGGTGTTCAGAAAAAAAGGAACTGAAAGAAAGCCAGAAGTAAAGGAATAAAGGTGAAAATGCATAGGGAAATGTTCAATTGCAGTAACCAGCTTGTATACTTTCTCCTGGTTGCTGGGAGGAAATGTTAGCCGTCAAGGGTGGAAGAAAGCTTAATCTTTTCTGAGGAGAGGAAGAAAATGAGTGTCTCAGTTTCAGCTGAGACGCTGTTAATAACACAGTGGTGCTTTGGTTGTTGCTGAGTGATGGGAGCATTCCCAAGACTAGGATAGGCTTCGTGACATTTGGGACTAGGACAGGTGCTAGGTATTCCGTACCACCAGATATCATCTGGAAGGTCATAAAGCTGTGGGGAGGGAACAGCTGCTGCTGGTGCATGTTGGTCAGAAAGTGGTGAGCCTTTGAATTGCTGCTGGGCTGTTATGACTTACAATTCTTCCTTTCAGACAAAAGTGTAACGAGGTCTTGCATAGTGGATTTTATTTCCTTGTTCAAACTCTACTTTTAGTCAGTCTAGAAGATAAAATAGCATGTTTGTTCTCCTAAGGACTATATTTTTCTTGACTAAAAGAAAATTTTTTATGGGTATCTGTTTTCTGAATGCTGCTGCTTTCGTCCTACGTGCCCAGAACAAGTTATGCTATGCTTGTTCCATTAGTATATATGCTAACAAGCAGTAAGTGTTAGTGGAAGCCAATCCATTTTAATAACTACTTCCTCCTTTATCTTATGAGCTATATATATATAGTTTTTGCGGTTCTTTTGTTTTTTTTTGTTTTTTTTTATATGCTTTAAAATAAGTGTCACATTTTCTTATGATGTCATAGGATGACATATGTTCCAAGGACTGCATCCATGTGGTGCAGTATGAAAGCATAAACTTGAGGATCTGAATATGCAAGAGAAACTTCTTGGTTTGGATGATCAACCTATGAGAGTAACTGAACTTGTCTAATGTTGCCCAATATGAGGAAAAGGACAAGAGCTCTGTGCTGCCACAGAATCACAGAATGGTTAACATTGGGAAGCCCCTTTAAAGATCGTTCCATCTAACTCCTGCCCAGGGATTAGCAGGGCCAATCCCAGAAAATTGCCCTGGACCATGTCTGGGTAGTTTTTGAAGACCTCCAAGGAGATTCTGTAGTTTCTGGGTAACCTGTGCCATTACCCATGCAATAAGGAAGTGCTTCCTGATGTTCAGAGAAGAGCTCCTTGTATACCTCTTCATGCCCATTGCCTCTTGTCCTGGTATTGGATGCCTCTGAAGTGAGCCTTGCTTTGTCCTTTTTGCACCTCCCTTCAGGTATGTAAACGCATTCCCTGCTGGGGAAGGGGCTGATGGTCCCAGCGTGGACTGAAAAGATGCTCTGGGTCATAGGCAGGGTGAGTCAGGCCTCAGGTCTCTAGAAACACTGTACAATATTCCACATTATCTAGTTTGGGAAATCCTGAAGTGGCCATTAGTGGGCATTTACCAAGCTGAATTATATGATTGTACAAGATATGTCCTTGGAAGGACTGCCCCTTATAAGGGTCTGATGGACAATGGCTGTTGCCTCTGAAAGATGATTTTTCTGTTCAGTACTATCTTGCTGGAAGAATGGAAGAGATGAGCACTGTTGCTAAATAAAATGACAATGATATCTCTGCTAAACACAGAGAGACAGAACAAATTAAGAACTGAGACACCAGGCATATAAAACTAGTTCAGGCACTAGGCCAAATGTAAAATTAAAAAAAGAAAACAAAACAAAAAAAACCCCACAAAACAGCAGTTTTGCTCACAGATCTTTGTACATGTATTTAAAACAGTGCTATTTCCTGGGGGCAGAAGTTTTATAGCTGATGATTAACAGGACTACAAAAACACAAGGTAACAAGTCTACAGTTTAAATGAATGTGCCTATCATTGATTTCTGGTAGAGGATATACAAACAATATAGTCATATTCTAATAATGTGTTCTATTGAAGCAGGAGGTTATTGAGAATTTTTCAAATGGGAGTACATTCATAAATATGAACAAAAATTGCTGTACCCTGCTTTGTGCAACAGTATATAGAAATAGGAATTAAAGATGGAGAGTGAATGAGCTACCGCCAGCTACTTATAAATAGATACTCTAGGCAATTCTCTTAGGAATGTAGATGGAAAGATACCAGAAGGAGACATAGACAATGATCTTTCAGCCAAGCACTGACTGTCAAAGGCATGTTACAAATTTCCTGAAATAAAGGTTTTCTTTGACAATCCTGCATGAGATAATTTGTTCGGATATGTGACTGACTCAGTTCATCTGCAGTATGTCTCAACTTCTGTCTAGCAGCAATACTCAGATTTTCAACTTATAATTTTAAATTCCTCCCTTAAATTATTTTTTTCCATTCAAATTTGAGGTTAATTCTGTCTCATTTAAAGTTGAATGTATGGTATTAAAGTCATATATGGGTAGATATCACAAGATATCCCAGCTTCTCCTTTTTTTTTTCTTTTCTTTTTTTTTTTTTTTTTTAATTTATTTTACATTTTAATAGATCCATCCTGTGTATTTGAGTAGCTCAAGATTTCATGGTATCTCAAAGACAAACATGTATTCTATTTATTCTTAGATGTACTTCTGTGATATGCTTGTAAGATGTGGTGGAGATCAATCTGAAGTTAGATATGTTGGAGTTTAGGTAGACATTTGTAGAGGTAGTTTCATTTCAGCTCTAGATATTGATCTTAGCCAGAAGATCTAAGGAAAGATAGAGCTGTCTTATTTTTTATGACCTGCTAATAGGCTTCGTCATTCTTTCTGCATGCACTGTGCTTCTTCACAAATTGGCATAAATCAACACATAGCACATTGTTCTTTTGGTGACTCACAGGACCAAAGATTTCATTAAAATGTTCAGTATGAAGGAAGAGTTTTGGAATACTTAGGTGCTCTATTACATGTTCAAGTGAGATGGTCCAGTCACTGGTGCTTTCAGAATCCTGGAAGATCAAAATAACATATATTTCCCCCATAGAATGATTTGTGTTTTGCATTCTGTGTAAATGTAGTCAATAGAATGTGGTACATTATGATAAAATGTGCTTTGTGATGTATAAGATGTATATTCATTTTGACATTATATATATTTTATGTATTCAATCTATTTTGATTTTCCATTCTGAAGAATGGCCCCAGATACAATAACTGGAAAGTTCTTATTGTAGTACCAGTAATGCGTGCATTTTGTTTCAATTTAAAGTTCATTCAGCTTTATCTGTTAAATCTGTTTTTATTCTTGCTATTATTTCCCTAGGATCATAATTTGCCAAATATTCTGCAAAATTATACATATTTCTAAAGGTGCACGAAGCAATTCATCTTTGGCATTCAAAACCTTTAAGGAAAATGTCTCATTTTCTTAGTATGTAGTCTTTTGGCACATCACATTGGACTATGGCCATCCTCTAACATTAATAGTATTGAGTATTGTACTATTGGAAAAGCCACATCTCAGTGTGGTAGAAATTCCACTGGAGGAAGAAACAGTTCCTTCCAAACCAATACGGTTTTGCCTGTAATAAACTCTTTGGAAATGGATCAGTATCGAATTTCATGAATTATGACCACATTTTTAATAGGTCACAGTACTCTCAGTTAAATCGAGTTTGGCTTATTAATTTTTTTTTCCCCCAGAAACTTTAACTTCTGTTTGGGTGCTGAGTCAAATTACACTTTGGGTTCAGCTCTGAACCAGCTTTGTAAAGGAGGCTGGTTAGCCATGTTTGTCCTCATGCTTAGTCCAAGCTAGCAAGCTCAGCTGAGATTGCATTTTTTGCTGGGCTTAGTGCAAAGGCAGTGTATCTACATAGCTCCTCATTTGGGACTAGCTTGTGACATCTATGTTCAAGGCAGGAAGGGTTGACTTGTCTGTTCTCAAAGGATGGTGCAGCCTCGCGCTGAATGAAATGGTCATATTTTCAAAAATGTTTAGTATGTAAAAACTGATTGTCTGGCTTTAGAAAATTTGAATATAAAAGATAGTCTGCTGGAAACTCAGAGCAAAAACTGTTGGTGTGTGTCCATGGCATCAAATTGCATAACACAGAGGCCAAGTGAAAGAGTAGAATTGAATCAAGATGGTAGCTCCAGAAATATGGTAGGGTGGCACTGCCAGAAGAATGGGACAGCTGTAATGTCTACAAGTATCATGGGAGGCCTGATAGGATCAGTCACTGAAATTTACTTTGTTATTCACAGAATCACACAGAATCACAGAATTGTAGGGGTTGGAAGGGACCTCCAGAGATCATCGTGTCCAACCCCCCTGCCAAAGCAGGTTCTCTACAGCAGGTCACACAGGTAGGCATCCAGGCAGGTCTTGAACATAAACACACAGATCTAGTAGGCTTGTTCACTGTAGATTGTTATCCTCTACCTCTAAATGACACAGTGCTTCTTCTAGGAAACCAGTATGTGCCAAGAGAAATGTAGACAATCAAGAGCAAAGAAAGAAGTCCCGTTGTTAAAATTTATTCCATCCTGATTAGCCAACCAGGCCATTTAGGAAAAGACTGTGCAGCAAAAGCTACATCATAAATGGTTCTCATGCCCAGATTACGTTTTGTGCTATTGGAACTCTGGGATTCAGAAATCATGAAACTTAGAAAATGTCACTCTTAGGTGTGTGAATTTGGATTTGCTAGTAGCATAGTATGTATGCTACTAACACTGTATAAAAGGAAAATGCAGAATAATTTCCTTGTGGGTTATTTTCAGGGTAGGAACTAGAAAATGCTACAAGGAAAAAGTAGAGAAAATAATCGACTCTTCCATGTGAAAAATATCCATCTCTCTTAATAGGTAGGACATATATGAAGCGTATCTGCTAAAAATATCTTGCACTAAACAGATTTGAGCGAAGTTCTCATTATTTTAAAGTCTCATTATTTAAAAAAATTACAAATAGAAATGAAATTAATTTGAAATTGAATTAAAATGAAATTAATTCCTGTAAGCTTATCTGTCAATAATATATATTTAGCTGAAACGTAGATAGCTACATAAGGAAAAATAAGTAATAAGAGAGAATCAGAAAATTTAGTCAGTTTTCTCTTGCATTGCAACAGCATTTAAATCTTCATAGATTTCTCTTCCTTATCCAATCAGGACTTCATGGGTATTGAATAGTGAGTCCAATTTTAGTGGAATTTTCAGCCATCTTATCAGATAGTAATCATTTTCCACTCACCCCTCTCTCCCACGTTTTGATGGAGTAAGTATACACTGCAAAGTCTTCAAAGTGCAAATACATTAATGAACTTAATTACTGTAAGCATCAGCATGTAAACAAGGCTAAGATTCCCCTTAGGGGAGTTATCAAATCCTTTCTGAGAAATCATCATGCTGGGGTGTTTCTCCAAAATGCCTGTACGCTAATATATGTGAGGGGGAATAAACATGAGGATTTTGAGTTGTGTATGCAGTTGCAGGGCTATGATCTTGTGGGAATGATGAAGATGTGATGGGATAACTTGCATGACTGTAGTGCTGCAATGAAGAGACAGGCTGTTTAGGAGGGACAGGCCAGGAGGCCATGGAGGAGGAGCTGCCCTTTATGTGAGGCAACAATGGAATCCACAGAACTTTGCCAGAAGATGGATGATAAGTTAACTGAGGGTTTATGGGTAAGGTTCAAAGAGCAGACCAGCATGCATGATATTGTTGTGGATGACTGCTACAGATTGCCTGACTGGGAAGAATAGATAGTTGAAACCTTCTATATACAACTAGAAATAGCTTTATGTTCACAGGCCATGGTTCTCTTGGGAACTTTGACCACTGAAATATCTGCTGGAAGGTCAGCCCAGCAGGGAGTAAGTAAGTCAGGAGCTGCCTGCAAAGCTTCAATGACAACTTCCTGTTGTGAGTGATAGAAGAACAGTCAAGGACCGGGCTTGTACTGGACCTCATTCTTACAAACAAGGAGGGCCTTACAGGGGACATGAAAATCAAAAGGCAGCTTTAGCTGCAGTGACAGTGAGATAGATGCAGTTCAGTGTTGTGAGAAGGATCATATTAATAGTCTTCAGAAGGACTTTGACTTCTTTAGTGATCTACAGAGGTCGTCTTGTCCAACCTCCTGCTCAAGCAGGGTAACTTAATGCAGGCTGTCCAGAGAGACTGAGCAGAGGATAAGATAAACTCCAACCTCAACTATTCTGTGATTCTATGATTAAGTAGTTGGCTCTTTACAATTCCTGCTACTCAAGGTGGGTCATGCCCTCATGGAAACAACTTGGCCGAGCCTAATACAACTGATGTAATTTGAATTTCTGTCACACTTTCTTGTGCTGTTTAAAGTTGTTGAGATAAAGCAGGAAGATATTATTAACATTATTTTATGATCTCCTCAGATCTTGAAGCCTTTCCAGTCTAACCTTCCCCCGCAGCTCCCACTGCAAACTTACTGCGAAGAAATCTTGAACATCATCCTAATAGATGTTCAGCATAGCAGGTTTCCAAGTATTGTGACATGAGTCACGCAACTTTATGCAGTCACTGTCAAAACATTTAGAAGAGGCTTATTTTCAGAGGTGAATCTTTAGAGAGGGCAATGTTTCTATATATGCAAACTGCGGAGCACTGAATAGTAGCTGCAGTTTTGGAACGGGATGGGTGCCTGACGTGTGCAGAGATGGCTTCTGAGTATCTTTGCTGGGTTCTCTGTGAGTGTTTCAAGACTGGCATAACTGATGACTCAGTTATCCAGGTAACTGAATTTCATAATTCTAATCCTAAGGGCAGCTGAATTATGTGTTTTGTGTCAGTGTCTGACTTTTACCATAGTATGAAAAGAGTCAGTTCTGAGTCGGTCTAGGCAGACCTGAATTTGGACCAGAACAGTTTTTTTTGGTACATGCATAGAATTAAAAATTAAGGTAATTCATTCTGTGGAAGCTCTTTTAGGATAAGAGCTATCACAGAACTGATGAAGTGCAATGGAAAGAGGAGACTGTAAAACAACTGACTTTTGACTGTACTCATCAAACTCTTGCTTTTAACTTTCCTCTAAAACCTTACGAAATAATTTTAGCTAGAATGTTGGTGTACTTCAGAGAAGAAAGATTTTTGTTGACCTTCTTTTAAGCTTAAAAATGAGGAAAGTAAGGCAACATTGAATTCATGTCTTTCAATCATTTTCTTGCTTCATTATAAGGCAATAAAAGCAATTGAAAATAAAAATTTCACCTCACTGAAATGTTCTGCTTTTAAATAAGTCACTAGCTGCCATCAGTGAAAGCTTTGGAACATGGATTCAGGCACTTAACTTGAGTGTTCTCAGCCATTAAAAAAAATGTTTGTTGGAGGAGTATTCTTTCTATGGTAACAATCTGGGGGATATCACTGGCTGCATATCTTATGTGTCACTCTGTGGCAGATCACTGTTCAGATGCAACATGCTATTTTGACATTATCTCTTAATTGTTCTCTGGTGAAGCAGACCCAGGCCTTTCAGTAAGAGCTTACTTTATTTCCAGAATTTATGACAAAGCTTCTGGGAGGAATTAATTGCATTTCTTTATCTAAACATACCTCCTTGACTCTGTCACATTAGTGCACTGACAGCTAACAAATGCATCTGATCATTCAGAAGATAAAGCGTCAGTTTTCATTGCTTCCAGGAGGACTTCCATGCCCACAGCTGTTTCTTGCTGCTCTTCAGAAAATGTTGAAATACATTGTGTGAGCTGGTGGTAAATAATGCCTTAAAATCTTTGGTCAATATAGGAAAGCTTTAGTTCTTTGTTTTCATTCTCCCCTGTGTTATTCAAGATGGCAAGTCTAAAAATAATGCTCATGATGCTCTGAAAGAAGAATGAAACCCAGACACTGAAGTCTTTTACAGGCTGTGATGTCATGCCTTGGGATGATTTTGTTTATGAGGTTGAAAGTACTTTTAGTCTTTATGCTTCCTTCTGTTTCTTTTGTTTGCTTGTGATAGTACAGACTGTACTTGCAGAGTGTATGATTCCCAAGGAATGTTACTGAAAAGAAAAACAAATATTAACTTCCGTATTTATGTATCTCTTTAAATTTCATATTTATCATCTTAATTTTTCTGATGAGACAAAATAAATCCTGTTTGGCTCTAATCCTCTGGAATCAATGTTGTAATTCCAACTGGAGAACTTCGGTTCTCCTATTTTCCTGTACTAATCTTATTTTTCTTGCATCTCTTCAACAGCCCAGATGTTTATTTTGACTGTGTTTAGATTTATGATGGGCAGATTCACTTTTGGATAGTTTATAGAGTGTAATTAGCAGATACTGCTCCAGATTATATACTTTGGAAATTCATCATCTGAAGACATTGCTCTACCTTCAAACCCAGCAGCAGGTTCATAGTAGGAAGAGCACAACAAGTGGGCTGCCCCTGCTCCTCATCACCACCTTGTGCTTGAGAAGGATCATTCTTAACCCTGGAAGATATTCATGTATTTATGGATACCAATTTGCAGCTCAACTGTTAGTCTACACTGCACCTTTTCCCTGCTTATTTTGAATAAGATGGATTTGTGTCTCTGAACCTACTTGAAGAGTGTCCTGACCTTGCACAAGGTCTCTGTATTAAGTCATCTCTGTGTGGTGACCTGGCTACTGTAGGACTTTCAGTAAAACTGTTCAGTGCTTTTCCAAGGATGACAATATGGAAATAAATCTGGGCTGTGAAGCTGCCTGTGAAGTGTGATAAGGTCAGACAGCATTTGCCCAAGTCAGGCCCAATCACAGCAATGCCAGGCTGCTGGGGGCGCACAAAACATGCACAGAAGTCAGTCTCATTGGAAAGCCTACTGAAACCTTTCCTAGGTTATCTGAGACACTCGTTCTTTCCCTGATATAACTGCTGATACAGTCTCAGCCCTCACACCCCACCCATACAGTGAGAACCAGATCTTCTTCAGGATGGAAGCAGCAATAGGGTGAGGTTGTCCAAGTGGCTTCAGGTCCAGCATTCAGTTCCTGGAGCTGTGTGTCCATATGGCAAGGCATACTGGGAAGTGATCTCATCTCTTCTGATCATGGTGCCCTGGGGTGTTCTTTGGAGAATATGTCTGAGCAAGCTGTTCTATTACTGTTAAAACACCTAAATTTTCCTTATACTTCTGAGGATGCCCTTAATGCACACACTGAGATACACTCCATTTGAGACTGCTAGTGCTACTTGAGATGTAAACACAGCAGGCCTATTTTTTCTGTCCACAACACCAATACTGTATTATTGAAACAGTCTCAAGTTATGGCTGAAGAAGTTTAGATTGGATATTAGGAAGAAGTTCTTCTTGTTCAGCATTGGAACAGGCTGCCTTAGGGAGTAGTGGAGGTATTTAAGGGATGTGTGATGTGGCACTAAGGGACATGGTTTAGTGATAAGAATCTTTAACTAGGTTGATGGTTGGACATGGGGATCTTGAAGACCTTTTCCAACCAAATTGAACTGTGATTCTGTAATTTTATTAATGCAGGTAAGCTTGTTTAGCCCAGAGGCTTGAGGATTGCCACTCTACAGAATGTATTTGTCCAACTCAGCCAGGCTCAGAGGTTCCCATGCTCTTCTCTCTCACACACACTGAGATACTTCCCTGCTAGATCATGGGGAGCATCTCTTCCTCACAGGTGTGAGAGCAAAAGCAGCAGTCTGCCAACTTCTCCCATACTTACAGGGACTCAACTTAATTTGACACTTAATGAGACATTCCACGATGATTATGCAATTCTGACAAACTAACCATTTTTGTCAGTGAAAACAATCAGTGACTCCCACCACAGATTGGCATAAATAATTTACTGTTTTTTTTATATGAAAGCCAAATGTTGTGCTTGTGGTGACTAGTGTGAAGTCTCACATAACTCTCATGCTACTTTTCCTGCCAATTCTGATTGCAACGAAGTTTCATGAATGGATCAGTATTTCCAAAAATCCACGTATTTGTAACAGAAATCTTAATTCAAAGGTTTTTGTTTGTTTGCTTGTTTGTTTTGTGTGTGTGTTGTTTCACATCATAGATACTGTATTATGTTCCTTATTAACATTTGCAACTTGCTGGTGTGGTGAATGCAGTTGCTCTCTATGTTTCTTTGGAAGTTTGTTATGAAGAAGGAAAGTTTGTGTTAAACCAATTGGGTCTTTATTTTGGAACACTAATTGGAAAAGATTTGTGCAGGCAATTTTTCTCCTACTACGTGGAGAAAAGACAGTAAAAGATGGAATGTGTGTTCTAGACCAGTGAAGTATTCCTAGTCCAGAGAGTATGGAAGTAAACCAAAAGTCTTTCCATTGACTATCCTGGATTTTGGAACATGTCTTGTGTGTTTAAGTGGCGTCCAAAGGTCTGAGCTGTTCACAAATGGTCCATGTCTGTTGTCGTTACCAGGAAATGTATGGAATGGGCCAGAGTTTGAAGTTACAGTTTTTTCAATTCCAAGTCACATGGGCAAAAAGAAAGATGTCATTATCCAATCTGCTGCAGTCTTCCAGAGTGCTGAGTTTCCCTGTGATTTAACTTCAAGGACATTTTTAAAAAAAGGAGAAAAAAAAAAAGTAATGAAAACCTTGCTGGCTGAAAGTATACTGGGGAGAACTGGTAAATCTCAGTGAAGGGAAAGAGCCATTTTGAAAATGGTCATAAGTACAGTATTACTGGAAATTAATAGTGCAATGAGATTCTGAGCTATACCTTTCAAATAAGTAAATCTGAAAATTCTCTGAGTATTGAGGTGAAGATTGGTAAATGTATGGAAGGGAATTTTTATGGGAGAATTCTGATTCTGGCTGTGTCAGTAGCTAGTGTCTCAGGAAGGGATTACACAGTACAGTGCCTGCCATTATAAGGACTAAACATAATTCATATTATTAATACTTAGAAGATTGGAAAGTATGCAGTTACTAATGAAATGATCTATTCAAGTACAAAGTATTGTCATAGAACAATGAAAAATTAGCATGGTTCTCATATTAAAAGTTATGTCATATTTGATATTATGTACAATATTCAACAGATACTGAATGCTTTGAACTTGAATTTGCCATGTCCAATGATAGCAACAACAAAGGAATAATGACCTAAATAATTCTGTTCATTGGGAAAAAAAAAAAAAAAAAGACCATTTATTAAATATTTTTAAAGAATCCTTACAAGTACAGGTGAAAAGGGTCTGTAGAAATTACTGCATTAGACATATAAACAAAATATGAATTTGCTGTTTTGCAGAGGACAGCTGTTTGCCATACTTAGGACAAGTTCTTTGTGAGTAATCCTGAGGAGGCACAATTTGCAATTCCAAGTGAACATACTCAATGGCACTGCTAATTAAGATGTGAACTGCATTCAGCATCAGTAACCTCTTGCTCAGGTTAGCTAAGAAAATAGGAAACAACTTCTGGTAATGATTGAAATAAGGTCTAGAGGCCCATAACGAACAGGACTGAGAAAATGGGAAACGTTGCACTTTGCTTATGAGTTTCCTGAAGATGATGAACAACTACTTGCTCTGAAGGATAATCTGTAATCTGACCTTATCAATTTCTGCTTCAGAAATATAGAAACTATTTTCAACTTTACTCCACCTTTCCAAATGTGCCATAGAAGTTTTAAACTCGGGTTAGAATATAGTAGAATCACCAAGGTTGGAAAAGACCTCCAAGATGCTCTAGTCCAACTGTCCACCTCAGCCTATATTTTCCCATAAATCATGTCCCTTAGTGCCACATCTACACATTTACTGAATATCTCCAGACTGAATCACAGTTCCCTCAGCTGCTTCTTACAAGGCTTGTGCTCCAGACCCCTCACCAGCTTTAGTGCCCTTCTCTGGATACGCCCCAGGGCCTCAATGTCTTTCTTGCAGTGAGGGGTCCAAAACCAAATGCCAAATGATATCACCAAAAAACAAACTTGAAGTGCAGCCAGAGCTGAGTACCAGGGGGCAATCATCTTCCTGCTCTTGCTGACTGTGCTATTTATGATACAAACTAAGATGCCATCTGGCTATCTGGGCATGCTGCTGAGTTATGTTTAGCTGATCACTGACCAGCACCCCCATGTCCACTTTTTCCCCACATTCTTCCAGCCACTTTTCCCCAAGCCTGCACCATTGCCAAATACTTGTTCTCAATGTTCATGTTGCTGCTAAAAAGAGTGCTAGACTTAGTGTATCAATGGTTGGGTACACCAGAAAGGGCAATATCTACTTCACAATAGATTCACTTTGAAGGGAAACCTCTGCTTATGGTCAAAACTCTGTTTTTTTAGCTAGTCTTGGTTCTAAAAGAGGTCAGTGTTTTCTCTTTTTGGGGAATAAAAAATTGTCACAGTCATTTGAAAGTGTGATTATGTTAGTCACTCATGAGAATTATCTAGAAATATACCTGGTTATCATCATAATTTGATTACATCCTGAAAAATAAAATTCCGTACAAATTAAATAGAAGTTTTTTTATTTGCACTGGGTGCTCTTCATCTCTAACAAGCAACTAGATGTTGAAAAAACACAAACAAAATAACACCAGAAGGAAATGCTTTGGCTTCAGGCTTGCTGAACTGTCATGAAAAAATGTTCTGGTTTCAGCTGGGATGGAATTGACTTTTCCTCTAGATAGAAGGACTGAAAAAGGACATTGCTTCAGTCACAGAAACTCTATTCATTCCTTCTTCCATGAATGATGATGACAAACAAATATTTCTTTACTTATTAGTTAAAGAAAAAAAAAAAAAAGGTGACTCACCAAAGCAAAATGGGTGAATAAAATTTTGCAAGACTGTCTTACATATTTGACCATTGTAATGATCACTTTGCAGCCTTTTATGGATAATTTAAAATATACGTGAGCATAGAGTGAATGTGGGGGTGAGAAAATGCATTTTCCCACGTATAAACCCAAACCACATGAATCTCAAATGAGTCTTAAAGACATAGTTCAAAACAAACCCACTAGGCTGAGGTCTAGGAATTCTTTTTAGTGTGCAGAAAGATCAGTGTACAGAGATTTGTGCCCTTTTCAGAGTCAGTTCAGGACACTAAGTCCTAGAGGAATAAAAGCAGAGTGTCTTCCTCTAATCAGAATGGCTGTAGCCCATGATTAGTCTGTGCCCATGCCTCCAGCTCAGCAGGCACAATGCCACAATCCTGAAGTCTGTGCAAGTTAATGTTCAGAAAAAAAAAAAAAAAAAAAAAAAAAAGTTAAACCTCATCCATTGTGCTCAGCTTTGGACCTTGGCTTCCCTGAAAGACCTGTACTCAGGACATCTGGGGAAAGGATTTTCTTTCAGTTACACAATCAACTAGAAAATTAGAGCTTACTATCTCTTCGTTGTATGTTTGCAATTTTCTGATTAATTACTGCTACCTTGTAATGTGGTATCAGGGCAGGAAGCCCATGTACAGCAGACTGGTGGAATAGCAAATTGTAGATGTGGGCTTTGCTTTTGATTATAACAAGTTGAGCCCCATCACGATTTATTATGCTAGCTTCTTTGGCACTCTCTACAGCAGAGATCAAACCTGTAGAGACAGAGCAGCCCTATGAAATGGCCACTCAGGATGCAGCCCTGTTTTTGTGGCCTTGCTTGAGCAGACAACCTGGTAGGCCTTGTACATGCTGTTGATCCTAGGAGAAAAAAAATCTACCTTGCCTGCATTCTCTATTTGGCTTTTTTGCTTCTGTTCTCTATGTGCTGCCTCTGGATCTGCTTAGGAGTCTGTAACTCTTCTTTCTTTTCTTGCACATCTCTTGGTACACCTCTTGATATGATTCTTCTCTCTGCCACATACTTTCTCTGGTTTTTTCTCCTCTTTTCTGTCTTTCTCTTTCCCATCAAATTTCCTTTCTCCGTGTGGATCTAATCTGACTTTTTTCCATGCCCTACAGGACCAGAAGAGGTTCCTGCATTCTCTGATCTCTGCACTCCTTTTGTCTAGCTGTTATGAGAGAAGTGCTTGGCATAGCCATGGCTGAATGGCTATATAAAAAAGGGAAGAAGGAAAAAATTGTACAACTGTTACATGAGACATAGACATGGGACAGAAGAAAGACACACAACCAATTTTATTACCACCAGGAGTTACCTATGGACTCTTTAGAGGTATCAGGACCTCTTCCTGCTCTATAACCTGGTCACTTCTTCATGGAATCACATAATGGTTCTGGTTGGAAGGGACCTCTATGGACAGATAGATGACCATGTGGGGCAAAAAAATTATGTGTCTTTATTATGTGTATCCTTATCCTACCTTTGACATATTCATGGTCTTGAGGTATTAATAGTGCAAAAAACAGAAAAGAAAGGCAAGGAGATCTGGATCACTAACTTTAATCACCCCCAGACCTTGAGAAAGTTTTTCTATTATCATGCCTAGATACAGAAACTGTCTATCTTTTTGAAATCAGAATTGCCTAACAAAATCACTTATCAAAGTATCACAAACGATACTTTGAAATTAGGGTATTTTGCTCCTAAATCTATGCCTATATGAAATGAAGAGCATTTGGTTCCTAAATCTATGACTATGTGAATTTGGACTATATGTTTCTGGCGAAAATCTGTCCTGTTTAATATTGAAGATGGATTTTGAACTGCTTATTCTAGACATATCACTTCCATAATCTTTTAGTTACAGAAGTATAATCCAAACTGTATACTTTTTAAAGCTAATTGAGTTTATTTTTTAAGCTCTCTGGAGATGTACCAACAAAAAAGATGCAATTAGTCAGCAAAAGCAAAGCTTTATATGAATGGCAGCATGCTCAGTAATTCCTTCCTGGCTCCAAATATGTTAGTGTTCTGATCAAATCGAATCATTATTGCTAGGATATTCCTAGCTGTATTTCTTAATTTATGTAATCATGTAGTTAAAAAAATGTTTTAAATGGAAATAATTTTTATATATTTTCAATAATAATTTTATATATTGTGACATTTTCTTTTTTATGCTGAATTGAGCTGGGGCCTTTGCTGGGATCATCTAGCTAATCCTTCTTTCCAAGCAGGACACTGTAAGAAATCACTTGATGACTGGATGCCTGGCTTTTGTCAGCACACTGTACATATTTATTGATGATATGATGCAATCAAAGTCCAGCTTTTCTGCTCAGCCTTGTGATCTCAAGGTCTATAAGCAAGTTTCTTAATGCTGCTGTAAGATCGAGCTGTTTAATCTGTTGTGCAGGCAATTTAAGGATTTCCACTGCTTCTTTATCCTGCCAGCAGCTGGAAGCATAGTGAGGACCACACAGTCTTAAAGAGTCTTAGTATGTGTTTACAAAGCCCAGCAATTCTGAGGTTAGCACGTTTTTGTTTTGGCAACTAGAACATGCAAATAGGTGCTTGCAATCTGGTCATTTTCTGCACCCCTTCTTTTGCTATCTCAAAATGAAGGAATCAAAATGTAAGTCCACAAATATGACTGCTATTCTTGGCAAATTTTTGTCACATAAAACATAAACTTTTGGCTGTTTCTAGTTTGTGAGAGTCAAGTCAAAGCATAGTTTTCTGTTTTATTTCCTCCACATTCATAATATAAGCTTCAGAGCTGCTAATTAGGAACTCTAAGACTTACTCTTATGAATGTAAAACTCTGGTTCAATTAGGACATTAGTGCTTGTTCAATATTGGTTAGTTTTGCTGACAGCTGCAGAGAATGACTTCCCTTGGGCTTCTTTGAAGTCAGCTGCACTGGTCTGATGGACTTTGTCAGATGTTCCTCTTAGGTTGCCCCAGGGCTGGTTCTCTGCTGGGGGCTGAGCTTTGACTCAGATCTCGGGCCAGGCTCCATGCTTTTCTCCATGCTTTTCTCTGCTTTCTGTACTGTCTTCATCAGTCCAATCTGCTGCAGAAGTCCTCCAACTCTCCAGCTAGGGTAAACGCTATGAGAACTAATGCCCTAGGTGCAACTGAGCAATGCATTGCCATCCTTGGGAGCAAAAAAACCCAGTGGTCACACCTTCTCTGCTCACCAGTGATGGTCTGTCAGCCCTTTGGGCTGTAGCTGTCATGGAGGTTGTGTAAAAGGGCATAAGAGAGATGTCGACTTAATTTTTCACTTAACAGAAAGTATATAGAGGATACTATGCACTCCACTATTCAGGATAGGTGGTAGGAGAAGAAGAAGAAGAAAAGAGCAGAAGAAGAGAAGGAGAAGAAGAAGAGCAGAAAAGAGAAGTGGTTGAGTTCACAGGGAAAGGAGATGCATCTAACTGCCTGTGGATTTAAGCAGGCTATGGCAGAAAAAGCACAAGTTCTTTGGAAAGGTGAAATGAAAGTGATGTGGTTTAAGGCATTTGGCAGCTCAGCACCACACAGTTGTTCACTCACTCCCCCTCCTTGTGGCATAGAGAAGAGAATCAGGGGAAAAAAAACAACAAAGTAGAATTCCTGGGTTGAGATATAAACTATTTAGTAAGAGAGAAGTATAAGAGAAAAATAGTTGTAAAAATAATAAAATACGTTTACTCAAAACAAGTGATGCACAAAGCAGTTGCTTAGCACCTGCTGACCAAGGACCAGCAAGACCCTGAGCAGCAGCTGCCCTCCAGCCAACTCAGTTTTTTCAAGTTATTTTTCACATGATGTCACAAGGTATGCAACATCCTTTTGGCCAGCTTAGGTCAGCTGTTCCGTTTCTGTCCTCTCCCAAATCCAGTATGACAAGCTGAAAAGTGTCCTTGACCCTGTACAGCACTGCTCAGCTGTATAACTAAAACACTGGTGTGTTATCAACATTGTCTCCTAAAATGAAAACACAGGATCATACCACTTCCATACAGGAACTATGAAGAAAAAAGTAACTGTGTCCCAACTGAAATTGGAATAAAAAGTGATTTGTAAATTCACTGAGTAAGATGTATTTCTGTTTAACAGAAACATATCAAATAGGCAGCTTGAGATTTTTGGGGAGTTTATAGAATTGTGTAGACATCTTGTAAATTCACTTTCCAGTCCTGTGTCTCTAAAAAGCTATTATGTTCTCTCTGTCTCCATACAGAAATATACACACAAACACACACAGGCACATTATATTTACATAAATCTATACATAATGTAGATTTAACGTGGTGTATATAACATTAGTATTTGTGCACACTTACAGATGTACTTAATTGACCTTTTATTTTATGAACAGCAACTGATTGTCAAGTTGCTGAGCTAAGGAAGGCCTACTAAACACAGTAATTGTTCAAATGCAAAATTATCTCAGAGCAGTGAGTTTTAATGTACTGAGATTCTGAGATATGGTTTACATGGTGAAGCACTCTACTTTTAAAGATCAATCTTGTCTGCCTGGCTAAAATTCACCTCAAAATTATCTACAAACTAAAGGACATTATCTAGTAACATATCCAGAGGCCTGAAGCCTTGGGATTTTGTCCAAAGATGTATGTAACAAGTGGGAAGCTCCTTTCCCTAAACGGTCACCTCTATAATCAAAGAAAGAGGACAGTTAGTTGTAACTAAGTTTGCCATTCTGAACCCCTTCTCTCTTGTAGTGAAAGATTCTGGATGAAAATTAGCTTTTGGGAATACTGATTTTGGCACCTCATTTCACTTCTTGGCAAATATCTGAGATTGTAGTGTATTTCACTTCTGTTTATTCTGCTCTCTTCTCCAGCAGTGCACTGCCGACAAGTTTAAATGCCTGCACTATTAAGAGGAGTTGTTCAGTCTGCATCTGTGTTGTTCAATGTCTGAATTGTTAGAAACTGTATTGTTCAATACAAGCAACTATTGCATTGACTCAGAGGAAGTCTGGAAAACACTTCTGTGGATAAAACTGTATTTTTATATCTGTCCAGTGTTTCTTTTTGTGTGTGATTTACCATGAAGAGTTATTCTGGTGATGTGGGAAAGAGGAAGAGCCCAAAAACGTCCCTCTTGCTGTAGAAGTTTCTCTCTTAACATCCTAATTTGGACATTTGCTGGATAAGTGATCACTCAGACCCTCATCTGTGGGAAGCAGCTAGACAGCTTTGCTCTCTGGCTATGACACAGTCTCACCCAGTCATACATATAGCATCTGCAACCCCTTTGTCCATCTGCCAGCACACCTACACACAGAAGGAAAGCCCAAGAAAATTAGATTCCCTTGGGTTTCCCTAGGAATGCAGTTATAGAAGATTAATGTAGGAAACTGTGGGTTAGCTAGAAGTGGTGGGAGGAAGGAAGATGATGTTGTGGCTCAAGACTCAAGAGATCTAGCACTAATTTAGCTCCTCCACTGCTCCTTGAGTGACTTTGAGCAAGTCACGTCGTATCTTCAGGCTTTGGCTCTCTGTCTCTATGTTGAGTCACTTCTTTCTTAAACTTTGTCCAGACCTAGTGTTTGAATTAGCAGGGCTTGATGCAAAACATAAGTGAACTCACGCAATTGTAGAGAGATCTGTAAGTTATTTAACTGTGTGATTTAAAGGAAAATGTTTTTTGAATGTGTTTTAATCAGTGACAAAATGCAATATTCAGCACTTTCTAGAAGCACAATGACATTCAGATGGAAACTGGGGCAATTTAAAATGAAGTCTATAAAAAAAAATAGTACTAGGTCACAGACTGTGACTTTTAGAGGATCAAAAAGCAATGAACAGAATAACTATTGCATTTTTAAAACCATCACATAATGATCGAACTACCAGAATGTGACAATTTTATTTGCCGATAGAAAACCAATGAAGTTTGCACATGAAAATCCTCTTCCACAAATTTCCACAAAATGCTCAACTTTTAACACTTCTGACTAGCAGAACAGTCTGGGACAAAGGAAGGTAAGTGACAATTGGATGGCTTCAATAGGTCAGTAGATTTTACTGCAAAGTTAATACTAGCACATACTGCCGACTGTGGTCAATATAAAAATTATGGGGGATCAGTGGTCAAGGTAGAACTAAAGGTTCCCGCAAGCACAATATTCTTTTACAACAGCTGTCATGAAGGGAAGCCCAGAGGGCAGCTGTGTAAGACACTTTCCCCACATACTCTCGTGGCCTCCAACTTAGTGCAGGTTAGGGAATTTCCTGAGAAATTACTCAAACGTGGCAATCTGTAGACTTCTAGATTACGACGTTGATGCAAAAGTTTGGGGATTGTAAGAGTAGAGGCCTAAAGAAAGTACATCTTTCTCAGTGCTTCTTTATGCTGTTTGAGGTTGTTTCTTTCACTTGTAAACTTTCCATCTTTTATTGCTTTCTGAAGCTGGTTGTGGCTTTTGCTTCCAAATCTTACTGACATTAATTGTGGCCTTCCAGTACTGGAAGGGAGCATATAAACAGGAGGGGGAACAACTGTTTACATGGGTGGATAGTGATAGAACAAGGGGGAATGGCTTCAAACTAAGACAGGAGAGATTTAGGTCAAGATTTTAGGTTTATATTAGAAGGAAGTGTTTCACTCAGAGGGTGGTGACATGCTGGAACAGGTTGCCCAAGGAGGTTGTGAATGCCCCATCCCTGAAGGCATTCAAGGTCAAGGTGGATGTGGCTCTGGGTCTAGTGTTTGGTGACCCTGCACATAGCGGGGGGGGGTTGAAACTGGATGATCTTTGAGGTTTTTTTCAACCCAGGCCATTCTATGATTCCATGATTCTGTGATTAATGACAGTAGCATAAGCAAATGTATTACATTATAGGTAATTGTAAGACTGCAGTTTTTAAAAGCCTGACCAATGGCAATCATAGTATCATAGAATGGATTGGATTGGAAGGGGCCTAAAGGATCATGAGTCTCCAACCCCCCCACCACAGGCAGGGCCAACAACCTCCACATTTAATACTAGACCAGGCTGCCCAGGGCTCCATCCAACCTGGTTTTGAACACCCCCAGGGAGAGGGCATCCACAACCTCTCTGGGCAGCCTGTTCCAGTACCTCACCACTCTCTCTGCAAAGAGCT
Organism: Tetrao urogallus; assembly: GCF_951394365.1. Lineage (NCBI taxonomy): Eukaryota > Metazoa > Chordata > Aves > Galliformes > Phasianidae > Tetrao > Tetrao urogallus. Next base: position 79,778,180 of record NC_136814.1, read on the forward strand.
TCCCCCTGACATCCAACCTAAATCTTCCCTCCTTCAACTTAAAACCATTTCCCCTTGTCCTGCTGTTATCTATTCTTTCAAAGAGTTGACTCCCCTCCTCTTTGTAGGCTCCCTTTAGGTACTGAAAGGCTGCAATGAGGTCACCAGCAGCCTTCTCTTCTCCAGGCTGAACAAGCCCAGCTCCCTCAGCCTGTCAATGCCTCGAGGCATCAGAAAAACATCAGAATTCCATACAGAACAGTAAAGAAAGCCACTTCCTACTCTGAGAACAATCTGTGGCCAGAAAGTATTTGTTTATGGGTCTGCTGCCCTTCAATCAGTTTAATCTCTTTCTAAGCATGCTGATATTGTCTGCCTCCACAAATTCCTGTGAAAACAAATTCCAGAAGTTCACTACCCTTTGTGTAAAAAATGTACTTCATTTTAGTTGTTTTAAACTAATCTCCTACTAATTCAGTGAGCTTGCAGTTACAGAATTGGGAATTACTGTGAAAAACAGTTTCATGCTCTTTTTATTCATCAGTATCATGATTTTCTAAATTTCACAAGCATCCCATTCAGTCTTCTCTTTGGACCTGATGTAAAACCTCACTCTGCTCCTGCTGTGAGGTATTGAAAAGGCTTTTAAAAAATCTTTTTGTGTTATGTCTGTGAATTCCCTTTATTCACATGGTTATCAACGGCCTTTACAAATGCTGGTAGGTTCGTGACATAGGTTTTCTTTGAAAAGAAATAACAGAAATAACACTGACTTTTTTTGTGATGGATCAGATTTATCTATATTTTTGGGGTCTTGTTCTTCCCTACAGACTCTACTATCACATCAGGGCCGTAAATTGTACTGCAATCATTATTACAGAGCAGCTTTCCCATTAATTTGTTTTGAACTAGATCCTGTAGAAAAGTCAAGGCCGAAACAGGAACAGTCATTTCTTTTAGATCCTATGACTGCCAAGAAGGGAAGCAATCATTTACTGGGCAGCAGAAACCTGTCACTGTTACAAAGTCTTCAAAATTCACAGCTTTTCTATTCTCATTGAACTCTTTCTGATCATTATCATTGTTCCAAAAGGAACTCTGTAGAACAGCTACAGTATTATGCTTTTACTTTCTGAATATAGGATTTCTACCCATAGAGATTTCAGTCTATTCCTTCCTTCCTTCCTTCCTCCCTCCCGTCCTCACCTACTTCCTTCTTCCCCTCCTCCCCTCTTCCCTTCTTCCCCTCTTCCCCTCCTCCCCTCTTCTCTTCCTCCCCTCTTCCCCTCCTCCCTTCTTCCCTTCCTCCTTTCCTCCCTTCCTTCCTTCATTCCACCTAAACATTCTGCTCCTCTGATGCTGATAGCATACAAGCAGTGCATTGAACTGATGATTATACTTCCAGGAAGTCTCTGTGGTGATGCTGTATCCAGGCAGCTGTGGCAATGAGACACAGACTCAGATGTGAATGATCCAAATCATTTATTGCAGGTTCTCACATGACTTACAAATTCACAAGTTTCCTTTTTTATCTTTCCCATCCTCCCTTACAACTATCCCATCTGCCTTTACATGTCAACAAAATATTCCACAAACACTCCTTAACCATGCATACATGTGCTTATCCAGTCAGAGCCACAGGCCATTCTCAGTGTTGCTTTCTCATGCTGTTTATCTTGCTTCACATCTACTGCTTTGAATAGTATTTCTTGTATTCCCACAGGCTGCCACTCAGTACCTGCACAGAGTTTCAGTTTACACCAAAGGAAGAAAAGAAAAGAAAAGAAAAGAAAAGAAAAGAAAAGAAAAGAAAAGAAAAGAAAAGAAAAGAAAAGAAAAGAAAAGAAAAGAAAAGAAAAGAAAAGAAAAGAAAAGAAAAGAAAAGAAAAGAAAAGAAAAGAAAAGAAAAGAAAAGAAAAGAAAAGAAAAGAAAAGAAAAGAAAAGAAAAGAAAAGGGAAGGGAAGGGAAGGGAAGGGAAGGGAAGGGAAGGGAAGGGAAGGGAAGGGAAGGGAAGGGAAGGGAAGGGAAGGGAAGGGAAGGGAAGGGAAGGGAAGGGAAGGGAAGGGAAGGGAAGGGAAGGGAAGGGAAGGGAAGGGAAGGGAAGGGAAGGGAAGGGAAGGGAAGGGAAGGGAAGGGAAGGGAAGGGAAGGGAAGGGAAGGGAAGGGAAGGGAAGGGAAGGGAAGGGAAGGGGAGGGGAGGGGAGGGGAGGGGAGGGGAGGGGAGGGGAGGGGAGGGGAGGGGAGGGAAGGGAAGCGTTAACAAGCATTTTTCAAATGTTTGGTTTTCGGGACTATTTTCATCATTTCTCCACTGCCAAAATTACTGCTATCCATTATAATACTACTTTTCCCATATAAACAAAAAGTCTGTAAAGATGAGCTACATTAAGGTTTTGATTAGGGCAAACTGCTCTGAATTTTTGGCCTATGCACATGTAAATTACTGTACTTCTTCTGTGAACTGAGTTGTTAGAAGACATTTTCTTCAGGCACTCCTTTGACATTGGCTTTGATCATAAGACAAATAAAATATCCTAGAAAGAAACTACATTATGGTGCTTTTTTTTTTTTTGTTTGTTTGTTTTTTTTGTTTTGTTTTCTACTGTGGCCAGCTTGCATAATTTTGAGGCATCCAACTTTTGCCCCTCTTCTCACACCCACTAAATTACCTTTGCATTTCAACAAAAGAACTGACACCTTTGATCTTCATTCAGATTTTCAGTATGTTCTAAGCAGTCACTGATCTCAAGGGAAGATTTTCCCTTACTATTGCTACAGTTATTCAGGTTCAAATAGAAATCCTTTACACATTTGATGTTTATGTCTTACTGTCTTACAGAGGTAGCATTGAAACTTGTGGATTAAAGAAAAGACACAGGAACAGTGTCAGATGTGAGTGTAAGGGAGGTAGTTGATATACCTTCTTAGCCAGAATAACAATATCTTAAAATCACAGTGAGAAGGGACCCATTCTACAGTATGCCTGCTCCAAAAAAGGATAAAACAGTGTACATGAAGGCTCAGGCATGCAAGATGCTATTCTAATCTAGAAGTGTTTTCTGTGAGAAAATGAATTTTCTGGTTTGAAATTTTTAGCTGTGTAGTGCCCACATGTGATTTGGGATCAGACTGATGGTACGTATTTAAAGCCTAGAATTAAAGCTTCCATGCTTGTAGCAATCTGGACATCTCAGATCACCTACTAGCTCAAAGGCATTTTTAGAAAACTACGTGTTAGAAATGCCTCTTTCTTCCCACTGGGTATCAATGACATGTACATACACATACGCAGACCTATTGACCTTGGAAAAACATTCAAAGTCCTCCCTCAACAAGATTCCATGGCAGAAATTGCATTATTACTGTATTCTGGCACTAGTGCTATTCCTTACTGGCTCAATTTGAACAAAATTAATGGAAAAAACATCACATATTAACTAACTGGATAACAATAAAGCCATCAAAAGCCAAGCAATAAGCAACAACATTTTTGAAGAGTGATGTCTCCTGTACTTGTCAAGGAGTTAAATGTAGCTGTTGGCAGATTATTCTATTTATAAAGAAACAGAACAGCAGTGAAAGATTAATTCCTAAATTCATTGTCCTTTAATCCAGGGCAGAATCTGAAGAATAATGTCCCTTTTAAAGTCAGCTAGACAAGATCTATTACTAGGAATAGCATAAAGAAAGCCAAAATCCTTACTTCCTATCATTTGTTCTAGGTCATTTGTTCTCGAATCATTATGGAAACACTTAAAAAGAGGCTGTTTGCTTTTAGTGTTCAAAGAAAGGGCTTTGTTTCTCCCTGCTTTCTTCTACACCGCATACATTTTCAAGTGTCTTTCAAATTTTCTTCCTCTGGGTTACCCTCTTCTAGAGTTTTTCATGCTCTCATCTGGTCTCTCCCTAATTGACCTACACATTTCTTGCATGGCAACATTTTAAAATGAAGTATTCCAGCTGAACTCCTGTCATCGTAAGAATATGAATTTTTTTTTTTTTTTTAGTCATGTCCATTGCAGATAATGCATCTGTTTCTCTACCCAAATTAGTTTTTTTTAGTTTCCTTCATCAACAAAGCATAGTTTAGAGAGCACCAAAAATTATTTTCTGAGAAGCTAATGCCAACTCTTGCCTTTTTTGTGTATGTACTTCAGGCGCTTATGTGAAATTTAAGACACACAGAGATGTTTTGCATGTGTTTTAGACATCCCTACACTAAGGAGATGTGAAAGACTGGACATTATGGTCTATCCCTTTTGTAGCAGATAGATAAGTTTTATGTAAATCATGACATAGGTTTCACAAAGCTTGTGCCAGAAATGCCAGCAAAACACTCAAGATTCTGTAGAGAACTGCTCTGTTACTACATGCTATTATTACCTTGTCTAGAAAGTAGTCTTATAAAAGTTAGAGTCAGGTTTAATATTTTAAAACAGGAATAGTACATCACAGATTCTCTGGTGTGTGATTTAACTGCTATTGCACAGTGCCTTTGCAAGACTCTGGCCTGTCTTTTCCTTCCATTTGCCCCAGACCGTGCGTGTTTAACTTAAATAAATAAGAGTGTTTCTAGATGAGAAAACCTTGTAATCGTTTGAAAACTAAGGTAAGAATGGATCTGTAGGTCAGTCAGACCTTCCAAAAATCAAATGTCTCCAAAGTGAAACATGAGCTGTTGTACAAATTGTTAATGACCCCTGAGATTTTGAAGATGAATAAGACCTTCAGAGTGTAAACTGAAGTGTGATTAGCTTGCACTGACACATTAGTTGTAAACATTTTAATGACAGGACTGAATTTAACTTACACGGTTGTCACATCTGGAAGGATCTAAAAGGATTCAGAATAGACAGTATGAGCAGTCAAATGCAAATCCCTCTGCAGCCTTTTGAGTGATCTACCACGCAAATCTCAAGAAAATGTTAGGATATATTACAGTCTTATTCACACAGCTCTTACTCAGGGCCAAGACACAGAAAGAGGAAGGATGTCTTCTGAAAAAAACCCCTAGGGACGTTGGACGTTTATTTTACTGTGTGTAACTTGCCAGCCAAACCTTTTGAATTGCTAGGAGCAAATAGGCAGTAAAAGGGCACCACCATGAGTAAAGGCACAGGCTTTCTGTTCAAAAAAAAGCAAGACTGATACACTATGTTGCTCTTGTTGCACAACTGCTAATAGTATTTATGCTATGTAGTCCTGTTCACTGTCAACTGGGAATGACTTGCAGTGATTAAGCAAGTAATAATTCATTGTCAGATGTCAGCATGATGCTTTACAGGGAATATAAAATATCTTCCTGTAAACAGAGTTGATCATAGGGAAAAATCTGCAGAAGTAATGGTCATGGAATTGCTGAGGCAAATGAAACACTGGAGGGAAAGTTCCTTGCACAAGAAATGAAGAACGTTGCTCCTCAATCAGGCTGAGGAACAATGGGTCACGACAGTGTCAAAGAAAAAGACAGACGTGCAGAACAACATGATACAAAAAGCAGATAGGCAGACTCTCAAAGGGAAGAAGGGAAAGGGTATGTGAAATTGTTACTTGTGAACCCCTTTATTAATAATTATGACTAATTATAGCAACTAATTATAGCAATGAATACGTAGTGCCTTATGTAGTTACTGTGCTGTTAAGTGCAAGTGCTATATTTTCTTTCAGTTTTTAGCCAGCAATAGCTAATCAGATGAAAAACTTGAATATGTCTGAGGAGAGAAACTGTACTCTCTGTAGTAACTTTAAAGTAATTACATATCTTAATTGTGTAATTAAACAGCCACTTCAGATTAATTTGTTCTTGGGTCAATCTTGGGTTAATGGGGAACACTGAGATAAGCTCCGTATTAAGCTGATGAATGAGCAGTCAACTGGATCATCGCAAATGAGATCTCAATAATCAAGCTGTGAAAGGATTCTGGCTTTTCCTTTTTGAGAATGAATTCTATGTTCCTAGAAGAGAAGAAGTAGCAAGCTTTCTTAGCTCTTACTTCAGCTTACTTTATTGTGTTGTTGCTTCCACTGGCAAATCTTTTCAGTTGTAAACATTTTAGAAATAGAGCTTGGATTTCTGGTAATGAGGCCTCCAATAGGAGCTTCATACTATATTATGCAGAAGTCTTAAGTGCCTTGGAGTGATCAAAATACCATTTCACTGCTATTTCATTGTAACAGAAGGCTGACAAATTTGATGTTTGTTGAATGTGGTGACCAAATGTCAGACAAAGCCAGAGACAGCCATAGTCATCAAAACTTGTGCAACTGAAGAGAAAATAAGAAGTGGAATTCAATTTAATATATTTAATCAATTTAATAAGAGAGCTGAATGTAGGCTTCCTGTATTTAGGCAATAGCTTCTGAGATACCATAAACCACCTTTCCTGACTTGTAAAAGCTACTCATAGGCCTTATATCTAGTTCTCTGTGGATATCATGTTTACTCCTGGACACTCACAAGGCCTAATGTGTGTGGTTGAATCAAGGTCTAGATAGATCTAGATTTATTGTTGGAGCTCCCTCTATAGCCAGGAGAAAAAAGAAGGCATCCTATTTGATTAGGAAGGGAGTCTGTGGAATGCTGCAGAAATCAGAGAGGATCATGGGGATGTTGGCCACTTTATGCATATTTAGTTGTGGCATTTTGCAATCATTCCTGAAATTTAAAATAAAATGATCTTCTTGAATTTCTATGCATGAACTGATTCATTTTGTAAAAACTCACTGACTTTGATTTATGACCAGATATAGTATATGAGAAATCTGCCTTAAATTAAAGCTGATAATCATAAGGAGAACTGCAGATTGTCATCAGAAATAAGAAAAATAAATTTGTTAATTTAAGTCTAGATGCATGTATGACAAGAGATGCTAAAGTAAAGAGAGGCATTAAATATAAGTGATTATATTTATACAGATTATACAGATATATAGAAGTGCATGATTGTGGTATAAAAGACTGAGAGTTTTTCAACTGAGTTTAGAGAAGCCAGAAGAGAGCCTGTGAGCATTTGTCAAAAGCGAGTAAACAGAAAACATTATCCAGAAAAAAGTCAGGTTTGGAGGGGGAGGATAGATTTTTCTCAGTCAACAGAGCTGGAATATCTGAAAATAAAACAAGAAAAAATGAAGTAGGAAGAACAGGGAGGAAGTGAATGAATATGTTTGTGCAGAATTTATCATGTTTATGCAACTAGGTGACTTCAAATTTTTGCTTGTCTGCAATATCAAAGTTTACCACTATGAAACTAATATGAACTCTAAATTATGAAAAAAACAGGAGGCTTATCCCTTTTCTTTGAAAGCCTTGAACACATAAACTGCATTTGACAGTCTGTTTATGCCCAAAGTCAAAAAGTGTGGAAAAAGATTGAGTCTTGGCTGAACAAAATCCAAAACAGGATATTAACATCTAATAGGTAACTCACCATCTTTTTCTGCATGGAATAATCAAGATGAACCCAGATAATTCTCTTTCTCTGGTTGATCTTGTTTCAAATACCTGTCAGAAAACAGGATGCAAAAAAGACAGAGAAGGAAGTAGAACACTTAATGCTTTCTTCCTATTTTTTAAATTGTTCTTTAAGACCTGCTAAATACTTGCTAGTAATGATACATGACTGGTGAAGAGAGAAGAAAGGTTATCCTCAGCTCCAGCTAGCTACACCAAAACCTTTGCCTTTGCTGATAAGCTTCAATATGAAGAAATTTCAATTCATATTGAAGGGCAGATGAGGTACTAGATAACTCTGCAGGTTCTCTGGAAATTCAATTACCTTTCTTATAAGAAGCATTCCTCAGCTACGAGAATGAATATGGTGTTTCACAGAGGCAGTGCAATAGACTATCTGCTTTATGTTCTTTCTACTTGCTGTAGTTGTACTGTAAGTTATTATTATTATTTTTTTCTGCTAGAAAAAGACCCTGCTTTCTTTATCCCTTATGCCACGCTCTTGATTAGATGAAGCTTCTGGTAGGAGGAAGAGATTTCTTTTTGAGTATGTAGACATGCACATCTGAAAGTAGCATCTGAAGTAGAAGATGGGTCTGCCACTCTGAGAATATGAGGGAGGCAGCAGACAAGATCCTGCTGTGTTTAGATGTGGGAACTTTTATAGAAGGCTTAGAGAACAAACAGATAAACCATGTCTTTTAGGTGATTGGAAGAAGGCCTTCCAGAAGGCCTCCTAGAGTTTGCTGCAACCTGGGGTACTAGGAGAAAGCTATTGGCCAGAGAAAAGACTGGTGAAAAGGACCTACTTGCCAAAGGGCAGCTTTATTTTCTAACCTTTTATTTTAATCTGTCTCATCTGTTGGACTCGGCTCATTCTGTCTTCAAAACTTACTGTTTTTTGGTCTATGTTTTTAGAACGCAGACTGTAGAGATGCAGACTGCTATTTTTGGCACTTGCCTGGTAAGCACAGACAGATGCACCTCAAAGCAGTGGCTGGCTCATGAGCCTTTCAGAGTCAGCAGGGCCTGGAGTCATCCCATCCAGCAGTAAGCATAAAGCTGAAGTAATTAAGGGAAGGAATAACTTTTCCTAACTCTGGTTCATGACAAAAACAGATGTTTAGGGAAGCCTTCTACACATGCCTCGCCATGCACATGAGAAGTGAGTTGGAGAACTGGACCAGAGTAAGCTTGTTTTTCCTACTGACTACCTGAGCACCTTGTGTACTGTGGATTAAATTCCTGACTTCTAAGGGAGTGAATCTGTCTTTGGGTACTCAGAAAGTAAAATATCTTTCTTAAAAGAAAGTGCAAAGGTTTATGGCAGGCTAAAAGAGAACCTGCTCAAGAAAAGATTTTTCTTACTGTGAATTTTATTACATTGACACCAGAAGATAAAGAACCTGTTGGGAGATTAGATCTCAATACAGTATCTTCTATTTCTGCAACACTACTCTGGTATCTCTAAAAATCATAGAATCATGGAATCACAGAATTGCTCAAGTTGGAAAAGACCCTAAAGATCATCAAGTCCAACCACAACCTAACCAGACTTCCCTAACTCTAGCAAACCTCTTCTAAATCATGTCCCTGAGCACCACATCCAAACGGTTTTTAAACACATCCAGGGATGGTGACACAACCACCTCCCTGGGGACCCTATTCCAGTGCTTAACAACTTCTGTAAAGAGGTTTTTCCTGATATCCAATCTAAACTTACCCTGGCGCAACTTGAGGCCATTTCCCCTCACCCTGTCACCTGTCACCAGTGAGAAGAGACCAACCCCGCTCTCACTGCAGTCACCTTTGAGGTATTGGAAGAAAGCAATAAGGTCTCCCCTCAGTCTCCTTTTCCCTAGACTAAACAGCCCCAGTTCCCTCAGTCGCTCCTCGTAGGCCATATTCTCCAAGCCCTTCACAAGCCTTGTTGCCCTTCTATGAACCTGCTCCAGCACCTCAATGTCCTTTCTGTACTGAGGTGCCCAAAACTGAACACAGTTCTCGAGGTGAGTACTTGAGGCCTCACCAACGCTGAGTACAGGGGCAGGATGTCTTCCCTAGTCCTGCTCACCACACCATTCCTGATACAAGCCAGGATGCCATTGGCCTTCTTGGCCACCTGGGCACACTGCTGGCTCATGTTCAGCCGACAAGGTCCTTTTCCATCAGGCGGCTCTCCAGCCACTTCTCCCCAAGCCTGTAGGACCATTTCTGTGAATTCCAAAAAGTAATGCAAAGTTGTTTGCTTTTTATTTTCATTTATTTATTTATTTATTTTCAGGGATTGCAGAAGAAGGTTATTACATTGGAGGAGAAATATTTCATGTATTAACTGATGGTTTTAATGTTCTCCTGTTCATTCATACAGAAGTTATTGATAAGGCTTAGGAAAAAAAAGGGATGAATGTGTGGATCCTCACACTTGAAGGCAACACTTTTGATATCAGCTCACCAGTTTGGGGAAGGTGGTATACCTATTTCAGTAATACTTAAAGGAAAGAGTGATGGCAAATGAGAGTGTTTTCAGGAAACTTCATAAGTTAATCTCTTGGAAAAATAATTTCTGTTGCTCTTTGTTAAAGAGAAACCACAATAATGCTAGGATAAGAACTTGCTAGCTAATTTTAGGGGTAACTTCGTGCCACTGTGCAGTCCTAGGCAAATTGCTATAGGTGGAGGACCCTTCCAAACCAAACCATTCTGTGATTCTGTTATTCATAGGCTGGAGATGATCTTGTTTCTCAGAACAGAAGTTCAGTCTTTCAAGAAATGAGTGAAGGGAGTCTCATGTTAGAAGTGGTTTCTTGTAGACGGGGTGATACAGATAGTGCCATTTACTTTTTCCCAATAACCATGGAGGACTCTCAGCTATCATTCTCTGAGCCTTTCCTGCACTACTCAGTGTAAATATTAAGAATTACAGCCAGTGCTGGGAGGCAGGGAGTTACATTTTTTGTGATTGCCTCAAGTCAAATCTAAGAGAAGTGCAGATTCCATAAGATTTTAGTACTGTATATTATCGATACATCTTTCTACCTATAGTTATATCCATATGCAATATTTACAAATGTCTCTGTATTGCTCTTTATATATCTTTATATATTTAATATGTCATCACATATCATATCATATCATATCATATAACACATATATCATAGAGAGATGAAAGTGCATACAGTGCATATACTAAGTGCCTTCCTTCATTAATAACTATTTTTCATCATTTTCAGAACAGAAGAATAAAGCATGAAATGTATTTGCACCAAACACTAACTAAAATAATATCAATCTATTCACAAAAAGAGGGTTTTTTAGTTTAAAAAAAATACAGATTTTGATGGCTTGTGACTACAGCAAAGAAAATAAAGTTAGTATCTGATGAGAAGAACAGAGCTTAGCATCACCCATAGAAATCAAAACCATCTGTGAGTCTAAGAAAGCACCACAAAGAATCCCAGCAGGTACCCATGAACATAATTAACGACAGCACTTTAAAAGGGAGCATTTTGAAACTGATTTGGGAGGTTTAACTTCCTTATATCCACTAGAAATGATGAGAGTCATGTGGCTAGAAGTTGTGCAGTGCTGTGAAAATTGAAAGTATTGGGATCATTTCATCAGTTGCCATAAGAACCATGTGATTGAAGTGTCCGTAGTTCCAAGTTCCAATCATGTGGAAATGTATAAGGCTCTTTATATCAAGCAACTTGAAATAACTACAGAAGCGCACAGGATGTTATGTGAGTTCACAGCAACACACTGCAGTGCATGTGTAGATATGTGTGTGAGTATAAGTGAAGTATGCTAACCTGAAAATGCATTTTTTTTGTATTAACCTGCAAGCTATGTTCCTTGATGTTATAGTACAATACTTGAATTTACAAAGTTTATTTAGCAGTTGTAATAATATTTTTTATCATAACTAAGAGACTTGCTGGGAGCAGATCACAATTATTGAGATATATTATATATATTCCATGAAATGTTTGTGCATAAAAATTAAGACCCTGAAATACTATCTATGTGGTTGCAGACAAAATAAATACTAAGGCATAAAAATGCATAACAAAAACAGTAAATGTTTTAGGTAACATTCCCCTCAGCTTTTTCTGTCTAAACATAGGTGTTCAAAATAAGGCAGCTATTCATTAACTGTTTTGCTAAAGGCAAACTACAAATGACCATCCACATAGATACCTATTATGGTAATTCATCTCCTTTCTCCCTTCTGTAATTTGCTTTCTGAGTAACAGCTCCATTCCTCCAATTATTATTTTTTTGTTTTTATTTTTTTTTTTGCCAGGACTTTGAGTCTGCTCAGGAATCTTTTTATTCCATTTTCTTTTTTTAATTTCTGGACTTTCTACCCTTTTTTGTTGTTTCCTTCTCCCTTCAGTCCTGCTTTGTCTCTAGAAGGAAGAGGAATATTAGTGACAAATGAGTGAATCCCAGAAGTTCGTTTCCTTATCTGCTGTGTCTTAAACTTTCATTTCCAAAATTGGCCTGTAAAGTTCATGAGAACAGAAGACTCATGAGAAAAGACTGCCTTGCATGATTTTGAGTATTTTCCCCTTTTCATTTGGCCAAGCATATGATTTGAATAGAGTACTTTGGCAATCTCAATCATGGTTGTTGCCAGAAACAGGAAACACAAAGGCATACAAAACTTAAGCAAAATGAAAATAAATTAGCCAAGTATTTTGAAGCTAAAAATAATTTCGTTTGCAGAGTTCAAGTTTTAAGAAAAGGTTTGGGGTCAGGAGCTGGAAAATATCTATTTAGATCTGGCCTAAATTTATCCATTGATGCAGTCTTTTGAATTTTTTATGATTTGGACCTTGTATTTTACATGGATCTCAAAGAAAGAAGACTTGTTTTTATTCTGTAAAACTCCTGCCTGACTGGGGATTAGCAGGTCCTAGTTCATGACACACAGAGAGCAAAGAGCAAAGGTATTATGCACCTGAGTGAGGAGACAGCTAGAAGAGTTTCTGAAGGTGACCCTACTAGAGATATGACAAAGAATCACACTTATTTTTTTACAATTCCTTATTATGCATTTCTGTATGTAATAGAAGTACCTGGAAGTTTATTAATCATTATTATTAATATTTTTAAGGCTTATATCAAACACTTAAAGAGGAGACCAATATGGCAATTTCTGTTTTACAGATGGTGGTGGCGGCGTAGTGTGTAATTACTTCTGTGTACCAGGTACATGTAAGATCCAAAGACAGAAACCCAACTCCATTCTTAATGGGCTTGTATGAAGACAGATTCTGGATTTAGATAAAACACATTCATTTCTGAGCCCTGATGCTTTAATATATGGAACACCCTTTTACCTTAGACATACTTGAACATTGGGTAGAACTTTCTGATTATTCCTCCAATTCCCCTCTGCTCTTCTCCCTTCCTCCCCCCTCCCCCCAAAAGAAAAAGGAAAAAAAAAGGATGATACTTCTGCAACACATCTAGAATGAAATACTAATTTCCTAAGAAGGACAAATATTACTGCTCAAGTAAAGACTACAGAATGATCACCCTTAACAAAGTGAAAGGCCAGTATCTAACAGGTGTGTAGGTGCAGCTCTTACACCACACATGACCTCTGTCACAAAGAGAATACAGAGGAAGTAGGCAAACAGAAATTACAGGTAAGGAACATGGCTTGCCCAGGGTCACAAAGAGTGTTGTTGGCAGAGGCAGGAGCAAAATTCTCTTTAGAATCAGCTTATACAAATATACAAAGACTGTTGATCTTTGACTTTAAGAACAAAGTTTTCTGACACTATTTGTTCTGGCAGCAACTTCATGTCTAAAAGCTGGGGGCTAACTCTAAATCACATGTGGTCAAGAGTATCAAAGCATAATGAGGGTAATAGCTTCGTGATGAGGTTCATAATGATGGTAAATGCCAAGGCTTCTATTAGAAGTTGCCCTCTGCCACCTCTTAAAAGCAGACTAGCTTATGCTTTACAAGAAATGAAACGGTGTTTTGTCATATGAAGGAAAATAACATTTCATTTTCTGTGGATGTGCATAGATGGTGGTTTTCTATAAATATAAAAAGATTTTGCATAGAATTGAGTGGCACCTAATTTTTTGCTACTAAAATGAATGACTGATGTAACTAGTAAATTTGTATTGGTTGAAATCATAATGCTAGTTTTGAAAGATGGATGAAATAAAACAAAAAATATCTCACTACAGCCCTGCTGGTACTACTTTTTAAGCACAAAGGAAGGGTTAAATAATGCACTCTGCTTACAATTGAGCATGTATCTTTGGGTTGACTTCCATTTGACTGGGCCATTAGTTTGAATTCTAGGTGAACTCAATAGAAATTAAAGATCTCAAAATACAGAGATTATAAAAAACATCTTATTGGTAAGTATGTTTATTGGTAAATGGATAAGGTGTCAGAACAGAAAAAAAAAATGAGTGAGGGAGCAAAGAACAATCTTACATTAAGTTTCTATGACTTCATTTTTGAGTCTGGAAGAAAATGAAGTACAAATGTTTTACGTTACATTTAGGAAACCAGTGAATTTCAGTATGGCTTAAAGTTTTCACCGTAGAACTTGTTTTCTCAGGACTTGTGAGGAATAATGTAATTGTAAGAGGAAAAGATATGTTTTAAACTAACCTAAAAGCAGCATTACAGTAGTTGCTGCAAACAAAAGTAGATAATGGTCTGTAAGATACTAAATATATGGATTCTCATATGCATGCTTATTTTCGTTATGAATAACATTTGATGTAAATGCAAAAAGTCTGCCAGTTGAAAGAGCCACAGCACCTGAATCAAATATGTAAGTAAAGAAAATATTCATCCAGACTAAAGGAGTAGAATTTAATAGAACAAAGACTCAAGATCCTGGCATATCGTTTCAGCTGTTGCTCTTATGAACTTTTAAACGATAGTGCAAAGAACACAAGTTCTAGGGTGAATATTCCTTTAAGCTTTGAAGCTGGATGACTTAATGAGTCTCTGTAGCTTAGATCAATATGCAACTTTGTGCAAATACGAGATGTTTTAGAGCACTTTAAAAATCCCATTTGCTCTTAAGAATAATTACACATAAACTAGAAATTGATTACTACTTTTATATGCCTTTGTTGACATTTTTGTACTGTGTGCAATCTTTTCTTCCAGTTTTGTATTTTGTAGGAATTATCTTTTAAGAATTGATTTTCTGAGAATGTTTTTATTGTCCTCCTTAGTCTATACTGCCTTATGTATCACTTGAGTGAATACTGCTAACATGCAAGAATATTGCAGTGAGATACAGCACACTGAAACTCAGACAAAGGCACTAAGCAATTCACGTAAATACGTCTCACCAGAACAGTTCAGTGGTAGCCTTGCTGATGAGTAAACAAGGAATCCGTATCTGGCAAGATTCAGTGTCTTTGATACATCAGTGCCTCTAGAGACCCCAGCTGATGAGCCAGAAAACCAGGAGTGATAGGTGCTAGAATGGGGGAATGGCCAGTACCCACTAGGGTTTGCTCATAAGGAACAGAGAATGTGCTGTGAAGGGATGGAGCAAGCAGGCTACTGAAAAGTAGTATTCAGGGAAGAAAAGATGTAATCTTTTATAATAAGGATCTTCTTGAATTCATAAATTTCTACCGGGCAGATGTGCCTGTTG
This sequence comes from Tetrao urogallus, assembly GCF_951394365.1. Taxonomy (NCBI): domain Eukaryota; kingdom Metazoa; phylum Chordata; class Aves; order Galliformes; family Phasianidae; genus Tetrao; species Tetrao urogallus. Next base: position 79,793,271 of record NC_136814.1, read on the forward strand.
GGAGCTTCTGTGACAACAGTACATGCAAAAGTGAACCTGGGAGTATCTTGTGGGTCTGTTACAGACCCATTTTGGCCCTTCTTGGCCAATAGGAGGGAAAGGATGAAACTTCCTTCAGATAACTACTGAAAATCTCTATTCTTCAGGCAGGTGACTTCTGCTGTCCAGAGAACTGCTGTGAAGGCAATGTGGCTTTGTGCAAAGCACCCAAGGAGCTCTTAGAGAGACAGTGAGAGTGACACATTTCCAAAACAAAGACCAGAAAGATGGATGGGAATGTTTCTCTTTGGGATCTGTTGCGCACAGACTGTGAAGGACTGATGAAGAGTTGTAGCTGTGTGGAAAAATACGGCATTTTATGTTGAAGGGAGTGCAAGCATTTAGGATCTGGTACAAAGTCCCAAAGAAAACTGAAGTTAGGGCACTAGTTTTTTGAGAACAACTTGGTTATTTAAGCAATTGCTAAGCAAGATCCTCCGAGAAAGAGCCATGTGGGGATAGAGTGCCCAGAAGAGCTGGATGACTCTTTGAAAGTGAGCTCATAGAGTGATCAGGAGCCAGACACCTTTATGTGCAGGAAAACTGGATCAGCTTAACTAAGAGGGAGCTTCTTGATGAATTAAATACACGCTGAGGAAATAATAATGTAAATGTTTAAATTGACGACAAAGATAGGCAACTAAGGAAAAATATAACAATATCACTAAGGTAAAATCAGAGCTAAAAGAGTTAAAAATAATTAAATTGACAAAGAAGCACTAGCTATAAAGGAATTGTAAGGAAGACGTGAATCTGTGGATGAATGAGACAGCACAGGGTGGATTATGTGGAAAAGGCAATATAACCAGGGTCTCTTCTACCTTTATCATCACAAAAGAGCCTTCCACTTGACCTCTGTCAGTAACAGAATCTATAGGAAAAGAACCAGCAAAGAGTGAACAAGTTAGACACTACTTAAGCTGGACTCATTCACAGCCCTGGGACTGACCTAAAGGTGCTGAAAGATTTGGCTGCAGTAGCTGCCTCATTGGCTGCTGTGATTGTACAGTTCATGTGTATTGTTTACGAAAAACATAGTGCTAAATGGAATAAGTGAACATTACAGTCATATTCAAGAAAGGCAAAAAGAGGATCTGGAACACAGCTGCTGGCTCACCTCAGTCCCTGTGAAGACCATGATCTTCTGTTGGAACCCATTTCCAAGCTCAAGCAGGACAAGGAGGTAATCAGAAACAGTTGGTCTGATCATCTTTGGTAATCAATTGACTGGTTATTGACTGGTTATAGGAATGACAGGGTGAAAGTCAATGATTTTTAATAAGGCTTCCAATACTAGGGCTCTCATCTGGAAGTTGCGAATGTATGGGCTGGATGATTAGATTGTTAAATGAATTTAAAATTAGCTGGACTGCCAGACCTAAAGTGCAGTAATCAGTGGCTTTGTGCCTAGCTGGCAATAAGCAAAGTAATTCAGGGTTGATAATGGAGCTGATCTTCAGTGTTTTTTATCAGTGAACTGTATAATAGGACAGAAAGTACTGTCCAGAAAATTTGCACAAATGGGGGAGGAGCTGGTGACACATCAAAGGACAATGTTTTTGTTCACATTGACCTTGAGAAACTTGAGAATTGGACCAGCATGTACATGAACTTGTACAACAGAATACATTGCTGTACCTGAGACACAAGTCAAGTGGAAGTTGCAGAGAATCTTGGGAATGTAGTTGAGGGCAATAAAGATTCAGGATCATGTGGACTGGAAAGGACCTCTGGAGGCCATCTTGCTATATCTTCAAATCAAAGCAAATCCCATGAGATCATAGATTCATAGAATTTTTGTGTTGGAAGGGACCTTAAAGATCACCTAGTTCCATCCTACTTAGCATGGGCAAGAACATCTTTCATTAGATCAAGTTGCCCAAAGCCCATCCAACCTTAAACACTTCCAGGAATCAGTTTACTAAGAGTCTTGTCCAGACATGTTTTGAATATCCCCTAGGACATGTGGAGACTCCACAACCTTGATCTAATATGCAGCAGATAAGAAAACCCCTTTCTGGTACTTGATATAATTACTCAACTGTCAACATTAGGTGAAAGAACGTGGTATAAAAGGTTTGGATGAGTCCCTGTCAAAGCAGAAATTTTGGCTCAGAACAGAACAATTCTGCTATGGAGGCCAGATTTGCTTCTTATTGTGCCTATTAAACACCTCTTCTACTCCCCCTGAGATGTGTGGCCCTTCAGTATAACAAATAGCAGCAGAAGCTGCATGAGTTCTGGTACCACTGAACAATTATCATGACATCTTATTCTTCAGTAACATTAAATGACAGACTTTTTGAACATTTATCAAGAAAGAAGATGGACAATCAACAGTTATGAACTCTTTACAATGCCATGAAATTGCATCTGTGTTGTGACAGGAATGATATCAGCACTGAGACAAATTGTATATGTTTTGCAGCTAAGATTATGGACAATACTGTAAAGAATAAATTGTCCCCAATGTGCTTAATCATTGCTTCACACTGTGAAGGGGAGGAATGTGTGGAAGCTGTTATGTCATGGCCTGAACCAGTGATTGAGCACCTGATGAAGAGGCATGGCCAGCCCTGGGAGCAACAGGTGCAATCAATTCACCTGTGTGATTAGAACAGGTAGACCCAGGGTCCACCCTTCCCTAATCTCATTTAGGGGCTGGCAGCTGAAAGGGAAGCATCTCTACTCAGAGTTTGCTTCCTTCTGGGAGTTTCTAGTGAGACATTATATTCAGAGCAGGGTAAGCTGTTTGTTTCTTTTTACTGGATTGTGACTAATATCTTTCTTGGGTTGTATGAAAACTGGTGAGAGGCTCTGTTTTATTTTATGCCTCTGGTATCCTTACTTTAAATAAGTGGAGATGTGAACTGGGTTGCTTTGTTTGTATGCGTTGCCTAAGAAAGCAGGTTGGATGTGAGTGGTGGTGAGACAAAGTCTGATTTGTTCAACAACAGTAAACTCTCCATCTCCTCTTTGTGGTAGAAAATGGACATTGAAGTTCTGAACAATCTTACTCCTGAAGTTCTTAAAAGAAAGCATAGTTGCTTGTTCAGAGCTCTACCATAACAGTACAGTTTTAATCTCCTGATGAAAGTTTTATTAATTGTAGATTTCAATGAAGTTTCTGTCAGGAAACTAGTGGCTGTTATAAGTTGGCTTAAATTTATTTCAGTTGCTGTAATCTGTGTTGTTTACTGGACTCGCATGAAGGAACAGGTTTTCAAGGCTTTTAATCTTGTTCCAAAGAGCAGGTTAATTTTTAATACTTAAATAGCATTCAGTTTTAAATTAAAAATAATGTCAGACTGCAATAAAGCCAAATAGGATTTCCTTTACAAAGAGAAGCTTAACTAAACAGGAGGACTTTACATCTAAAATCCAAATGGCAATCAATAATATGTTTAGACTGGAGTAATTTGGGGAATGGGGAAGCTCAAATGTTTTGCATTAGCCGGTGTTGTTGAAGTGGTGAGCTGGCAAAATATTGTGTGTCAGTTAAGTTTTCTGATAGCCAGAAACCCATTGCTCTCTTTCTTCTTTAGCCTGAAAGTGACTCTTACACTAAATTATGATTTTTTTTGTACCAAAATCTTCAGGTCTTGACTTCAATATCTCCCCAGTAATAATAATACCAAATGTGTGGGTATGTGTGGTGGTTTGTGAACTGAACTTTTAAATGTATGCATTGCACGTTCTACTTGCATAGAGCTGAAAACCACTGGGAAAGAATTTCAACAAGGGGAAGAAGAAGTACAGAGAAGTGGGAGATAAAGGCCTGAGAAGAGTTTGCTTATTTTTTTTCTGTATCATGTTACAGCTTTCTCCCTAACCCCCCTTTACCATCCCCCTAGCCTCAGGAAAGCTATAAGATGTTTTTCAAGGAAATCTAGTTCAGAAAACACTCTTCTTTCAAGGATTAATATGATGTAAAATAGAGGCTTTTATAATGCTCTTGGGGGGGGAACATCTCCCTTACCTAGAGGCTAAAAAAGAAAGAAGCTTGCTTGGACAGAGCTCAAACTGGGAACTCAAAAAGGACATCATGGTCCTTTTTATAGCATAAATACCTGGATAGATGTTACTGTCTGTCTGCAGCCATCAAGGTATGCAGAAACCAATCCAGAAATGTCTGATGACCTGATTTCGGCAGAACTTCTAATACGGGGACATGGTGTAGATCTTAAAGGCTGACTTCCATCTCAAATAAGGAACTGTGACAAATAGACTAAAGCTGTAGATTTTAGCCCAGAATTTGCACAGTCTCAGTACTGCCTAGAGGGTGAACCTCCCCTTCTCATTATGGGATAAGTAGTACCAGAACAGTTGTGAAAATTCTTTTGTTTTGCAAGTCAGGAATGTACAAGTGAGTGGTTGCCTTTTCTTTCTTTTCTTTTTTTTCCCCCTTAAACAGAGTATTGGCTCTGGATTTCTTTTTTCCTTTTTTTTTTTTCTTTTTTTTCTTTTTTAAGAAGCGTTTTTTACTAACTCAATGAATGCTTTGAAGCCCTCTATTTTCTGTCTTCCTTCTACCTCTCCTTCCTTCAGACCTTCCTCCTACCTACATGCCCTTTAAAAATTTTTTTATAGAATGGTTTGGGTTGAAAGAAACTTTTAAGACCAGGTTGCTCCCAAATCCTTCTCCTCAGAGCTGCACTCAAGCTCTTCTCTGCCTAACCTGTATCTGTGCTGGGGAATGTCCTGACCCAGGTGAAGGACCTTGCACTTTTTCTCAAGAGAGAAATGCATTAAGATAGGCTTTTGTTCCATTTCTTAACCAGTTGAAAATGAATGACAGTACATGTAGTAAGAACAATTAAAATTTCATTTTCTCCTCATTCTGTTAAAGTACTATCTGTTTTGTGAACTAAGAACAACATTGTTCTTTTTACCTAAGTAGCATTTATTCCTATTTTTGTATTTGTCATAGAATCACTTAGGTTGGAGAAGACCCTTAGGATTCTATGACCTCTGAATATCTTAAACCATTTCTTTTTACATTGCCTATGCTATCACATACTAGTATTTCAGACACAATCTACTATGTCTAAAGGCTATGCTAGTGGAGCACAATGCATGAAAATACAAAGTGGGGTCAAGAATATGTTTTGAGGAGTCTTTGCGGCCTTGTTTGCAATATATCGCCATGTTTTACTGGGGGGAAAAATGCATTGTGAGCAGAGACGAAATGTTTTCAAACACTTCATAATGAAGTGCAGGGCTGTACCAAGAATAAAAACATCGTGGCATCAAATTTCAGTTCTAAATACAGGAAGAGGGTCTTTCTTTATTCCTAGTCTAGAGGCAAATAAAATTCATATTTTCTGACTATTTTTGTGTCGTCTATGAGTCAAATAGAACAGGAGATAAAAAGCTGAATTTCCTCTGCTGTAAGTCAGTTGCAAAGTAAAAGTCATAGGCCCTTCCTGAACTTCTGTTGAGGGAAAATGAGGAACAGAACCCTATTTGAATTCCTTGCTCCCAGCACTTTTGACAGCAACATGTAGAAGAATCTTGGACCTGCAGTACTCTTCTGTGATGAATCAACAGCAGTTTTCAGAGACCATCCATACAAAACTAATTGCATCCTTTGGCATGGTTTCAGATTACAATCTTCCAATAGTACATATTGGAAAAATAGTTATTTCTAACCTATTATAAAACTCACCTATCTGAAGGCTCTTTTTTTTCCCCCCTCTCTACTACTATAAATACAACTTTGAAACAAATTTGGAAAAATCTGCTTTGGTACAGAAAGAAAAGTAAGCTGTGGAATATCTATGAGTATGAAAGTAACATCATAATGGAAACTGAGAGCCATTTGTATTTTTTTTTCTGTTGTTTTATGGATTTCTCTAAGACTATAAATAAAACGTTCTAATGAAGATCACAGATGCAGAGTCTAAAGATAAAACTTTGAAAATCTTGACCAAACTAAAACTAAGTTTTAATGAATTTTCTATTCCAGAAATCATGTGGCAATCCAGAAAGGAAGTCAGGAAACATGTATTGCTTAATAAATTATTGAAATGTTTTTTATAGTATTGCATTTCACCTATGCCAGATTGAAGACACCTCCAGCTTATTATAGCCCAGATTGATGGGTAATTGGACAAAGGGATCACCTGGAAGTCTTGGATGCTGTAAACACATGCCAAGAAACTTGCTGTGCATTTGGCAAATATTTGATTGTGGAAACCCAAAGAATGGAAAGACTTCATTTGGCTCTTTGTTTTTCTTGAACTAAAAGAACAGAATACAATGAATTTATTGCTTTTTCTTCAATTTGGACAATGAAGGAGCAACAAGAAAATGTGTAGAAGAGGAAGACTTAAAGATGAATGTTCAGTTAATCCTGGAGATAGTGTTCTCTGAAGATGTTTCTGTTGAGATCCAGTACTTTTTTTTTTTTTTTAAATTAGTTTTGGGAAAAAAAATGATAATTATTCAAGTAATTTTCATACAGTAATATCAATGATTTTCTTTTTTTTAATCTGAATTGGTTAACTCACAGGAAGGTCACAAAAACAAATGCAAACTCCTACATCTGGGAGAGAATGATTTGATGCTGAGCACCAATTGGGTGAGAAACAAATATATAGATTTTAAAAGTGGGGAAATCATAACAAAAAAAAACAACCCCCCCCCCAAAAAAACCACTACCACTATTACATTCATTAGTACTAAGCACAGTCTCTTCTTTATTTTGGGGACGTTAAATATTGGCTCCAGGAAGTGGGCGTTTTACTTTAATCAACTTTAAAAATCAATTAACAAACTTCTGTTGCTGCATATTTTGGTCCGTAAAGAAAACAAACAAACAAAAACAACAACCAAAAAAACCCCACTGTGGAATAATTGCAATAAGCATCCTTATTAATAAAAACTTAGCACAGTGTGTGCAACTATAACTGTAGACCAATCCCTGGTAGCAATTATGGCACTTCTCACTAGCCCAATCCAAGTGGTAAGTAGTCCCTGGTCACATCTCTGTCATCTGAAATCACAGAATGATCTTCAGATGTGAAAAGTCGCACTGTTTTCAAGCTGCTGAGAGTTTATGAGGCATGAAATCATTCATCAAAACCCAAACTGTGACTCATTAGTGAGTTTTAGGCCACAAAAACCAGTAAGTCTGAAGCAACTCATAGACATCTTTATGGCCTAGTATGTATAGCCCTGAGATCATTCTTCAAGATCAGCTTTGCCAACCGTGGCACTTGAGACCTGCAGGTTTAGCCTGAAGACTGAAAAACATGACTGAGAAACTGAATTGGATGAATGGAAAGGATGGCCACAGCTACTGCAGTTCTAGATGATGCTTGACTGTTTGGCACAATGATGAATTCTGAATCTGATCAGAGATGTGATTTTGCCACAGATATATTCTACAAGTGTGCTTACTAAGTGCTCAACTTTTCCAGGTTCCTTTGATAGGCATTATCATCCACTTTTGAAGGCTAGGCACATGTATATATCTTGAACCATCCCCATTTGGATGTGGTGCTCAGGGACATCATTAGTGGTGGGTTGTTAGTGATAGGATAGTATGGTTAGGTTGTGGTTGGACCTGATGATCTTTAAGGTCTTTTCCAACCTGAGTAATTCTATGATTCTATTATAACATATACCAAAAAAGTGAAGGAAACCTGAGCTACTGCTGACTTGCAGAACAACATGAATGTGCTGGGTCAGAGCAAGAATAACCTTTGCAAAATTGCTTTCAGCATCTCAGCAGAGCTTTACTGTATGCTGATGAAGATGGAAGATGATGGGTTAGTGCTGAAATATAGTATATAAGACCTAAATGACAGATTTTCTTTCTCACCCTTATTACAAGGTGGTCATCTTCACTAAGTGTGAACAGAGATGAGGTGGTAGTGACAAGGCAGCTAGGAAGAGGCCAGGAGTGTCAGTTCAGGGGTGCCAGTGCCCTCCCTGGAGAGTTGAACAATGCCCTTCTGGGCACTTCTGAGCAGAACTGTTGATAAAATCCGTATGACCACTCCAGCTATAGTGCTCCACACTGTGAAATTTTTTGTTACATTCTCTGGACAGGCAAGCATACAATTTTCATGAAGTTTCATGTACTTATGCCCTCATACACACAGACCAAAAATGACAGGTGTTTCTGTTTTATGTGCCATTTATGCTTAAGTGATTTTGGCATAGATATGCCAGCAAGGAGAAGCTAGCAGAATGCCAGTTTCAGCATTCCACCTCTCTTCACTCTCTTGGCTCGGAAATAATATGTGCTGACACCTGTTTGCAAAATTAACTTCACTAAATATCTTCTGTTTCTAAGAGATCCACAAATTGTACTTGTTAAGATAGAACATGAGGACCTCACAGCAGGATTTTATGAAATCTATTTGAAGCAAGTTTTGGTCAAAACCTCTGTTCTGGACAGGCTATGTTTTCAGGGAAGATTATGTAAATTGAGCTGGCTTCGGGTTTCAACATTTTTGCATGCCCATCTTTCCATGCTCCACTTTTTCTCTCTCTCTCTTTTTTTTTTTTTTTTTTAGTATCACATGACAAAGGGTTATTTTTAGAGAGATTAAGGTTTTTCAGCATAACTTCCTCCTGGGCCTGCTGCATAAGACACAGAACTTGCAGAGTGATGCCTGTCTGGCTTGGTGCTGAGGTAATCTACGCAAGCAAGACTCTCTAAGGCATATTTGATACCATTACGCAGTTAGTTGTGGTTTTGGTATCAGGTGTAGGAAGTAAGAAATCTGAGAGGTGTGGCCAGCAAACGTGTAAGTTTGCTGTCTCTTGCAGCTTTTTTTTTTTTTTTTTTTTTTTAAAAAAAAAAAAAAAACAACCAAGGAACATGAAAGAAAAAGGGAAAGAAAAAGAACAAGGCAAATTGAACCATATAAATAATCATGTTTTTGCAAACTGCTTGCAGCAAAGAAAGACATTTCTGTGCTGGTGACCAATAGCATTTCCAGCTTACTCTTCCTGTGTTCTGAACTTGGCATTCAGATGAAAGATTAAGAGCGCACAGACCAGTAAGGACTATCTATTACCGACACCCTGCAGATTGCAACCCTGACTCACTGGCAAAAGCATTCTGTATAACCATTAAAAAAAAAAAAAAAAAAAACCCTACAAAAAAAACAAAAGCAAAAAAAACCCAAAAAAAACAAACAAAAAAAACCCAACACAGCGGTGACGAAGGCAAACAAACAGAGGGATTTTTTTCAACGCAGAATATAAATAGCCAGAAAATCTCACTGTGGCCCCATAATGCAACACTCTGTTCAGGAAAGCAAAGAAGATACTTATGATAATGGCAAAAACAACTTGCTTAAACTTAGTGCCAGGCTACTGGTAAAAAATGTTCCATAAGAGGCTGGCGTGCTACATAAATAACGTAGGAGAAAATAAATCCACTAATTCTCTGATAATGGCCTCCAAGTTGAACTGAAAGGTTATTTTTTTGTTTGTCTTTACTTAGCAGCAGTTGGATGTTCCACAAAACAGAAGCCTAGGACAGAGGGTGCTTTCTCTCAGGAACTGAGATACAAAAATAGACAAATGTGTGGAGAAGAATGGGAAAAAAAAAAAAAAAAGGAATTATTCTGTTGGATGTTCTTAGTAAAATTCATTTTGTTGGGTGGTGTTTTACTGTCATTCATCTAATTTGTAAGTGGGCAAGTGCTCTTGCCTTTGGGTGAACAATGAAGACAGTTGTATTATCTCCTGCTTCGCCAAGGCTGTATAAGCTATTGGAAAATAATAGTGTTTTATAGTGTCAAACATTTAAGGAGAAAAAAAAAAAAAAAAAAAATCAAATACTCTTCTAGCTTCTCATTCATTAAGCAATTTCTACATCAGATCTTTTAAAGATGTTGTGTATCCCCAAATTTATGGGCATTTACCACCATCTGATTTGCACCTTCTTGAGTGCAAATAATCATAAACTGTGCACAACACCTTTTTCTTTCCAATGGTGTAGAATGCATGCCAATTCAGCTGCGTCTCAGAGATCAGTGAGATCAGCTTGTTGTAATTATTAGCAGTGTGCTAATATAAACTAACTGCTCTGCTTTCCTGCTGGAACTTGCTGGTGGTGCTTTGATTTCATGCTTCCTCCTTGCATGCTATATCCTGACAAGGCTCAGTTTGCTGCCTCTTTGCTTGCCTCAGTTGTAGGCATAACAAGCTCCAAAATCTGTGGTCTGTCGCTGACCTTTCACAGGAGATAAGAAGGGTTGACATCACTGAAATACACTCTTTTCATTAATTACTCTTGTGATATGGTATTGTTTTTCTTCAGATTCATTTTTGGTCAAGACTTCCCTGGATAGAAACAGTTACAAATTTTGCATTAATCTCTATTTGCCATTAATAAAAACATTCATAAGTGCTAATGAGGCACTTAAAGTAATACCTCCTGTGATACTGTGTTGGCCCACGAAGCCAGAGGCAGATGTTGCTGATATGGCAGTAGAGGTTAAACCTTCCCACCAATATTCCATTACATTTTGTTGCCATGTGACAGATGGCGGCAGAGGGGCAGTCTGACGCAATGGCATCCGATGTGGAATTGAATTCCTCCATGCTGAAAAAAGTGTACCCACTGACATTCACTGATACTTGGTGAACATTTATGAAGACAAAACAGTGTATGTGAGCACAGTGAAGCAATAGGTGCTGTATTTCAATCGTGGTTCCAAACTGTTACACCATGAAAAGAGCATCTCAAGCAGATCATCTTCATAAATTGGCAGATTACAACCAGGGAACTGTGTATGGATTCGAATAACAGCTTCAATGCATTGGAAATGATGGTGACATCATTGAAATATCACAAACTTTGCTCCAGGTGAGTCCCGCAAATGTTCTCGCAGGAACAGAAAGAACACTGCATACAAGTTTGTCAGAACCTATTGAACCTATATGAGGTTGAAGGTAATTGTTTCTTGGTTTGTATCATTACCAGTAATGAGATGTGGTGTCACCACTGTGAGCTGGAGTCAAAAGAGTAGTCCATAGAGTGAGAACATGTGAATTCCTCATTGAAGAAAATGTTCCCATTTAAGATGCAGCCTCAAGCAGGTAAAGTGATGTGCACTTTTTTTGGAATAGTAAAGAGGAGATACTTCTGGATTTCCTGGAACCTGGACAAACCATCAACTCTGACCACTAAATTGCACTGCTGATGAAGATGAGGGCTTGTACTTCCAAAGTCAGGCTAGAAAAGCAGACGAAGTTTCTCTTGCAGCATGATAGCACCAGGAACTGTACCAATTTGAAGACTGTAGAGCATGTTGCCAGTCTTGGCAGGACTATCCTACCACACCAATTGCATAGTCCAAATTTGATGCTTTCTGACTTCCATCTCTTCAGTTAGATGTAGTATGAACTGCATGGGCAGCATCATCTTAGCAATGGCACCATTGTAACAGTTGTGAAACAGTGGATCACTTTCACTGGTTCAGTTTTTTATAAGGACAGCATGCAGGATCTTGTTCATTACTGAAAAAAAAATGAACAGCTGATGGCAATGATTATGTTGAAAAATATTCTTCTGTAGCTGAGAATTTTCTCTATCAAATAGTGTTATTGTGCTCTTTGTATCTGTTATAGTTCCCATGGAATTAAATAGGAGGCATTACTTTTGAAGCAACCTACATATTTGTATTGCTCATTTCCACTGAAGGCAAACTAGTGTTTTTTATTTATTTATTTATTTACTGTGTCTCTCATCAGCTTCTCATTGTCTCCTGTCATGCTCTGGCTGAAATAAAGTTGTCTTTTATTCAGGTATAAACTTGAGCTCTCTTGTATTTAAATACTTTTCTCTGATCTTCTTCCTGTGCTTTGATTTCTATTATTTTCTATTACTTATAGACTGACTCCTAGGAGGGGAAATAAGGACTTAGTAATCTGCAAGTGGACATGGAGAATGCAACTCATTTTAGTGCTGTATGTGCTGCTGAGTTCAAGGATATCAGGAAGACTGCTACCATTTGCAGAAAGAGAGAGTGTTTACAAATAGTAGGGCTTCTGTTGTCTCAGTTAATTGTTTTAGTATGGTGTGTTTCTGTAGTAACACAACCAGTTTTACCTCCTTGTTATCCCTCATCTATCAGTTTCCACTGCTTGTCCCTCTCCTTAAAGAGCAATTTTAAAGGTGTTTATGTAAATAAGGTTCTGGTTCACAGTGAGATGCCTCAGGAAATGCAACAATAAAAAGTGGTCATTTGCTGTATAAGCAATGGATCAAATCTCAAGGGCTGACATAGAACTCAATATTTCAATCAGCCTAAGAGGCAAAAAGATAATCAACTACACTAATAACAAATATTTTCTGGCAGAATATGATACTCAAACTGATTACGTGCATTATCATGACTTTAAATTGTGCAAGAATAAACCCAGTAACAAGATCCTTTATCTGCTTTCTATTGTGTTAGTTTACTTTCTCAGGTGGTTGGTATTGCTCTGGTTGGCATTACACGTATTACACATTCTGTCTGTATATGTGTATGTATAATCAATGGATATTAAGATGATACAATCACAAAATAAACAAGAGAGTTAGGCAAAGTGGACTATGATAACAAAAGAGAATAAATGGAAGGCTTACCCTTAGTTGGGCTCACCAAAAAACACCAGAAGGAGGGACCTCCAGAAGAGATCCTTCCCCTCTCGTAGCCAGCTCTTAAATAGGTCTAGGAGGGGTGCAGCCTGGCTCCACCCCTTCCGGCAGCACAGGTGAATTGCCTTCACCTGTGCTTCTCTAGCTGATTCATGCCTCACCTCAGGTGATCAATCAGAGGCTCAGGCCATGACTCAGTAGTTCCCATACAGCGTATTTAGTATATTGAAGTAGTATTTGACAAATGTTCTTATCCTAACATTGACTCAAGACTGACCAGAAACAAGTCTTGTAAGGAGAAGCTGAGGGTACTGGGATTGTTTAGTCTGGAGGAAGATCAAATGAGACCTCATTGCTCTCTACAGCTACCTGAAAGGAGGTGTGGTGAGGTGGGGGTCAGCCTCTCCTCCTGAGCAAGTGACAATAGGACTAAAGGGAATGGCCTCAAGTTGTGCCAGGGGAGATTCAAGTTGCATGTTAGGAAAAATTTCTTCTCTGAAAGAGTGGTCATGGACTGGAACAGGCTGCCCAGGGAGGTGGTGGAATGTGTTCCTGGAGGTGTTCAAGAAATGTTTAGGCGTTGTGTATGGTTTAGTGGGGAAATATCAGTGGTAGGTGGACAGTTGGACTGGATGGTGTTGGAGGTCTTTTCCGACCTTGGCGATTACACTTTATTTAAGCTCCTGAAAATTCAAAATAAGGCTCCCTATTAAAAGAGATTTTGTCACCTAATTTGTTCTCTCTATGACATATGCCAGTAACTCTGGCAGAATGGGTGTTCTGTCCTTCAGAGTTCCACTGCAAATGAAAAGGTCTCATTTGGTAAATAGAAACCTTTTGCTGAATGAATCATAGACCACATTGTGCTTAAACTGCTAGTAAGTAAATTTCATTACGGTTTTAATTGGCTTCATGTGTTCCATATCAACAGCTTATAAGGAGAGCTTGTTACTAATGAAGAAGAACAGCCAGCAGGAAATAGTGGCATGCTACATTAAACTTGAACATTCTAATCAAGACAAGGTATGGGTGTAAATTTTACTCCTTTGAAGTATCACTACCCAATGTAATTAGTTAACAACTATTTGTTTGCTCTGCCTCTTTGGGGAAACAGATTGTGTTGGATGACATTAATTTTCTGTGCTATTGGTTAAAAGAACAAGGAAAGGATTTCAAAAGCGATTTCAAGGAAAGCAATAACTCAACAAAAAAAATTAGCAGTGCCACTGAGGGTGGAGGAAAAAGAAGCTGCTGATTATACAGTCTTTTATGTTGTGTCCAAATGAAGAAATACTAACAATGCTGAAAATATTTCATTGTAAAAACATATTTATACTGTGGGAAAAACACAGTTTTGTGCTGCTGAACTTACCCTTTGCTTTACCTAGTGACACTTGACTGTTTGGAGATGCTAAAACACATCCTTTTCTCTTTGTTTTCACTAAGCAGCAGGGATATATGAGTGGTTGTAGGAAGGTGGCAAATGGACTGTCCCACCTGAACACTATTTATTTCTAGGAAACACTTGCTAATTATGCAAAATTGTGTCCCTTTGTTCCTGCCTTGTCAAAAAAAAAACAACCAAGAAATTCAAATGATTTTTTTTCTTTTGTGGAAACTCCTCATTAGTTAAAGGGGTAAAGCAATCAAAGCCACCTGTCATTTAAAAACCAAATTGGGAGTTCTTTCACGATAATTTTATGATGAATATTCAAGTAACATTAAAACGTCTACTCTTTTTACTGTTTAATCTCTAATAGCATGTACTGCCTATTGCAGGGTACAATGTAAGAATTATAGTTATGATTTGTAATCACTGATACTAAAGAAAAAATTTGAGACTAGATGTTTATCACTAGATAGTATTCTGGCTAGTAGCTCTTGGCTGGTTCCAGTCTGGGTCTACCATGCTCACATTTTTTTTTTTTTTTTTTTTTTTTTTTTTGGGAGAAAAGAGGAGCAGTTATTTGAAGGGCAGACCTCCCCGCAGTGCTGAATAATCCCTGTGTGCCTGTGGCAGTTTGTCAGCCCTTGCCCAGAGCAGAGAATTGCCTCACATGCAAACACAGAGGCCAACCTCCCAGGTGCAAAAGCAGTCAGAAGTTAGTCCCAGGTTGTCACAATTTTTAGGATAAGGGAAATAAAGCAGAATCAGAAAATACAAAGCATTTAAGTAATTTTTACAGTCAAGCTGTAATGTTATTTTATGTTTCAACTGTTTTCAAGTTCCCATTGAACACTTACATGGAAACTCTAAATAAGATGAGGAAGGCTATAATCTAATTGATTCTTTTCATGGGAAGATATTTTGGCTTCAGGTTTTATTTCTCCAAGCAGTTTATCCTCCCCTTCTGCTGTTTCTGAAGCACCTCCAGGGCTCCTTTTTTCCTCATTCAATGCTGCCTTTGCCTCCTGCACACTCACCACTGTGTGTCCATCCTTTTTTAAGATGGCGATAGGTAGATGGAGATTCTATGATGTGTATATTCATGAACACGTACACAGAATCACAGAGTCACAGAATTGTAGGGTTTGGAAGGGACCTCCAGAGATCATCGAGTCCAACCCCCCTGCCAAAGCAGGTTCCCTACACCAGGTCGCACAGGTAGGCATCCAGGCAGGTCTTGAACATCTCCAGAGAAGGAGACTCCACCACCTCCCTGGGCAGCCTGTTCCCGTGCTCCGTCACCTCACTGTAAAGAAGTTCTTGCGCATGTTTGTGCGGAACTTCCTATGCTGCAGTTTCCGGCCATTTCCCCTTGTCCTGTCTCCACTCACCACTGAAAACAGTCTGGCCTCGCCATTCTGCCCCCCACACCTTAGATATTTATAGACCTGGATCAGGTCTCATCTCAGCCTTCTCTTCTCAAGGCTGAACAGACCCAGTTCACTCAGCCTTTCCTCATAGGAGAGATGCTCCAGGCCCTTCACCATCTTCGTGGCCCTCCGCTGGACTCTTTCCAAGAGATCCTTGTCTTTTTTGTACTGGGGAGCCCAGAACTGGACGCAGGACTCCAGATGAGGCCTTACCAGGGCAGAGTAGAGGGGGAGGATCACCTCCCTCGACCTGCTGGACACGATCTTTTTAATGCATCCCAGGATGCCATTGGCCCTCTTGGCCACAAGGGCACACTGCTGGCTCATGGCCAACCTGTTGTCCACCAGGACACCCAGGATACATATACGTGTTCGCTTGGTGTTGCTCAGAGGACTGCCTGGGGAGTTGACTTCTTTCTCTGTCCCTTCAGCGGTTCTACTTACTTTGTATATTCTGAAAGAAGAGGGCTTCTCAAAGAAGGAAATAAACAGGCAAGTCCAAACATGGTATTCAGAGCTGGGAATAGAAGTTCCATCCAGTTGGTTGCATCAAGTCTTGGATTAGAATTTGCTGTTTCTATACCACTTCTAAATGTCTTGTTCAGACCATACCTGTTTATCCTGCAAACTTGGTGCAGTGTTTTCTAGAATTCAGTTCAAAAAGGAAACATGGTCCAGAATGCGTACAGTGCAGGACACTGTACTCAAATTTAGCAGAGACTGAACAATGAGTGAAGGGAATCAGATGATAATCAACAAAACCAAAAATTTTTCTCACATGATATTAGTGTTTCAGATTCAGAGGCATACTAAAGAACAGCCTGCTGAATCCTCTGGTACTTTCTGCAATATTCCAACGGGAATTCAAGTTTTCAAAGTTAAAAATCTTAGGTGTAGGCTAAACTGTGGGAAAAGAAACACTGTGAGTAAACAGTTATCTGCACATCTTAAATATATTTTGTATAGCTGCTATGTAAGTTATTATGGGAGATGAACTGCCACTTCTGACCATGACAGTGGATCTAAAATGTAGGAACACAGTTAGAATGGTATCTTTAAAATAAAAATTGACTGACTATTGCATTAGAAAGAGAGAACAGCAATAACAAATGAGCAATTGTCCACAAACCTTCTTTGGAGCACAAAATAATGCCAAGACTGTTTCAGTAGTAATATTCACCAATAATGAAGACTATGATTTGAAAATAAGCAGAAGGCTCTGATGTAAGAATTCAGAAAGCGTATCCTTTCTCAGTTTGGAGAGACAAAAGAGTGGCTTGGTTGTTAAGGATGAAATTACGCTTTGTTTGTGAAAGTTTGGGCACTGTGGCTTCAGAGGAGTTTAAATTCTGGCCTGAGGTGATACAGAGAGCTTTCAAGTGGTGACATGTTTATCTCAATCTTCAGAGAGTATTATTCAGGAAATCAAACTAGTAATCCCATCAGAAGAATCTTTTGAAAACTTTTAAATACTTATGCTTCTTGCTGGAAAGAAAGCCATGGGTGGATCCAAAGCCCAACAGCAATAATTGGGAGCCACTGTTTATGAATGACTTCAAAGGACTTTGGGTGAAACTCATTGTGACAGCAGGCTTTCCCTTGGTATTTTAATACTTCCATACCCAGCTTTATCCAAAGCAGGCAGTGAACTGAAAGGCAAAAGTAAAGAAAATGTTTTTCTGGTCATGAAGGGAATCTGAAGAACAGTGTAATTATCAAAGAGAATGACTTTTGACATAAATAGGCATGAGAAAAGAGAAGCTGTAAAAGGAACTGATGCATGATCAGTGGAAAGTGAATAGTAATAAGAATGAGGTGCCTGTGCTGCAGGTCAAACTCTCAAGGCAATGGCAGTTCCGCATCTGTTCCTTGCTGTGTCTGGAAGTAATTTTGGAAAGTGAAACCATATGGGGCCTTACAATGATCAAGCCCAAAGGTGTTTGTGGAGTGGTCCAGTGTGATTCTCTGATCAAAAAAGACGAAAGCAAAAAAAGGAACCTCCAAGCCAACATTGTTTATTTTAGAGTAATCATTTTTATAACCTCACCTATCAGTGGAGGAAAATAAATTATTTATAAGCAATAGCATGAAGTCTTCAGAGCAGTTCTGTAGTAGTAAGCTCATTTATAAATGTATTCCATGACAGCAATGCTGATGGTTATTTGTTTATGAGGGTCCCAAGAAAGACGTTCATTGCTGAAAATTCTTGGAGTTGAATAAAGAAAATATAGATAATTGTGACAGATTTTTTTATTCTGCAGAAACGTTACATATCTTTTCCATAATTCACTAAAGTTTTGAGAAACCACATAATGTGTTTCCTTTGCTTTCTATCTATTCAGCACAAATGTGGTTGTGTATTCAGTTCTAGTTAGCCACCTTCTTGGAAACCTTTCATGGAAAGCAAAAATAGTATGTAATCGATAGCCTCATGTTCTGAATCCTCAGAGCCTTTACTGAGAAATACCCTTAGCTAATCCACGGTTGAGGCATTTAATATATGTTTTGAAGCTTATTCTCTTTTGGAGTTGCAGTAGGAAGAGAAAAGCCTTTGAAACCTAATTACTGTAAGGACTATTTAGCTCTTCTGATTTCAGATAGATGCTTAACAACCACAATCATAGTTGCTAGTCAGATGAATGTTGCCATATATCATTATGAAACTCGGGTCCTTTTTCAAGAAACCATTACAGCAGCACAAAGGCATGAGTAGATACTGCAAAGGCAATGAGATAGTGGTTGCTTCAAAGGTTATGCAGCATCTCCTTTTTCTTCTTTGCCCCTGTGCTGTTTATGAGGCAGGGGAAATTACTGTATGAAAGGGAGCCCCCACCACAGACTCTGAAAAGTTAGAGGCGGAGAAGGTTAATTTGATGATCAGCCACATAAAAAGGTTGTGCTGGACTAGGAATGGGAATTTTATTACCAACACGTGTCTTGTCATAAAGGAACAGGCAGTGTGCTGTCCACCGTGGAGGGGCAAGCCGTGACATGAAAACAAGTCAGGCTGACAGATTAAGAACTACTCCTAGTATTTTTGTTTGCTGGACGCAAAATGCATTCTGATGGCCTTGATAACTGGTGGGCACATCAGTCAGAAGGCAGAGAGTGAAGGTAATATATGTGTAATCTGAACTAGCTCTAGATTTATTGCTCCTTTGAGGGAATTGACCTAACAACACTGAGCCAAAAACTGCACATGTACAGGACAATGGCCAGGACTAGCCTTCTCTTCCTTCCTTCCACACATTTTAGCATTATATTCTTTTAAAAAAGAAAGGAAAAAGTGAACTGGAAATCAGAAACAATCTTTTATCTGAGACTGTCTCTTCCTGTACCTCATATGAATTTTGAGTCTTTCAGAGTGGAAGACACTGTAATTGACAGTCACCAAGTCACCTGAATGCAATAAACACAGTGGAAATCTCTTGGTTATGTCTGTGCCTGAGAGCTGGAAGAACCTGGGCTCCAAACCTACTGAAGCTAAATCACTTAAGCATCTTGCTTCTCCAGTTGTGAAACATGGATGATAGTGTATCTGTGGAAAAAGAAGGCTACAGGACTCTATTTTTGCTTCTGTAGATTCTGTACATTTATTAAGCTTCAGTTCCTGTGCAATCTCATTAGTTTTGGCTGGAACTGCAGTCCTTACCTCTTCACCCACACACCTCCTCCTCACTTATGTTAAGATCCTTTCCCAGTCTTTGTGCCTGTTCCTCCCAGACTAGGATTTCTCATGTCAGTAGTGAGTGTGTTTTTCATTTCTACGCTCTCCCCCCTTTTCCCATGTACTCTGTGCATTTCATTTTGCATCTTGCTTTGCTTTGATTACCTTTGGGAACCCCCCGAGTTGTCACTTGTGGAAAATGGATTGCACCGCAAAAAGAGCACAGGCTGGGATAGGCAGCAAAGGAAAGATACATCTGGTGAGGTAAATGTTGGCTTAGAGTCCGGAGGAAACCGCAGAGTAGCATTCACATTTCCAGGCAGCTGGCTCAGCAGTGATGTGTGCTCCTACTGGTTCTGCAGTGATTGTTGTTGGTGCTCTCAGAATGCGGCTCTCCTCAGGAATGAAGGGAATAGCAGGCTGGCGGGGCTATGAAAAACATGTGTTTGCTTTGCTTGTGGCTGGGACAGGATGCACAAAGCATGGCTCCAAGCACCTCTTCAGCAGCACCGTCTCCTGCTCCATCTACAGAAGCAACCACAGCTCAGAGCAGCCTGTCCTCCTGTTCTCTCTCCAGAGGCAAAGATCACGATTGCTGCTCTCAGGCCTGTATCACAACCAGCAGCCTTGCGAAGGCGAATGTTCAGCAGCAGTTGTGCTATACAAACCTCTTCAAACAAAGCGTGTTGCCATGATGAACACCAGCTGAAGTCAAGTTTAAGTGCTGACAAAGGCAACCTTGTAACTGTAGTTTACAGCTGTGGAAAAATGATAGCGTAGACAAACTGAATCTGATTTTTTCTCACTTGGTATGTTAAATTCAGCAGTGTTATGCTGCTGTAAAGGAAAGAATAGCTAAATCTGTGAGGTCTATTCAAGTTTAATTGAGGACACTCTTTTTAAAGGGTAGCAGGCCAGCTTGTGGCTTAGGCTCCATGCCTGCGTGGGGCAAATGAGGGTGCAAGACACTCCTTGCCTGCACACTCTGTCCTCTCTACATACTTCTTCTTGACCTCATGTTCAGGCACAACAAACGGGCAAAGGCAGCTTCCCAGTACTCGATCTCTCCCAGTTCAAAGGCCATTGGGACTGGATTCAGTCACGGTTTTAATGGAGAACAGGCAATGCCTGTCATGCTTTACAAAACATCCACTGTACTGGGCAGTGACAATAGGAGGTTGCAACTCGTTCGTCTTCTTTCTTCCAGAGAGTAAAATCCATGTATCTTTTTAGGGGGAACAGCACAAAGAATAACCATCTGCTGCTGAAGAGTCACAGGAGAAGGAGCAGAGGAAGCAGAGGGTTGTTTGCACTGCTGCCAGCTAAACCTTGGTGAGAGCAGTGATGGACATCAGGTGGTACACTGCAGCATGTGCTCTAAAGTATGGCTGACAACTTATACCCACTACCTCCATACTGTATTGTATGGAATACAATTTCAGGAAAAAATTCCTCTTGTTCAATACCATGGAGATCTTGTTGCTTTTTTGTACTTTTTTGTGGATATTTTGTACCATTTGTCGTATTTTTTACATTTCACCTCTTGCTGTGGCATGGGAAGTGACAAAGGAAACAAGCACCTTTGCTGCTGCCTCTTAATCCTGGCAGGATTTCAAGTGCAGCATCTATTTAAAGTTGTGTCAGTGCTGCCTGAAAGGAAACCTTCTGGCATGAGTGAGGCTAAATGTATATGAGCTTATCTGGTTTATGTTCTTTTCTCTTACTAGAGCTTTTCCTACAAGTGTCTATGTTCTCATTAATTGCAGCATAGCATAAAAGCCTACAGGTGATCCAAAAGCTTTAAACGTAGGCTTTTCAGGGATAGAGTTTAATTGCTTATAAAACCTCCATGCACACATTGAGCTCCAGGAGGATTCCTGCAGACACACCATCAAAAACTTGTTTGATTTTTATTTGCCAGCTTTCCTGTAAATACCACATGCCCACATTAATTACTTTCTTAGAAGGCCAAACAAGAACTTACAAGAAAAGTAAAGACATATTCCTTAAACTTTTTAAATGTGAGTCATTTACAGAGCAAAATGTGAACATGCAGACATGCAACTAGTTATCGTATGGAAAATCAGCACTGATGTTTCACAGCTTCTATTTTCATAATTATTTAACTTTTAGATTGTTGAGGACAAACTATTCTCACGCAGCTGTCAGCATCTGTGAAAAGTTTTCTTTAAAGGACTACTGATATCATGTCAATGCTCTTTATGTTTTTGGTTTTGTTTTTTTTGTGGAACAAACTTTCTAAGCAGACAATGCAACACTGCCAGATACATGTTTTCATGATTTAAAGGAATGCTCAAGGAAACTATTTTGACCCTGTTTTCTAGCGTTCTTGTGTTCAGAGAGGCAAGGAGTTATCTGGCAATTGCAAATGATGAATATCAAATTATTTTAAAAATGATTTACTACTGCGTAGAGAAGACATAGAACTGAAATGTACCTATTAGGTTTGGAGTGAATAGGTTCATAATTGGGAAGAAATAATTGCTTAGATGAAGTAGAAGGTATGGGAATCAGATTTTGGCTTCTGTACTGGGACACTAAATGTTATCCTGTGGGATTGATAATATCCAGAATACTTAATTGTTTAATGCTCGCTAGACTATATTATTTATTTGTGTAAGCTAAAATAAACCCTACATCTGGAGATCAAACTATCTCTATAATTCCTCCTTAAGGTCCAACAGTGAGTACAGCTCAGCCTGCAAAATCTCATGACACCCAATTCTGGTTGAAATCATTACAGCAGTAGTTCAACAGTTCTTCATTAGGAAACTTGACTACACACACTGATTTCTCTTTTAATTTTAATTTCATTCTCTTGTGCAGCTGAGAGAAATGTCACATCTAAATAATCTATTAAGGCACAATATAAAATGTACCAACTCAGTTGTAACCCTACACTTTGTGTTCAGAAACACCCCTAAATTTCTGGAATTCCTCATGGTTCTGTTGTGTTTTGGGCTGGAAAGAGTCAGATATAAAACTAAAAAGACCCAGGAGAAAAAATGAAGACATTTTTCTCTCTTTCTTCTCCCCTTTTAGAAGCTTTAGCTACAAAGAGTGACTTGCGTACAGAACTCCATTTCTAACCTCACTCAGTTGCTTGATCTCCAACTTACATCTCCAACCCAGTGCTTGTATCTCGTGCTCCCCGTAGCTATGGCATCCACTTGACAGAAGTTTAAGGACTTTCCCACACTCAGTTGCTGTGTCTACCATGTCTGGAGGCAGTAGCCTTCATACAGCTCAGTGCTTGATGATGATGTACGACCTAATCCACAATGCTTTGCATATCTTTACTACCTGATCATGGAAGCTTACTGTGAGGGACAGTTTCAAATGTTCAAGGTACAAGAATTGTTGATGTTTGTTCAACTTGCACATTTTGCATATGTTTTATAGATCATCTTAGTCTTGAATGGCACAATTGGAAAATGCCTAATACACGTTATTAGAGAAAATAATGATGTGAGAGGATAAAAAAGAGATGTTTCTAATACCACTTTTGCTTAGAGCTGTATTCTAAAGGCTAAAAAAGTACAAAACTATGTTCAGGATGCTGCTGAAGCTGCAACATGAGACAAACTTTTAAAAGCCAGAGAGAGCAAGAAGCAGAGAGACAGAGAAAATGAGAAGGAGATTGAAACTCCCATGTCAGTTAAAAAAATGCACTTGGCAATACTCCTGCTCTCCAGACTGAACATGGCAGTCCCGTCCATTTCTTCAGCAGTCCTATCAGTTTTCATGTGAGCATAAACCAGCAGACTCTGCTCACAGCAAGAGAAGAAACCTTGATCAGAAGAGGGGGAAAGACTTCCCAAATGTTAGCACACTCATTTTCAGTGTTGAGAAACCTGGCAGAGGCCCCTACACAGCCCCCAGTGATCTCAGTGGAACCCATCACCTATTTCCCTGCCATCTGAACTGAGACAATAGAGGAGAACTGGCGTAGTCAACATGGAAAGTAGGGTTAAATCTAAATTCCTGTAATCTGCAGTATTTTTGGGAGTCTTGGATAAAGTCTGTACCCTTCTACTCATATACACACTGCACAGCCAGACAGGATAGTCAGACTTACCGACTTTCTAAATATTTCTCAAAACCTCTGGAATGTTTTGGGCAAGGCCCAGGAACTGGAAAAATATAACTTGGGAGCTTCTTAAGAAAAAAAATAGTACTGGTAGTCATCTGAAAGAGCATTAATTCAAAGTGACTGAGGGAACCCGAAAATTGCTGAATGGGCAGAACAGCTGCATAGGATTCTCAGCTGAGAGACTTGTGCTGGGAATTAAAGCTGAGGTGGGAGCTGCTGGACTCGTGCTATCCCTCAGGTTTATAAGGGCTGGTAACAGCCATACACAGTGCCATCTAGTGGGTTTGGGGGCAAATATGAACCGTTAATTTGGGGTCCCAGAATAACTCTGAGGCTGTCTGTCCAAACCTCGCCCTAATGCTTTTGCAGCTGAGAGGTATAGCATCTTGATTTTCTCATTGGCACTGTGAAATGTAACTGCAGTGATAAAAACTGGGCAACATACAACATCACAAGGACTGCAAAAACTCATAAATAGAACTGTACCAGTCTTAATAGGGAGGGAATGTAAGTTTTTTTTCTCTCCAAAATGACAAAAAGGCAAAAAGTATGTGCCTCTCTCACCTCCCTACCACACCTTCTGGGTGGAAGGACAGATTTCTTTTATCTCCTTTGCCTCTCATTTCCTCACACTGTGACTGTCAGTGAGGGCTGAAGAAATTTCTCTCTTGCCTGTCTGCTCTTTCTAGCTCCTGTAACAAGAAACATGCCGACCAGTGTGATGGATTCTGGAAGGAATTTCCCCCAGGTCAGATTAGGAATGATCTTTGTGTTTTGTTTTCAGAAAGTACAAAACCTCTAGTGTAGGGAGATGCCAAAAATATTGTTTTCAGCTAGTAAAAGTCTGAAAATTATTATGAGATGTTGGGAAATACTCTGAGGGTTTTACAGTGTGGGAAAGAATAAAATTATTTGATCCAGCAGTAAGTTACCTGGTTGTGGACAGGGGATGGACTTGATGATTAATGTAACCTCTTCTAGTCCTTTGTTCCTCCCTGGCAGTTTCCTCAGCCTTTTTTTTTTTTTTTTTTTTTTTTCCCCCCAAGGAAAGGAGAGTGTAAAATTATTTAATCCCCTGGGTTAGCTGCATTCTACATCCTCATATTGTTTAGCAATATGGATAACTGTACAGTCTATGAGATAATTTACCCATGTGAATTGGCCAAGAGATGCAAAGCCTGGCCTTGCTGTGCAATATGTGCTTTGGAGCAGGCTTTCAAACCATCTGGGAAGGCTTGTTCACTCTAAATCATCATTTGCATCTCTGGTGGGCTGTGAGAGTTCATGTTCCTTGAAATGTTGCCTGATATGTAAGAACATAGTTTCCATAGTTTCCTTAATATATGCATACAGGATCCTTCAAAACATGGAACAAACACCAATGGCAAATCAAATGTACCCAGAAGAGCAAAATGCTGCAAGGAATCGGTGAAAAATCTCAGATTAGTAAACACTAATGAATAATTTGAGTTTCAGGAGAGCACGTGAATCTAACAAGGGACATCAAAGGCAAAAAGAAGGATTTCTGTGAGTAGATAAATGACAAAAAGAAGGCAAGGGAAAATGTGAGCCTGTGATTCATTTTCTTCTCTAGAAAAATATGACATGGAAAAAAATGAGTTACTTAATGAATGCCTTCTTCACCTCAGTCTTTACTAGCAAGGCTGCCCTTCAGAAATCCCAGGTTCTAATGACCAGTCTGTGATTCTGTGAAATAAAGCTGTTTTCATCCTTAGGCTGAAAGTAAAGTTTTGGCTACTTTACAGGATTCTGCCTGGCAGATACACTTTTTTAATTGCTGTCTTAAAATACAGTAAGATATTTTGAGGGACTAACCTAGCACTATATTTTTATATAAAGTCTTAAGCATGAGGCATCCAAAATCAGGAGCTCATGTTGACTTGATCCTGTCATAAGCCTGTATACCTTCAGTTTGTTTTCTAAATACTGAAGAAACTAAGAAAAGATGGTCATCACACATACACACATTCTTCTTAATATAGCTACACATTGGAGAACATCTTTCTTCCAAAGAACATGCACTAGTTAACACTTTGTTCTGCAAGATTCACAGTATCCAGCATGACTTGACTTCCATTTCTGTGTTTTTATGTTTCAGTTTTTTAGAGTGGTGTTTTAAATACCGATAACTTGGATTGATTTCATGAAGGACGTTGAAGCAAGTACGTAATGACTGCTGAAGGGAAAGAGGATAAAGTTATGATTGAAATAAATATTTTTGCTCTTTATCAGGCTCTCCAAATCTTGTACAAATGCGCACATGCAAAAGTATTTCTTTCATTTTTTCATTTAGCAAAAAAAGTCAGAAGCTATATAAAACCTTAGAAATTTGTGTAAAATTTATAACATTGCTAGAAACAAACAAACCAAAAATAAAACAAACCCACAAAACACAACAAAAACTCTTTTGTCGTCTCATGGTAGTGATTCCCTGTATACTAATACCAATTCTCTAAAGTCCTAACAGAAGCCTGACTTACTGCACTGAAGACTTCAAACACAAATGGTTAAGGAGACGTTGTGACCTTTATGACAAGAATTTCAGTTAAGTCTTTCAGCTATGGGAAGAACAAACCCAAGAGTCAGAAAGGAATGTTAATAGCATGTGGGACTAAATGTACAAGATTTTACTAGCCAGTAAGTGAGACAATAATTAGAGAACACAATATAGTAAGTAAGTTACAAACACCTATTAACCATTTAGTTCTTCAAGTCCTGATCCAGGAAAACAATTCAGTCTTTGCTTAACTCCAAGTGTGTGACTGGTTCCTTTGAAGTAAATGGAATAATGCAAAGTGGGATTAGAGCCTTAGCACTGGGGTTCTCCATTTGTTTGCTTGAGGATCACACAGAAACAGCTTTTGATTCTGCTTCTTCCCCTCCTCTCCCTTGGCACAACAGACTTCACTTCTTGGTCTTACTCTCTGCTTTCCTAAACCAGAGCTTATCTTCTCTCACTTCTTCCCTGGTCCTGAATTATCATGGGAGTATCTGCATGCAGGCAAATACCACCCATCAGCAACCCAGAGATTTAATTGGTCTGTGACTTTTGCATCTATCTCCACATTTCTGTGTGCAACCAACTGTAGGGTACTTGCTCTAGCAGGGGGCTTGGACTTGATGTTCCCTTAAGGTCCCTTCCAACACTGATTTTGTGATTGGCAATTAGTAATGATCAGCTGGTAAATGCTTGTGTGTACATGTTTCCATAGACAGCCTTGGTATAGACAGAGTTAAACCTTCTCCCTTGGTTGCCACCAGCAAGCTGTACTGAATCCATCTCAAGCAGGATTCCACATTGATTGATTTGGGGATCATCATAAGCAGAGCCAGTCTGAAATTGCTCCAACATCACTAGCAGTATATGCGGCACAGTCTGGGATCTTCAGTCTGGAAAGATGGACATTTTACTGGAGAAAACCACGATCCCTGAATATCGCATACCTTCCCTCATGAGCCATCAGACATATCTTTCATTTAGGCAGGCACAGAATCAATAATTATTCCAGTAACTGATAATGACTAATAAGTCAGAAATGTCTAGGTATGACTCATTCACTGCTATAATTTTTTCTGTTACTTGGTGGTCCAAAAAATTGTGAAATATACACTGGAAAGTAAAAAAAAAAAAAGAAAAAGAAGAATGTAAATATGCACACTGTGTGTAGGAAATCTTTGATGAGTATGTGTTTGAAAACCTTCATGCCTGTTTTCTCCAGGACATACTCCAAATATGTTTCATTGCTTCCAGTTTCAAGTGCAATTTCACCATAGAGCTATACATTTTTTTTCTTAACTTCTTGTATTTTCTTGACTTCTTTCCATGTAATTTTCCTCTTTTTGCCTTTGGCTACACACAGCTTTCTCTGAAAGAACATCTTGTTCTTTCTCAGTCTCTAAGCAGGTAGTTTCATGTGCATGGCTGGTGAGCTGAGACTGACAGCACCAGGTCGTGGGATTTGTAGATCCTCTCACACTGCTTTTTGAAAATTTGGATTGGGGTAGTTTATTCCATCTAATTTCTATGAATATGAGTCATGTTGCCAACTCGTACTTGCTGTGCTGGAAATGTGCTGATAGAAAACTTACCCAGTAATTGCTAGTCACAAAAATTATTTTGAATCACTTGCCTGTATTTTTTCTGTTTTCCACAGCACATCCAGAGCTGTGTAGACAGGTGTCCACTTCCTTCTTACTGTTCTCAAGAGAGCAACTCCAGCCAAAACAGTGCTAGCTAATGGCTGATTTCCATTACCAGCATCACACTGTGCATCCCTGAAAGCATTTTCCTAAAAGTTCACTGTGTGCCTATATTGCCCTGGTACCTAGCCTGGGCACTCCTCATGTAAGCATGGATCAGATGCACAGCTGTGACTGGGCTGATCTGCAATGGAACAGAGGGCATGTGAACTCAGGTGTTTTTTCACTGATGATTCCTTGGTCATTCTTTTCCACTTAATTTACCAAAAGTGATCAAACAGCCTATTATCTGATCCTGATATATCCCAAAGAGGCTGAGATGCAATTCTATGATTCTATGATTTTATGATTCTATGATTCTATGATTTAGTTCTTATTCTTTGGTAGGAAAACTTGGCTTATGTTATCTAGACATTGCTCCATATTAAAATATATGTTGCAGATTTCTGTCTGTTATATGCCTTGTTTGTGTCTTTCTACTGTACACTTTTCAGGAAAAGAAAAAAAGACCAAAAAGAAGAAAAATAAAAATGCTCAACATTTTTATCAGAAAGAATGCCAGATCTGAGGAATTAATTCATGAAAAGGAAAATCATAGATTGACTCTATGATATTCACATACATAATCAAAGAACGGCCAGAGTTGGAAGTGACCAAGGATCATGAAGCTCCAACACCCCCGCCACAGGCAAGGCCACCAACCTCCGCATTTCATACTAGACCAGGCTGCCCAGGGCCCCATCCAACCTGGTCTTGAACACCTCCAGGGACGGGGAATCCACAGCCTCTCTGGGCAGCCTGGTGCTGTTTCAGCACCTCACCACTCTCATAGTAATGAACTTCGCCCTGACATCCAACTTAAATCTTCCCTCTCTCAACTTAAAACCATTTCCTCTCGTCCTGCTGTTAGCTACCCTTTCAAAGAGTTGAATCCCCTCCTGTTTGTAGGCTCTCTTTAGGTACTGAAAGGCTGCAATGAGGTTACCCCGAAGCCTTCTTTTCTCCAGGCTGAACAAGCCCAGCTTGCTCAGCCTGTCTTTGTAGGGGAGGTGCTCTAGCCCTCTGATCATCTTTGTGGCTCCTCTGGACCCTCTCCAACAGCTCTCTGTCTTTCTTGTATTAGGGGCTCCAGACCTGGATGCAGTACTCCAGATGGGGCCTCACAAGAGCAGAGTAGAGGGGGACAATCACCTCCCTGTCCCTGCTGGCCACCCCTCTTCTGATGGAGCCCAGGATACCATTTGCTTTCTGAGCTGCAAGAGCACACTGCTGGCTCATGTTAATTTTTTTGTCTGCCAGAGCCCCTAGGTCCTTCTCTGCAGGGCTACTCTCAAGGGCTGCTCTTTCCAGTCTGTATAAATGCCTGGGATTCCTCCAGCCCCAGTGCCAAACCTTGCACTTTTCTGTGTTGAATCTCATTAGAATCACCCAAGCCTACCTTTCGAGTCTGTTGAGGTCCCTCTGAATGGCATCCCTTCCTTCCACTGTGTCAGCGGCACCACTCAGCTTGGTGTCATCAGCAAACTTGCCGAGGGTGCACTCAATTCCATCATCGATGTCATTGATAAAGGTCCATTGGGTGGTCCACCCATCAAATCCACATCCCTCCAATTTGGAGATAAGGATGTGTCACAGGCCTTGCTCACGTCCAGGTAAATGACATCGGTCACCTTCTCTTTGTCCACTAGTGCCATCACTCCATCATAGAAGGCCAGATTGGTTAGGCATTATCTTTCCCTGGTGAAGCCGTGCTTGCTTTCTCAGATCATGCGCTCATTCCTCATGTGATCAAGCATGTCATCCAGGAGGATCTGTTCCATGATCTTCCCAGGTATAGAGGTAAGACTCATCGGCTTATAGTTCCTTGGCTCCTCCTTGCTCCCTTTCTTATAAATGGGAGTGAGGTGACCAGTCATCTGAGACCTCACCTGATAGCCACAACTTTTCAAATATGATGGAGAATGACTTGGCAACCACTCAGCCAGCTCCTTCCCTGGCTCCTCAGCCAGAGCCCTGCACGCATTCAAAAAATGAGGCAGTCTTGGACTTGCTCATATTTCTCCTTCTCATAAATTAATTATTGTGATTTTTTTTCCCTTCTTCTTCTCCTATATAACAATATTTTTATTAGACATTTAGGAGAACTTATAGCCTTGTTCTGCACTACTAACTGACTGGTAAATACAATAGTGGAGAAGTGTACAAAAAGAAAACACTGAGTATTAAGACCTAGAATATTATCTAATTTTTATCTTTCCCAGTACATCGATTTCTGTATTTGATATGGAATAACACAGTCCATTTTGTCTGATTAATTTCTAGAATTAATAATTTAAGGTGTGTTCTGAGTTTTCTCTTTTCCTTTTCCTTTTCCTTTTCCTTTTCCTTTTCCTTTTCCTTTTCCTTTTCCTTTTCCTTTTCCTTTTCCTTTTCCTTTTCTTTTTCCTTTTCCTTTTCCTTTTCCTTTTTCTTTTTCTTTTTCCCTTTTCCTTTTCCTTTTCCTTTTCCTTTTCCTTTTTCCTTTTTCCTTTTTCCTTTTTCCTTTTTCCTTTTCCTTTTCCTTTTCCTTTTCCTTTTCCTTTTCCTTTTCCTTTTCCTTTTCCTTTTCCTTTTCCTTTTCCTTTTCCTTTTCCTTTTCTTGGAAATTACTTTTCAGATCATTCTTTAGAAATGCTAGAATTCTAGTAATATAGGTCATCATTTATCAGTGAAGAGAAAACAGCTGTATATTAATCAATGAGTTGTTTTGACTTGCTTGCTGGGTAAATGGAAATGTTTAATACACTCTAGTATACACATCACATTCTCTTTCTGAAATGCCTCATTGTTTGCATTTGGCTCACAAGCAGAGTAATGGAATGACTGGGATTTAGGAAATCACCCATGCTTGAACAGTGCTGATAGGAAGATGGGAAAGGGGGACCAGGTCTGAAACTTTCCCATGAAATAGCAAATGTGGAAAAAAAAAGATTCATAAATATCTGTCAGGTGAACAGTGCCTTAGTTAAACTATGGATATCAATGAAATCTTCATCGACATTTACGGAGATGAAGTTTTAATAATTAAATTGAATCACTGCCCTATTTGTGTACTTATTTACTGTATTTAAAAAGTCAAACACATCATATAGTGAAACAGATAAATATACATAGCACAATTTAAGATCATCTTACATTATGGTTGTTTGCTAGCATGTTGTTTTCTCCTCCCAAGAGAAGACAGACTGAGAAAAAATTCCAAGGCAATTAATTTTCCTTCTATAGCCCAACCTTAAATCTCTGCTTCTCTATTTTTCCATTTGTCTTTCCTCATTATGATTTTATTCAGATCTTAAAGTTTATACAAATTTGGGTAAGGAGCTACCTGCAAACTAGTGCAGAGCTTGCAATTTTTGGAAGATTGCTGCAGTGCATCATGCAATGCAATAAAGGATTCAATAAAATTTTTGAATATGAGGATTCACAGCAGAGAGAAGCAGCATTGCCTTATCCGTCTTATTTAAGGCACCTACTGATGATCCGGAGCTGGGTCTGGTCTTGTTCAACATCTTCATCAATGACCTTGATGAGGGGATAGTGACCACCCTCAGCAAGTTTGCTGATGATACGAAGTTGGGAAGGCTGTGCTGCCATTCAGCGAGACCTGGACAGGCTGGAGAGCTGGGCAGAAAAAAACAGATGAGGTTTAACAAAAGCAAGTGTAGAGTCTTGCATCTGGGGAGGAATAATTCCATGCACCAGTACAGGTTGGGGGATGACCTGCTGGAGGGGAGCTCTGCGGAGAGGGACCTGGGTGTCTTGGTGGACAACAGGTTGGCCATGAGCCAGCAGTGTGCCCTTGTGGCCAAGAGGGCCAATGGCATCCTGGGATGCATTAAAAAGATCGTGTCCAGCAGGTCGAGGGAGGTGATCCTCCCCCTCTACTCTGCCCTGGTAAGGCCTCATCTGGAGTCCTGCGTCCAGTTCTGGGCTCCCCAGTACAAAAAAGACAGGGACCTCCTGTCAGTACAAAAAAGACAGGAAAGAGTCCAGCGGAGGGCCACAAAGATGGTGAAGGGCCTGGAGCATCTCTCCTATGAGGAAAGGCTGAGTGAACTGGGTCTGTTCAGCCTTGAGAAAAGAAGGCTGAGATGAGACCTGATCCAGGTCTATAAATATCTAAGGTGTGGGGGGCAGAATGGCGAGGCCAGACTCTTTTCAGTGGTGAGTGGAGACAGGACAAGGGGAAATGGCCGGAAACTGCAGCATAGGAAGTTCCGCACAAACATGCGCAAGAACTTCTTTACAGTGAGGTGACGGAGCACTGGAACAGGCTGCCCAGGGAGGTGGTGGAGTCTCCTTCTCTGGAGATGTTCAAGACCTGCCTGGATGCCTACCTGTGCGACCTGGTGTAGGGAACCTGCTTTGGCAGGGGGTTGGACTCGATGATCTCTGGAGGTCCCTTCCAACCCCTACAATTCTGTGATTCTGTGATCCTTGGGTATTTTGCTTGCAATCACCATGCTGGTAAATGAATTTTCTTGTTAGCTAAGCTGTGCATGTAAATAGTGATCTTATTTACAATAACACATCATAAATAACACATGATAAAGCATAATACTTTTTGATTTTATTTATATTATAGATCATGGCAACTTCATAATAATAATGAGATTTTACTTAGGTGGATCCTTTTTTTAGATCATACTGGATAATTATTTTTGATTTCACCCTTGATAACTAGTATTTTGATTTAGTATTTCAGCTGCTTATTCATCCAATCTATGATGGCTTCATTTTGACTAGCAAAGTACAGACTTACTCTGGTTGTAAAAGATTACTCACAGACTAGTAATTTTTTGAAACTCAAACGCTTGAAAAACAACTGCATTGGGGTTAGTTTTATAGTCCAATTAATGACTGTCATGACCTGAAGTTGGGTTGTGGCTCTGGTTTTGGAACAGCTTCTCTAGTTTGTATTTTCCCTTTTTGTTTATGAGGCTGTTACCTGAGGCACAATCAGAAGCTTAATAAATTCAGGTGTATCACATTGTGTCATTGTACATTATCGTATCAATCTTCAGCTTCCTGTCTACCGCATAAGCCAGTTATCCTGTCAGAGAAGAAAATTTGATTGACCTGAAAAACATTTCTGGTTGGCATCCTACTTATTGTTGGTGGGGCCTGCCAAGATTAGTTGCATTAGCCTCTCCCATTAGAACTATGAATGCTGGGGTGCACAGAAAAGCAGATGGTGTGTTTACTGTAAGAAGTTATTTATAATGACATAATATACATAATGTATTATGCAAGACTGGAGGAAGGATTTTGTGACACTTTTCTTCAAGGAAAGAAATGCAGAAAACAAACAAACACACACACACACACACACACACACAAACCAAACACCAAAGAACCCGAGACCTGTCATATTTTATCATTATGAATTTTGAACACTTTGGATCTAGTTTTTCAAATTCAAGTGAAATCTGTATCAATTAAGGAAAATCTTTATTGAAGAAATTCAGGAGATTCTTACTTTCAAAATGTGGAAAATGATTTTTTACCTTTGTTCTAGAGCTGATTAGTCAGTTATATTTGAAGATATGCAAAGAGTGATATCATAGGAAAGTTGACTTCCATTTTGGGTTGATACTGTCATTAAGAATTTTGCCAGATAGATAGACAGAGACCAAAAAAACCATAAGAGCTATGTGGAGTTAGTAATGGCATTTATCTAATGAAATGATGGATTAAACTGATTTCAATAGCAAGCTCAGTTGAACAGCAAAAATATCTTACTTATGACCAAGACTTAGCTGAATTTTGTATGAAAAAGGTTTGCATCAACTTATCACATATGCGTTAGTTTCAGTGGATTAGAGTTAGTTGCTTCTGCACAGAGAAAGAAGGAAAATTTAGAGTAAGTTCAGCAATTTTTTTGAAAGAATAATCAGTACATGAATCTTCATATTTAACCCTGATCACATGTAAGAACAAGTTGGAAGAAAACGCCTAAATGTTTACTGAGCAGTGAGTTTAATTAACTTACTTTCAAAAGATAATTTTCACAGCATAACAAAATGAAAGATCTGCAGGAACATACAATTATTAAAATTACATTCCATTTTAATTTGTCATTTGATCAAAAGCACAAAGAGCTTAATTAAAATCAACTGTCTGTCATCTTAGGTGAGATACAACCAATCACATTTTTATGGTAAAGACTTTTGTTTGATCGGGAAATTCTACTTACCACTGAAGTGGGAAATATCATCTCATGGGCCTCTTACTACTAACTTAAATACAAGTTGAAATGACTTTTTCCTCCCACAGATCTTCTTCCATTATTGTACTGCACCACAATATTCTTAATTACAAAGTCCCACAGCCTAACAACTACTTTTTAATACCTATAACAATAAAAAATTAATAGGCCTCAGTTCTTCAAACAAAACAGAGTTGAGTTTTACAAGAAAATATCACTATTCCAAAATTTATTATTATTAGTTTTTTTAATTTTGCTTTTTACAGTAGTGGCCTATAACAAAACGGTTCATCACATGTCCACAATAAGTTGTTATATTGTTTAATTATACAAAGCTCAATTAACTGTACCAAGTATAAA